>NC_091062.1:177589583-178272942 GCF_000393655.2 Nicotiana sylvestris
GAGTAAATGAGCTAGAAAACTCGTCCTGAGATAACAAGAATAAAACATAAGGGAATAGTCAACATATGAAGACCCAACATGATATACAAACTAATATATGTGACATACGGGCCTATAAGGCCGACATGACCATTAGTAAACTCGAAACATAGGCCGACAAGGCCATACAATTATCCATACACCTGACATATGTCTACAAGCCTCTAAGAGTACATAAAATCATAAAGGTCGGGACAGGGCCCCGCCATATCAATCAATACATATCCAAAGCATACTGACCAAATAGGCAACTCCGGAGCAAGTGGAGTGCACCAACACCTTCGCTGAGCTGATAGCCTACTAGGAGGACTGTCAACCTATCAATCGGGACCTGCGGGCATGAAATGCAGCGTCCCCAGGCAAAAGGGACGTCAGTACGAATAAAGTACCGAGTATGTTAGGCAGGAAAGCATAAACAAGAACAGTAATGTAAAGAGAGAGATAGAGGAGATACAACCTGTAACATCAGAGTGCCTCTGGGGGTTACTGATATGAAATGCATAATACATATATATACATAAACTTTTTAAAACATTCGCCTCTGTGGGCATCATCATCATCATATCGTACCCGGCCTCAAAGAGGACTCGGTAAAAGCGTACCCGACCATCATAAGGTTCGGTAGAATCGTACCCGGCCACGTGGAGCTCGGTAAACCCAACTGATCAGTGGTTGCACAATAGGTGCCGTACCCGGCCGACTATAGCGCGGCTCGGTAGAGTAAAATAGATACTATATATAATGCATGCTAGACTCATGGAATCATCTTCTAAACCTTTTGGAGTGACTTAAGAACATTATGGACATCCCTACCATCAATATGAACCTTAGTAGGATTTAAGGATCATACACACTTGTTTAGAATAATTTTATAAGGAAAGAACAACATGGACAACCTTAGTTGCTAGGAGTAGAGTCATTATGAAATAGCGTATCGTTTATGTTCATTTCATTTTAGACCATGCCAAAAGAAAGAAGAAAGTGCCTTAACATACCTTAAACCCGTTGAGTCCTTAATCCCTTCCAAGCAACTCTTCAAACAAGTCAACTCAATCTATCATAGTATAAGGAGATTCAAAATCAGTGCTGAGCAAAGGCTAAGTCTATAACTTAAGCTAGTAGCTCGTTTACGTAAATTTGGGCAGCATCTCCATTGTAACAAGGGCCTCCTCCAATACCATATACCAACAACAATGACCAGAGCAATCCATCAATACATAATTATCAATATCAAGACACCATATAACCACAACAAGTCACAACTACATTACGACGAGCGGCAAACTCCGATTGGAATCCGTATACCCCTTATCAATCCTTATAGACTTCTTACTTCAACATAAAAGTATCATTAACTTGATAATGAAGTCATTAATCAATGATTCCAGCCTTATACCATATATTTATAACAACGAAAATAATCCACAACTTCAACTATCCCCAACTAGCAACTTTATTCACTAGTTCAGGTCTAGCCCATCCATTTAACTTAATCAATATCAAGATAACCTTAGGCACAAGCAAGAACACAATATACATACCTCCTACAGTAACTTCAAGTCAAAATCCAAGTTATATTCATTTTACAAACAACCCTTAATAGCAATACAACACCATAGAAGTGACTTAAGCTAGTCCAAGTATTATCTTATAGTTTATCATCCTAACAACTTAACCAACATACAAGAAAGCTTAAGCACAATTAGTAGGTTGTTATACTCACCTTATACAGCAGCAACAACTTGGAATTTCATCCAAATACAGCCCACAACAATCCTCAATGACAACACAACCTCAAAGAGGTGTTGTTCTTCACTAGAACTAAGTTTTGATGTTGAAATATGGTGTAATCACTTTGGAATCACTTCAAACCCTTGTGATATATGTTTAGGAGGGTTAGGAGAAGTTTGGAGACGAACTTTAGTTGAAAAATGAGCAAAAATAGGCGTCCAAATCGTTTATAAATTGAAGTAGGTCAACCACCGCCTAAGTGGGTCCCATTGGGAGCTGCTTGCGCGGTCTCGCGAAAATGCGAATATCTCTCTACTCCGATGTCGTATTGACAAACGGTTTAATGCGTTAGAAACTACACTCGTAGAACTTAAATTTGGTAGGTAGAACAACCCATTATTCCAAGTATATTTGGAGAAATTCTCAGATACATTTGACCTAAATTTCAGCAAATTTATGAATGTAACTTGTGATGACCTTTGCCAACTCTTGTTCCACAACTTGCTTGCCTTCAAAATGTAGAAAATGAATATCATACGACTAAAATAACTCATAGAATAACCTCCTTATCATGTTAATAACCCTAGTCTCACCCCAAAGTACATGTTATAACATTCGAAACTTGTCGACTTTCGACGAAACTTATTTTCTTCAATTGGTTTAGCTTCTAAGATTTCCAACCCTCTTGGTAATCGTTATTCATGATCTTAAATATTTGTAACCTCCAAGGTAACATTATTAACTTACTTTATTTGCTTCCAAATAGAATCTCATTTCCGAGCTTACATCAATGACTTACGATGTACTCTCACGTATGAAAACTTGGGGTGTAACATCATTCCCCCCTTTGGAACATTCGTCCTCGAATGTTGACTGATGCACTTATCAATTTCATAAACTATGGCTCTTACGAATACTTTAATGTTCATCTTGCCATCTAAGCAACAGTTTTGTGAATAAATCCAAACGCTTGGGCATTCCCCCCTTTTAGGCCTCTTTGTCACGCCATGACATGTGGTCGGAATTTTTCCAACATCGTAACATTTGCTACCTTATATCATGCAGTATGTACGACTGTTTCCTTATATGAGTGCCTAGCGACTCGTCTTCCCTTTTTCCTCCATCTTTTAGCCAATCTATAAGCCTCACCATATGAACATATACAGAATTATGAAAAGCTGTCCCTCTAGGCATCTATAGGTGTATTGATGTCTTTCGCTTGGTACTTTATCGAACTTAAGACTATTGCTATCTCTTGTTTCATAGCCTTGCATATCTATCCTTATGGATTTACTACATCTAGGCAGGTTATACTATACCATAAAACTTACTTCGTTTTATAATTACCGAGGCTTGCTACCCAACTCCAGGTTACTCTCTCGCTGCTTATCCTATATGTATAAATCTAAGTCCTTTAGTGCTTCCTCATTTTTATTCATCTTAAGAATAACAAACAAATCTCATCTCATACTTTGGAACTTGTACCCATCTATTGTTTATTCACCTTAATGTTGATCTATAATCTATCACTGATAACTTGCAACCTCTTACGTAATACACTGTCACTAGGGCTCACATCTTATTGGGGAACATCTGAAGTGATTTTCCTGATCCACCTAGGGATAATACTATACTTCAATAACCATATTTCATTGCATCCCAACGCGATTCATCTTATGGGGGTATTCTAATCCCGTGCAATTAATGAAATCCCTTTCTCGTTAAATCATTACTCAATCAAAGGCCTAAGAATCATCCTCTTATCTATCACAATTACACCCTTATTCTACCGCCAGGGCAACATTCCATCTCTTCTAAATGCACCTAGTCTTAGACTCCTCTGGGTTCATTCAGGCTGTATAGAGTTTTTTATTCATATGGAAATCATCAGCTCCCTTGTTTTGATGGGTTTAATCCCGAGGACATACATATTCTCGTCACCTTCTCACTCATCTTTTCATATCCTTACTCCTATCTACCTAAAACCTTGTTGCTCTACAATACTTTACCTTAGGACCTACACCGATCTATTTATACTACTCCCAACCTTCCTTTAACTTGATAGCACCATAAATTTCCTTTTGTGCCTTCTCAGTTGTCCTTAAATGTAAGCAATTACTTTTGATGGTCGTTCTATCACTTGTTGCATGAATACTTGGCTTGTCCTTTTTGCCCACGAATACTATAATTTCTTGTACCTTATATGATCTCAAACATCACCTTTGATAGCTTCTTTTTTTACCATTCATTAGCCATGATAGGTGCCACTTTCTTATGGAGTGTATACAATATTGTAGTGAGACTGTTGTTACAGGATCATTTACTCTCTAGCTCACTATGCTTAGGTGGAAACCTTCTTCCTTATTTCCTCAACTAGTCTTTCATTGTAGTACTTAGGGAGACCTTCTGGCTCTTGTAAAGTTGCGAGCTTGATATATCGTACACCCGAAGGTAATTTTCGTTATTCTTACTTGCCTATAATAATCCTTAGTTACATAAATTTATGCCTTTGTGCTCGTAGGGTTACTTCTAAGCTCAAATTTTTATTGTCTCCTTAGTGACACTCTCTCTTATTTTCATAAACCTTTAAAAGTGGTACCTTTAATTGCCTCAACTCCTATCTGAATTTTTTTCAAATGATTGCGATCTTGTATCTGCGAGACTAAATTCATTATGCTGCAGTTCACTACATTTATCTTGCATGATCTATTGATTTATCCGTGACCTCTTGTCTAGCCATAACTGGGCTCTTCCTAAATCAACTACTAATTACTCGTTGGTCCATTCTCATATATATATATATATATATTTATTCTGCATAATCCCTCTTGGGATATATCCTTTGTCTTAACTTATCTCTCACCACTAGCTCCAGATGTATCAAATGTCCATTCATACTTAATTATCAAGAACATCCTGGTCGGAAACTTTTACTACCTCTCCCCGGTGTCGTGCTTGTATAATGTTCTGAATTCACAACATATCTGCAGGAACTGAATAAATGCAACATCATCCCTTTCTCCTTTTTACCACATTCTTCCTTTACCATTCCATAGTTAACTGAACCGCTTAACTCCGACTTAATACCATATCACACCATATTCCCCCCTTCAGGGGAGTACTAAGATTTAGTACTACGACGATCTACCTATACTTGTTTTACCTTTTCATATTCGGCGTCTTTTCACATTATCAATGAACCTTAATCACCTTATGGTAACCTTCTGTACCAGGGATAACTAAATTTCTTACGCACGAAGGTGACACCTACGGTAACTGGCACATTTAGTCCCTTAAGATTAACTCTGCTCAGAGTGCTTGCTTTAGGTAAGCGACTTCCTAAATAACCTTTAAAGGTTATTCGTCTGTTGTCTATTCTATTATTGTTTGGAGCACGATCTTTGAAATTCTCACGATGTCGACCATTATCAAATCCTCCGGGCCCTAATTCATGTTCGGTTTTATCTTGTTCACCAGCCCATACTGATTTTTATTACTCTGGGGTCTAACCTTTCCTCCTGGTAATCACGTTGAAGTCACCAACTCATTTCTCGAAATAAAAATATGATTTTATGGCTTATACTCTTTTATTGCCTTAAGGCTTGTCACCTCTTGTATTTTCCTTCACTTTGACTATAGACTCTGTCATCGTGTCATATTTTGATTTACTGTTATCACCCCTATATCACATCTTACTCATGATGCTTCATTTATTTTCTTCTTATTCTCCGGATAATATTCTTTTTGTCTATCACTTTATTCTGAAAACTTCAACAAAAAGTTCTTTCCCTATAAGCTCCCCTAGCTTCATCTCATTAGAATGCCTAACATTCTTTTTTTTTACTCGGGGCTAGAGTCATACTAAGGTAAATATTTGTCCCTTCTAGGATCCCACTGCCTATATTCTGAAATTTTTGAATATTCCAGTATTCGTATCTGATTGTACTACTCTAGAGTTCACCATCTGGGTGTCTTAGAAGGATATCTTTTACCACATTTGTACCATCTTTCGGAAACATTGGTTAATAATAACAACCTATCCACAATTTTTGGGTTACTCTAACTCCAACTGGATCCTGATATCCCATCTTTCTCTTAAATAATATCTGTTAGCTCCCATAGAACATAACTGAGATGGGTGTGGCCAATTGTACTTACCTCTGTCATTGATGAAGGTACCAAAATGCTTATATTTCTCTGCCTGATTTGAAAATATTGATAATCTTCATTATTTGGGTGCCTTGTACCCCTCTTCACCTTACTTCTTTTACTTGTTGAAACTTGTATCTAGCTTCTGAATCCCTCATAGATTTTCACCATATTCGTGAATAGATATCCTTGCCTTAAGGCTCCTTATTAAGAAGCATACACATCTTAGTACACACACGATCTGTTGAAGACCTCATATTTACTCATCATAAGTATGATGTGAAATCGAGTTCCTCTGACTCAACTCTTTCACATCCACATGTAATCTCTTACCAACTATCTTTGTGGAAGTAGGTATCGTTGTATTATGACTAAAGTCGAATTTAGGAGTTTGAATTCTTACAACTGAGCTCTACTGCACGATCTAGAGTAAGAAGAAAGAGTGACAGACCTAAATGCCCTGTAGCCTCCTGCTTATAAGTGTGGTGCACAACACACCCATAAACAAGACTCTACTAGACACGGCTTGTAGACTCCCTAGGACAGAACTGCTCTGATACCACTTCTGTCACGACCCAAACCGAAGGGCCGCGACGGGCACCCGGTGCCTTACTCAACCGAGTACCAACGTAACATATCTTTCTTATCATGTTATCATGAGTAAATGAGCTAGAAAACTCGTCCTGAGATAACAAGAATAAAACATAAGGGAATAGTCAACATATGAAGACCCAACATGATATACAAACTAATATATGTGACATACGGGCCTATAAGGCCGACATGACCATTAGTAAACTCGAAACATAGGCCGACAAGGCCATACAATTATCCATACACCTGACATATGTCTACAAGCCTCTAAGAGTACATAAAATCATAAAGGTCAGGACAGGGCCCCGCCATATCAATCAATACATATCCAAAGCATACTGACCAAATAGGCAACTCCGGAGCAAGTGGAGTGCACCAACACCTTCGCTGATCTGATAGCCTACTAGGAGGACTGTCAACCTATCAATCGGGACCTGCGGGCATGAAATGCAGCGTCCCCAGGCAAAAGGGACGTCAGTACGAATAAAGTACCGAGTATGTTAGGCAGGAAAGCATAAACAAGAACAGTAATGTAAAGAGAGAGATAAAGGAGATACAACCTGTAACATCAGAGTGCCTCTGGGGGTTACTGATATGAAATGCATAATACATATATACATAAACTTTTTAAAACATTCGCCTCTGTGGGCATCATCATCATCATATCGTACCCGGCCTCAAAGAGGACTCGGTAAAAGCGTACCCGACCATCATAAGGTTCGGTAGAATCGTACCCGGCCACGTGGAGCTCGGTAAACCCAACTGATCAGTGGTTGCACAATAGGTGCCGTACCCGGCCGACTATAGCGCGGCTCGGTAGAGTAAAATAGATACTATATATAATGCATGCTAGACTCATGGAATCATCTTCTAAACCTTTTGGAGTGACTTAAGAACATTATGGACATCCCTACCATCAATATGAACCTTAGTAGGATTTAAGGATCATACACACTTGTTTAGAATAATTTTATAAGGAAAGAACAACATGGACAACCTTAGTTGCTAGGAGTAGAGTCATTATGAAATAGCGTATCGTTTATGTTCATTTCATTTTAGACCATGCCAAAAGAAAGAAGAAAGTGCCTTAACATACCTTAAACCCGTTGAGTCCTTAATCCCTTCCAAGCAACTCTTCAAACAAGTCAACTCAATCTATCATAGTATAAGGAGATTCAAAATCAGTGCTGAGCAAAGGCTAAGTCTATAACTTAAGCTAGTAGCTCGTTTACGTAAATTTGGGCAGCATCTCCATTGTAACAAGGGCCTCCTCCAATACCATATACCAACAACAATGACCAGAGCAATCCATCAATACATAATTATCAATATCAAGACACCATATAACCACAACAAGTCACAACTACATTACGACGAGCGGCAAACTCCGATTGGAATCCGTATACCCCTTATCAATCCTTATAGACTTCTTACTTCAACATAAAAGTATCATTAACTTGATAATGAAGTCATTAATCAATGATTCCAGCCTTATACCATATATTTATAACAACGAAAATAATCCACAACTTCAACTATCCCCAACTAGCAACTTTATTCACTAGTTCAGGTCTAGCCCATCCATTTAACTTAATCAATATCAAGATAACCTTAGGCACAAGCAAGAACACAATATACATACCTCCTACAGTAACTTCAAGTCAAAATCCAAGTTATATTCATTTTACAACAACCCTTAATAGCAATACAACACCATAGAAGTGACTTAAGCTAGTCCAAGTATTATCTTATAGTTTATCATCCTAACAACTTAACCAACATACAAGCAAGCTTAAGCACAATTAGTAGGTTGTTATACTCACCTTATACAGCAGCAACAACTTGGAATTTCATCCAAATACAGCCCACAACAATCCTCAATGACAACACAACCTCAAAGAGGTGTTGTTCTTCACTAGAACTAAGTTTTGATGTTGAAATATGGTGTAATCACTTTGGAATCACTTCAAACCCTTGTGATATATGTTTAGGAGGGTTAGGAGAAGTTTGGAGACGAACTTTAGTTGAAAAATGAGCAAAAATAGGCGTCCAAATCGTTTATAAATTGAAGTAGGTCAACCACCGCCTAAGTGGGTCCCATTGGGAGCTGCTTGCGCGGTCTCGCGAAAATGCGAATATCTCTCTACTCCGATGTCGTATTGACAAACGGTTTAATGCGTTAGAAACTAGACTCGTAGACCTTCAATTTGGTAGGTAGAACACCCCATTATTCCAAGTATATTTGGAGAAATTCTCAGATACATTTGACCTAAATTTCAGCAAATTTATGAATGTAACTTGTGATGACCTTTGCCAACTCTTGTTCCACAACTTGCTTGCCTTCAAAATGTAGAAAATGAATATCATACGACTAAAATAACTCATAGAATAACCTCCTTATCATGTTAATAACCCTAGTCTCACCCCAAAGTACATGTTATAACATTCGAAACTTGTCGACTTTCGACGAAACTTATTTTCTTCAATTGGTTTAGCTTCTAAGATTTCCAACCCTCTTGGTAATCGTTATTCATGATCTTAAATATTTGTAACCTCCAAGGTAACATTATTAACTTACTTTATTTTCTTCCAAATAGAATCTCATTTTCGAGCTTACATCAATGACTTACGATGTACTCTCACGTATGAAAACTTGGGGTGTATCACCGTAGATGCGGCTCTTTTTCCGTAGAAGCAAACTGCAGAAGCGGGTATCCAGTTGCAGTTGCGGCCGTGCCGGCCCAACCCAACTCCGCAGAAGTGGACCATCCTCCGCAGAAGCGGGACCGCAGGTGCAAAAATCACTGGGGCAGTGCAGTTCATTAAATACGGGAGTTAGGCATTTTTCTCTATTCTTTACACATTTGGGCGATTGGGGAGCTCTCAAAGAGGGGATTTCGTCTTAGCATTTTGAGGTGAGTAAATTCTACATAATGTGAGTTAAATATATAGTTTATGGGTAGATTATAATATGTAAATTAGTGAAAATCATGGATTAGGTGAAAAACTAGAGTTTAGCTAAAAAGGAGATTTAACCACGAAATTTGTTATGAAATTTAGTAGAAATCATATATATACGTTCCTAAGGTTATGTGTAACAACTTCCTTTAAAAAGTTTAAGAATCCCAGCATGTGGGCTAGAGGATGAAATTTAGGAATCTTGCAATTTAGGTTGAGTAATCACTTAAATGGTGGAATTGGGAACTTTTGAGCATAGCTTGATTAGTTTATGTAATGTTTGACTACTTTCGAGTCGTTCGCATCAAATTTGGAGATTTGGGTGCGTTCTTGAATTGGGAAGTAGGCTTGAGATGAGGTAAGTCTCCTTTATAACCTTGTAAGAGAGAATTAACCCCATAGGTGAATTAAATACATGTTTGGACCTATTTGTGGGGACTACGTAAGTACGAGGTGACAAGAGTCCTTACGTAGCTACTAGTATGCTATTGCCTGGGTAGTTTAGGATCTGTATCATGCTATAATTGGAATGTTGTCCCCTTACTTGCTAAAATAATGTAACGACCCGGCTAGTCATTTCATGAGTTATCGCTCCGTTTTCCCCATTTCTGCTTATTATTGCCTTGTTCAGCTGTATTTTGTGTTACCAGGTTAGTTGGCTTGGGTTCGGAGAGGTTTTGGTAAGGTTTGAGACACTTAGTCTCTTATGAGAAAGCTTAAGTTGGAAAAGTCAACTGGATGTTGACTTATGTGTTAAAGGGCTCGTATGTGAGTTTTGATGGTTCGGATAGCTTCGGGAGGTGATTTGGGACTTAGGAGCAAGATCGGAATATGATTTAGAGGTCCGAAGTAGATTTACGCTTGAATTGGCGAAAATGGAAAGCGGTTTATAGGTGAGATTTTGATATAGGGGTCGGAATGGAATTCCGGAAGTTGCAGAAGGTCCGTTGTGTTATTTGGGATATGTGTGCAAAATTTCAGGTCATTCGGAAGGAGGCTGTGAAGTTGGCCTTCATGTTCACGAAGGAGCTCACGCGATCGCAAAGGTTGAGCTCATTGGTCATCACGTTCGCGAGGGTGATGTCGCGTCAGTGAAGGGTTGAGTGCTGAGGCATCGCATTCGCGAGGGTGTCATCCCGTTCGCGTAAGAGGAAATTCTAGTCAAACCTGAGTTTGTGCTTCGCGAATGCGAGGGGTTGACCGTGTTCGCGAAGAAGAATTTGAATGCCTGGGCAGAATGTTTTAAAAGTTCATTTCCGCGATTTTGAGCATAAGTTCCTCTATTTTTTAGCGATTTTGAAGAGGATTGAAGAGGGATTCAAGGGAGAACACTTGGAGGTAAGATTTATGGACTTAATACTCAATCCTAATGTGATTTTTACCTAATTAATCATGGAATTTAAGCCTAATATTGAAGAACTAGGGCTTGTAATTGGTGACCTACAATTTGGGATTTGAGGGGTCGTTTGTGGTTGGATTTTGGTGCTTTTGATATGAATGAACTCGGGGAGCGATAAGGAGTCTATTGATGTAATTTTTATCAGAATTTGACATGTGGGCCCGGGGATCGGATTTGGCCAATTTCGGGATTTGTGTTGTAATTTGATTTCTTTATAGTGGGCTTTGTTCCCTTAGCATGTTTTGATAGTTTTGCACTAATTTTGGTTAGATTAGGAGCATCCGGAGGCCGATTCAAGAGGCAAAGGCATCACGGGCTAGAGTTTGGACTGGATAGAGGTGAGTAAAGATTGTAAATGTTGTTCTGAGGGCATGAAACCCCGGATTTCACATCGTTGCACTATATTGAGGTGACACACATGCTAGATGACGAGCGTGGGGCCGTGCACCGTTGGGGATTTTGACTTAGTCCATCCCGAATGACTATTTTACTGCGTAATTTATTGAAAACTGTTTGCTTTCATCATGTTTTGGGCTGAATTCCGTATTTGGTACTCGTGCCAACTATTTGGACCCTTAGGGGATTTTTACTGTTATTTTCTCATTGTTTTGATTTTTTATCTGTACTGAGTCATGCTATAATATACTGTTTTCATAACTCATCCATGTTTACTCTGTTTTAACACTTTAAATGATATTTTGGGCTGAGCATCATATTTTAATGTGCCCGAGTGGCTTTTAGAGATTTTTGATTAAGTAGGGCCGGGGGCCTGTGTTGTGAGGATTATTATGGGATCGAGCTACACGCCACAACGAGGTGGCTTAATTTGAGGTCGGGAGCCTATTGACTATGCCACGAGATGGTATGATATTGTGCTTGGGCCATAAGGGGCCCCTCCCGGAGTCTGTACAACCCCAGTGAGCGCGGGTACCCATTGTGATATGAGATATAGCCCGAGGGGCTGGTGTTATTCCATGTTATTGTCTGAGGGGCTGATTCTGTTGACATTGTGCCCGAGGGGCAAATTTTATGTGTTTATCTTTCTTGCTGACTTTCATTTGCTTGTTTAACTGTTAAAAATGTGTTTTAAAGAAGCTTATTCTGAACTAAGGTGTTTTTATAAGATTTTACTATTTTATTGCATTTTATTGGTTTTACACTGTCTCTTTATAGCATGTTCTTGTGTTTTTAGTGATTTTTTATGGCTCAGTCTTCATTTATTGTTATTACTCACTGAGTCGGAGTACTCACTTTACTTTCTGCACCCTATATGCAGATTCAAGAGCTTTAGGTCCCTCCAGTGAGGGTTGATTGCTCAACAGGTTTTTTGGAGTCCACTAGGTAGCTGCTCGGCGTTCGCAGCCCAATGTTTCTCCCTCCTATGTTATTTCCCTTGTTCTAGCTATGTAATAGATTGTATAAGCTTTGTCGTACTCTTAGACTATGTTAGATGCTCATGACTAGTGACACCCAGATGTCGGGCTGTGGTTAGTTTTCTGCAGTTGATATATTTTATTGTATTATGGGATTTATCATTATTAATGAATAAATTATGAATTATTATCTATTAATTTAATTAGGAGTTTGTGTCGGCTGGCCTTGTCTTCACGAGAGGCGCCATCACGATCGGGTCTGGGTTTATGGTCGTGACAAGTTGGTATTAGAGCATAGGTTACACAGGTCTCACGATTCATGAGCAGGTTTAGTAGAGTCTCGCGGATCGGTACGGAGACGTCTGTACCTATCCTCAAGAGGCTGCATAACCTTTTGGAAAAACTTCATATTCTTGAAATTCTTGTCGTGTGAATCTGTTGATCCAAGTACTAAACTTTTGTTATTCTATTCTCTCACAAATGGTGAGGACACGCACTACCGGTCAGGATTGACGATCATCAGTACCACCAGCTATGGCCACTAGAGGCCGAGGATGCGGTCGTGGTTGCGGTAGGGGTAGAGGTGTAGCCCACACAACGCTAGGGCAGCACCTGCAGATCTACCAACCGCCCCAGTTCAGGATCAGGTCCCAGTTGTGGACGCTCCAGCAGCACTAGCTCAGGCACCAGCTGTGCCCATTGTGATTCTGGGTCTTCAGGAGGCCTTGGCTTAGATTCTATCAGTATGCACTCGCCTAGCTCAGGCGGTCTCAGTTACTACAGCCGCAGTTACTTCTCAGGCCGGGGGAGGTACTCAAACTCTCGCCGCCCGTACACTTGAGCAGGTCGTGTAGGGACTTTCAGACGTCGGGGGCACATCCAACCCAACTGGTTGCAGATTCTCAGGAATATATAGCTCCTGCCATGCTAGAGGACGAGCATCGCAGGTTGGAGAGGTTTGGTAGACTTCAGCCTCCGACTTTCAGTGGTGCAGAGGGCGAGGATGCCCAGGGTTTCTTGGACAAGTGTGAGAGTATTCTTCGTAAAACGAGTATTCTGTAGACCAGCGGGGTCGCTTTCACTACTTTTCAGTTTTTTTATAGCTTCCTTCACTTGGTGGGAGGCTTATGAGAGGCCTAGGCATGTTGGTGCAACACCCTTACCTGGCAGCAGTTCTCTGTTCTCTTTTTGGAGAAGTATGTGTTGCAGTCTCGCAAAGAGAAGCTGCGCAGGCAGTTTGAGTGGTTGCATCAGGGAGAGATGACTGTGTCGTAGTATGAGATGAGGTTCTTAGAGTTAGCTCGTCATGCTATTTGGTTGGTTCCGACAGATAGAGAGAGGATTAGGAGGTTTGTTGATAGCCTCACATATCAGCTTGGTATTCTTATGACCAGAGAGAGGGTGTCTAGTGCTACTTTTGAGGAGGTTGTAGACATTGGTCGTGAGCTTGAGTCAGTTCATCGCCAGGAGAAAGATGAGAGGGAGGCCAAGAGGCCTCGGGGATCTGGTAGTTATGGTGGTGCTCCTTCGAGAGGTCCACGACAGAGGCCGTCCATTTAGGCATGCTTAGCCAGCTCGTCCAGGTTATCATGGGGCGTTATCGGGTCATGGTTCTCACAGTTATCATCAGGGCCAGTCATCACTTAGTGCCCTTCCAGCTCAGTGTTCGTCCTATGCTCCATCAGTTCAGGGATCTTCTATGCCAAGTGCATTGCTAGTCATTCCGGTGCTAGGGGTTCCCTTCAGTCCCCGTCTCCAGCACCTGGGAGTTGCTACAAGTGTGGAGAGATGGGTCATATGTGGAGGCAGTGTCTTCGTCTTCTTGCGGGTTCATCTTAGCAAAAATATCAGCCATCGACTTCAGTGCCGGTTACTTCACCACAACCTACCCAGCCAGCTAGGGGTGGAGGTTAGTCAACTAGGGGTTGCCCTAGAGGGGAGGTCGATTAGGTGGCAGTCAGGCCCGTTTCTATGCTCTTCCAGCTAGACCCGATGCTATTTCTTCAGACGCTGTGATTACAGGTATTATCTTAGTTTGCCACAGAGATGCCTCTGTATTATTTGATCCCGGTTTCTCATATTCTTATGTGTCATCATACTTTTCTTGTTATTTGGATATGCCCCGTGAGTCTCTTGTTTTATTTGTTCGTGTATCTACTCCGGTGGGCGATACTATTATTGTGGACCATGTGTACCGATCATGTATGGTGACTATTGAGGGTCGGGAGACCCGAGTGGATCTTTTGTTGTTATGTATGGTAGATTTCGATGTTATATTGGGCATGAATTGGCTATCTCCATGTTGTGCTATTCTGGACTGTCATGCTAAGATAGTGACATTGGCTATATCGGGTGTGCCACGAATTGAGTGGCGAGGTTCGACTGATTATGTTCCCAGTAGGGTAATTTCATTCTTGAAGGCCCAGCGTATGGTTGGGAAGGTTTGTCTTTCGTATATAGTCTTTGTGAGGGATGTCGGTGCACAGACTCCCAGTATTGATTCTGTTCCAGTTGTGAGGAATTTTCCCAATGTGTTTCCTGCAGACCTGTCGGGCATGCCACCGGACAGAGATATTGATTTTTGTATTGATATGGTGCCAGGCACTCAGCCCATTTCTATTCCACTGTATCGTACGGCACCAGCGAAGGTGAAGGAGTTAAAGGAGCAGCATCAGGAACTCCTTGATAAGGGGTTCATTCGGCCTAGTGTGTCGCCTTGGGGTGCGCCGGTTCTATTTGTGAAGAAGAAGGATGAAACTATAAGGATGTGCATTGATTATAGGCAGTTGAACAAAGTAAAAATTAAGAACAAGCATCCTTTGCCTCGTATTGATGATTTATTCGACCAGCTTCAGGGAGTGAGAGTGTTCTCCAAGATTGATCTCTGTTCAGGTTATCACTAGTTGAAGATCAGGGACTCGAATATTTTTAAGATGGCTTTTAGGACCCGATATGGTCATTATGAGTTCTTGGTGATGACTTTTGGGCTGACCAATGCCCCAGCAGCGTTCATGGATTTGATGAACAACGTGTTCCGGCCTTATCTCGACTCGTTTGTCATAGTTTTCATTGATGATATTCTAGTATATTCGCATAATCAGGAGGAGCACGTGGAGCATTTGAGAGTTGTGTTGCAAAGATTGAGGTAGGAGAAGCTTTATGCAAAGATCTCCAAGTGTGAGTTTTGGCTCAATTCAGTGGCTTTCTAGTGGCACGTGGTGTTCACCGAGGGTATTCAGGTTGATCCAAAGAAGATAGAGGTGGTTCAGAGTTGGCCCAGACCGTCCTCAACCATAGAGATTCATGGCTTTCTTGGTTTGGCGGGTTATTACCGCCGGTTTGTTCAGGGATTCTCATCAATCGAATCGCCCTTGACCAAGCTGACTCAAAAGGGTGCTCTATTCAGGTGTTTGGATGATTGTTAGGAGAGCTTTCAGAAGCTCAAGACTGCCTTGACCACAACTCCAGTGTTAGTTTTGTATCAGCTTCAAGTTCATATACCGTGTATTGTGATGCTTTGAGAGTTGGTATTGGGTGTGTGTTGATGTAGAATGGTAGAGGTATTGCTTATTTTTCTTGCCAGTTGAAGCCCCATGAGAAGAACTACCCTATTCATGATTTGGAGTTGGCTGCCATTGTTCACGTGTTGAAGATTTGGAGGCATTACTTGTATAGTGTGTCATGTGAGGTGTTTACTGATCATTGTAACCTTCAGCACTTGTTCAAGCAGAAGGATCTCAATTTGAGGCAGCGGAGGTGGTTTGAGTTGCTAAAGGATTATGATATTACTATTTTGTACCCTCCGGGGAAGGACAATGTGGTGGTCGATGCTTTGAGTCGGAAGGCGGTGAATGTGGGGAGTTTAGCATATATTCCAGTTGGGGAGAGACCTCTTGAATTTGATGTTCAGGCCTTGGCCAATCGGTTTGTGAGGTTAGATATTTCGGAGCCCAGTCGGGTATTGACTTGTATGATTTCTCGGTCTTCCTTATTTGATCGCATCAGAGAATGCTAGTATGGTGATCCTTATTTGCTTGTCCTTAAGGACAGAGTTCAGCACGATGATTCCATAGATATGACTATTGGTGATGATGGGGTGTTGAGGATACAGGGCCGGATATGTGTGCCCAATACAGATGGGCTACAGGAGTTGATTCTGGAGGAGACCCATAGCTCGCGGTATTCGATTCATCCAGGTGTCGTAAAGATGTATCAGGATCTGAGATAGCATTATTGGTGGAGGATAATGAAGAAGGACATTATGGGATTTGTAGCTCAGTATCTCAATTGTCAGCAGGTAAAATATGAGCATCAGAGACCGGGTGGCTTGCTTCAGTAGATGGATATTCTAGAGTGGAAGTGGGAGCGGATTACCATGGACTTTGTAGTCGGGCTCCCACGGACTTCGAAGAAGTTCGATGCTATTTGGGTGATTGTAGATCGGCTGACCAAGTCCGCGCACTTTATTCCTGTGTGTACTACATATTCTTCAAAGCGGTTGGTAGAGATCTATATTCGGGAGATTGTTCATTTGCATGGTGTCCCAGTTTCCATCATTTCAAATAGGGGCACTCAGTTTACTTCGCAGTTTTAGAGGACTGTGCAACAAGAGTTGGGTACTCATGTTGAGTTGAGCACAACTTTTCACCATTAGATGGATGGGCAGTCCGAATGCACTATTCAGATATTGGAGGACATGTTGCGCGCTTGTGTCATTGATTTCGGAGGATCATGGGATCAATTTCTACCGCTCGCAGAGATTGCTTATAACAACAGTTATCATTCGAGTATTCAGATGGCTCCATATGAGGCTTTGTACGGGAGGCGGTGTAGATCTTTGGTTGGTTGGTTTGAGCCGGGTGAGGCTAGGCTATTGGGGACAGACTTGGTGCAGGATGCTTTAGAAAAGGTGAAGGTAATTCAGGAGAGGCTTTGTAAAGTGCAGTTGTGACAAAAGAGTTATGCTGACAGAAAGGTTCGGGATGTGTCCTACATGGTTGGTGAGAAGGTTTTGTTGAAGGTTCCACCCATGAAGGGTTTTATGAGATTTGGGAAGAAGGGTTAATTGAGTCCTCGGTTCATTGGGCCTTTTGAGGTGCTTCGGAAGATTGGGGAGGTGGCTTATGAGCTTGCTTTGCCACCCAGCTTGTCGAGTGTGCATTTGGTATTTTATGTTTCTATGCTCCGAAAGTATATTGGGGATTTGTCTCATGTTCTAGATTTCAGCACTGTTCAGTTAGATGATGATTTGACTTATGATGTGGAGCCAGTAGCTATTTTGGAGCGTCCGGTTCGAAAGTTGAGGTCAAAGGATATAGCTTCAGTGAAAGTGCAGTGGAGAGGTCGGCCCGTGGAGGAGGCTACCTGGGAGACCGAGCGGGAGATGCGGAGCAGATATCCTCACCTGTTTGAGGCTTCATGTATGTTTCTTGACTCATTCGAGGATGAACGTTTGTTTAAGAGGGGCAGAATGTAACGACTCGGCCAGTCGTTTCATGAGTTACCGCTCCGTTTTCCCCATTTTAGCTTATTATTGCCTTGTTCAGCTGTATTTTGTGTTACCAAGTTAGTTGGCTCGGGTTCGGGGAGGTTTTGGTAAGGTTTGAGACACTTATAGCCCGTTTGGCCAAGCTGCAAAAATCAGCTTATTTTGAGAAGTGTTTTTTTTCAAAAGTGCTTTTCTCAAATGTACTTTTGGTGAGAAGCGGTTTGTGTTTGGCTAATTAGTTTGAAAAGCACTTCTGAGAAGCAATTGAGTGTTTGGCCAAGCTTTAAAAAATTGCTTCTAAGTGTATTTTTCTCAAAAGTGCTTCTCAAAAAAGTGCTTTTGGAAAGAAGCTACTTTTTTCTGCTTCTCCTCAAAAGCACTTTTTTTCCTCCCAAAAGCTTGGCCAAACACCTCATTTTTTGTCCAAAAGTGCTTTTGGCCAAAAAAAGCACTTTTGGCCAAAACGAAGCTTGGCCAAACATGCTATTAGTCTCTTTTGAGGAATAAGTTGGAAAAGTCAACCGGATGTTGACTTATGTGTTGAAGGGCTCGGATGTGAGTTCCGATGGTTCGGATAGCTTTGGGAGGTGATTTGGGACTTAGGAGCATGATCGGAATGTATTTTGGAGGTCCGGAGTAGATTTAGGCTTGAATTGGCGAAATTGGAATTTTGGCTTTTTCGGGTTCATAGGTGAGATTTTGATATAGGGGTTGGAATGGAATTCCAGAAGTTGAAGCATGTCCTTTGTGTCATTTGGGATGTGTGTGCAAAATTTCAGGTCATTCGGACGTGGTTTGGTAGACTTTTTGATCGAAAGCAGAATTTAGAAGATTTTGGAATTCTTAGGCTTAAATCCGATACAAATTTGGTTTTTAATGTTGTTTTGAGCGTTCCGAAGATTGTAACAAGTTTGAATGATGTTATGGGATATGTTGGCTTGTTTGGTTGAGGTCCCAGGGGCCTCGAGTGAGTTTTAGGTGGTTAAACGGATCATTTCATGTTGTGAAAAATTGCAGAAAACTGTTGTTGGGTGTTGCAAACAATTGGCCTTCGCGTTCACAAGTAGGCCCTCGCGTTTGCAAAGGCTTAGGCTGGGAGGCTGTGAAGTTGGCCTTCGCATTCACGAAGGAGGTCCCGCGATCATGAAGGTTGAGCTCGTTGGTCATCTCGTTCGCGAGGGTGATGCCGCGTCCGCGAAAGGTTGAGTGCTGAGGCGTCGCGTTCGCGAGGGTGTCGTCGCGTTCACGTAAGAGGAAATTCTGGTCAACCTGAGTTTGTGCTTCGCGGACGCGAGGGGTTGACCGCGTTCGCGAAGAAGGATTTGAATGCCTGAGCAGAATTTTTTAATAGCTCATTTCCGCGATTTTGAGCATATGTTCCTCCATTTTTTGGCGATTTTGATGTTTTTTGAAGAGGATTGAAGAGGGATTTAAGGGGGAACACTTGAAGGTATGTTTTATGGACTTAATACTCAATCATAATGTGATTTCTACCTAATTAATCATGGAATTTAAGCCTAATATTGAAGAACTAGGGCTTGTACTTGGAGACCTAGAATTTGGGATTTGAGGGGTCGTTTGTGGTTGGATTTTGGTACTTTTGATATGAATGAACTCGTGGAGCGATAAGGAGTCTATTGATGTAATTTTTATCGGAATCTGAGACGTGGGCCCGGGGGTCGAATTTGGCCAATTTCAGGATTTGTGTTGTAATTTGATTTCTTTTAAGTGGACTTTGTTCCTTTAGCATATTTTGATGGTTTTGCACTGATTTTGGTTAGATTTGGAGCATCTGAAGGCCGATTCGAGAGGCAAAGGCATCGCGAGCTAGAGTTTGGACCGGATAGAGGTGAGTAATGATTGTAAATGTTGTCCTAAGGGTATGAAACCCCGAATTTCACATCGTTGTGCTATATTGAGGTGTCGCACACGCTAGATGACGAGCGTGGGGCTGTGCACAGTTGGGGATTGTGACTTAGTCCATCCCAAAGACTATTTTACCGCGAATTTGATTGAAAACTGTTTGCTATCACCATGTTTTGGGCTGAAGTATTTGGGCCTCGTGCCAACTATTTGGACCCTTAGGGGATTTTTACTATTATTTTCTCATTGTTTTGATTTTTTATCTATACTCAGTCATGCTGTATTATACTGTTTTCATAACTTAGCCATGTTTACTCTATTTTAACACTTTAAATGATATTTTGGGCTGAGCGTCATATTTTACTGTGCCTGAGTGGCTTTTAGAGATTTTTGACTAAATAGGGCCGAGGGCCTGTGTTGTGAGGATTATTATGGGATCGGGTTGCACGCCGCAACAGTGTTGTACTCATTATGATTATGAGGCCGAGGGCCTGAGTTGTACGCCATGAGGTGGCTTGATATGAGGTTGAGAACCTATTGATTATTCCATGAGATGTCTTGATATTGCGCTTGGAGCGTAAGGGGTCCCTCCCATAGTCTGTACACCCCTAGTGAGCGTGGGTACCCATTATGATATGAGATATAGCCCGAGGGGCTGGTGTTGTTCCATGTTATTGTCCGAGGGGCTGATTCTGTTGACATTGTGCCCGAGGGGAAAATTTTATGTGTTTACCTTTTCTAGCTGCCTTTCATTTACCTTTTTATTTGTTAAAAAGGTTTTTTAAAGAAGCTTATTCTGAGCTAAGGTATTTTTATAAGATTTCACCGTTTTATTGCATTTTATTGGTTTTACATTGTCTATTTATAGCATCTTGTTGTGTTTTAACGTGATTTCTTATCGCTCAGTCTTCATTTATTGTTATTACTCACTAAGTTGGAGTACTCACTTTACTCCCTGCACCCTGTGTGCAGATTCAGGAGCTTCAGGTCCCGTCAATGAGGGTTGATTGCTCAACAGGCTATTCGGAGTCTACTAGATAGCTGCTCGGAGTTCGCAGACCAGTGTTTCTCCCTCCTATTTTATTTTTCTTGTTCTAGCTATGTAATAGATTGTATAGACTCTGTCATACTCTTAGACTATGTTAGATGGTCATGACTGGTGACACCTGATGTCGAGCTGTGTTTGGTTTTCCGCAGTTGATATATTTTACTCTATTATGGGATTTATCATTATTAATGACTAAATTATGAATTATTATCTGTTAATTTAATTAGGAGTTTGTGTCAGCTAGCCTTGTCTTCACGAGAGGCGCCATCATGACCGAGTCTGGGTTTAGGGTCATGACAAATAATCACTCAAACAATGTTAGAAATTTATAAAGGAATTGTATGAGTTTCAACTCACTTACTTGAAGGTTTGTATGAAATACTTGACTACAAATGAGAAATTTGTGTTTTCTTGAAAATAAATTGCTATTTGTGGATCGGGCTGAGCGCCTCGGTAGTAAATAGATGCATTTATGGTTCGTTCGACCCTCCTGCAATGCACATTTTAATACTATGTTGAACCGGGCCGTACGACCTTGACATAAATGCGCATGTTAATTAATTTGAATTCTCTATGATTTATAGTACTTAAATGCCTTGGAATGTAAGTGGTTTAATGATTAATGCCATGGAATGTAAGTGGTTTAATGATATGACTGAAATTTGAAATATTATTTATGAAAGAAGAACTTATCACTTCCTATTATTAAACTGTCAATATTCATTCTATTCATGCTTAGCATAACACTTTAATTATATTATTGTTGACCCTAGTAAGTGTTAAGTCGACCCCCCGTCACTACTTCTTCGAGGTTAGACTGAATACTTATTGGATACATATTGTTTATGTGCTCATACTATGCTACTATACTTAATTGTATAAGATCTGAGGCAGGTGCATCTAGTTACCTGACCGACGCACATAGTTGATCCCCGAATAAGAATTCATGGCGACCTACCCCCTTTCGAGCCGTTCAACAGCATACCGGATGTTTCTCTTTTGTTTATGCCTGTCTATTCTATTCCAGACAGTAGGATAGTTATCTTTTGTATATTCTGCTAGTTGCACATACACTTGTGACCCTAGATCTTGGCATATATTTGTAGACTTGAATTTTTGGGTTGTATTTCTATGGTCATGATTTCTTTTAGTGGTTTCCATTTTGCTTACTTTAAAAATCCGTTACATATCAAATACTTTGAATTTAAGTAAGTTAGATGTTGGAATTGTTTAACAAAAATGGGAATTCACTAGTTGATCGGTGTTGGCTTGCCTAACAGCGGTGTTGGGCACCATCACGACCTATAATGGAATTTGGGTCGTGACAAAATCATACTTAGGGGTCGTTCGAGCAATTCGCATTGGATATGAAGATTTCAGTTTGGATTTTCAATTTTCAGATTGAAGAAATAACAATAAACTTGAATTGGATCGGGCTTTTTAATTTTGGATTCACATTAATTGATTTGGATATTTTGGATTTTCGATTTTGAGCTTTTAAGTTGAGATGTTTATTCTTTCAATGGTAATGAACATCCAAATGATGTATTCATATTAAACTGCTTCAAAAATTTCTCATTTCACCGCAAACATCCAAATAAAGTATTCAAGTAATGAAATCATCATCAAGGAAATACAACAAAGACATTAGTAACGTTGATGAGAAGTGGCAAAAGTAAAATCATGTCCAAATAGAAAGTATTCTGATTGTAACTTAGTAATTAATATTGAATATATGAGATTATGTCTAGTGATTACGACACTGGACTTGTTACTATTGGTATACGAATAATGGGCTAAATATAAAATATAAAAAATTTGAATTTTCGGATATCCAAAAATCTAAAGTATCAAATCCAATCCTAAATGCAAAAAATTTAAAAATTAAGTTCAACATCCAATCCATAATCCGAAAATTCAAACCAAAAATCTAATTAATTTGGATTTCGGTTTGAATTTTGGTTTGCCCAAACTATGCCGACCCCTAATCACAATAAGAAAAATATAATTAATCAAACAACTTGAAGGATCAAATTGGAAAATTCTGCCAAGTTAATCTATATATATATATATATGGACATACAAGAAATAAAACTGTTCCACAATGCTTTAGAACTTCCAAATTCATCCGAACATCATCTAATTAGGCTCCTGTCATTCATGATAAACCATCCAAATTAGGATCCAATTTCATG
The DNA here is from genome assembly GCF_000393655.2 of Nicotiana sylvestris. NCBI lineage: Eukaryota > Viridiplantae > Streptophyta > Magnoliopsida > Solanales > Solanaceae > Nicotiana > Nicotiana sylvestris. The sequence goes on from NC_091062.1 coordinate 177,612,421, forward strand.
AAAATCATAAAATTTAGACCATAAAGTTTCAACATTTTAATCAAAATCAATTTAGAGATAATTACAGTCCAAGACCTTTCGGTCTAATTTACAAAATACTCGGCCGTTCATTGAGAGAGTAATAGCCCTGATCCCCTATTAGCTGCTTCCCCCGTATCTTTTATTGCTTATATGACTTTTCGGGAGTTGTTTTTGTTTCGGAGTGTTTTGGGACAGTTAGTCCCCAAACGGAAGCTTAAGCCTTAGGATTTTGACCGTAGTCAGAACTGTGTGAAGATGACTCTGAAATGGAATTATGTCGGTTATGTTAGCTATGTTGGGTGATTTTGGACATAGGGACGTGTTCGGATTATGTTTTGGAGATCTGTAGCTGATTTAGGCTTGAAATGGCGGAAGTGGAATTATTGGAGATTTTGACCGGTAGTGGACTTTTTGATATCGGGGCCGCAATCCGATTCCGAAAGTTGAATGTAACGGCCCGATTGGCCGTTTTGATCACTTGAACTTCGCTCTCCAGTTCTGGGGCATGACTAGCCTCGTATGATGTATTATGACTCATGTAAATCGTCGGTTTTAGTTTTTAGGTTAATCGGAACAGATATGGAAGAAAGATTCTCAGCTTGAAGCTTTAAATTTGAAAGGTTTGGCCAAGTTTTGACTTTTTAGTATTTGACCTCGGATTTGAATTTTGATGACTCTGTTAGCTGTGTTAGGTGATTTTGGACTTAGGAGCGCATCTGGTTTGTGATTTGGAGGTCTGTACTGGAATTAGGCTAGAATTGGCGAAACTACGAATTTGATGGTTTACGATTAGTGGTGGAAAATTTGATATCAGAGTCAGAATAGAATTCCAAGAGTTGGATCAGGCTCGTAATGTCATTTTTGACGTGCGTAAAAAATTTAAGATCATTCGGACGAGGTTTGATAGGTTTCGGTATCGGTTGTGAAAGTTTGAGGTTTCAAGTTCATTAAGCTTAAATTGGAGTGTGATTCATGTTTTTGTTATTGTTTGAAGTGATTCAATAGCTCGATTGAGTTGGTATGGTATTTTAGGACTTGATGGCACATTTGGTTGAGGTTCCGGAGGCCTCGGGTATGTTTCAGGTAAGTTTTAAGCGAGTCTGGACATTACCAGAACTCAGGCATGGTTTTGGTGCTTAAATATTCCGCTGAGGGCAAAAAAGGAGCGGTGAGGGCGGAAAAAGGGGCGCTGAGGCGCTCTAGGGAAGAATCTGCAGGTTTGTTGGTCCGACTTTGGAAGTCTATATCTTTTGATCTACAAGCAATTTTGAGATTATTTAAAAACAAAAGTTGTAGCCCTTCGTGTTTAGTTTCCAGAAAGGTAAAGAAATCATCATTAGAACATCCTTAGAGAAAGTTATGGCCAAAACACTAAGGCCTATCTGTGCAGCCACCGGAAGCACGGTCAGCGGAGGAATTTCCGCTGGGGCGATGGAATTCCGCTGAGGCGGTGAGTTTTGGCCATCAGTGGAAATAGAAATCCGAGAGGCGCACTATAAATACGAGATTTGGGGTTTTATTTCATATTTTGACCCATAGAGCTCGGGTTTTGGCGATTTTTCAAAGGTTTTTTTAAAGAAATTCATCGGGATAAGTGATTCTAAGTCAGAGTTAGCTAAAATGCATGAATCTATCATTGATTTTATCATTTGATTAGTGATTTGGGGTGAAAATTGGGGAAAATTAGTAGAACTTCATAAAATGAACTTTTGGAATTTGATATCCGATTTGAAGTCGGAATTGAGTGAAACTAGCATGGTTGGTCTCGTAATCAAGTGGATTGTTGGATTTTGTGACTTGGGTCAGATTTTGAGACGTGGGCTTGGGGCCTAGCTGTTGAGTTGAACTTTTGACTTTTGGCTTTAAGTTTAGTATTTTGTTTTGGGATTGGTCCCTTTTGCTCGTATTAATTGTATCAAATTGTTTGTGGCTAGATTCGAGGCATTTGGAGGCCGATTCAAGAGGCAAGGGCACTGCGGAGTAGAGGATTGACCGGGTTGAGGTAAGTAATGATTGTAAATCTTGTCTTGAGGGTATGAAGCCCCGAATTTCACATCGTTTCACTATTGTGAGGTGACGCACATGCTAGGTGACGGGCGTGTAGGCATGCACCATTAGGGATTCTGACTTTGTCCATCCCGCAACGACTTTGGAGTTGCATATTTTGATTTAAGCCGTATAATAGCTATATTTTTTTAGAAAAAATTCTTATAACCTGGGCCGAATGCCATGTTTGGGCCTTGTGCCTGTACTGTTTGGACCCTCAAGGGTATTTTGTTACTATCCTCACACTGTTTTGATTTGAAAGCATATCATCAGTCATGACTTTACCTGTTCATTGTTTGATTCAGTTTCATTACTCTATTTTTAAATATATGAAAGTTGTTTGGGCTGAGTTTTCCTGATTTTTCACCGAGATGCCTGAGTGGCTTATGAGATTGATGACTGAGAGAGGCCGAGGGCCTGATTGTGAGGATTATATATATATATATATGGATAAGGCTGCACACTGCAGCGATATATGGATCCGGTTGCACGCCGCAGCGATATTAGATCGGGCTGCACGCTGCAGCGATATAGCGCTTGGGTTGTAGGAGCCCCTCCGGAGTCTGCACACCCCTAGTGAGTGCAGTCAACTATATATATTTATGGATCGGGCTGCACGCCGCAACGGTTATTATAAGGTACCCATTGAACGTGAGTGCTGAGTATGAGTGCTGATTGAGGAGAATTCAGTCATTAGTGACTGAGAGGCTTTCCCGAGGGGCTATATATACACGAGTGATGCTTTTCCCAAGGGGATTGTTTTATTAAATTTCTATTTTCACTCCTCTTTATACTGAGCCTTTATTGAAAATGTTGAACAAATGTTTTAAACAACTTTTATTGAAACTAGAGTTTTTACGAGATGTTCGGAATTTACTTATTGATTTGGCCTTGTTATTTCCACTGAGATTCTTATGTTATGAGATGTATATGAGTGACCGAAAGGTTTGCCCGAGGGGCTGTTTCTGATTCATGTTTGCTGCGGGGCTGTATACGAACTATGTTTTGCCCGAGGGGCCGATTATGATATTTATCACATTTACTATAAACTGCATTGAACCTCTATTGAAACTGTTGGAAAGAATCTTCAAATGATTTTTTTACTAAAAATTGGATTTTAAATGAGATGATTTGACTCATGTTCCGATTTGAAGTCATGTTGTGCTTACTGAGTTTATCATGATGTGGATTTATTTGTTTCCTACTGCTCAATCTCTATTTACTTTTATTACTTACTGAGTTGGCGTACTCACATTACTTCATGCACCATGTGTGCTGATCCAGGTATTTCTGAACCCGGCGGCGGGTGTTGATTACTCAGTGACAGGTCCATCAGAGTTAGCAAGGTAGTTGCCTGGCAATCGTCGCCTGCTTCTCTCCCTCCTTATCCTCCCTTAGTTGTAATCGGTTATTTCCAAGCTATGTTAGTCTTGTTGTTGTTAGACGGTTGTAGTAGATGCTCATGACTAGTGACACCCCTATGTCGGGCTTTCTTTCCACACTGTTATTTTGATTTAAACATGTTATGAAGGTTTATTGTTAAATAGCTTTGATTTTATCTTAAAATAAAAATATTGATTGGTTTTGGAAATGTGTCGGCTTGCCTAGTACCACGTTAGGCGCCATCACAATCGGGTTAGTTTTTGGATCGTGACAAGTTGGTATCAGAGCCTATGTTACATAGGTCTTACGAATCATGAGCAGGTTTAGTAGAGTCTCGTTAATCGGTACAGAGATGTATGTACTTATCTTCGAGAGGCTGCAGAACCATTAGGAAACTTCACATTCTTGAATTCTTATCGTGCGAAATGGATTCAGCTTAAAGTGTAACCCTTTGAATTCCTTCCACGCATTCGTATGCGCACATGCGTGCTCGGTATCAACTGTGCATTGACGACTTGTGATTCTCTAGATGAGGTGCGAGATGTGATCTTGGCATGTTGATGATAGGCCAGTCTGGAGGACTTGAGGTCGATTTTTGTCTATGGCTTGAGTGCTGAGATTTTGATTGTGCGAGCACGTGCATTTAGGACTTATATGTCCGGTTGTGTCCTTATTGGTGGGATTTGTGACTAGATGACTATGGGGTGAGTATGATTTGATTGCGAGATTTTTTCAGATTGTTCAAATGTGGCAAGGAGAGTTTGTTGGAGATATAGCAAGGGATATTGGGTGCTTGACTCCTGTCTTGAGTTGGAGTATGGCCTCGAGCTATGGGTGTGTTGAAGGACCCCTCGTGTAGTTTAGTTGTGGAGTGGAGTAGATCTTCATGTTGTGTTATGAGTTCAAACTCTGAGGGTTAAGTGATTGTGTAATAGTTATGATTATGGAGGAGTAAAGAGAGATACCGGTTTGAGGCTAAGCAGGTGGGTTGTCTCCTGCAGGGTGTCCAGAGGGTATGTGATCCCTATGTTGTTTTGTAGTGAGTCTTCTTTTACCACTGAATTTTATGTAGTACAATTTGAGTTTGGATCGCTTATGGGAATGGGTGTGACTGTTACGAGGGTGAATGCGAGATTTGTAGATGATTTGAAATACTATTATAGTAGTAAGAGATTATGGGAATTGTGAGTGTTTGTGTGTTTTGATCTTTGGCTTTGAGCCAAGTATGTGAGTCTTCTATTGATCAGTTAATTACAAGGTTATGTGTTGTGTTTGTTCCAATTTGAGGTATACTAGTGAATCAGTTATGGATTACAGAGGTTGAGATCGAGGATGACTTGAGTAAAGGAAATTTTGGGTAAGGGTTGTGTTATGCTTTATGGGTATATGAGAAACATTGGATGAATTAGTTGTTGTTTGTAAGGATATAGTGTGTATGGAGTAGGAAAATCACTTAACGGCTTAGAAGAGTGGGATTACTCCTTTGGGTGTTGGAGTGCTAATGGGCACAGGTCGTTCGGTCCATTTGATCAGTCTAATTGAGATTTGAGCAGAGTGTATGACTCTTGAGAACAGTTCTAATGAATTTAAGATTTATATGTGGCAATTGGGATTCTTCAAGATGTGTGTTGGCTAGAAACTGAGATTTATATGGGAGGATATCAGGACTTGTGGCATTTCTGTATCATTATGTATTTTACATACCTGTATCAGTAAGACAAAGGTAATGGCTTTAGATTCGCAGAAGGTCTCTTCAGAGCGGGTATCTCAGTTGTGGTACTTTTGGGGGTGCTTCAGAAGAATACAACGTTTTATGAACCTTAGGGCGGTGTGGTTTTATGCTAAAGATTGTATGGCAAGTTTTAGTTAAGGATAATGGTGTACTAGGAAGGAAACATATAAATTTGAAGGTAATTCAGAAGGAACTCAGAGAATTAGGACATGTTGGTTGTAGGTTGGTACTGGATATGGTGATTCGTGTGCTTTATGGATTTGGAGGCTGGGAGTTCTCATAAACGGGTTATTTCGTGGTTGTGGACCGTGAAGATGTGGGCAAGCTAGTCAGATGATAGTATGTGCTATGATTCAGTCCTTGTGAACTTTCAGAGAGTTATTTATCTATTGTGGGTGACTAGAGTTGATTTGGGATTCATTGGTAGGCCAATATGGATGTGTGATCTGCATTGAGTTGGATATGTTGACTTTGAACTGCTATTGTTGAGAGAAGTACCATTTGGTTGTTATTAAGCTTATTTGTGTTTTGAGATTTATTTGTGAGTTACTCTTGTATGCTTCTCAGGATTTTGATTCGTCAATTAAATGCACAAATGATATGGTTCTATTTGGGCTCATAGCAGAATCTGAGTGAGATGGGCATCTGGGTATTGCATGATTTATTGCGTCATTTGCTACTCCGTGGTTACGGTGATTCACTCTTGGTACTAGACATCAAATTGTGCGTGGTTGTTGATTTTGAGCATGGTGACTTAGGTGTTTAGTGTGGACCGGTGATTAGATAGGATTGCACATTGCAGCGAAGTTATATGGATATATGATCCTTCGAGTTAGATTCGTGTGTTCTGGTTCTACGGTGTGTGATGGGTTCTTAGCATCGTGTTGTGGTGGTACTGTTGAGCTTGCGGTACAGCTCTCTCATTTGAGTCATTTTTCATGATTTGAGTATGTTCGGATTATTCCTTATTGGTGCATGGATTTCACGGGTTGTGGCTTTAGATTGTATTGATGTGTCATGTCACCAGAGTAGTCATGTTGGATAAGATGAGGTCATTGGACCTAGAATGAATACTATCATATTCGATTTCAGTATGTTGGAAGGACAATATGGAAATTTGGCTTAGAAATTTTCTGTAGTCCTTGCGGAAGGAGAGGGAACTCCATGACTGGTTGAATTGAGGAATGATTATGATTTATGTGTGTTCCTTTAATCATTGACAGTATATGAAAGTGTTGGAATGAGGCTTTGGTTTGATAAGAGGTTTATAGCTGGAATTGGGTTATTTGAGCAGCTGTTGTGATTAGAAGTTATCGCAACGAGTGTTTGAGTTATGTGATATATCATATGATTAAATCTTGGGTTTCGAATATGGTTGATATAGCTTGTTCGGACTTATACAATGTATAAATGTGAGATTCTGATCTTATAGATGATCTCGAAAGTGGTAATTTGGTTGTAAGGGTTATGGGCTAGGATGGATTGCGAAATTTTAGTTTGCTTGTGCTATCAGACCTATACGGGACAGGATGATGTAGGATCACACCTGGGTATGTGCATAGTGAGGATACATGGCGATTTGTTGGCTTTTGGAAAACTTTGGACACGTTTGAGGACGAACATATGTTTAAGTGGGGGAGGATGTAACGACCCGACCAGTCGTTTTGAGCACTTGCACTTCGCTCGCCAGTTCTCGAGCATGACTAGCCTCGTATGATGTATTATGACTCATGCGAATCGTCGGTTTTGTTTTTTGGGTTAATCGGAACAGATATGGAAGAAAGATCTTTAAATTTGAAATGTTTGACAAACTTTTGACTTTTTAGTATTTGACCTCGGATTTGAATTTTGATGAATCTGTTAGTGTATGGGTCCAAATTTGAACAACCACAACTGTTGATGAGTACAACAAATGATGAGATCCTAGTAGCTCGACATCCTGTAGAGGACGACCTTCAGGCAAACAAGAGACTGTATGACTATTGCAGTACAGGCCCATTAGGGGACATTAGGAATATTTTTTCGAATATTCCCTATAACTTGTCTTTTAGGGCTTAAAAGAGTTTTGTCCCTTATATATAGAGCGTAAAGCAAACTTGTAAGCCCCTAGGCATTTTTCCTAACTGATAACACTTGTTGTAGCACTTGCTTACAAAAACAGTTGATAGGATTATTGTTTAAGGTTTTGTCTTGATGAGATAAAGAATTCATATCCTCCGTATTCTCTTTGTCTATCTTTTATTCTAGAGATTATTATACTTAGCTAAGATTTACCCCTTTATTTTCTTTGATTGATTTACTCAAAAAGTTTCGATATCTTTTGAGTCAAACAATTTGGCGCCGTCTGTGGGGATTTCTATAGCTGAGATCTTAGTTTCATCTAGATCCTTGAAAGAAATAATCACCTCTTCTTAGCCTCGCAAAAGCCAACAATGGAAGGAAAGGGAGAAGCAAGGTTAAAGGCAATAGTAGGTGTCATGAACAACCTCCTAAATTCCCTCAATGAAGCCGGTAGGTAAGACAACGAAAACGCAACGCCAAGTACTACACCTGAGGGAGAAATCTCACCCCCCCAGCACGAGGGCGTGACTGTTTTGCGTGAGAGGGAAACCTCAAAATCCGCAGCAGGAGAAGCACCACCGGCTGTGAATAGGCTATTAGAAGAATGGTTGACAAACACCTTGAGCAATATACTCGACAAAGCCATTCAAAAGGATATCGAAGGCACAATACCCGCAGAAACCACAACTATCGTCGATGAGCTAGAAACTCCACAAACAGGTAACACTCATACTGTCATTGATGCAGGAAACGATGTACTTGCGGTCATCTTAAAGAAAATGGAAGAGTTGGAAAATGAGAACAAAACACTCCGCGACCAGATGAAAGAGCATCAGGAAAGGGTTGATAAAATACCGTGTGCTCCGAAGTTGCTACCAAAACGTGATGTGGCCCGATTCATCAAACAACCATACAGCGAAGGGGCAACTCCCCACTCTATTCTGAAAACCTTCAAAATGCCGCCATATTTGAAAATATATGACGGCACCATAGACCTGGAGGATCACTTAATCCATTACGTTACTGCAGTAAAAGGTAACGATCTATCGAAAGAACAGGTGTCATAAGTGCTGCTGAAAAAGTTTGGCAAAACTCTGATAGGGAGAGCATTGACATGGTATTCCCAACTACTAGCACGATCGATATCAACGTTCGAAGAAATGATAGATAAGTTCAACACCGCTCACGCGAGAGGGAAAAAGGCAAAGCGAGGGTAAATGAAATCTTCGCCGTCAGGCAGACGACAGGTGAGGGACTTTGGGATTTCCTAGCCCGATTCAATAGGGTAAGAATGAGCCTACCAAACATGTCAGAAGGGATGGCAGTAGCAGCCTTCCAAAATGGGTTAAACAGAAACGGGTCAAAAGCAACCAAAAAGCTGCTAAGTAGACTCATAAAGTAACCCCCCCCTCCCACCACGTGGGAAGAAATCCATAATGCCTATTGCGCCAAAATAAGGGCGGAAGAGGATGACTTGAACGGCCCGATCCAGCGACTAACATCAGCCCCAACCGAAACAAGGAGAGATTGCCGCAACGAGAGCCGAAGGGACCAACTATCCCGTTTCAATCGAGAAAGGCACCATCCCTAGATCCGAACAACCAACCCACCTCCTCCACGACATGCAGATGTCGTGCCTTGACATACTGCACCACCCCGAAACGAAATAGGTATGCCTATACTATTATCTGCTCATAACTTTTGTGTTTCTCCTTTAGAAATAGTGTACGCACTGGAAAAGCTCGGCACAAAGGTGTAGTGGCCGCAAAAGATGAAGTCGGATCCGAGCACCCGGAGATCGAATGTTCTGTGTGAATTCCACCAGGAAAGGGGATATAAGACCGAGGACTGCATAGGTCTACCACAGGAAGTGGTAAGAATGCTAAACTAGGGACACCTGAAAGAACTGTTGAGCGATCGAGGACGGGTTAACTTCGCTCATGGACGCGACCAACCTCAGGGACCTCCAAAACCACCATCGCCAACTCGGACAATACAAATGATCATTGGCGACGGCGACAATACAGTAATCAACCATGTGAAATTCACCACCACACACAAACTCAAACAGACAGTCGCCCACGAACGATATGACGACCTCGAAGATAGTATCATCTTCGATAAGTCGGATACCAACGGTTTGTCTTTCCCTCACTATGATGCTTTGGTTATAAATTTATGCATCGTGGATACCGATGTAAAGAGAATAATGGAAGATGACGTAAGCGGCGCGTGTATTATTCACCCACGAGTCCTCATACAGATGAGGCTCGAGGATAAAATAGTACCGCATTGCATAACACTAACGGGTTTTAATAATGTAGTGGAACGAACCTCTGGAGAGATATTGCTACCCATTTTGGCAGGAGGAGTCACCCTGGAGACGACGTTCCACTTCATGAACCAGAAAATAGCCTACAACTCCATCATAGGGCATCCATGGATACACGCCATGCGAGCCGTCCCGTCAAGTTTCTATCAAGTAATAAAATTTCCTACCCCATGGGGGATATTCAGCATCCGAGGCGAGCAACGCACTGCCCAAGAATGCTACTGAATCGCCAAAGATTGCACACACACCAAATAACTAATGGGGGCAAGTGCGGAAGTATAGCAATCAGCCAAATCGAGAACCAAGACCGACGTACAAATAGAGTCCAACAAAGACCCGGATGTCGTAGAAGCTTTCAAGGAAACCGTAGAAGACCTCGACCCCATCCAACTAGACAACACCGATAGCACGAAAAAGGCTTATATCAGACATAACCTCTTAGAACCAGGTAAGTACCATGAGTTCTTAACTAACAATGCCGATTTGTTCGCCTTTTCCCATTTAGATATGCTAGGAATCCCAAGGGACATCGCCACACACAGGTTGAATGTCGACCCTCTTTACCCGCCAGTATGGCAAATGAGGAGAAAGTTCAATGCCACCATTAATGAGGCGGTCAGTGAAGTAGTCGATAAGTTACTCACTAATGGTTCCATCTGAGAATCAAAATATCCCCAATGGGTTGCCAATGTGGTCATGGTAAAAAAGAAGAATGGGAAATGGCGGATGTGTGTCGACTTTACCGACCTGAACAATATGCCCAAAAGATTCCTTTCTGTTACCACGTATCGACCAGCTTATCGATGCAACGGTGGGACACGAACTACTCAGCTTCTTAGACGCTTATTCTAGTTACAACCAAATCCTAATGGTTGAAGAGGACCAAGAAAAGACAACTTTCATCACTCACCAAGGAACGTACTGCTACAAAGTCATGCCGTTCGGACTCAAGAATACAGGGGCGATGTATCAAACATTAGTCACCAAGATATTCAAAGAACAACTCGGTAAGACCATGTAGGTTTACATCGACGACATGCTAGTGAAGTGAAAACGAAATAGGATCACATTGGTCATCTAAAGGAAGCCTTAGAGATATTGAGGCAATACGGAATGAAACTAAATCCCGAAAAATGCGCGTTTGGCATAACCTCAAGGAAGTTTCTCGATTTACTGGTGTCACAAAGGTGTATCGAAGTCAATCCGGATCAGATTAGATCCTTTGAAGGAATACCGAAGACATTAACCAACAAGAAGTAGGTGCAGAAATTAACAGGACGAATAGCCGCCCTGTCGAGGTTTATTTCACGATCGTCGGACAGATGCCATAAATTCTTCAATGTGCTAAGGAAAGACCACGGACTATAGTGGAATTCAGAGTGCATCGACGCCTTGAGAAAGCTAAAAGCGTACCTATCCTCGTTACCACTACTCATCAAGGCAGACCCGGGTAAATGCCTCCTGGTGTACCTAGCAGTCTCCGAAGTCACGGTAAGTGCAGCCTTGATCTGCGAAAATAAAGGTACGCAATCTCCGATTTACTATATCAACAAAACCTTAATTGATGGCGAAACAAGGTACCATCACCCTGAGAAACTAGCTCTGGTATTAGTCGTAGCTTCATGAAAGCTTAGACCATATTTTCAATGTCACCCCATAAAAGTGGTGACAACCTTCCCCCTCAAGGGAATCCTACACAAACCCGAACTATCAGGTAGGTTGGCCAAATGGGCCATAGCATTAAGCGAGAATTACATAACGTACCAACCGCAAACTACTATTAAGTCACAAGTGCTCGTCGATTTCGTCGCCGATTTCAGTGTGGAAATACTGCCTGAAGTAGAGCAGGAGGCGCTCCACGCTTCCGCATATTCCGACCTCTGGGTTGTCTACACCAATGGTGCATCTAATGCATCGGGATCAGGACTGGGACTTGTCCTCAAAGTTCCTATGTGTGAAGTAATTCGCTAGTCCATACGATTCCCCAAGATGACTAACAACGAGGCCGAGTATGAAGCTATGATTGCAGGATTGAAATTAGCCCTCAAATATGGCGCTCGACGACTCATCCTCCATTGCGATTCTCAACTCGTGGTGAACCAAGTCACTAGGACTTTCCAAATCAAAGAACATAGACTACAAAAGTACCAGTCATAAATTCACAAATTGCTGCCAGAATTCGACGAATGCCACCTCGACCAAATACCCAGGGCTAGAATATCAAAACAAATGGTCTCGCCAAGCTAGCGGCAACCACTAGAAATATCAACAAGGAAAACGTGGTCACTCTTCTCCATTCAGCAATAGACCAGGTCGAGGTACATTGTGTAAATCTAACTTAGGAATGGCGCAACCGTATCATAACATATTTGCATGATGGAACGCTCCCACAAGATAAGAAAGAAGCCAAAAAACTTCGAATACAGACAGTCAGATACAGCCTCGTAAACTGTGATCTTTACAAGAGAACATTCGGCAGCCCCCTGGCCAAGTGTCTTGGGCTAAATCAAACAAGACGAGTATTAGAAGAAGTACACGAGGGGAACTGCAGTGCCCATACGGGAAACCACGCCCTCATCCGATACCTCATCCGCGCCAGATACTACTGGCCTACCATGAAAAAAGAAGTCGTGGATTATGTCAGGAAGTGTGAACAGTGTCAAAAATACGCCCCTATAATACACCAAGAGAGAGAACTCCTGCATTCCGTCACTTCGCCATGGCCATTCATAAAGTGGGGGATGGATATTATCGAACCCCTCCCGGCAGGACGAGGTAAGGTACGCTTCCTTTTGGTTTTAATTAACTATTTTTCTAAATGGGTGAAAGCAGGTGCGTACACTCAAATACGCGAGCAAGAGGTTACTGCGTTCATATGGAAAAATATAATATGTCGCTTCGGCATTCCCAAAGAAATCAGCTGTGACAACGAACCTCAGTTTGTCGAAATGAAAACGATCGATTTTTTCAAATACTCTCCACACCATACCATCCCGCCGGCAATGGCCAAGCCGAATCCTCCAATAAAATGATACTAAATATATTGAAAAAGAAGCTCGAAGACGCCAAAGGGCTATGGCCTAAGCTCCTACCAGAAGTACTATGGGCATACCACACTACACAAAAAACTAGCACAGGCGAGACACCATACTCACTAGTCTACGGGACTGACGCTGTTATACCCGTCGAAGTCAGAGAACCTAGCTTGAGATACTCCAACGAAAGCGGACTGAGCAATGATGAAAGTAGGATTCAAGATCTGGATGAAGTCGAAGAACGAAGGGATACAACCCACGTAAGAATGGTAGCCCAAAAATAACAAGTAGAAAGGTACTATAACAAGAAGGCCAAAATATGACCGCTCAAGGTCGGAGACTACGTCTTCAAAGCTAAAACACAACCAGCGAAAGACCCTAACAAAGGAAAACTGCGAACAAACTAGGACGGACCGTGCAAAATCACGGCGGCAGCAAACAGAGGAGCATTCCAGTTAGAAACAATGGAAGGAAAACTACTCCAAAACAATTGGAATGTCGCCCATCTCAAATATGTCCACTTTTGAAAAAAGGCGCCATCTAAGTCATACTCTTTTTCCCTCATCCGAGTTTTTTCCCAATCAGGTTTTCTCGGTGAGGTTTTTAATGAGGCGACAAGGGGGGCGCCTCGAGGTCTGAAGTAATGTTCATGACCCTGGCTGTCGACGCGATCTCCAGGCCGAGTAATGAGGGGACTGGATATAGATAATCAAATCTCCATTGCATGTAGAAAGTCGACATGTATTTCCTACAAAGATATAATCAAATCTCCATTGTATGTACAAAGTCGACATGTATTCCCTACAAGGATATAATCAAATCTCCATTATATGTACAAAGTCAACATGTGTTTCCTACAAGAATATAATTAAATCTCCATTTTATGTATAAAGTCGATAGGTATTTCTACGGGAATATGATCAGACCAATAAATGAGCGAAAATCCCAATGGCCAAGGCCATCGACGAAACTATGAGTTCGACCTCATTCGAACTACGGCGGGATTCTACCTCGACGACATTTCGAAGGTAATATCCCAATGGCCAAGGCCATCGACAAAACTATGAGTTCGACCTCATTCGAACTATGATGGGATCCTACCTCGACGACAATTCGAAAGTAACATCCTAATGGCCAAGGCCATCGACAAAAATATGATTTTGACCTCATTCGAACTACGACGGGATCCTACGTCGGCAATAGTTTGAAGGTAACATCCCAATGGCCAAGGCCATTGACGAAAATATGAGTTCGAAATCATTCGAACTACCATGGGATCCTACCTCGACGACAGTTCGAAGGTAACATCCCAATGGTCAAGGCCATCGACCTCATTCGAACTACGACGGGATCCTACCTCAATGACAATTCGAAGGTAAAATCCCAATGCCCAAGGCCATCGACAAAAATACGAGTTCTACTTCACTCGAACTACGATGGGATCCCACTTCAACGATCGTCGAAAGTAGCATCCCAAAGGTTAAAGTTACTGCCAAAAGAAAAAGGGATCGACCTCACCCAAAAGCAAAATCAGCTTAACAGTTCTACAGGTATCCTGGATACAATAAATATTGCAAAGATCATCACTGAATCGACAAAACAAATTCTACATTACATCAAAATGTCACTTACACCTATCTTTATAATGGGATCAAGCATGCCCCTTACAAAAGTCCCAAATCAAAAAGTAAGTACAAACAAAAAGTTACATATCATCCCCGATTGGGTACGCATCTTTGTACCAAGAGTCAGAAGCAAGACGGTTCGCATCATCAAAATTGATATCATCCCCGTCAGGTGTAAGAGGGTCGTACCCCCATGCCTCATGAGCTGCATGAGCTTCGGCACGTACGCCCTGAAGTTCTGCTTCAGATGCCCTCCCCTCAGCATGAAGAGCCTTGTACATGTCAAGCCGGGCCTCGACATGGACCCACAACTCATATAAGCGACGAGGCACGACCGGATAGGCCGAGGCACGAGACGTAGAAGGTTGTGAGTGTCGACTCGCACCCTCCGCTCTCAGTGAGGCCACTTGTCCATTCAACACAAATAGCTCCGCCTCCAACTCCTTAACACGCCCCTCAAACCCCGCGATTGTAGACATGTAATTTTTGACCCTCCTCGAAAAATTACAACTTTTAGTGCTTAGATATTAGTTTTAGGCGTAATAGTACTATTTTCACTATCTCCTTAACTTTTGACTTTATTTTATCCTTAAAAAATCAAAAACTACCGAATATTTTCCTTTATTTTAGCTAGTTGATATTTTGTCTAGTTAGTTTTACTTTTGAAAAAAATAAAAAAATAGACTAGGCATTTTATTTTTCAAAAGATAAGAAGAAATTTCAAAAATATATATTTACTTAGTTTAGTTTTAAAGTTGTAGGTTTTAGTGCAAATTGAGTATTATTTAAATTTTATTAATATAATAACTTTACATCTCCTCCTAATATTTTTATTAGTCTAAATAGACTAGTATCTTTATAAAGCTATTTTTAATTCATCAGTAGAATAAAAGAAAAAATTGAAAGAAAAAAGATAACAGAAAAGAAAACGAAAAAAAAGCAAAATGAAATTATATCAAAAAAAGATAGGAAGAAAACATGGACCTTTTCATTTTGCTATGATTTCTCACGGAAATTCCTTTTGAGATTTCAATTTTGATATTGTGGGGGCCACACATTTTCAAAAGAATCCTGACTTCTTTTCCAAGGACGACACACACATATATACGAGGATTCACGTCACTTTCAGAGGGGGGGCCACACGGTTTTGGACACTTCTTTTTCTCCAAGCAATTACTCCATTTTCATGGACAAAAACACAGAAATAGAGTGAGAGGGACGGGAATAATAGTGAGAGGGCTCACCCATCTTCTTCTCCAAAAAATCCGCCGCCACCCTCCACCAGCGAGTTTAGCCGGGAAATCCGGCAACCACACCCCTCCATTTCCTCTGTTGTCCACCACCACCTAGCAACAACGACCCATCTCCCTTACTCTAAAAACAACCAGCAGCCACACACCACCAAACCAACCGGACCTCTTCTGTAGAAAACATCCATGCTCACTTTCTCTCTCTATCTAGTCTCCAATTTGTCAATCATCACTCTTCTCCTTTTCTAATTTCTTCAGAAATATCAGCTAAATTGGAAAAAATCGGCTGCTAGAATGCTTCTTCGGTTAAGCTCGCCATAAATGTGAAACCTCTGTTCTATCTCGTGCTTCCTACTCCTCTGCTGCTTAGTTGCATTTGTTTCTGCTCAAATATCTAACAATGCTACCTCTAAATGGCTTACACTGAGCGATCTCGCTTGAGGTTGAGTCCAGTTGGGGATTTTCATTTTTGTCGCGATTTCCAATCCGATCAACGGTTCAAGCTTCGTTTCATCTGTTCATGTTGGGATTTGTTCAAATTTTGATCGGAAATCTGTGTATATGTTTCAAAGTATCAAGGGAGTTTTCACTACTTGAAGGTTTATCCCTCCCTCTGTTCTTACTTAATCCAAATTGCTATCATGTGCTATCCTACGTTTGTTTGCACGCCATGTTTAAATTGTTGCTTTGTGACTGGTTTTTGATTTCTCCCTTTTAGATCCATTTGATTTGAATCTTTGATTGAGCTTTTAATAAAAGACAAGTTGTGAATTTTTTCTTGTGAATACATATGGACATGTAAGTTGAATAGGGATAGTGGATGTCCGTAGAGAGGCAATTGTGATTAAATAGGATTAGGACGTGGCGGTTTGATCAGAAATTGAGAGAATTGGGTTTAAGAGAATTAGACAATAAGATGTCATGCTTTATTGTTATTTCGCTATTACTAGATACTCGCTGAACGCTAGGAGTATGCTAGGCCGACCACACTTGGGTAGGCAAGCCTTAGGATTTTTGTTAGTCTTGATGTGAGAGGTCGTTCCCTTAGTTAACTTTATCCGGGGAATACCCCGAGGGATTTGTAGATATTTTGTTCTGGGGAATGCCCCGAAGAACTTTGTAAATATTTGGAGGCCTTGATGAGCATTGTGAATAAGTCATAATATATACTAGTTTAGGATTTTTCCTTTCTTTTCTTTTCATTTTCTCTTATTAGGTGAGGACAGCCTCGAGCCTTTTGTGTGTGTTTATTTTTCCATTTCTGTGTTTATTATGTTAATTCGAATATTTTAAAAGCCCACTAGATCGAGTACGCAACCGTACTAGTTACGGGACTTGGGGAATGCCTAAAACCTTCCCCCCCGAGTCAAATGAACCCCCTTACCTGAGTCTCTAATGTAGACTTAGTTTTGGAGTCCAAAGTGTTTTAAAAGGAAATCATTTTAAAAACGGTGACCTGGCACATCGAAACCAATGTCAGGATATGATTTGACTCATATTCTGATTGAAGGCATGTTGTGCTTACTGAGTTTATCATGATGTGGATTTATTTGTTTCTTACTGCTCAATCTCTATTCACGTTTATTACTTACTGAGTTGGCGTACTCACATTACTCCCTGTACCTTGTGTACAGATCCAGGTATTTCTAAACCTAGTAGCGGGTGTTGATTATTCAGTGGCAGGTCCATCGGAGTTAGCAAGGTAGCTTCCTGGAAATCGCAACCCTGCTTCTCTCCCTCCTTATCCTCCCTTAGGTGTAATTAGTTATTTCTAGGCTATGTTAGTCTTGTTATTGTTAGACGGTTGTAGTAGATGCTCATGACTAGTGACACCCTGATGTCGGGCTTTCTTTCCACACTGTTGTTTTGATTTAAACATGTTATGAAGGTTTATTGTTAAATAGCTTTGATTTTATCTTTAAAATGAAAATATTGATTGGTTTTTGGAAATGTGCAGCTTGCCTAGTACCACGTTGCCATCACGACCGGGTTGGTTTTTGGGTCGTGACATTAAAGTAGGTGTGTAATGTTGAATATGACTTGTGTACAAAATTTAGGGTCAATCGGACATGATTTGATAGGTTTCGGCATCGGTTGTAGAAATTTGAAGTTTCAAGTATTTTAAGTTTTAATTGGAGGGTGATTCGTGATTTTAGTGTTGTCAGATGTAATTTGAGGGCTCGACTAAGTTTGTATGGTATTTCAGGACTTGTCGGTATGTTTGGTTGAGGTTCTGAGGGCCTCAGGTGCATTTCGGATGCTCAATGGTTCATTTTTGGACTTTGGAATATAGCAGATTTTCTGGTATTTTTGTTGCAAACATTTCTTCATCACGTTCGCGAGAGAGGTCTCGTGTTCGCATAAGGTATCTAGGAGGCCAACTGAAGTTGTTCTTTGCGTTCACAAAGATGGGGCCGCATTCACGAAGGAGTTGTTAGGCAGTGCATCGTGAACGTGAGAAGGGCATCGCGTTCGCGTAGAGAAAGTTGAGCGGATGGGACCCCAGACCTTTTTGCCTACACATTCGCGATGTTGGTCTCGCGTTCGTGTAAGCTTGAGCTGAGTGGTCTTCGCGTTCGCGACAAGCATATCACGTTCGTGATGAAGGGATTCTGATCCAAAGTAAGGTTGTGCTTCACGAATGCGAGGGTCCTTCCGTGTTCGCGAAGAAGGAATTATTTGGGGAGAATATAAAGTTTCAAAAATAAGGGTTTGGCCATTTTTATCATACTTGAGTTTGGGAGCTCGCATTTGGAAGAGATTTCGAGGGAGTTTCAAAGATGTCAATTGGGTAATGATTCTGCACTTGATTTTGGTTATATACCACTAATCTATCATTAATTTCATCATTTAATTTCGAATTTGGGTTGAAAATTGGGGAAAATGGGAAGAAGTTCTTCAACTAAGATTTTGGGTTTTGATTGAGATTTTGACAACGGATTTGGATAATTTTGGTACGAGTGGACTCGTGAGTGAATGAATGTTCATATTTTGTGATTTTTACCTGATTCCTTGACGTGGTCCCGGGTCAACCTTTTGAGGCGATTTTCTAATTCCTTGCTTAAGTCTTGGTTTTATTAGTTAGATTAGTTTCTTATAGTTATATTTATGTTATGAAATTGCTTTTGGATAGATTTGAGCCATTCAGCGTCAGATATTCGTGGAAAAGGTATTGTTATCGAGTGATTGAGCTTGTTTCGAGGTAAGTCGCTTGCCTAACCTTGTATGGGGGAACTCCCTTTAGGATTTGGTACTATTGTGATATGTGAGCGCTATGTACGTGAAGTGACGAGTTCGTACACTGGCTATTTGTTGTAAAACTCCGTTTTTCCATTGAGTAATAACATGTTCCACTTTAATTGAGTTATACTAGCTTATGTAATTATCTTGTTTAGTTTAGAATAGCATGTCTCCATGTCTTAATTGCTTATCTGAACTATGTGCATCATGCTTAGTTAATCCCCTACTTCTTCCTTGACTTGTACTTAGTCTAAATTGTAGGATTTTGTGTTGTAGCCATTATTTCCATTGTTTGAGCTGCATATTTACTTTTGGACTACGGGACGGTATCCTGAGAGATCCCCCTGCATATTTACTTTGGGACTACGAGATGGTATCCTGGGAGATTCCCCTGCATATTTACTTTGGAACTACGGGACGGTATCCCGGGAGATCCCCCTGCATATTTACTTTGGGACTACGGAACGGTATTCCAAGAGATCCCCTTGCACATTTATGTTTAGGACTACGAGACGGTATCTTGGGAGATCCCCTATTGATATTTCTGTGTACTGTACTATTATTCTTCTGTGACTTCCTTCTGGTTAAATTTCATTCTTTATTTTACTGTGATATTTTGTTCCGTCTTATTTATTACATTCATACTAGTAGGGCCCCGACCTGACCTCGCCACTACTCGATCGAGGTTAGGCTTGGCACTTACTAGTACCATTGTGGTGTACTCATGCTACTCTTCTGCGCATATTTTCGTGTGCAGATCCAGGTAACTCTTACCAGCCTCGTCCTTAGTCGCATACCTCTTGCTTCCCGAAGACTTCAAGGTACATCTGTAGCGTCCGCAGACCTCGGAGTCCCCTTCTATACCTTCTTATGTCGTTCCTTTTTCATTCTTCTGGATTCTGATGTATAGAACAGTTAGATAAATCATAGAAGCTTATGACTTACGATGTTCTAGGTATTGGGATATTTTTTATATGTTTTGAGAGTTGGTTACTGTATATGCCGAGCGTCATCTTTATCACTTCTTTAGATATCAGTTGCATTCATTTTTGGTTATTTCTGCATATGTTAGGCTTACCTAGTCATAGATACTAGGTGCCATTACGACATCTCACGGAGATAGGATTGGGTTGTTACAAGTTGGTATTAGAGCTCTAGGTTCATAGGTGTCGTGAGTCACAAGCCAATTTATTAGTGTCTCGCGGATCGGCACGGAGACGTTTGTACTTATCTTTGGGGGGCTATGCAACTGATAGGAAAGTTACACTTCTTTGATTCCTTGTCGTGCGAAGATTTGTTTACTTCAAAGTTCTAAACTTCTGTATTCTATTCTCTCATGGATGGTGAGAACACGTACAACCGGAGATGACCAGGCACCCGCGCCCCCTACTAGAGTCGCTAGAGGCTAGGGCCGGGGTAGAGGTAGAGGACGTCCATGCGGTGCAGCCAGATCACCCGCACGAGCTGGCACAAAGGAGCCACCAGTAGCTCCAATTAGAGTGCAGGCACCTGAGATGCCTACTACTGCTTGACCAGCTCTTAAAGAGACCCTTGCACAGTTCATGAGAATGCTCAGTACTCTAGCTCAGGCAGGGTTGATTCTCATTACTCATGCCACATCTGAGTCCTGGGAGGATCACAGACTCTCGTCGTCCTCACCCCAGAGCAGCGGGTTCAGGGTGATTAGATTCCAGAAGTTATACATGTGCCACATGTAGCTCTAGTGCAATCCAAGGGTAGGGCAGCAATTTCTGAGAAGGAGCAGTGTAGGCTCGAGAGGTATAAGAAGTACCACCCTCCTACTTTCAGTGGCCTAGCATTAGTGGATGCTCAGGGATTTCCGAAAAAGTGCCACGGTATCCTCCGCACTATGGTCATAGTAGAGTCGAGTGGGGTTTCTTTCACATCGTTTCAGCTTAGAGGAGCAACCTATCAGTGGTTGCATGCTTATAAGTTGGACAGTCCGACTAAGGCAGATTCACTTACATGGACTCATTTCTCAGACATGTTTTTGAGAGAATATGTCCCTCAAAGCCTCAAGGACGCATGTCGCGCGTAGTTTGAGCTATTGCGCCAGGGTGCTGTGACTATTTCAGAGTACGCAATTCATTTAAGTGACTTGGCTAGACATGCACCGGCCTTGGTTTCTACAGTTTGAAAGAGGGTCTGTCTGTTTATTGAAGGACTCCACACCAGCATCAGGACTAGCATGGAGCGGGAGTTAGAGATGGATATCTCGTATCAGTAGGTTGTGAGTATTGCTAGGAGAGTGGAGGGCATGCTTGCTCGGGAGAGAGAGGAGAGAGAGGCCAAGAGGTCTTGAGAGTCTGGCTACTATTCTGGTGCGCGTGACCCAACTGCAGTTCGACATGGTAGGGGCTATATAAGTCGACCTGTTCATTTAGCTCTTCTAGCCGCCAGTGGTGTTCTGGATACTTCTAGGCCTCGGGAGCCTTATTATGCACCTCCAGTATCTAGTGTGCCTCCTGCACAAGGTGCTTTTAGCGGTCAGTCCAGCAGACCTGGCCCTCGCCAGCCACACCCTTCCAAAGCTTATTTTGAGTGTGGCGACACTCACCATATGGTGAGGGATTACCCCAGATGTAGCACGGATGCACCTTTACAGACTTCTCAGCCACATCGTGCTCCATAGGGTCCCCAGGCTATAATTACAGCACCAGCTACCACTCTACCTACTCAACCAGCTCGAGGTGAAGGTCAGGGAGGTAGAGGTTGCCCTAGAGAGGAAGGCTAGGACAGATATGTCCTTCCTGCTCGCATAGAGGCAATTGCTTTCGATTTTGTCATTATAGGTATTGTCCCGGTCTGTCATTAGAGATGCATTGATAATATTTGATCCAGGCTCTATATATTCCTATGTGTCCTCTTATTTTCCCCGTATTTGGGCATATCTCGAGATTCTTTGAGTTTCCCTATTTACGTGTCTACTCCTATGGGAGATTCTCTTATTGTGGATCGCGTGTACCAGTCGTGTTTGATTGCTCTTAGTGGTTTTGAGACCAGAGCTGATTTATTATTGCTCAGCATGGTAGACTTTGATGTTATCTTAGGCATGGACTAGTTGTCGCCCTATTATGCTATTCTTGATTGTCATGTCAAGGCCGTCATGCTGGCTAAGCCAGGTTTACCATGATTAAGGTGGACGGGTAGCTTAGATTACATTCGTAGTAGGGTTATTTCATTTCTTAAAGCTCAACGAATGGTTGTGAAGGGATGTGATGCGTATCTAGCTTATGCGAGAGATGTCAGTATTGATACCCCTACAGTTGAGTCAGTTCCAGTAGTGAGGGATTTCCCTGATGTGTTTCCATCTAATCTTCCGGGCATGCTACCCGACAGATATATCGACTTTGGTATTGATTTATTGTCGGGTACTCAACCCATCTCTATTCCTCCATATCATATGGCTCTTCCTAAGTTGAAGGAGTTGAAGGAACAGTTACATGATTTGCTTGATAAGGGTTTCATTCAGCCCAGTGTCACCTTGGAGTGCTCCTATCTTGTTTGTGAAGAAAAAGGATGGTTATATGCGTATGTGCATTGATTATCGCTAGTTCAACAAAGTCACAGTGAAGAACATGTATTATTTGCCTCGTATTGATAACCTATTTGATCAGTTATAGGGTGCCAGAGTGTTTTCTCAGATTGACTTACGTTCTGGTTATCATCAGTTGAAGATTCGGGAACCAGACATCCTGAAGACTGCTTTTAGGACTCGGTATGGTCATTATGAGTTCCTTGTGATGTCATTTGGGTTGACCAACGCCCCAACAATATTTATGCATTTGATGCACAGTGTATTTCGACCTATCTTGACTCATTCGTCATTGTCTTTATTGACGACATTCTGGTGCACTCCCGGAGTCGGGGAGAACATGAGCAGAACCTGAGGACAGTGCTTCAAACCTTGAGAGAAAAGAAGTTATATGCAAAGTTCTCAAAATGTGAGTTCTGGTTATATTTCGTGGCATTTTTGGGTCACGTGGTACCGATTAAAGGGATCAAGGTGGATCCGAAGAAGGTGGAAGTAGTGCAGAGTTGGCCCAGACCATCCTCAGCTATAGAAATCCGGAGTTTTCTTGGTTTGGCGGGGAATTACCGTCGATCTATTGAGGGATTCTCATCTATTGCAGCACCTATGACCAGGCTAACCCAGAAGGGTGCTCCATTCAGGTGGATGGAGGATTGTGAGGAGAGCTTTAAAAAGCTCAAGACAGCTTTGACTACAACCCCAGTGTTGGTATTGCCTATAGGTTTGGGGTCTTATACTATTTATTGTGATGCATCGGGGATTGGTCTCGGTGCGGTGTTGATGCAGGACTATAGGGTGATTGCCTACGCATTCAGATAGTTGAAGGTGGATGAAAAGAACTATCATGTCCACGACCTTGAATTAGCATCTATTGTTCATGCCATGAAGATTTGGAGGAATTATTTGTACGGTGTCCCTTGTGAGATCTACACTGATCACCAAAGTTTGCATCATCTGTTCAAGCAGATGGATCTCAACTTGCATCAGCGGAGTTGGTTAGATCTGCTTAAGGATTATGATATCACTATTCTGTACTATTCCGTGAAGGCCAATGTGGTGGCTGATGCCTTGAACCGCAGGGCGAGGAGTTTGGGGAGCTTAGCATATTTACCAGCAGTAGAGAGGCCCTTGGCCTTTTGAGCCAAGTCGAGTTTTGGCTTGTGTGGTCTCCCAGTTTTTTCTTTATGATCGTATCTGGGAGCGTCAGTATGATGACCCCCATCTGCACGTCCTTAAGGACACGGTTCAGCATGGTGATGCTAAGGAGGTCACTATTGGAGATGATTGTGCATTGAGGATGCATGGCAAGCTATGTGTGTCTAATGTAGATGGATTGTGTGAGTTGATTTTCCAAGAGGCTCACAGTTTGTGGTACTCCATTCATTCGAGTGCTGCAAAGATGTATCAGGACTTGAGCCAGCATTATTGATGGCATAGAATGAAAAAGGACATAGTGGAGTATGCAGCTTGGTGCTTAAATTGCCAGCAGGTGATGTATGAGCATCAGCGTCCGGGTGGATTGCTTCAGAAGTTAGAAATTCCGGAGTGGAAATAGGAGTGGATCACTATAGATTACATTGTTGGACTCCCACGGACTTAGCGTAAGTTTGATGTAGTTTGGGTGATTATGGATAGACTGACTAAGTCAGCTCATTTTATTCCTGTGATGACTACCTATTCTTCCTAGCATCTAGACCGAATTTATATCCGTGAGATCAGACTTCATGGTGTGCCGGTATCTATCATCTCAGACCGGGGTACGCAGTTTACATCACAGTTCTGGAGGGCCGTACAACATGATTTAGGTACTCGGGTGGAGTTGAGCATGACCTTTCACCCTCAGACAGATGTGCAGTCCGAGTGCACTATTTGGATACTTGAGGATATGCTCTGTGCATGTGTGATGGAGTTTGGAGGTTCTTGGGATTAGTTCTTGCCACTTGCGGAGTTTGTCTACAACAACCGTTATCAGTCCAGCATTCAGATGGCACCGTATAAAGCTCTGTATGGTGGGGGTTTCTGTCTCCAGTGGGTTGGTTTGAGCCGAGCGAGGCTAGATTATTGGGTACATACTTTCTGTGGGTTTTGCCTATGAAAGGCGTCATGAGGTTCGGGAAGAAAGGCAAGCTGAGCCCAAGGTTCATTGGTCCATTTAAGTGTTACGGCAAGTGAGGGAGGTTGCTTATGAGTTTGTCTTACCTCTCAGTATAGCAAGAGACCATCCAATATTTTATGTCTCTATGATCTGAAAGTATCACGGTGATCCGTCTCACGTGTTGGATTTTAGCTCAGTCCAGTTGGACTAGGATCTATCTTATGTTGAGGGGCCAGTGGCTATTTTGGATAGACGGGTTCGAAAGCTAAGGTCAAAGAACATTGCATCAGTGAAGGTTCAGTGGAGGGGTCAGCCTACCAAAGAGGCGACTTGGGAGACCGAGCAGAATATGCGCAATTGTTATCCTCATTATTTCACCATATCAGCTATGCCTCTATGCTCGTTTGAGGACGAACGATTGTTTTAAGAATGGAGGATGTAACGACCCGGCCGGTCGTTTTGAGAGTAATAGCCTCGATCCTCTATTAACTGCTTCCCCCAAATCTTTTGTTTTTTATGTGACTTGCCGGGAGGTTTTATTTTTGGTTTCGGAGTGTTTTGGGACACTCAGTCCCCAAACTGAAGCTTAAGTCTTAGGATTTTGACAGTAGTCAAAATTATGTGAAGACGACTCCGAAATGGAGTTATGTCGGTTCCGTTAGCTCCGTTGGGTGATTTTGGACTGAGGGGCGTGTCCGGATTGTCTTTTGGAAGTCTGTAGCTGATTTAGGCTTGAAATGGCGGAAGTTGAATTATTGGAGATTTTGACTGGTAGTGGATTTTTTTATACCAGGGTCGGAATCCGATTCCAAAAGTTGAAGTAGGTACATAGTGTTGAATATGACATGTGTACAAAATTCGGGGTCAATCGGACGTGATTTGATAGGTTTCGGCATCGTTTGTAGAAATATGAAGTTTCAAGTTCTTTAAGTTT
The DNA here is from genome assembly GCF_000393655.2 of Nicotiana sylvestris. Taxonomy (NCBI): domain Eukaryota; kingdom Viridiplantae; phylum Streptophyta; class Magnoliopsida; order Solanales; family Solanaceae; genus Nicotiana; species Nicotiana sylvestris. The sequence continues at coordinate 177,637,728 of NC_091062.1, forward strand.
GAATTGGAGGGTGATTCGTGATTTTCGCGTTGTTTGATGTAATTTGAGGACTTGACTAAGTTCATATGATATTTTAGAACTTGTTGGTATGTTTGGTTGAGGTCCCAGGGGCCTCAGGTGCATTTCGGATGCTCTACGGATCATTTTTGGACTTTGGAAGATAGTAGATTTTCTGGTATTTTTGTTGCAGATGTTTCTTTGTCGCATTGGCGAAAGAGGTCTCGCATTTGCGTAAGGTATCTGGGAGGCCAGATGAAGTTGTTATTTGTGTTCGCAAAGATGGGGCCGCGTTCCCGAAGGGCTTGTTAGGCAGTGCATCGCGAACGCGAGAAGGGCATCACGTTTGAGTAGAGAAAGTTGAGCGGTTGTGACTCCAAGCCTTTTTGCCTGCGCATTCGCGTAGGGTTGAGCTGAGTGGTTTTCGCGTTCGCGACAAGCGTATAGCGTTCGCGATGAAGAGATTCTTGGCCAAAGTAAGTTTGTGCTTCGCAAACATGAGGGTCTTTCCGCATTCACGAAGAAGGAATTATCTGGGCAGAATATAAAGTTTCAAAAATGAGTGTTTGGCCATTTTTATCAAAACTTGAGTTTGGGAGATCGGATTTGGACGAGATTTCGAGGAATTTTCAGAGATATCAATTGGGTAATGATTCTACACTTGATTTTGGTTATACACCACAAATATATCATTAATTTCATCATTTAATTCGAATTTGGGTTGAAAATTGGGGAAAATGGGAAGAAGTTCTTCAACTAAGATTTTGGGTTTTGATTGAGATTTTGACAACAGATTTGGATAATTTTGGTACGAGTGGACTCGTGAGTGAATGAATGTTCATATTTTGTGTTTTTTACCTGATTCCGTGACGTGTGCCCGGGTCGACTTTTTGGGGCGATTTTCTAGTTTCTTGCTTAAGTCTTGATTTCATTAGTTAGACTAGTTTCTTATAGTTATATTTATATTTGAAATTGCTCTTGGTTAGATTTGAGCCATTCGGAGTTGGATATTCGTGAAAAGGGCATTTTTACCGAGTGATTGAGCTTGGTTCGAGGTAAACGGCTTGCCTAACCTTGTGTGGAGGAACTCCCCTTAGGATTTGGTACTGCTGTGATATTTGAGCGCCATGTACGTGAAGTGACGAGTGCGTACACGGGTTATTTGTTGTAAAACTTTATTTTTCCACTGAGTAATAACTTGTTCTACTTTAATTGAGTTATACTAGCATATGTAATTATCCTGTTTAGTTTAGAATAGCATGTCTACGTGTCTTAATTGCTTATCTGAACTTTTTGCAGCATGTTTATTGAATCCCCTACTTCTTCCTTGACTTATACTTAGTCTAAATTGTAGGATTTCGTATTGTAGCCGTTATTTCCATTGTTTGAACTTTATATTTACTTTGGGACTATGGAACGATATACCGGGAGATCCCCCTGCATATTTACTTTGGGACTATGGGACGGTATCCCGGGAGATCCCCCTACATATTTACTTTGGGACTATGGAACGGTATTCCGGGAGATCCCCTATACATTTACGTTTGGGACTACGAGACGGTATCTCGGGAGATCTCCTGTTGATATTTCTGTGTACTGTACTATTATTCTTCTATGACTTCCTTTTGCTTAAATTTCAATCTTTTTTTTTACTGCGATATTTTGTTCCGTCTTATTTATTACATATATACTAGTAGGGTCCCGACCTGACCTTGTCACTACTCGACCAAGGTTAGGCTTGGCACTTATTGGGTGCCATTGTGGTGTACTCATGCTCCTCTTCTGCACATATTTTCGTGTGCAGATCCAGGTACCTCCTACCAGCCTCGTCATTAGTCGCATACTTGTTGTTGCCCGTAGACTTCAAGGTACATCTGTCACGCCCGCAGATCTTGGAGTCCCCTTCTATCCCTTCATATGTTGTTCCTTTTTCATTCTTCTAGATTCTGATGTATAGAATAGTTAGATAAATTGTAGAAGCTTGTGACTTACTGTGTTCGGGGTCTTAAGGATATTTTGTATTTGTTTCGAGAGTTGGTTACTGTATATACCGAGCGACATCTTTATCACTTCTTTAGGTATCTATTGCTTTCATAGCTAAATCGAAGTTTTTGTTTTTGTAGTAATTTGTTGAAGCTAAATAAGTGTATCTGTGGAAAAACTTAGATTCGAGATGAACAGAAAGATTACACATTTTGAATAGTACGTAATAAATAAGATAATTGTTTTGTATAAAGGTAGACCAGTGATTAGAAAAATAAACATACCATTATTGTCTTTTTTTGGGATTAAAAATATTAGAACGCTAGTAGCATTTTCTTTTGTTTGTGGAATTGAAGCAAATGGAAATCCAACAAGATAAGTAATTCCTTGTTCTCTTACGTTGGTTAACAACGTTAAGGTGAGAGTATGATTCACTGTTTGTCATACCTCCTTTTTCTACCCCGGGAAGGGTACATGAGAGTTTTTTCAATTAAAGTGACAATGATCGAAAATTATTTATTTAAAATTCAGAATCGTCACTTGGGATAATTTATAGTGTCCCAAGTCAGAGGTTTAAAATCCTGAATCGAGGAAGTTTGACTCTTATTTACGGTCTACAAATACAAAAATCGGGGTAAGAAATTCTGTTAATCCGGAAAAAGATATTAGGCGATCCGGGATTCCGTGGTTTTAGCACGGTCGCTCAGCTATTATTATTGACCTAATTATCTGATTAATTACATACATTAAACCTATTGCATTTTTAGCTTTCACCCGCTTGGAATTACTTATGGAATTATTTTGCAACAAGTTACGATTGTCGTACACTTGTTTGTTTGGTAGACATTGCGAATCGCGTCACGGGAACCGTACCCACGATCTACAACATGTTTAATTTATTAACATTATTAGTTGTTGTGGCCGGGTCAGATAAATGTACCCCGGAATTGAAAATTATGTATCACAACTACGTCACGGGAACCGTACCCGTAGCTATAATAATTTATTATAGCGCGCCTAAACCAACTAGCGCATTTAATTATTTTTCTAATCTTTGAGATTGTTGTGATGCCAAATTTATGGGCAAGATATTATTGGAGAGCAAATAGACTAGCTAACATGATCTATTACTTGGCCAGATTCCTTATGGTTCAAGACCCACCATATGATCCATTCTTATTCCTTGCCAAGAAAGAAACAAATCCAATTTTTCCATCTGCCCAATTAAAAGTATTTATTCAAGAACTAAGACCGCATACATTACAATGGAAATAAAAAGTAATTAAAACAATTTAAATAAAAAACTAAAACATGCTACTCAAACAACGTAGAATCACAAATCAACCAATACGCTCAACAAGCTATCATAACACAATGAAATGAGAATGAAAATTGAGAAGTGAACCTTTTATTGACGAACAAAGCTGAAAATTGTAAATCAATCGGGCTAAACAAAGTAATAATCCTTGGACTAAAAACACCGAAATCGCAAACTGGAACCAAAAAGTTGTGAAAGAAATGTCTTTCCAGACCGAGCATTTACATTCTACGCCGCTGTCGCCGTTGATTGGCCAAGTGGCCCCTTCCAGTAATTGACCAGATCCGAACTTATCCCAAAATATACAAATCGTTCTGCCACTTCCACGCCAATGATGAAGAATGGAGATTTCCATCCACCGGATTTGGATCGGGTCACTTGACAATCCTTATAATCGACGAAGACCTCAACCACGGTGAAGCACCACGATAAATTGAACATGCCATGAAATTTTCTGGTTAACCAAATTTGATGCGAGAATGAATTATTTAGGAAATGAAAGGCAACTGTTGTGCTTTAGAAGTGATGGCTTGGGTGTGGAAAAATTCCATTCGCAGCTTTTTCTTTTAGGATCTGCCGTTCTTCTCCTTTTTCATTAGATTCAAGCACCTTTCTTGAATAGGAATTAGGTTAGGTCAAATGTGGAATGGGCATGGGCTCAATGTTTAGGGCTATTCAAAATTGGGCCTTTTTCGATTAAGACCAAACAAAATTAGCCTCAAATTTCATACCCTTTCTTTTAAAACAAGACCAAAAATACTACACCATTAACTAATTAATCCTACTTAAGTAAAATAATTATTAAAATAAAATTACCAGTTAAAATAAACCTATTTTTGGTATTTTTCAAATATCATACTAAAAGATAAAAAATAGAAAAATCATTGTAAAACTGAAATAATATTCCAGAAAACAAAGGGGAACTATTTTTTTGTGTTTTTGAATTTTAAGTAAGGTAAATAAATTAAAAGTAACTAGATAAGAATATTAATTAACTAAATAAAAGAAAAAAAATTTGTAATTTTTATTTTTGTGAGAAAAATAAAGTAAAAGAGTCAACATTATTTAGAATAGCGATACTAAATCTAAACTAAATATTTTACGCTAAAATGTGTAAAATCTTGGGGAGAGTCAAAAATTACATGTCTACAGTTGCCCCTCTTTGACTGGAAATGCGATAAGTTTTTAGGTAAAGAACGACGCGATAGGTTTTTTGACCCGACCCTTATTTAGAGAGGCCAAGAACTAAGAGAAAGGAGAATGTGACTGAGCCCTGGTATCTGAGCTGCCTAAATATCCTTGGCTATAAAGGAATCAGGCCACGTATAGTTCAGAATTAGGAAGAGTGATGGAGTACCGAGGTGGAGAGCCAATTGAGGTGTCGTTCCGTCGAGGTTCTGGTCCGCGGTCCTGTTATTACATCAAAAATGAAAAAGACTAACTAAGTCTGTCAGCTATGAGCTTGATCTTGAGTCTTGAATAGTTCTTCATGCGCACTCTAACCTAAATCTTGATGCTTGTTAGCTGCAGGTGTTAGTTCATTCTTCCACGGCGTCTTCGAATCAAGATAGGACATGCAGTGCTCGTGACTTCAGCCATGTTTTGAGAAGCTCACATCTTTCATCTGCTTCTGCATTTGGATTCACTTCCCTCGTTTTTTTTCTTTTCTTTCTTTTTCTTAGATTGAGACTTCTTCTTTGGTCATCTCAAACCCCCGTGCCTCGAGATAAAAATCTTATTCTTCAAGCAACTTGTGCTACCTCCGATTTGAAACTGGAAATGAATTCTGAAATGACTTCCCCCATTTTCCTGGTGGATGCCTGCTACTGACTGGAAATTTGAAATAAATTCCCTTGTTTTCCAGGTGGGCGCCTAATGCGTAAACTGTGAGATGAACTCCCTTGTTTTCCAGGTAGGTGCCAGTAACTTAAACTTTGAGATGAATTCCCTTGTTTTCCAGGTGTGCACCTGATGCCAAAACTTGAAATGTATTCCCTTATTATCCAGGTGGGTGCCTGATGCCGAAACTTGAAATGAATTTCCTTGTGTTTCAGGTGGGCGTCTGATGCCAAAACTTGAAATGTATTCCCTTGTTTTTCAGATGGGCGTCTGATGCCAAAACTTGAAATGAATTTCCTTGTGTTTCCAGGTGGGCGCCTGACGCCGAAACTTGAAATGAATTTCCTTGTGTTTCAGGTGGGCGCCTGATGCCGAAACTTGAAATATATTCCCTTGTTTTCCAGGTGGGCGCTTGATGCCGAAGTTTGAAATGTATTCCCTTGTTATCCAGGTGGGCGCCTGATGCTGAAACTTGATATGTATTCCCTTGTTATCCAGGTGGGCGTCTGATGCTAAAACTTGAAATGTATTCCATTGTTATCCAAGTGGGCGCCTGATGCAAAAACTTGAAATGTATTACCTTGTTATCAAGGTAGCCGCCTGATGTCAAACTTGAAATGTATTCCCTTGTTATCCAGGTGGGCGCCTGATGCTGAAACTTGAAATGTACTCCCTTGTTATCCAGGAGGGCGCCTGATGCTGAAACATGAAATGTATTCCCTTGTTATCCAGGTGGGCGCCTGATGCCAAAACTTTAAATGAATTCCCTTGTTTTCCAGGTGGGCGTCTGATGCCGAAGCTTGAAATGTATTCCCTTGTTATCCAGGTGGGCGCCTGATGCCAAAACTTGAAATGTTTTCCCTTGTTTTCCTGATGGGAGCCTGATTCCAAAACATGAAAAGATTTCTCTTGTTATCCAGGCGGGCGCCTGATGCTAAAATATGAAATGTATTCCCTTGTTATCCAGGTTAGCGCCTGATATTGAAACTTGAAATGTATTCCCTTGTTATCCAAGTGGGTGCCTGATGCTTAAACCTTAAATGTATTCCCTTGTTATCCAGGTGGGCACCTGATGCTGAACCTGAAAATGAATTCCCTTGTTATCCAGGTCGGCGCGTGATGCCAAAACTTGAAATGTATTCCCTTGTTTTCTAGGTGGGCGCCTGATATCAAAACTTGAAATGAATTCCCATGTTTTCCAAGTGGGCGCCTGATGCCGAAACTGAAAATGAATTCCCTTGTTATCCAGGTGGGCGCCTAATGCTGAAACTTAAAATGAATGCCCTTGTTATCCAGGATGGCGCCTGATGCCGAAACTGAAAATGAATTCCCTTGTTATCCAGGTGTGTGCCTGATGCTGAAACTAAAAATGAATTCCCTTATTATTCAGGTAAGCGCCTGATGCTAAAACTTGAAATGTATTCCCTTGTTATCCAGGTGGGTGCCTGATACTGAAATTTTAAATGTATTCCCTTGTTATCCAGGTGGGCGCCCTTGTTATCCAGGTGGGCGCCTGATGCTGAAACTTGAAATGTATTCCCTCGTTATCAAGGTGGGTGCCTGATGCTGAAACTTGATATGTATTCCCTTGTTATCCAGGTGGGCGCCTGATGCTGAAACTTGAAATGTATTCCATTGTTTTCTAGGTGGGCGCCTGATGCTGAAACTTGAAATGTAATGCCTTGTTATCTAGGTAGTCGCCTGATGCAAAAACATGAAATGTATTCCATTATTATCCAGGTGGGCGCCTGATGTCAAACTTGAAATGTATTCCCTTGTTATCTAGGTGGCCGCTTGATGCTGAAACTTGAAATGTATTCCCTTGTTATCCAAGTCGGCGCGTGATGCCAAAACTTGAAATGTATTCCTTTGTTTTCAAGGTGGGCGCCTGATATCAAAACTTGAAATGAATTCCCATGTTTTCCAAGCGGGCGCCTGATGCCGAAACTGAAAATGAATTCCCTTATTTTCTAGGTGGGCGCCTGATATCAAAACTTGAAATGAATTCCCATGTTTTCCAAGTGGGCGGCTGATGCCGAAACTGAAAATGAATTCCCTTGTTATCCCGGTGGGTGTCTGATGCTGAAGCTTAAAATGAATTCCCTTGTTATCCAGGTGGGCGCCTGATGCAAAACTTGAATGTATTCCCTTGTTTTCCAGGTGGGCGCCTGATCCTGAAAATTGAAAATGATTTCCCTTGTTATCCAGGCGACCGCCTGATACTGATACTGAAAATGTATTCCCTTGATATCCAGGTGGGTGCCTGATGCAAAACTTGAATGTATTCCCTTGTTAAAAGGTCGGTGACTTCCATTACAACAAAACAGACAAAACAAGAGAAACTTTTTTGCCCCAATTTGATACTGGGAACATTTGTGGGTGTTAACCGAATCATGTAATCCAAAAGAGCTATAAGAATTTAGAAGCTAAATCCCATTTTCCAGGAGGGCCCTGGAGATTAAATCTCATTATCTATGGAGGTCTTAAAAACATAAAACTAAACCCCATTATCCAAGAGGGTCCTGAGGACTTGAAATTAAATCACATTATCCAGGATGTCCTTGAAAACTTGAACTAAAATTCTATTATCCAGGAGGGTCTTGAAAACTTGAAATTAAATCCCATTCTCTAGAAGGGTCCTGAGAACTTTAAATTAAATACCATTCTCCAAGAGGGTCCTGAGAACTTGAAATTTAATCCCATTCTCCAGGAGGGTCCTGAGAACTTTAAATTAAATCCCATTCTCCATGAGGGTTCTGAGAACTTTAAATTAAATCCCATTTTCCATGAGGGTCCTGAGTACTTTAAATTAAATTCCATTCTCCAAGAGGGTCCTGAGCACTTAAAACTAAATCCCATTATCAAGGAGGGTCTTGAAAACCTGAAACTAAATCTCATTATCCAGGAGGGTCCTGAACACCTAAACTAAATCGCATTATCCAGGAAGGTCTTGAGAACCTGAAGCTAAATCCCATTATCCAGGAGGGTCCTGAAAACTTGAAACTAAATCCCATTATCCATGAGGGTCCTGAGAATTTACAATCGAACCTGTATGGAACATGCTTTCCTCACGGAGGTTCCTCTGGAACAAACAAAATTTCATGCCCCTATTTCAATCAACGAAAATTTTATCAGTTTGAAAATATTGTGGTTAGTTTGCGGCATTCTTGCTGAAGGTGGCCTTTCCACTGTCATGCTTTGCTCCGATTAGCTGCCTTGGACTGAGAAAGAATTGTTTGACCTTCTTATTGAACCTCAACCACAGGTGCCTGAATGACTCGAGTGCCCCACACTCATCCTACTATTTTATATTTCTATCCTTCCAATTTGAACATCTATATTTCCCCAAAGTTCACGAAACCACTCGACCACTTCAACTTCCACTAACACCTTATTTTCCATTTTGCATCATATTATTTCTGGTATGCTTTGACCGCACTTTGCTTTGTGCAATTTGAAAGTTGGTAATAAGTTTTGAAATCTTTCCTTATTTGCTTAACAAGGCTAACATTGGAAAAGACTTAGAGAAGTAGACCCAAAAGAAAATTAAATGCAATGTCTTTGAGAGTTAGGAATAAAGAAGAAAATTCAAAACAGGATGACTGTTTGAGGAAGAAAAGAAAAAGAGACTTATCTGAGCAAAGCAGCTGGTATCAATGATCATGACATGCATTTCGGACTAATCATCCCAGACTGTTCACCTAATCATATTTCATTTTATTCCCCATCTTCATACTTCAAAACCGGGATTTTCTATAATCCTGTCTCTCTACAAAGTCACGAGCCTCATTCGGCTTGCAGTTCCCTGACGGGTTTTCACTAACAAACCTCTCTTATTTGTTCATCTCTCGACTCATTGTCGCCTTACAGTGCCCGTGAGGGTTTTCACCAATAAGAATCTCTCATTTTAGTTTTCTCTCGGCTTTCCATTGTCATACAGTGCTCTTGAGGGTTTTCACCAATAAGACTCTCTCATTTATTCATTTTTCCTTGTGTAGAACCGAGTGTTGCCCATGATGTGAATCATACCTCTATCTTGCTTGACTTGGCACTCCTCAAAGATTGATCGGAAGGTCTTTCTTTGGACCATAATGTAGGCTTTGGATAGGGTTAGAAAGAAAGGGTATCATAAAGGTTCAAAAACAGCTTAAAATGAAAAGGTTTAGAATTACAACTTTTGGAATCAGATCTTTACAAAACCACAACTTCTGCCCTAGTTTCTTTCCCCGGGGAATTTTGAATATTTATTTTGATGGGACCGAACTGTGAGGCTGCCTACGTATCCTTAAAAGGAATCAGGTCGAACGTAGTTCAAAACATAGGAATTGCTTTGTTTTTGTCATTTTCCTTTCTTTTCTTTTCTTTATTTTGCTCTAACTTCTTTCTTCTTCTTCTTTTCATTTCTTTCTTTTCCTCTTTTTCCCTTCTTTTTTTTCTTTTCTCTTTTTATTCATATTTTATGTATCTGTATTTCTAAACTCTGCTTTTGATTCCAAAAGAGGGGTATGAAAGAAAATAAATAAGGCTCAAAAAGGGTAACAAATGATAAAGTGTTTAGATAGAAAAATAAAATGCCTTCATTATTGCAATCTTCAAAACATGCCAAGTACAAACGACACGAATAGACAAACCAAAGAAATCATACATAATATCTTTTGACTGTGTAAGAATTAATAGCCATATCTACACATTTGTCTTCTATATTTGTTAAATACAAAGCACCATTAGACAACACTCTTATTACAATGGATGACCCCTTCCAATTTGGGGCAAACTTGCTTTTAGCTTCCGAATGATGTGGAAGGATGTGTTTCAATACTTGCTGACCCACTTCAAATTTCCAGGGGCGTACGTTCTTGTTGTATGCTCTTGTCATTCTCTTCTGATACAATTGACCATGACATACTGCCGTCAGTCCTTTCTCGTCAATCAGACTTAACTGCTCCCATCAGGTTTTGACCTATTCTTCATCATCAATATCTGCTTCAGCAACAATTCAAATGGATGGAATTTCGACCTCCGCGGGTATAACTACTTTATTACCATATACCAACAAATAAGGAGTTGCACTTACTGAAATACAAATAGTAGTGCGGTAACCCAGCAAAGCAAAAGGTAACTTTTCATGTCATTGCCTAGAACCTTGCACCATCTTCCGAAGTATCTTCTTTATGTTCTTGTTAGCCGCCTCAACAACTCTATTTGCCTTGGGGCGATACGGGGTGGAATTTTGAAGCGTAATCCTGAATTGTTGGCATATTTCTTTCATCAAATGGCTGCTAAGATTAGCACCATTATCCATGATGATTACCTTGAGGATTCCAAACCGACAAAAGATGTTTGAATGAATAAAATCAACCACTACCTTCTTGGTCACAGATTTGAAAGTCGTAGCTTCAACCCACTTAGTGAAATAGTCGATGGCCACCAGAATAAAACTGTGCCCATTTGACGTCGCTGGCTCAATTGGTCCAATGACATCCATGCCCCAAGCAACAAAAGGCGAAGGTGCGGACATTGTATGTAACTCAGACGGCGGAGAATGAATCAAATCCCCGAGTACCTGGCATTGATGACACTTGCGCAAAAAGTTGATGCAATCTCATTCCATGATGAGCCAATAATACCCTGCTCGAAGAATTTTCTTTTCCAAAATATACCCACTCATATGCGGTCCGCAAACCCCGGAATGCACTTCGGTCATGATAGTCGTGGCTTGTTTAGCATCTATGCACCTCAGCAGTCCAAGATCTGGAGTTCTCCTGTACAAAACTCCCTCACTCAAGAAAAATCCACCAGCCAAACATCGAATTGTTCTCTTTTGATCACCTGTGGCCTGTACCAGATACACCCCTATCTTGATGTATTCCCGGATAGAAACGAAGTTGGGCCGTAACAGGGTAGTGATGCCCTATTTCAGAAATGAGCACAGCCCCTATTCCGACACCCTTCATGTTAGTAGCTCCATCAAAGAAAAGTGTCCAACCCGGCTTTTCATCCTGCTCCACCTCGTCAATATGCATCACCTCATCATCAGGAAAATAAGTCCTCAATGGCTCATACTCTTCATCCACCGGGTTCTCGGCCAAATGATCGGCCAATGCTTGGGCCTTTATCGCGGTTCGAGTCACATAGATGATGTCAAATTGTATGAGCAAAATCTGCCACTTTGCAAGTCTTCTTGTGGGCATAGGCTTCTAAAAGATATACTTTAGAGGATCCAGGCGAGAAATGAGGTATGTAGTGTAGGACGATAGATAATTCTTCAATTTTTGTGCCACCCAAGTCAGGGCGCAACATGTCCTTTCAAGGGGAGTATACTTAACCTCATAAGATGTGAACTTCTTGCTGAAATAATAGATGGCTTGCTCCTTCCTACCAGTGATGTCATGTTTACCCACACACAACCGAATGAATTATCAAGGACTGCCAAATAGAGAATTAAAGGTTTCCCAGGTTCCGGCGGGACTAACACAGGTGGGTTTGAACGTTGTCTTTTCAAACTAAATGGCATTACCCTGTAGCAATACCTTCCCCATGGTGTGATGAACGTTGTCTTTTTTGCACCTTCCTCATCCATCAAAATTTGGTGGTACCCCGTATAGCAATCCACAAAAGACCCGATCTCATGCTTGGTAAGTTATCAATCAAAATGTGGATATTCGGAAATGGGAAATTATCCTTTGGACTTGCTTTGTTGAGGTCAGGGTAATCAACGCACACCCTGGTCTTACCATCCTTCTTTGGTACCGACACAACATTAGCTAACCAAGTGGGGTATCACATGACTCGAATGGCCTTTGCATCCAACTGTTTTGTGATTTCTTCCTTGATCTTCACACTCATGTCCGTATTAAACTTCCTTAACTTTTGCTTGACGGGAGGGAATTCCGGGTCATTTGGCAATTTGTGATCTACCAAGTCAGTACTCAAACCCGGCATATCGTCATATAACCATGCAAAAATATCTTTATATTCGAACAGTGCTTTGATTATTTCTTCCTTAATTTGTGATTCCAAGTGCACGCTTATCTTGGTTTCCCTAATATTATCTGGATTCCCTAAATTGATTGCTTCAGTTTTATTCAGATTAGGCTTGGGGTTCTCTTCAAAATAATTTAGTTCTTTACTAATTTCCTCAAATGCCTCCTCTTCATCATATTCTATTTCATCATCACACTCTATTTCTTGGATTATTATTTTAGAGTTAGATTGGCTTTTAAGACTTGGTTGAAGATTCCTTATGCATGTCATGTCATTAAAACCAGCATAAAAGGAATTGTACGAAGAAAGACAAAAATGACACTATCAGGAGTAATGGAAAAAGGGAAATTGCATTTCATTGAAAATAAAGGATAGGAGGGTTTGTACATCAAACAAACGAAAAGTAAAAATCCAAATTAAAACCCTGGAATAATCTAGATAACAAAAAGGAAATCAAAGAAAACTACCAAGACTTTTTCCGAGTAGGGAGAGGAGGAGCATTCCAATTGTTAAGCTTCACTTTTGGACCAATAAACAACATGTATACTTTGCTGGAACCTTCCCCAATTTCTACCATGTTCACCTCATCAAATAAACTCTAGAACCTTTCAATCAACTCTTCATCGAAGTCAACCACAGGCTTTGGAACTGTAGACACCGGACGCTTCACTACCCCTGACTTGACGAAAGACCTGGAGAGGCATGGGATAGGCTTAGGGAGCGCCCATGCCTTTTTTTCAATTTTTAATCCTTCTTCAGATTATCCCTTATGGGCTTGAACCCCAGACCAAATGTACCCAGATTTTCACGTAGAGACACTGGCTGCACGATACTTTGCAAATATGCGCCCAGACCCTTGCACAGCACAAAACCATTCTTCAACATTTCATTTGCTACTATGACGGTCGTAGAAGCTAGCTTTGGCCCTGGAATATATTCCCCTTCTGGAACCTTCTCAACTGACACTGCTTCGGAAACTTGTTACACCCAAGGCCCCTTATCATCTTCAGACTCAATAAATAGGGCGGATGTATCATTGTAAGCACATAAGTTCTCATCACCATGCACAACGATTTGTTATTTATCCCACTCGAACTTTACCATCTGGTGCAAAGAAGTCGGGAATGCTTTTGCAACATGTATCCAGGGCCTACCCAGCAAAAAAATATAAGAGACGGCCATATCCAATACCTGGAAATCCATGGTAAATTCAACTGGTCCTATTGTCAGTTCGAGCATGATATCACCAACAAAATCTTTTCCCTCTCCGTCAAAACCTCGGACACATATACTGTTCTTGTGGATCCTCTTGGGAACAATTTTCAACTTGTGCAAAGTGGAAAGAGGGTAAATGTTTGCACTGGAACCATTATCAACTAGCACCCTTGTGACCACAGAATCTTCGCATTTCAGTGTGAGATAAAGAGCCCGATTGTGCTCCGTACCCTTCACAAGTAACTCATCATCTGAGAAGGTAATCTTGTTTGCCTCGAATATCTTGTTGGCAGTCTTCTCCAAATGGTTCACTTTGATCTTGTCGGGGACATGGGCTTCATTCAAAATCTTCATAAAAGCCCAGCGGTGCTCTTCTGAATGTATCAACAATGATAGAAGATAAATCTGAGCGGGGGTCTTTCTCAATTGTTCCATTATGGAGTAATACTGCACCTTCATTTTTCTTAAAAATTCTTCTTCCTCCTCTTCGGTGACTGGTTTCTTCACTAGAACAGGACTATCTTTGAGTGGCTTGGCTTTTCCTAATTCCTCTGGGGCAAAGCATCTCCCCCAACGAGTTAACCCTCGGGTTTCATTAACTCCCTCTTCCACTTATTTCCCCTTACAAGTTACAACTACTCGCTTATAGTTCCACGGAATGGCCTTGGTGTCATCAACCGGCAGCTGGGTCATAGATTTAATGACAATAGGAGCCGTGCGAGCTCCTTCCACAATTATGACAGGCTTACTTGCTACCCCAGCATGACCACCTTCAGCTTTCCTTGCTTTGTTTCAGCATCACCTAGGGATCCCTTCACGCCTACCACAGACGGTTTAGCATCGAGCTTGCTTAGCTTGTCTGTCAACCCCTCAACTGTCGAAGATGTTGCTTATGTAACAACTGAAGTTTTGACTGAATTACTTTCACTTGCATGGATCATCATGACAGACTTCGAAGGCTTCTCGGGTTTATAACCTTATACACTATCTCAATCATATGTGTTTCGGCATGGGCTGGCAACGGATTTTGATTGATGCTGGGCGCTTCTAGGCTTTGGACCTCAATCTAGTTTGTATAGATAAGCTCTTGGATGGAGCTCATCAAATGCCAACACTTTTCTATGGCATGCCCCGAAGCATCAGAACAATATGCACATCTGAGGGAATAATCCAGGTTCTTCGGAGGGGGATTTGGTAATTTTGACTCAACCAGCCTTAGAACGCCCAACTGTTTTAACCTCTGAAACAAACTGGTGTAAGACTCTCCAAGTGGGGTAAAAGTCTGCTTCTGTTGCTTCCTTTCTTTTCTATACTCTGTCCTGGGGAGAAAGCTTGGACCAGTAGGGTTTCCGTATGTTTGTGGAGGTGGGTAAGTATTTTGTGGAGCTAGTGCACGCCATTGCGAGTAAGGAGGGGGTTGAGCAAATGACTATGCATGGTCGACATGGTATTGGGGTAGACTGACTTAATACTGAGGGTCTGGTAGTGGGAAGTAGTGTTCGGTTGGATTATATAGAGTTTGGGTGTAGGTTTGAGGCTGGGGTCGAGGCTGGGTGTAATGGTACGGCGGACCCCTTGGGCCAGGCCACGATCCTGAGACGACCATATCAACATCTTCTTTCTTCTTTTTCCCTGACATGCCCCCGGTTCCATTCTGGATCGCTTGTGTGGTTTCTTTGATGGCAGAGTAACTCATGATCTTGCTCGACTTGAGCCCCTCCTCTACCATTCCTCCCATCTTCACCACTTCATTGAAAGACTTACTTACGGCCGAGACCAGATGACCAAAGTAAGTAGGCTCCAAGGTTTGAAAGAAGCAATCCGCCATTTTATCTTCCTTCATTGAGGGTCGACTCATGCCGCCTGTTCTCTACACCGGAAACCATACTCCCTGAAGCTCTCACTAGGATTTTTCTCCATCTTAGTCAAGGATAGGCGATTTGGGACAATTTCTACATTGAACTAGAAATGTCGAGCGAAAGCCGGAGCCAAGTCATCCTAAATGTACCACCTGTTGTTGTCCTAGCAGGTGTACCACTCCAATGTTGCACCACTCAGACTTTGGCTAAAATATGTCATCAATAGTTCATCTTTCCTACCGTCTCCCCTCATTTTGGAGAAAAATATTTTCAAGTGGGCCACGGGGTCTCCGTGCCCGTCATACAGGTCGAACTTGGGCATTTTGAATCCGACAGGTAGCTGGACATCAGGGAACAAGCATAGGTCCTTATAGGCCAGCTCACTTGGCCCCCTAATCCTTGTTTATTTCTCAGCGACTGCTCCAAGCTCTTTACCTTCCTAAATATCTCCTCTTGCTCCATGTTTTTGGGTGGCTTCTCAGTTTCGACAGTAAGTTCGAAGTGGGGAGTGTAGGAGTAGTGATCTGGGACTTTGAAGGTGGGCTCTAGGGCGTAGTACTGGTTATCTTGGGCTTGGAATACCGGCTCACTAGAAGATCAATGGAGTGTAGCTGGTGGAGGTGCTACGAAGATAGGGGTGGCTGGCGGAGAGGGTTATGTGGTTGTTTTGTCTGGTGGAGCTTGGATGGTTTGGGATGTGGTGCAATGATAGTGGTGGTAAGGGTGAAGCTTGGTGCATGGTATGGGGATAGATCAACAATGGGGGGATCTTGAGATTGAGCTAGTTGTGGGATGAAAGCAGGGTTGGCGGGGTATGATGGTGGAGGATGCCCTTTCATCCATGCCTGGTACATTTCGGCCATTTGGTGTTTCAACTTATGTAACTCCTCTTTCAAACCAGGCTCAGATTCATCCTCCTCTCTTGGCGGGTCAATAACACTCGCGTC
This sequence comes from Nicotiana sylvestris, assembly GCF_000393655.2. Lineage (NCBI taxonomy): Eukaryota > Viridiplantae > Streptophyta > Magnoliopsida > Solanales > Solanaceae > Nicotiana > Nicotiana sylvestris. Next base: position 177,653,870 of record NC_091062.1, read on the forward strand.
CAATTCTTTGCCAGCTATGATCACCTTGTGTTTAGACCTGGTATTGTACGGGTGGGTTGCCAGAATGCCGAACAAACTAACCATCTTCCTGTGCTCAATAACAACAACACACTTGTTAGTGTCGAAGATTTTAACAGATAGGCAACCGCACGTTTAGGATGAAATGCACCTAAACAGTTAAAAGTTTCTACTATGTATTTGAAAGGTTGCATGTTTCATCCTGACCTTAACCAACTCTTTTCACTTTGCATTTTCTATTCTCTCTTTTTTCCTTTTTCCACTATTGCCCTTTTCAATCACTATTGATTTTCCCACTCGATTCTTGTTGCTCCTTTTTTATCTTGCTTTTGTTCTCTTGTTTTGCCATTCTTTCTTTCCACTCAGTCTCTTTTCTTTTTTATTTTCTCTCTTTTTTCTCTTTTTCATTTTATGGTTATGATCGAATCCTGTGGGGATTGCCTACGTATCATGGCGCCGCATGAATCAGATTATTACGTAGTTCAGGAGATAAATGCGAAATAAAAGAAAGAAATATTTTTGGGTTTTTAAATTTTTCATAAAATAAAAACATTCTAATTTTTCCTCTATTAGAACGACTCCATCCTACAGACTTAAACATCAAAACTAACAAACTCCAAAAGAAACCGCAATACAGACTCGAAAATGGACTAACAGACTCCAAAAAAAACTGAAAATACAGACTCGAAAATTAAAATCAGAAATACATAAGTGCCTCAACTACTGCTCCAGGGGCCCGCGGGACATCAGTCGGTCTCTCCGCGGGCCTACGTGCCATATCTTCTTGGAGGTGATATAAGTCATCCATTATCTGACGGACAAAAATCATAACTGCAGCGAAGAACATGGACCTGGTCATGTCCTTGCATTCGTTGCACTTAACCACAATATAGTCAGCAATCATTCTAACCCTCTCCCTGACGACATCCTTCTCTTGTAGAAGACGTCTAATCTGTTGAGATCTGGCCTCTAAAATCTGTGTGGCCATATGATTTTGCTCTTGCAATTGTTACAGGTCCTTTTCTAACTACGACATCAAGGCATAGCAGTGTTCCCTTTCTGCTTTGTCGTATTTTTCCTTTAACTGTTGAACGATACGTGCCTATTCCTCTGCATTCTTGGCCAAGTTTGCTCAAGCCTTTGCTAGTTCGCCCTCGGTCTTTTCCAAATCAAAACAATAGTCACATACTTTCCGCCTCAGGTTGTCTATCAGTTTCTCATCCTTTTCACTTCTGGTAGGGTTCTCAGCTGCTATTTTCATCTTCTAGATTTGGGCTCGGAGGGTTTCATTTTCTTGTGCCAAACTTTTCTTTTCACCCTCATCCGCAGTGGCTTGCAAACCACTCTCAAATTGAAGATCTCTGACTTGCTTTTCCAACTTGCTTATGGTGGCCCTATCCTCATTTTTCTGGCCAACCAATCCCATTGTACCTGTGATGTTTCAACAAATTCTTGGAGGTGGGGTCTTTTAGCTGGTCTTCCAAACTCAACACTTCTTTTATACCAAGCAAGGTAATCGGACGAGACTTCACCCTTGGATAAATCATGCACTCAGTGTTTGTCGTCAGTTATTGGCACTCACTCCAGATCTGGAAAACCACTGCTTCATGAAATTGGCCATTAGAACAGATCTTGACTGCATGAATGCTAAGGTCTTCGTCCTTGGGAATTATTTGGCATCTTCCCAGCTGTCTCAAAACCCGGTACAGGGCATAAGGCTGGATACTTCCAAGACCCATCAGGAGGAAGTGAGGACCGGTGGCAGGAATGTATATAATCCTATTAACAGGAAGTTAACCAACGTCCACTTATCTTATCGGCAGTTATGGAGAGAAGGCAAGATATCCAATCTATGACCCCTTCCGGCATCTTGAACCCATCGACCCTTGTATCAAACTTCTCTATGCAGCTTTTCCCTGTCGACCCATAGTTCATGTACCGAGGATGATGACATAGATGCTCAACCATCCATATTTGTAGCAACAAATTGCAACCTTCAAAAAAATCTACTCCGGCTTTGCAAGTTGTGAGAGCTCGGAATATTTTAGACACTATCATATGTGTAAGGGTGCTCTTGGCATTGACAATCAAAGTATTGACAACTCTGGCTACCCGTAGATCAATATTCCCATCCTTCCTGGGAAATACTAGAAGACCCAAGAAGGCTACCATAAAAGCGAAACACATATGCTCTTCCCATTTTGGTCGGTTCCATTTACTACAGATTCTGCTTTCCGGGTTTTCAAATCCCCCTACATGTCTGTACTGCTGGTATATGAAGTATAGAGTGGAAAACCTACCAGCCAAATCTGCATACTGGACCCCTCTGCTTATTTTTAACAAATCCAAAAACTTGTGCAGGGTGACGACCCTTGGAGCGACCAGGTATTTATGTCTTAGACCATCGGTACTCCAGCATAACCCGCTATCTCCTCCAAAGTAGGTGTGAGTTCGAAGTCCGAAAAATGCCGAACGTTGTGAGCTAGATCCCAAAATGTCACCAGTGTTTTTATTATATCTCCCTTAAGCCTGATTTTTCGCAAACCGGTGAGCCCCTCCAAGTAATGGTTGACCATGTCTCGTCCTGGCTTACCTAAATCTTCCCACCATATGTGTAGTTCCAGCGGAATCTTGGTCATGACCTTCATTGGTAAATTTTGACTCATGCTCATTCTGCACATTCAGATTAAGGTGATTGGTTTAAAGACAAAATGAATCTTATTTTGAAAATTGATAAAAGGGTTTATTTTACAAAAATAAAATAAATCAAGGCTACTTTTGTGAATACGGCCCTTCAGCACTTCAAAATGGAAGATTTTAGGGTTGTGTTCGCTAAATGGCCGAAAATTGACAAAGAAACCGTCAGTGGCTATTCTTTGCAAAAATAGCCTTCCGGCGTCCTATTGGGACATTCGGCTATTTAGACAAAAATGGCATCACCCACTTTATTTACGACAAAAATGGCGACACTTCATATATTTTTTTCCAAAATTTTCAAAAGCGGGGCTGGACCCGATGAGGGTTGCCTATGTATTCCACACCCGGTGAGAATCAAACCCGCGTAGTTCGGCCAGTTTTGATGCAACAGAATAATATAAACACTTTTGAAATAACTTTTCCCCCTTTTTTTCAAAAATTTCGATAGAGTTTCGGGATATTTTGGATACCAGATTTTGGGAAAACCCCGAACTTGGTTTTTCACTTTATCTTTCTTACCTAATCTAGAAGCTAGTCAACATGAAAGCCGAAATAAATGAATGCACAGGTAGCACGTAAAAATGCATCAGGTTGGTCTTTTTATTTTTGGGTTCACCTCTCCTAGACGGACCCAACCCATGTGTTGAGTCCCCAAAGTCAAATCCACATGATGCAAACAAGCGTTCTTACTAGGGATCCATCATGAGGCTTAGTTATTCTACATTTAAACCCTGGGTATATTTTTCTAGACTTGGTGTACCCAAGCGGACAACTCAAGCTGAGGGGGGGCTACGTACCGGGAACCAAAAGGCCATCCGGCTTTGTAACTTATCCGAAACTCTTTCTAAATTAAGGTATGACACTAACAGAAAAGAAGTCACGCCAGCGTGAACTTCCCCGAATATGAGAAGAGAAGGGTTTCGTAGCAGTTTATATAAAGTTCAAACAATATCAAAGTGGTAAAAATTAGCATTTAGCACATTAGGCCCAAGCATGTAAAAATCAGATAATAAATAAAAGCCAAAAATAACAATTATTCTAAGCTCAAATTCTTAAACCCTGAATCGGAGATACTGGGTTCTTGTCCCCAACAGAGTCTCCAGAACTGTCACACCTCTTTTTTCTACTCCGAAAAGGGTATAGGGGAGTTTTTCAATTAAAGTGACAATGACCGAAACGAGATTATTTATTCAAAATTCAGAGTCGCCACTTGGGATAATTTATGGTGTCCCAAGTCACCGGTTTAAAATCCCGAATCGGGGAAGTTTGACTCTTATTTATGGTCTGCAAAAATAAAAATTCGGGTAAGGAATTTTGTTAACACGGGAGAAGGTATTAGGCATTCTCGGGTTCCGTAGTTTTAGCACGGTCGTTCAACTATTATTATTAGTCTAATTATCTGATTAATTACATACATTAAACCTATTGCATTTTTAGCTTTCAACCACTTGTAATTACTTATGGAATTATTCTGGAACAAGTTACGATTGTCATACACTTGTTTGTTTGGTACACATTGCGAATCGTGTCACGGAAACCGTACCCACGATCTACAATATGTTTAATTTATTAACATTATTAGTTGTGGTGGCCGGGTCACATAAATATACCCCGAAATTGGAAATTATGTATCACAACTACGTCACGGGAACCGTACCCGTAGCTATGATAATTTATTATAATGTGCCTAAAGAAACTAGCGCATTTAATTATTTTCCTAACCTTTGAGATTGTTGTGATGCCAAATTTATGGGCAATATATTATTGGGGAGCAAATAGGCTAGCTAACATGATCTATTACTTGGCCAGATTCCTTATGGTTCAAGACCCACCTTATGGCTCATTCTTATTCCTTGCCAAGAAAGAAACAACTTCAATTTTTTCATCTATCCAATTAAAAGAATTTATTCAAGAACCAAGACCGCATACATCACAATCGAAATAAAAACTAATTAAAATAATTTTTAAAAAAAAACTAAAACATGCTACTCAAACAACGTATAATCACAAATTAGCCAATATACTCAACAAGCTATCATAACACAATGAAATGAGAATGAAAATTGAGAAACGGACATTTTATTGACGAACAAAGCTGAAAATTGCAAATCAATCGGGCTAAATAAATTAACAATCCTTGGACTAAAAACACCGAAATCTCGAACCGGAACCAAAAAGTTGTGAAAGAAACGCCCTTCCAGACCGAGCATTACATTTTACGCCGCCGTCGTCGTTGATTGGCCAAGTGGCCCCTTCCAGTAATTGATCAGATTCAAACTTATCCCAAAATATACAAATCGTTCTACCACTTCCACGCCAATGATGAAGAATGCAGATTTCCATCCACCGGATTTGGATCGGGTCACTTGACAATCCTTATAGTCTACGAAGACCTCAACCACGGTGAAGCACCACGACAAATTGAACATGCCATAAAATTTCTCATTAACCAAATCTGATGCTAGAATGAAGTATTTAGGAAATGAAAGGCAACTGTTGTGCTTTAGAAGTGCTGGCTTGGGTGTGGAAAAATTCCATTCGCAGCTTTTTCTTTTAGTATCTGCCGTTCTTCTCCTTTTTCATTATATTCAAGCACCTTTCTTGTGGAATTAGGAATTTTTTTATAGGGAGTAGGAATTAGGTTAGGTCAAATGGGGAATGGGTATGGGCTCAATGTTTTGGGCTATCTGAAATTGGGCTTTTTTCAATTAAGACCAAATAAAATTAGCCTCAAATTTCATACTCTTTCTTTTAAAACAAGACCAAAAATACTACACCATTTACTAATTAATCCTACTTAAGTAAAATAATTATTAAAATAAAACTACCCGTTAAAACAAACCTATTTTTGGTATTTTTCAAAATATCATACTAAAAGATAAAAAATGGAAAAATCATTGTAAAATTGAAATAATATTCCTGAAAACAAAGTGGAACTATTTTTTTGTTTTTTTGAATTTTACGTAAGGTAGATAAATTAAAAGTAACTAGATAAGAATATTAGTTAGCTAAATAAAAGAAAATATTTTTTTTTTTGTAATTTTTATTTTTGTGATAAAAATAAAATAAAAGAGTCAATACTATTTAGAATAGCGATACTAAACCTAAACTAAATATTTTACGCTAAAATATGTAAAATCTTGGGGAGGGTCAAAAATTACATGTCTTCACTGTTCATAATTGTACAAGTCAATTACTAAATTTTAAGGTCAGTGAGATATACATTCTATCCAAAATACACCTTCCAAAATATCTCACTGATCGATCACTAACCAAACGATTACTAGCCATAATCAGAATCACAGCAAAACCTACTAAATCTAAAACTAGATAAGTAATATTTATAAGAGATACTACCTGACTTAGAATATAAGCAAACCTTATTAAAGATTTCCTAAGAATGTTACTATAAATTAACTTTTTTCTTTACGGACTCAAATTTGTACATATAAATTGTATGCGGTCAAAACCGGGCTCGCCCCTTGTGTGACTAATCGAAACTGCAATATGATAGGCTAAGGTTCGACCTCGTGTTATATCGAACCATGGTGCAAAGTTAGATCATCGAGCCCGTAACCTAGAGACCGATCAAGATCGAGATCGATCAAGATCGAAACCAAGCAAGATAGAGACCGAGCAAGATAGAGACCGAGCAAGATCGATGGAAACTTACCGAGCCAAATAATGGAAAACCAAAATATCTGCAATCGGTCGAGGATCACGACAAAAATTCCGGCACGTACCAAGAAGAGGCCGATTAATTAGTTAATCATGAGATTTCTTACCTTATATAGAACTGTATCAAGAGTAGGACTCCCCTACTATATAAAGGGGGTCTGATCATTTGTAAAATATCATTATATTTACGCAACATAAAGAAATATACTGTCATCTTCTAGCTTTCATTATCTTATTACTCGTTCGTACGTCAGTTGAAACATTTTTGTTTCAAGGGTGATTGAACTCGAGGGCCAATTAATTCGTGTGGTTTAAATTTATTCTTTTATCGCCAATTTTAATATTAATCTGTCTTCTTAATTTTGTGCCAAGTTATATCACATATCCTTAAAACTGTGTATAAATTCAACTGTTATCCATTTTCGAGAGTAAACAGTTTGGCGCCCACTGCGGGGCTAAGGATAATAGTAATTACCTGGTACAAACTTTCGTCATAGATACTATTTACACTTGTTCTTTAAAGTATCTTTGATTACAGCACTAAAAAATGTCAAACTCTCAGTTATCACCTCTACACGTTAACAATGATTTCGGCCACCATAGCGAAAATGATAACATAGCACCAGGGAACGATGTACCCCCAAATGGCCTCGATGTAGTTCCAGCTGTAGATCCAATCGACGTCAGCTCACTTGTAGCCATCAATGGAAATTTAGTTGTCGATCGCGAAGGCAACATCTGGGGGAATGTTCGATCAGCAGCTCAAAGTGCACGTGGCGGTGAAGATGGCGGGATCAGCCTGCGGGTGATCTTCAAAATGTTGCAGGCTCAGCAGGCAGCAATAGCCCAGCTCCAAAACCAGAATCACCCACCGAGCATCAGTTTCAAGAAAATCAAACGAGAAAGAATCAGAGACTAATCCTGCAATCATGAAGATGCTCGAAGAACTGACAAAGCGAATTGAGTCGAGGGAAAAGAAGATCGAGGCAAACGACAAAAAGGTGGAAACTTATAACTCCGGGGTCGATCAAATCCCGGGGCACTGCCAATATTGAAGGGGCTGGATTCCAAAAAGTTCGTACAAAAACCTCCCCCCCCCCCCCGAGCGCGGCTCTAAAGCCAATCCTCAAGAAGTTTCTCATGCTCGAGATTCCTAAGTTTAATGGAATTACTGATCCTAATGAGCACGTCACCTCTTACACCTGTGCTATCAAATGGAATGATCTAGAGCATGACGAGATTGAATCTGTCTTGCTAAAGAAATTCGGGGAGACCCTCTCAAAGGGAGCTATGATATGGTACCATAATTTACCACCTAATTTTATTGACTCATTTGCTATGCTTGCAGATTCTTTTGTAAAGGCACACGCAGAGGTCATCAAGGTCAAAACCAGGAAGTCAAACCTTTTCAAGGTAAAGCAGATGGACAACGAAATGCGCAGAGAATTCATGTCTCGATTCTAAATAAAACAGATGGGCTTGCCACCGGTCGCTGATTATTGGCCTGTTCAAGCTTTCACTCAAAGACTCAATGTTCGAAGATCAGTGGTTTCACAGCAGTTGAAGTAGAATTTGATAGAATACTTGGCTGTTACTTGGGTCGATGTGCATAATAGGTATCAATCAAAGATCAAGGTCAAGGACGATCAACTTGGAGCTCCTTCTGGGTCCGTTTATCCTATCAGAACCATCAATAGAACCAAGAGGGATATTGACCGAGAACTGAGGTTGAACAGAGATCGATATCAGCCGTATAATAGAGATGATAGGAGCAATAGATCTGGGAAAAATTCTGCACGAAATGAAAGGTGAAGTGATTGAGGTCAAAGCTCTCGAGGGCTCATGAGAAAGAACTACTTTGATAGACCTATCGGACCCAAAGTGGCACCATGATTATCAGAGTACAACTTTAATATTGATGCAGCTACTATCGTATCGGCTATCGGATGCATCAAAGGTACCAAGTGGCCCCAACCTTTACAAAATGATCCAACACAAAGGGATCCCAACCAAATATGCAAATATCATGGCACACATGTCCACATAATGGAGGATTGTCGACAATTGAGAGAGGAAGTAGCCCAGTTATTCAATAGCGGACACCTTCGAGAATTTCTAAGTGACCGAGCTAAGAACCATTTCAGAAACAGGGATTCCAATAAAGAAAGTGAACAAGAAAATCCCCAACACGTCATTCATATGATCATCAGAGGGGTCGATGTTCCTCAAGATCTGATGGTAATGCGTATCAAAGTATCAATCCCAAGAGAAAAACGGACTCGAGATTACATACCAGAAGAAACTTTATCTTTCAACGATGATGATGCAAAAGGAATCATATAGTCCCATAATGATGCGTTGGTAATTTCTGTACTCATGAATAAAACTCGAGTTAAATGTGTGTTAATTGATCCAGGTAGCTAGGCCAACATCATTCGATCGAGGGTCGCAAAGCAACTCAGCCTACAGGACCAAACCGTACCTACGACCCGAGTGCTAAACGGATTCAACATGGCTTGTGAAACTACTAAGAGAGAAATAATATTGCTGGTAGGTACCACCAAGGAGACCAAGTTTCATGTAATTGAAGGGGACATGAGCTACAATGCCCTATTCGGGAGGCCATGGATCCACAACATGATGGTTGTGCCATCGACCCTTCACTAGGTATTAAAATTTCCAACACCAGAAGGGATAAAGACGGTTTACGGGGAGCAACCCGCCGCATAGGAGATGTTTGTCGTCGATGAAGTAATCCCGATATCAACACTCTCATCGACAAAGGACTCAAGTTCGAAAGCAAAATAGGAAGCCAAATAGCAATCACTAATGCCAGCCTCGACCCAATCGGACAAGCAAGGGATTGACGAAGATGACAACTATGGGGTTCCCCGATTCTTTATAGCTCCCGATGATTCTGATGCTACCAGATCAACGGTCGAAGAGCTAGAGCAGGTTGTGCTGATCGAACATCTACCCAATCGAATGTTATACTTGGGCAAATGGTTAACTCCTAAGCTTAGGAAAAATCTCATTCAATTTCTTATAGCTCTTATGGATTGTTTGGCTTGGTCCCATCTCGATATGACAGGGATCCCACCGGATATCACTACTCACAAGCTGAGCTTGGACCCAAAGTTCCATCCGGTAAAGTAGAAAAGGAGACCCCAGTCCGAGATCAAGCATGCCTTCATCAAGGACAAGGTAACTAAACTCCTTAAAATAGGGTCCGCCCGGGAGGTCAAATACCCGGAATGGTTAGCAAACGTAGTAGTAGTTCCTAAAAAGGGGAACAAACTAAGAATTTGTGTGGATTATAAAGATTTAAATATGGCATGCCCCAAAGACTCTTTCCCTTTGCCTAACATTGATCGCATGATCGATGCCATGGCCAGTCACGAGATCCTCATCTTTCTTGATGCCTTCTCCGGGTATAACAAAATACGGATGAACCAGGATGATCAAGAAAAGACCTCTTTCATCACCAAGTATGGAACATACTGCTATAACATAATGCCATTTGAATTAAAAAATGCCGGTGCCACTTACCAATGCCTAGTAAATCAAATGTTCGAAGAACAAATAGGAAAATCCATGGAAGTTTACATTGACGATATGTTAGTTAAGTCCCTGCGAGTAGAGGACCATTTAAAGCATTTTCATGAAACCTTCAGTATATTGAAGAAATACAAGATGAAGCTGAATCCAGAAAAGTGCGCGTTCGAAGTCGGATCAGATAAATTCCTCGGGTTCATGGTGTCCAACCGAGGAATCGAGATCAACCCCGACAAGATTAAAACGATCGAGGATATCACGATAGTGGATAATGTCAAGGTCGTGCAAAGGCTAACTAGGTGCATTGCAGCCTTGGGGTGATTCATCTCAAGGTCTTCTAATAAAAGCCATCGATTTTTCTCATTGTTGAAGAAAAAAACAACTTCACATGGACCCGGGAATGCCAACGGGATATAGAAGAACTTAATCAAGCCCTCCATTGCTTCACACGCCAAGTGCAGACGAACGACTATACTTGTATATAGCAGTGTCGGAAATAGCGGTAAGTGGAGTCCTAGACCGGGAAGAACAGGGTGTGTAATTTCCAATTTATTATGTTAGCAGGACCTTAGGTGAGGTTGAAACTAGGTATCCTGACCACGAAAAATCGGCACTCGCTTTGCTAAGTGCCTCTAGAAAACTGAAACTATATTTTTAGTGCCATCCTATATGTATTGTGACAACCTACCCTTTACGAAATATAATGCATGAACCCGAACACTTGGTAAGATTGGCCAAATGGGTTGTAGAAATTAGCGAGTACGATATCGAATATCAACCTTGAACAACCATTAAATGTCAAATTTTGGCAGATTTTGTGGTAGGCTTTATGCCAGCCCTAATACCCAAAGTGGAAAGAGATTTATTGGTAAACTCGGGAACGTCTTCGGGAATCTGGACCCTCTTTACGGATAGTGCCTCGAACATAAAAGGGTCCGAACATGGCATCGTATTGAAGCCACCCACAGGCAATATAGTTAGACAATCTGTTAGAACTATAAAATTGACTAACAACGAGGCTGAATATGAGGCCATGATTGCAGGTCTCGAACTGGCCAAAGGCTTGGGGCGGAGGTGTTCGTAGCTAAGTATGACTCCCTCCTTGTAGTAAACCACGTTAACAGAATGTTTGAAGTCATAGAAGAACGAATACAAAGTACCTAGACAAGTTATAGGTTATATTACATCAGTTCAAAAAGTGGACTTTGCAGCACGTGCCTCGAGATCAAAATAGTGAGGTTGATGCCCTTACAAACTTAGGGTCGTTGGTCGAAGACAACGAGATCAACTTGAGAGCGATCATACAACTCATGAGGTCGGTAGTAAAGGAAGGTCAGACCGAAATAAACTCCACAAGCTTAACCTTGGATTGGAGAAATAAATATGTAGAGTATTGGAAGACCAGGAAACTTCCCTCAGATCCAAAGGAATTGAGGGCCAAAGGCAGCCCGATTTAGCTTGTCCGAGGACGGAACCTTGCTCAGGAGAATGTTCTATTGACCACTAGCAATATGCCTGGGACCGAGATATATCGAGTACATTCTAAGGGAAGTTCACAAGGGCATTTGCAAAAATCATTCCTGCACCGAATCATTAGTTCAAAAGGTGATCAGAGCCGGTTATTACTTGATCGACATGGAAAAGGATGCAAAAGTGTGCGTATGAAAATGTGACAAGTGCCAAAGGTATGCTCCGATGATTCACCAACCTGGGGAGCTGTTGCATTCGGTTTTATCGCCATGGTCATTCATGAAATGGGGGATGGACATCGTCGACCCTCTTCCATGGACACCAGGTAAGGCTCAATTTCTCTTATTATGACTGACTATTTTTCTAAGTGGGTTGAAGCACAGGCATACGAGAAGGCCAGGGAAAAGGAAGTCATCGACTTCATTTGGGACCACATCATATGTCGGTTTGGGATACCGTCCGAAATTGTATGTGACAACGAAAAAAAGTTTATAGGCAGTAAAGTGACCAAAATTCTCAAAGATCATAAGAACAAAAGGATCTTATCGACACCTTATCACCCTAGTGGGAATGGACAAGCCGAATCGACCAATAAAACCATAATCCAAAACCTTAAGAAAAGGTTGACTGACTCTAGGGGGGAAATGGAAAGAGATCCTGCCTGAAGTTCTTTGGGCATCCTGCACAACTTCTAAGTTCAGTACCGAGGCTACCCCGTTCTCATTGGTTTATGGTGCCGAAGCTCTAATACCGGCCAAAGTTGGGGAGCCGAGTATCAGATTCCAATATGCAACAAATGAATCAAATAATGAGGCCATGAATACGAACCTAGCTATTGGATGAAAGGCATGAAGCCACTCTTGTTCGATTGCCCACCCAAAAGCAACGGATTGAGAGGTATTATAATCGAAGGTCCAACCTTCGATACTTCAATGTCGGGGACTTAGTACTAAGGAAGGTCACACTAAGCACCCGAAATCTGAACGAAGGGAAATTGGGTCCGAACTGGGAAGAACCATACCAGATTCTCGAGGTCACACGAAAAGGATCATATAAGCTCAGAATAACAAACAGAGAACAACTACCAAACAATTGGAATGTAACTGACCTAAAACGATATTACTGTTAAGGTACGAATCCATTTTATTTTTTTTATTTTTGGACTAACACTTGCAGGTGGTATATAAGGAGCGGCATGAAGTCTTTAGGTCTGAAAGCACGTATTGCACTCTTTTTCCCTTGAACTGTTTTTCTCCCAATTAGGTTTTTTGGCAAAGTTTTTAACGAGGCAATAGTGGATCATGCTAACTTAGAATCAAAGGCTAATCATGAATCAACGTTGAACATAGAATTAACAGTATCTGAGGTTCCTCTACAATCAACCTCAAATATTGGGGGGTGTTACCCTTGGATATCGACTTTTGCAAGGAAATTACTTCATAATGGAAGGGTCTCGATAGGTATGATTTGTTAGAAGGACCAAACGGTCGAATGAACCGTGCCCACATAGATTGCTCGAACCCTGGCATAAAACATGTATGCATGTATAACGGTTTAGCATAAGAATAAAGAGAAGCACTTTCCTTGCAGTCATCTTATGTTTAAAAATTTCCTCTTTACATCCCTTAAAGAATTTCGTACTTTTGATCTCCTAAAAGAAACCAGCTCAAGGGCTGATTATAAATAGAATTCAGATGATCACTCCATCACTTAGAGACTATCGTCTGAAAACAAACTCGAACAGATAGAGCTATTAAACACCGGGGAGACAAGACCTATTAGGTAACCCCCTAATTTTAAAGGCCACGTCCATACCCATTCGGGGATTGTTATCTTAGGCAAGCCTGGATAACTCGAGAAATCCAGCTCAGTGGGCTACGTCCAAATTAAAAGGATACATCTATATTAACACGCTAGGAGACGTTCGAGAATCGTAAAAAAAATAGGCCTTCGAAATTTTCATAACCGGTTTTAAAGACTACCCTCGACAAACTATAATTGGAGTTACTTACTTTTGGAGAAGGTTCCCAGTAACACTGAAACTCCAAGACACCTCAAAAATAAGAATAATGTGAAAACAGAGTTTGTTTGAACTTTCACAACCTAAGTTATTTTATTCTAAGACATTCCGACCTTTGTGATTTGAAGTAATGAAACAAAGAAAAAATTTGAAAGCCGAAAGGGAAAGAAAGCCTTGTATATATTTACCCAATAACCTTTTTACAAAGGCCAGAATGGCCTAGTACAAAAATCTACAATGGCCAAAACGGCCCCAAAAAAGATGCAAAAAAGCAAAAGATAAAAACATATAAAGGACTAAGTGGACTGGTCTTCATCGGAGGTAGCATCTCCGTCCTTGGTATCTTCCTCGCCTTCGGACTACCTTAAACTCTCGGAATCTTCCTTGGGAAAGGCTAGCATCTGGGCCTTCGCTTCTTCTGCTTTGACGTTCTCGATTTCAGTGAGAATATCGAAGTCCTGAGCATGGACTCCCACGATGGCTTTTCTTCGAGCTTTCCACCTTACATGATCCACCATTTTCTTGTCTTGCACTTGGATGGCCTCGACATCGACCTTGAATTGGGCCACTTTAGCATCGGCTTTGGTATTGGCCACGGTCACCTCAGATTTGGCCGACTCGATTTCATTGGCCAAGTTTGACTTATCAGAAATAGTCAAGTCCAATTGGGATTGAAGCTCCTCGATTTTCTTGACCTGCACTGAGGCTTTCTCTCTCGAAGCTGGGTCTCAGCTGACTCCAGTTGTGCTTGGACAGCTTTCTTTTTCAAGGCTAAGATGTCCATATTTTTCTTGAACTCCTCTGCCTCAACTTGAATCATATCTACCTATGCCTGAAGCTGCCCAATTTGTTCAAACCTATACTGGACCTGTAGGATCGGATCGTTAGTCACTATCTTCAATTTGTCTTCATTATCATGAAGCACTCGAATTACCTGCTCGGCCATCTCGGCATGCTCACTCCGAGCTGCTTCTAACTTAGCCTGAAGCTTCTCACTCAGAAGCTTGTAAATATCCCTCTTCTCGTTGAGCTCCCGAACCTCAACCTCGTGCTGGGATAACTGCTCCCTGATTTGGAGGAAAGCCTCGTGATGCAATACCGAGTCCTGCAAGTGTAAAGAAAGGTGTTAGGATTATTCACAACTTCAAAATTTAAAATAAGTAATGAAGTGACACTCGAAGTTACTCGATTCAAAGCATGTTGGCCATAATTGAATAGGCAAGGCACTTCCATCGCATCCATCATGGCCTGATCCTCCTCGGTCACCAAGCAACGGAGGTAGCTAGCAACCCCCACAGGGACAGAGAAAATTCGGGCATCCTCCAGGACAAAAAAAGTTATCAACCACCTACAGTCAGGGTTAACACTTGGGGCCAGGAATTGATCCACCAGTTTTGGGCTCGATGAAGACCTAGTGACACCCGATGACTGTACCTTCCTTGGTACAGGCAAGTCACCAAGACCGGTGACATCTGTCACACCTCCTAAGTGACAATCGAAATGTGATTATCTATATTAAATTCAGAGTCACCACTTGGGATAGTTTATGGTGTCCCAAGTCATCGGTTAAGATCCCGAATCAAGGAAATTGACTCAATTTATGGTGTGCGAACACAGAAATTCGGGTAAGGAATTCTGTTAATCCGGGAGAAGGTAATAGGCATTCTCAGGCTCTGTGATTTTAACATGGTCGCTTTGATCATACTTTGGCTTAATTAGATTGTTTAACTACTCATTTTAGAACATATGTGCATTTTTCTTTTTACCGTTTTAATTAAGAAATTATACTAAAGAGAGTCATGCGTACGTGTACTCATTTTGTTTGGCGCATCAAAAATCATGTCACACGTACGTGTCCACAATTAATCATGCTTTATTAATATTAAGAATGTTTAATCAAAGTTGTGCGAACGCATACCTCGGTTTTTGTTTTTAAGATCGTAATTATGTCACGCAAACATGTACATAACCACGATGGTATATTGAACGGCGCCTAAATCAAGCTACGAATATTCATTTTAGAAACCATAATCATGTCACGCGAACGTGTACATAATCACGATAATAAATTCAAAACCCGCCTAAGGGTTTGCCTACCTGAGTGTGGCTGGCTAACCATGCTCCTAGCTGTTATGGAAGAATATTAGAGATAATAAAATAAACTAAAATAAATAAATGAAGATCAGTTCATGCTAATTTCTTTGAATTCTGTTCAAACCCCAAAGCCCATGGTCCGTTTTGCCTTAAACAAATTGTGGTTTTTCTTTAGTTACTATTCCTAACTTTGGCAAAAGAAATTACGGAACCAATTAAGCCCAAAGAAATATTCAAACATACAATCAACAATAGAAAATATTATGTTTCTCACTACAAATATGTTCAAGAATAATCAGTGGAAAAGAATGGACCAAAGCTTCTCTCAATAAAGTCCAAATCATCACTACATCAATGTATTTTCTAATGAACATAGACTTTGTTACTAAGATGTTTAAAATATTTCATCAGGATGGAGCAGCAGAGAATTAAATCAACATTCAACCAAAACATAGCAAAATATATTCACAAGATTACCAAATCATGAAAATAAGCCGACATAGTAAAACAAGGAGAAATGGACCTCAATGGAGAGAGTTTCTTCTAGATTAGAGGAACTTCGGGCTTATAGTTTTGTCCAAATAAATAGAGACAACATTCAACAATAAAAATCGAGTATCAACCGGAAAAACTCAGCAGAAACGTGAATCGGCCTAGGAACATCGACTAAAACCAGCTCCATCTTAACAGGAAAATTCAGACCCGAAATTGGACTTAAAAATCGGAACCGTTGACAGTAAACCAACAACGAATTAGCATCGAGACTCATGAATGACAACTGGAAGAGCTTTGAATTCCAAAATCGAATCTGGTACTCAAACAAACCCCACAATCATAGTGAAATTCGACATTGGAGAGGAAAACATTGATTTTTTTTTAGTATTTGGAGTTGAAGACAATTGAAAATTGAATGAAAAAACAAAAAAATACTAATCTCTGAAACTATTACTAAGATGTAAGGTAAAATTTCTTTTACATATCAAAAAGCTAAAACGGAAAATCAGCTTAGAAGAGGTGGAAATCGGAAACCCAACACAACCTCGTATTTGCTCTGTTTCTGCGTACTGTTTGTGTATATGGGGGTCGCCGTTTATAGCTTTTTTAGGTGGACTCTAGTAGTGGTTGTGGTGGTCGTTTGGTCGCTGGTGTGAGGTCGGGTCGAAAAAGACGAACAACTATTTATGGTGTGCTAAAGGATTTGGTGGTTTGGAGAGGAGATGGAGGGGTCTGGTCGACGATGGTCAGAGGATGAGGTTAGAGGATATGGCTGGGTGGGTTTTTTCTGGAGATGAAGAAAGGGGGGGTAAGATGAAGAAGAAGATGTTCAGGGGGCGGGTCGTTTGTGTTCTGCGGCGGATTTGATCTTAAGGGTCTAGTGTCTAGTCTCTTTAGGCTAATTTTTTGGTTATATAGAAATAATTTTTAGGTTAAGGGGGTATGAGTTTTGTATTATTGGGCCTTAAAATTGGGTCAAAGACTAAAAAATAGACTACAAGATTAAAATGGGATAAGACAACCCAAAACTAACTCTTTCTTCTAAATATACAATTTATAATATAAAAATATAAAACTTATCTTAATTAATTAAACTAAACTATATTAAACCATGAAACTATTTTTGTGTTTCCAAGATTATATAAAAATAAAAATTAGGTACTATTTTTGTATATTTTTTTATTTAAATTCATGAAAGATACATAAAATAAAAATATTTTTTTTATAATTTTTATTTTTGTGATGAAATAATGTAAAAGAGTCAAAATTAGTTGAAATAACTATATTAGACCTAAACTAAGTATTTAAATACTAAAATATGTAAAATCTTGAGGAGGGTGAAAAGTCACATGTCTACAGCTGCCCCTCTTTGACTGAAAATATGAAGTATTTTCAGACAAAGAATGACTAGACATGTTTTTTGACCCGACCCTTGTTTAAAGATACCAAAAGCTAAAAGAAAGGAGAATGTGACCGAGCCCTAGTATCTGAGCTGCCTACATATCCTTGGCTATAAAGGAATCAGGCCACATGTAGTTCAGAAATGAATGAGGTGATGGAGTATACTGAGGTGGAGAGTCGGTCGAGGTTCCGGTCTACGGTCCTGTTATTACATCAAAATTAAAAAATGAAAAAGACTAACTAAGCCTCTCAACTATGAGTTACAAGATTTCTATCTATAAGTCTTCTGAAGCTTGATCTTGAGTCTTGAATGGTTCTTCATGCAGACTTTGGATTTGAACCTTGACGTTTGCTAGTTGCAGGTGCTAGTTCGTTCTTCTTCAGCTTTTCGGATCAAAACCGGACACACCATGCTTGTGACTTCGGTTATATCTTGAGCAGCTCACATCTTTCATCAACTTCTACATTTGGATTCACTTATTGCCTTTTTTTTTTATTCAGGATTGTGACTAACTTCTGTTGATCACGCAAACTGTTGACTCGCATTCTTGCCGCGAGCTTCTTTTGTTGTTGACTTGAATTGCATTCTGAAATGAATTCCCTTATTTTATAGGTGGGTGCCTGAGTGCCAAAACTTTAATTGTCTTCCTTCGAAACTGCTTTCCCTTGAAACTTGAACTGTCTTCCCTTGTTCTCCAGGTGGGCGCCTGATTGCTGAACTTGAACTGTCTTCCTTCGAAACTGCTTTCCCTTGAAACTTGAACTGTCTTCCCTTGAAACTCGAACTGTCTTCCCTTATTTTCCAGGTGGGCGCCTGATTGGTGAAACTTTTTGTGTTCCCTCGAAACTGCTTTCCCTTGAAATTTGAACTGTCTTTCCTTGAAACTTGAACTGTCTTCCCTTGTTCTCCATGTGGGCGCCTGATTGCTGAAAATTTCTATGTTCCCTTGTTTTCCATGTGGGTGCCTGCAATCAAAACAAACGAAATTTTTTGCCCCAATTTGCACTAGGAAGATTTCTGAGTTGTTAGCAAAATTGTAAACCACTTATACTATTGATGCAATGATTAGAGTAAACTAAAGACTAGACTAGGATGTGCGTCTCCTGTGAGTAAGACCAAAAAACTTTGACCAGCAAATGCGTCTGCTAAAAATATAAATTGAATGACCCAGATCAGGAAATGTGTCTCCTACGGGTGAAACTTGAATGAATCAAACCAGGAAGTGCGTCTCCTAGGGGTGAAACATCAATGACTCAAACTAAGAAGTGCGTCTCCTAGGAATGAACTTAAATGAACCAAATAGGAAGTCCGTCTCCTAGTGGTAAAATCTCAATTTAGGAAGTGCATCTCCTAAAAAAAATATAACTTGAAAGACCCTGACTAGGAAGTGCGTCTCCTAACGGGTAAAACTTAAATGACCAAAACTAGGAAGTGCTTTTCCTAGGAGTGAAATCTCAATTTAGGAAGTGCGTCTCCTAAAACAAAATGTAACTTGAAAGACCCAGACTAGGAAGTGCATCTCCTAGGGGTGAAACATCAATGACTCAAACTAGGAAGTGCGTCTCCCAGGAATGAACTTAAATGAACCAAATAGGAAGTGCGTCTCCTAGTGGTAAAATCTCAATTTAGGAAGTGCATCTCCTAAAACAAAAATATAACTTGAAAGACCTTGACTAGGAAGTACGTCTCCTAACGGGTAAAACTTAAATGACCAAAACTAGGAAGTGTGTCTCCTAGGAGTGAAATCTCAGTTTAGGAAGTGTGTCTCCTAAAACAAAATGTAACTTGAAAGACCCAGACTAGGAAGTGTATCTTCTAGGGGTGAAACATCAATGACTCAAACTAGGAAGTGCGTATCCTAGGAATGAACTTAAATGAACCAAATAGGAAGTGCGTCTCCTAGTGGTAAAATCTCGATTTAGGAAGTGTGTCTCCTATGAATGAACTCTCAATTTAAGAAGTGCGTCTCCTAAAGGTATGTCCTGAAAAACTCAGACTAGGAAGTGCGTCTCTTAGGGGTGGAACTTTAATGACTCAAACTAAGAAATGCGTCTCCTACGAATGAACTCTCAATTTAGGAAGTGTGTCTCCTAAAGGTATATCCTGAAAACCCCAGCCTTGAAAGTGTGTCTCCTAGGGGTGAAACATCAATGACTCAAACTAGAAAGTGTGTCTCCTATGAATAAACTCTCAATTTAGGAAATGCGTCTCCTATGGGTGAAACTTCAATGACTCAAATTAGGAATTGCGTCTTCTATGAATGAACTCTCTATTTAGGAAGTACGTCTCCTAAAACAAAAGTATAACTTTAAAGATGCAGACCAGGAAGTGCGTCTCCTATGGGTAAAATCTCAATGTAGGAAATGCGTCTCCTATAATAAAATATAACTTGAAAACCCAGAGTAGGAAATGCTTCTCCTAGTGGTGATGTGTGATATTCTTAATAGCCTTTGCATAAGTAGAATTGGGTTATTACACCTGAAAATTTCAAGCTTCCAAGCTTTGATATGAACATAGCTTTCATCCCTGTTTCAAACCAAAAAAACTTGTGAGTTTAAACACGGTGGTTGGTTTGTGGCCTTGACTTTAAGGGCGATTGCTCCTTCACTTGCCATGATAACTTTGATTTCAACTTGAAAGACATTGCTTGCTTATTGACTAACCACTTTCTTTGTTACCCTTGTTGCAGAAAATTCCTCTGATTCATTCAAACTCAATACCCTCTATGCGTTGCATTTTGCTCATGAATTGACATTTACCGAACCTTTGTATTTCACATGAATCCCAAAGCACGTTGATTGTTACCAACTCAATGCGCATACTGTTCTTTCATGACTTATGCCACTTTGATGTGCTGGCCAAATTCTGTTTTGTGCAATTGAAAAGTTGGTGGCAAATTTTGAAGTTATTTCTCACTTGTTCTGACCAAACAGACTCAGGAAGAGGAAGTAAACAGACAAAAGGAACAAAGTAAAGGACAATGGAAAGAGATGATTGTTGCAACCAAAACACTAACGCAAGTGTACGCGATCGACAAGTAATATAGTAGTAAGTAAAGTATCGTTCCCACGAGGAATTGTGATCAACTTCTCGACTGATGTAGACTCAAATAATTATCAATTCAAGCTAAATTATCACAAAATATATAAAGAACTAATTTACAATTTACCTAGTAATTAAACAATAATTCAATACAAAATTACTACACCAATTACACAATGTTTTGAAAACAGTTTTGGTAAAGATATTCCCGGGTCATGGACTTGCTAGAGATCATGCTACTATTTTAGCTTAAGATTGATTTATTGAATTATCCGGGTTATTGATTATAGGGTTAATAATACTCATAAGAATCTGTCGAGTCCTTTTGCACCTATTCAAGTTAAATTAATACCTATATGTCTATGGTATTAATATTAACTCAAATGCATTTACAACTCCTATTTTTCAACCAAGCAAGGCAATTAAGTATATATCTATCTTAATTGCGAATCTTTCACCCGATGCCCAGGATCCGGATCTTGCTCTATTTGATTCTATATGCAATCAAGAATTTCCTTTGTCAAGTTTAATTCAAGATTCGTAAATAATATTTCACTGTTAGCTACACAGTAAAATAATTAGAAGCAGAATCAAATAAACAACCCATAACGATAGATTCAAGATCTTCAATCTAAGCTTCAAACAACAAGATCATCTAACATCCATGACCCAAGAATATTAGGGTTTTTAGCTACTCATATTCACATAAAAATCAACAATAAAAGTCTTAAACATAATATTAACAAACAAATAGAAGAAGTTTAGAAGAACTCTTTGAATCCTTGCTCCAAGATGTTGTTCTTCTTCTCCTTTCTTAGCTCCAAGATGAAGCTCCTCAAAAAGTTCCTCTCTCTAAAACTCTTTCTTCCTCTAAATCTGATCTCGCTAATAATGGAGTTTTTTGCTTTATGTAAATTGAGTGAAATTAAGAAGGAATTTCAATTTTACCCCTAAATAAAGTCTCTCTGGGTCGGTAGTGCGCGATCTATTGCACGAACTACAGAGTTCACGCACCACTTCGCGTAGTATTCTGCCTCTGTTCCTTATACGCGCGAACTACTGTGCGAACTTTGTAGTTCGCGCGATAGTTAGCGCGCCTCTGAAGCTTGATTTTGTCTATTTTTGTCCGTCTCGTCCTTGCGCACATTCGACTCCTAGGGGTTGTTCTTGCTCATAAATCATCTCAATATCCTCTTGAAAGCATCATTTAGGCTTCTCATCCTGCAAGGTATACATATTTTTGAGTAGATCCTGATTTTCCATCAATTAACCATAATATGACATCGGAATATAATCAAGCAAAAGCATAAACAATAGCTAAATCACCTAGATTTCGCCTATTATCAACACCCCACACTTAATTCATTGCTAGTCCTCGAGCAATCAACTAGAGAATTCTTTACTCAACCCTTTCCCTTAACGCCTTACACCTAGAATAATGTACATGTATTACTCTTAGCAGTGAATAATCCTAGCCTCACAGTCGACTCTCAAGTGCCATGCAATATTCACACTTCCTCAAAGTACTCTATATAGAAGTCAAGACTTGCTTTTCCGTCACGAATCATATGCCCTCACAATTATATCAACAAAAACTGAGTTCAATCCATCACATTCAATTCATATGCCCACATATATCAAGGAAATCACTCAATCTCACAAAAGAGGTCACATGCATGCAATTGGTACCATAAGCTTGCCCTTAATGTAAATCTCTACTAATGTAGGCTAGCTCGATCCAAAATCAATTAGGACTTTTTCATGGTTGTAATGTGGGCTAAGGGACGGGTAGGATGTATTTAGGAATAGTGACTCAACCCCTAAGTACTTTAACACATCACACGAGCAATTTTCAGCATAAATTCTTCAACCCACTTCTCATTTATACACAATATCATCCCACAAATACGCCCTTCTTCTTTAAGCACTCTATTAATTCATTCCACTAGCTAGAGCAAAACACAATGTAATTATCTTTTTTTTTCTCAATTTCTGCTAGTGGTGTTTTCGTTTACAACATAAGTGCACCTTTCATCCTTTTATTGGTTCCACTCAAAAGCCACCCCACACTTATTTCCTGCTTACTTCTTTTAGCGCTCTTCTCACAATTAAAGTGCTTTAAGAGATAAAAGGATCAAAACAATGTCAATTAAGAACAAAAGGGTATAAGCTTGTAATGCGGGTGCCAAACAAAAAGTCTGAAGGCTCAAAAGGGTTAACTAGGGACAAATTTTATTTTTAATAAGCAATTAAGCTCAAAAAGGTCAAATAAAGCCTAACATCATTTTTCAAACCGAGCATCACCTCAAATTTCGCTTCAACTCACATACCGAGCAAGTTCTAAACACAAGTACAATACATGGACTACACAAATACTCACCACACATGGCATATGACTCATTCCAGATCAGCTCATCAAGACACTCCATTACGAGCATTCAATTCAGTACAAACATACAAATTAAGGCACTTTCAGTGAGATTCAACAATTAGGACTAAGCGTTACACTCTAGGGTCTATTGTGTTCAGGTGTGTCAACGCTATGGGTTCACTTTTCTATAGCTTATAACTCCTTATTTTAGTCTACTTATCAAAAAAATGAAAACAGAAATTAAAAACTACATATGCCCAGTTCAAAATAAACTCTTGGAAAAGAACCGTGGCTTAAAGAAAAACCAAGGGGGATTTGTTATACTACCTAAAAATAAAAAATAAAAACAAAAATCTTTTTGTTGTTTTCTATAAGCTCAGTTCCCTCAAGAAAAATCTAATTTTTTTAATTTTCTAAAATACTACACAACTACGAAGAAAAGAAATAAGAAGCTAAAATACTAAAAAGCTAATTATCCAAAGGAATTCTCCCACCCCACACTTAAAAGAGTGCAATGTCCCCAATGTACAAATAAAGCAAAAAATAACAAGGGTGGACAAGAAACTCCCTGAAAGGCCAAAGACCGAAGCACTGGCAGCTCACGGGGTACTCAGACTTCTCCCAAGGATGGTCCTTTGTGCGGGTACCTCACACTAGTTCCAACCAGCTGCCTCGCATTTGCACACTTTCAGTGGCTTTTCTTCTATGCTCATAATCCTACAACAAATGCTACAAAGGTAGAAAACTAAAATAAACAAAAATAAATAAAAATAAAAGAAAGCAGTAAAGTTGGGTTGCCTCCCAACAAGCGCCTTATTTTACGTCGCGGCACGACGAGAACCACTTTTTGCTTCCACCTTGAACTTATGAATTGTACCCCTAACAAGGCATCAAGTCTGTCGCTATGCTTCTTTGGTGGGGCTACAAAGATAACCAGGCGAAGTAATAAATTTTTCACTCGACACTTCTCGGCCTTTGGATGAGGAATGTAATTTTTGCTTTTTGGCACAATAAATTCAAGAATATAGACACTTTCATCCTCACTCTTTGACTTCCCCATAGGGTCAGGTGGCTCGATTACTATCTTACTATCTAAACACAATGTGGAAAAATGATTGGAATGAGGTCTAATGCGCCATAACTCATGAATTTTACTACTATTTACATCCCCATTTATACAAACACTCAATTCTTCTAAAGTAATGTTATCTACTCCCTCACATGACTCTAGAGCACTCTTCTTAACATGGACATCCTCAAGAAAAATATGATCTAATGATTGGTATTCTTGTTTTAGCTCCTCTATTTGGTCTAGAAGATTTTTTTCAGCTTCATACAACTCATCAATAAATTGTTGGGCGTTACACGCATCAACCTTTGCACTCAATTCTGAATCCAAGTTATGCACAACCAAGCCAAAATTATCACTTTTTTGTGCAAGCTCATCTCTCTCCTTAGACCAATCTTTCATCACCGTTGTTAGTAAACAACATCATTTCGCAGAATCCACTAATCAAGAATATCCGTCCCAATACCAACCCTTACTCCCATATTCAAATTCAGATGTCCAAGATGTGAGGTCATTACTAGCCCAAAAATACAGGCCATAAACCTTACTTCTGTATATTTCATCCTCAGATCATCCTGAGAGAACTAGAAACATACTAAGAGAAAAATCAAATAGTTTTATAAAAATAACATATTTACAAAAAGAAAAGAAAATAAACTTGTAAAGATAATAATAAAAGTCTAACCCAGAAGAATAGTTAATGTCTAATTCCCCGGCAACGGCGCCAAAAACTTGTTGCGACCAAAACACTCACGCAAGTGTACGCGATCGACAAGTAATATAGTAGTAAGTAAAGTATCGTTCCCACAAGGAATTGTAATCAACTTCTCGACTGATGTAGACTCAAACAATTATCAATTCAAGCTAAATTATCAAAAAATATATAAAGAACCAATTTACAATTTACCTAGTAATTAAACAATAATTCAATACAAAATTACTACACCAATTACACAATATTTTGAAAACGATTTTGGTAAAGATATTCCCGGGTCATGGACTTGCTAGAGATCATGCTACTATTTTAGCATAAGATTGATTTATTAAATTATCCGGGTTATTGATTATAGGGTTAATAATACTCATAAGAATCTGTCGAGTCCTTATGCACCTATTCAAGTTAAATTAATACATATATGTCTATGGTATTAATATTAACTCAAATGCATTTACAACTCCTATTTTTCAACCAAGCAAGGCAATTAAGTATATGTTTATCTTAATTGCGAATCTTTCACCCGATGCCCAGGATCCTGATCTTGCTCTATTTGATTCTATATGCAATCAAGAATTTCCTTTGTCAAGTTTAATTCAAGATTCGTAAATAATATTTCACTGTTAGCTACGCAGTAAAATAATTAGAAGCAACCCATAACGATAGATTCAAGATCTTCAATCTAAGCTTCAAATAACAAGATCATCTAACATCCATGACCCAAGAATATTAGGGTTTTTAGCTACTCATATTCACATAAAAATCAACAATAAAAGTCTTAAACATAATATTAACAAACAAATAAAAGAAAGTTTAGAAGAAATCTTTGAATCGTTGCTCCAAGATGTTGTTCTTCTTCTCCTTTCTTAGCTCCAAGATGAAGCTCCTCAAAAAGTTCCTCTCTCTAAAACTCTTTCTTCCTCTAAAATCTGATCTCCCTAATAACGGAGTTTTTTGCTTTATGTAAATTGAGTGGGATTAAGAAGGAATTTCAATTTTACCCCTAAATAAAGTCTCTCCGAGTCGGTAGTGCGCGAACTATTGCGCGAACTACAGAGTTCGCGCACTACTTCGCACAGTATTCTGCCTTTGTTCCTTATACGCGCGAAATTTGTAGTTCGCGCGATAGTTAGCGCGCCTCTGAAGCTTGATTTTGTCTATTTTTATCCGTCTCGTCCTTGCACACACTCGACTCCTAGGGGTTGTTCTTGCTCATAAATCATCCCAATGTCCTCTTGAAAGCATCATTTAGGCTTCTCATCTTGCAAGGTATACATATCTTGAGTAGAGCCTGTTTTCCATCAATTAACCATAAAATGACATCGGAATATAATCAAGCAGAAGCATAAACAATAGCTAAATCACCTAGATTTTGCCTATTATCAATGATTCCTAACAAGAAAACTACAAAGTAGAAACTTATCAGATGTGGATACCAACTCTAATGACCATGACATGCACCTTCGGATTAAGTGGCCTAAACTGTCAAGCGAGTCTAACGTTCAACTCTTGTTATACCCCTAAACCGTGAAACTAGGTTTCAATGCTCTAATTATCCTATCTGATTCATGATCCTTATTCGACTTGTGGTGCCCGAAGGGTCTTCACCATCAAGGCTCTCTTATTTTTTTCTTTCTATCAACTTACCGTCGTCTTATGGTGCCTGTGAAGGTTTTCACCGATAAGACTCTCTCATTTTTGTTTTCCTTGTGTAGAATGGAGTGTTGCCTCTGATAAAAATCTTACCTCTAACTCGCTTGACTTGGCACTACTTAAAGATTGATTAGAAGGTCTTTCTTTAGACCGTAACGTAGGCTTTTGGATATGATTAGAAATAAAGGGTATCATAAAGGCTCAAAAACAGCTTAAAAGGGCTCAAAATTACAACTTTTGGAATCAGATCTCTTACAACAACCATAACTTCTACCCTAGTTTCTTTGCTTGGGGACTTTTGAATTTTTTTTTTTTGATGGGACCGAACCGTGAGGCTGCCTATGTGTCCTTATAAGGAATCAGGTCGAACGTAGTACATGAGACTACTTTTTGTTACTGTTTTCCTTTTCTTTTTTTCCTTTTTTTCTTTTTCCTTCTTTTTTTTCTTTTTCCTTTTTTTTCTTTATCTCTTTTTTCTCTTTTTTTTTGAATTTTCCTTTTGGAATGAACTTTCTAAAATAAACCTATGGGGACATGAACTTTTTTTTTTGTATGACTCTAACTTAATTCCAAAAGAGGGGAGGTCAAAGAAATCAGATCAGGCTCAAAAGAGTATCGAATGGTATAAGTGTTTGGGTAGCTGAAAGAGAGCCTCCCAATCCCTGAAAATGTCAAGTACAACACATGCAACTTGAAATGAAAAAGGAAGAGCACACACAAAACTTCTTTTATAGTTTCGGCATTAATATCACTGATATGCTTTCCACTTTATTTTTAGTGCCTTGTCTAGTACAGAACTCTCATTGGGTGATTTCTTCTTCACGATGGATACCCTCCTTCTGTTTAGAGCAAACTCCCTTGACTTTATCTGGTAAATTGGGGTGTACTTGAACTCAAAACTACTTACTTCAAATTGTTGGGACGCACTCTCTTATAACAAATTCTTGTCGCCTATTAACTTCCCAAACTATCTGTCCCAGTTTCACACAATTCGGGCTTTAAGCGATCTCAAAATCCCTTTACTTACTTCCCTCAAATGTCCCTATCATCTTTAAACTTGTTTTATTGCTTCATGATTAGGCTAACTTTTAAGATCAGGCCTAGAATTATGCATGCATGTCATGTCACTAGAGTCAGCAGTAAAAGAACTATAAAAGGAAAAGAGAACTAAACATATACTGATTAGAAATAACAGAAAATAGGAAATTGCATTAGACAGATGTTGAAAGGGTTTGAACAATAAAACAAGTAAAATAATCTAGGGTTACAACCCTGGAACAAAACTAGACAACACTAAATGAGCTACTACGACTAAACAAACTAGGCAAAATAAAAGGATAGAAGAGTTTGAGTCACAAGACAATATCTGAATTACAACCCTAAAAATAACCCTAACAACAGAAATGACAACAAAATAAACCACCAAGACTCCTCCTCGTCTAGCCAAGAGATGGAGCATCTTTCTAATTACCAAGCATGACATCTTAGCCACTGAGTTCCGCATCAACATTACTAGGACCTTCACAAGTCTCCATCACATTGACCTTAGCAAATTGCTTTTGGGTCCCTTTTGCCAACTCATTCTTAAGATCAACTTCTAGAACCGAGACTGATCGCTGAAAACTTTACAGTAAGTGGCCTTCCAAGGAACTTAGAAGAACTCTCATATTCCTTTTCAACACAAATCATACCCACCATATGCGTCTCATTATGAACAGGCGATGGACTTTGGCTAGTGTCTACTGCATCTGGATTTCGCACGATAATGTCACCTACATCAATAAGCTTCTGAACTGCTCTTTTCAGATGCTTACACTTTTCTGTGTTGTGACCTTGGGCATTAGAGCAATATGTGCACCTTTGAGAATAATCAAAATTCTTTGGAAGAGGGTTCGACATTTTTATCTGAATCGACTTCAACATATCCAATTGCCTCAACCTTTGGAACAAACTGGCATATGATTCTCCAATAGGAGTGAAAGTCTTTTCTTTTTCCTGCTGTCTTTTCATTTTGTACTCCGGCCTTGGTTGGAACCTCCTACGGGTAGGTGGTTAACATGCTTGAGGAGGCAGGTATGATATTTATAGAGGTGGTGCAAGCCATTGCGAGTCTCGTGGGTGTGGAACATATGGCGGTGCATTGTGGATAGAGTACTGGGAAGGTGAGGCATGACCTTGGTGATTTTGTAGAGGAAAGTAGCATTGGTGAGGATTATCTGGAATACGAGGAGATTCATTTGGTCGAAATTGAGGCTGAAAGCGTTTAGTAGGAATGCCCACTGGATCCTGTCGTTGGTGGGGCTTAGCAACATCTTTTCTACTAATCGGAGAACTTACCCGAGCAACTTGTTCGTTCCATCTGAACCAAAACTCTCTAAACCCTTCCTTGGGTTTCTTTTCCATCCGAGATAGGGAAGAGCGGTCTGAGATAATATCTACATTGTACTGATAGTGCCGAACAAAATCTCGAGCCAGGTCACCCCATGCATGTCACTTACTAGTATCCTGATGAGTATGTCATTCCAAGGCTGCCCCAGTCAGGCTCTCATTGAAATGCTCCATTAACAGCTCATCTTTCCCACCAACACCTCTCATTTCGCTGCAATAACCCCTCAGATGGGCTACTGGATTTCCATGCCTGTCAAGCAAATCAAACTTTGGCATCTTAAACCCAACAAACAACTGGACACCGGGAAATAAGCACAAGTCTTTGTAAGACATTCTCATCTGGCTCCCTATCCCTTGCATGTTTTTAAAAGACTGCTCTAAGATTTTCACCTTCCTAGATATCTCATTTTTCTCCACCGTCTTAACAGGCTTTTCAGTTTAACCAGGAGGTTCAAAATTAGGAGCGTAAGAGTATGGATCGAGACCATGAAAGTTGGTTCTGGAGCACAGTGTTGGGCCTCTGGGATTTTGAACACAGTCCTACTAAAGGATCGAGAAAAGGTAGCTAATGGATGAGCTACAAAAACATGAGTGGTCAAAGGAGTGGGATATGAGGTAGTTTTGGCGGATAGAGTGTGAAAAGGTTGTGGGGAGATATCCTGGACTTGTGATAGTGGCGGAATGGTGACAAGGCTTTCAGTGTAGTTAGTGGGAACTGATGGTGGGGGATGCCCACCAATCCAGGCTTGGTATTGTAAGCACGTGATTTTTTCCCCATATGAGAATTACTCCCAAAAATTCCAAAAGATAAAACAATTTTTTTTTGTTTGTTTGCAATTGTTGTGAATTTTGTGTTATTTTTCTTGTATTGTTTGCATTTGTCTGTGCATGTTTATTTGTTAAATTAATAAAAAAATACAAAAAATACATCACATTTGCATTTAGGATTTAAGTTTACAATTAGAAGTAATTAAGTTTGTTTTTCAAGAATGAAAATTACAAAAATATGCATCGTTTGCATTTTTAGCATTCAATGTCAAATTGTGCAATTCTGTTTTAATGGGTGTTTAATTATGTATGATAAATGTTGCTAGGAATTAGTTAGTATTTTTGATAAGTTAATTTAGTTTATAACTTAATTTAGAATTTTAGTTTTATTAATTAGAAAGTAAAAGAAAATAGAGCAAAAAATATAAAGAAAATCGGAATTGGGCCTCTTCTTCAATTTTAAACCACAGGCCCAAAGATACCCAACCTTCCCCATGACCCGGTCCATTTCAACCCGAGTCTACCCGGTCCGCCCCATAACCCCAAATGACCTAACCCCTCCTAATCTTCATTTCATTTCTTAAACCTAAACCAAAAAACCATCCGCCCCCCTCTCTTTCTCTCCATCTTCTCCAAGCTTCCTCATGCCCCATCCATGGCTGCCCTTGCATCGTCTTCTTCGACACAAGCACACACACACACAGCTCCAAACCAAAAGCCAAGCAGGCTACTTTCTTCTTTGTCATCGAGCTCAAGCTCGAGCTCCCATGGCGGCCTTCTTCGTCGAGCTCCATGTTCGCTGCCTCCTGCTACGTCCAGCCATGGACGACACCAAACCACCACCATCATCTTCCTCCTCACGACCAGCTGCTCCACCAAGCAAGCAGCCATGAACACCCTCCACCATCTTCCTCCTCTAGACGAGCTCCAGCCATGTCCGCCTATCGCAGCAGCAACGACGTGAAGCAGCTCGTCATCGCTCCGCCCCAAGCTCTACCGCTGTTATTTCTTCTGCTTCACCATCCAAACACTGCTGCTGCTTCATCTTCTTCGTCTTCGTCGAGCTTGAGCTCGAGCTCCCATGGCTGCCTCCGCTCACCACTGCCCAAACCACCACCATTCTTCTGCTTCGTCCAGCTTTGTCCAGCATCTGCTTCTGCTGCATTGATGCTGCCTCGTCGAGCATCTGATCCAAAACCAAGGCTCCTCGTAACTGCTTCGTTTTTCAAACGACACCAAACGACCATCTTCTTCGATGGTCCGTTCGTGGTCGTCTTCGGCGTCGAGTTATTTTGGTGCGATAATTGTTTCTGGACAGATTTGTTTTCATTCGAGTTCATCGTCGTTTCGATCCGGTTAGTTGGTTTAACCAATTCGTGTTTATCGTTTTTTTATTTTTCTTCAGTTTGTTTCATTTTTCTTGTTTATTTTTTAGGTAGAAATTGTTAGTTTAATTATAATGTTGATTAGATTTAAGTTGAAGATTCAATTAATTATTTCTTCAGTTTGTTTTTATTAATTTAAAGGGATTTAGTTTTAATATAGAGTGTTAGTTTAATCGCTTGAATCCATTCTATGTTGTTTAATTTAGATTTAATTCGTGTTCATTTTTTTTGTTTGAAGTTCGTTTTTAATCCAGTGATTTAATGTGAGTTTATGTTTTGGTTTTTAATTTTTTGATTTAGTTTGAATCATGCATCTTTGTTGTAATATTGCTGGATTTAATTTGAAGATCAATTGATTATTTGAGTTTAGTGATTTGAATCTGTTTATTTGTTTTGTTTAAGTTTAATTTGAATTTGAGCTCAATAATTTGAATATACTTGTTTGTTATTGTTGTTGAAATCTGAAAGTAGATTTGTTGTTTAAAAATATTGTTCAGTCAAAATAATTCCAGTTGTTTCTTTGTTGTTCATCATTTAGTTTGAGTTTGTTCATAAAATTTGATTAGGAATTGGTTATAGCTGCTATATTTTGGTTGGAATTGATTAGGTGAATTGGTTATAGCTAATGGGGGTAGAATGTTCAATTGCAGTATTTTCAGGGGTGAAATAGTAATTTCAGTAAGGTCGGAGGGATATTTTTGGAATTGAAAATCTGAACAATTATTTATTTTGAGTGCTCTGTCCATTAAGATTAAATAATATTTAAATAATATTAAAATAGTACATGGTGGGGGACAAGACATAATGTAGTGGGGAATAATATATTTGTTTAAGGTAGGCATGGGAGACAAGATATAATGGAGGGGATAATGTATTTGTTTAATGTAGTGGGAGATAAAACATTAGGTAGTGGGATTAAAAGGGGGATGGGTGGAAGATAGTGGGATTTAATTTTAAAAATGCTGAAAGTTGAAAATAAATAGAGGGGACTTGGACAGAATAAAAAAAAAGAGGGAGGTGGATATTGAAGAGAGAGAAAAATTCCGGAAATATTAAGACTTCCAAAAAATAAAATAAAAACATTCTGGAAATTTAAAGAGACAGTAGTATACACCTGATATACAATCTAAATATTCTGATATACGGATTCAGAAATTAAGAGTTAAACATTAACTAGTCTTTCAAATCTGAAAAGGTTCCCTTTGCTTCTGTCCGTTGATTGTTGTTGGTGTTTCTGGATTTTTATCTTGATTTTAAAATCTGTCACTGGTTTCTCGTTGCTGGTTGTTACTGGTTGCTGGGTGTTGCTGTTGTTATATGCTACTGCATTTCTGCTGATCTTCCTTTTCTTCTGTTTCCAATATCAGGTACATAACTGACACGCTGGTTAATGTAAACTGAAACGTGAAGCATGAATATGAAATGAAGAGTTGAAGTTCTGAATTTATCTTGATTATATTCTGAATTTTATTTGTATATATACATTATTTAGCTTACTCTAATTAGAATCATGTAGTTGTTTAATATATATAATGGAACATCTGATGGTAGCTTAGCAGACGACTGTCTATGTATTGCCCTAAAATAAATAAATGGTGTAGTAACTCTGTCTAGTTAATTCGTTATTGTTGGATGATTATCATGTCTCAAAAAGCGTGTTAGCTGATTTAGACTATTCTTAAACATTCAACAGTTAGTTCATTAAACGAATAGATCATTTCGAAACTTGTAAGAATATTGTTTAGCTAAATACTATTGGTTAATTTTAGCATGTAAATGGTTTAGGATTAAAATTAGATTGTCAAGTTTTTTTTAATTTGACAAACTGTGAGCACGCCTAGTATAATGTAACTAGGTAGTAACATGTGAATGAGATGGCCCGGGCCCAGTTTGTACCATACACATTGGGTCTGGCCCGCATTGGCAACGGACTGCCCTGCTTGCATCATTTTCAGATTTTTGAATCATATTCGAAACCCAACTATAACAACTCAAGCATGTAAATAAATTAAGGCCTTTTCTCTTTCATTTTGTAGAGACAAAAATAGAAAAAATGTAGGCACTTTAGGATTGTCCTTTTAAAATAAATGAGATGAGTCTCGCCCAATAAAACGCACAAATTGCGGGGCCCTCGATAAATGTTTAATTGAATACTTATACTTCGGGATGGGCCGTTTAGCAAATTTCACGGCCTTCTCCAAAGTAATAAAACGTTAGATTCTTTAGGCATGATTTTAATAATATTACATCCCTAAACTTGGGTGCGCCTTTATGCAACCCAAATCCAAATCTCAACAGAGTCGAAATATGTCGATAACCACGGGTGCATTGATGTGACGTGGTTCGAGATATATTTTCACGATGTTGCAATTCTCGATAAAAATAATAATAATAATAATAATAAAAACGATTAAAAGTTAAAATTTGCACATAAGTTCATAATCGTATAAAATCAGATATTTAGCCATTACAACAGTTTAAGCGACCGTGCTAGAACCACGGGATTCGGGGGTGCCTAACACCTTCCCTCGGGTCAACAGAATTCCTTACTTAGAATTTCTGGTTCGCAGACTTCATTTGGAAAGTCGAATATTTTCCTCGAATTGGGATTCAAGATAAACCGGTGACTTGGGACACCAAAAGCCAAACCTTTCCCAAGTGGCGACTCTGAATTAAATAAATAATCTCATTTTCGAATATTGCCACTTAAATTGGAAAAACTCCCTCGCGCATTTATCCTTCGGGGTAGGAGTGCAAAAAGGAGGTGTGACAGCTCTGGCGACTCTGCTAGGGAAACGAACCCAGAATCTCTGGTTTAAGGTTCATGAATTCGAGCTTAGAATAATTGTTATATTTGGCTTTATTATCTGATCTTTATTGTTTGGGCATAACGTGCTAAATGTTGCCTTTTACCGCTTTGATATTATCTGAACTGTATATAAATTGTGCTGAAACCCTTCTCTTCTTACCTCCGGGGAGGAGCTTGCTGGTCAAGACTCCCTATTATGTTAGTGTCAATACCTTTAAAAAAGAAAGAGAGCGGACAAGTTACAAAGCCGAACGATCTCGCGGGTCCCCGGTACGTAGCCCCCTCCTCGACTCGAGTTGTTCGCTCGGGTACACAGTCTAGAACAAATACCCAGGTTATAAACCAAGTATAACAAAACCTCATGCCGGATCCCTAGTAGGAATGCTTATTTTCATCATGTTGCATTTGACGTAGGGGACTCAACACAGGGGTTGAGCCCGTCTAGGACAAGCAACCTGAAACGAAAAAAGATCATCCTGTTGCATCCTATTTGTTTTGCACATTTATTTGCTGCAGACTTGCATGTTGACCGGTTTCTGAAAATACTTATTGAAAAAAAAAAGAAAAATAGCAGTGTAGGGAGATAACTATTTATTTTTCTAGAAAAATAACCAATGTCAAAATAGTGTCGAAACTCCGCCGAATTTTTAGAAAAAATGAAAAACAAAGAGAAGAATTTGTTAAAAATGGTTGTTTATTGATCGAGAAAATGAAGAAGGTAAATAGAAAAAAAGAGAAAAGTTTCATTTTTGAATAGTTTGTTGAAAAAGAAAATACACAAAGAGTTTTTTTTTTAAAAAAAATGGTTTTGCTTGCCAATGAAAAAAGAGTCTTGTTTTTCAAGAGAAGTTTGTTTTATCTGCCTGAACTACGCCGGTTTGATTCTCACAGGGTGTGAGATACGTAGGCAACCCTCATCGGGTCCAACCTCCCCTTTTTCGGAAATAGCCAAAATGTCATAATTTTAATTTCATCATAAATGAGTTGGGTGATGCCGCTTTGTCAAATGTAGCCGAATGTTCCCGGAAGGGACGCGCCGGAAGGCTGACTTTGCATAAACAACCATTTTTGGTCATTTTCTGAATTTTGACCAATTTGTCCAACAACCTTAGAATCCTCGTCCCCGAGGCTCTGTGAGGCCATGCTCCAAATGTTGGGCTACTATTTTGAAAAGAAAAAAAAAAGAAAAAAAAGTCATAAATAAATCAAGTGATGTTGTTTTGTCAAAAATAGCCAAATATTCCCGAAAGGGACGGCGGAAGGCTGACTTTGCATAAACGGCCACTTTCGATCATCCTTTAGAGTTTTTGATCGGTTGACCCTCACGGCCTTAAAATCTTCATCCCTGAAGTGCTGAAAGGCTGTGTTTGAAAATCGGATCTTTCTTTCTAAAACATAGTCAAATCATCTTTGAGTCAAATAATCTTTTACTTAAATCACCCTAATAAATGTGCAGGATGAGCACAATGCAAAATGAACACTTTTCGATAATGGCTAAAGTCCCTGTCAAGTTGCGGCTATGGTGGGATGATCTAGGTAGTGAAGGGCAAGATGAGGTCAAGAAATATTTGAAAGGTCTCACGGGTTTATTGGAAATCCAGCCTCAGGGAGATATCATAAGAGCTTTGGTCGCCTACTGGGACCCGGCACACAATGTCTTCCACTTCTCCGATTTTGAACTTACCCCGACTCTGGAGGAAATAGCCGGGTATATCGAAAATGCTGAAGTTCCATTAAGGCAAAAATACCTGGTTGCCCCAAGAGCTGTCACTGTGCATCGTTTTCTAGATTCATTAAAGATACCCAGGACGGTCCATAACCCAGATTTGGCCGCAGGTTTCTGTAGTCTGCGCTTTATATACGACAAATATGGTCATGTAGGAGGGTTCAACAATCCGGTTAACAAGCTATACAGCAAAGGTAACCGTCAGAAGTGGGATGAGCATAGACGAGTGGCTTTCATGATGACATTTGTGGGCCTTTTGGTGTTTCCGAGGAAAGACGGAAACATTGATCTGAAAATATCCGGGGTCGTCAGTACTTTGCTCACTCGAAATGAAAGCACTCTCGCGCCTATGGTAGTATCTGATATCTTTCGAGCTCTCACAGCCTGCAAAGCCAGAGGGAATTTTTTCGAGGGGTGTAATTTGCTGCTACAAATATGGATGACTGAACATCTTTGCCACTGTTCTGAGCTTTTGAGTTATGGTTCCTCGAAAAAGACTTGCATAGAAGAGTTTTACACGAGAATCAAGGAGGTCAGTCTACCTGAGGGAGTTACGGCATGGACATCATTCTTTCGAACCCTCACCGCCAGCCAAATACAATGGACACTGGGATGGTTGCTTGTTGATGAGGTCATATATATGCCGACCGCTAGGACCCACTTTCTATTGATGGGACTTAAGAGCATTCAGCCTTATGCGCCCTATCGAGTTTTGAGACAACTCGGGAGATGCCAGATAGTGCCACACGAGGAAGATCTTAGTGCTTAAGCAATTGAGATTAGCCCTAACGGCCAATTTCCTGAAGCAAAAGTCCGTCAGATCTGGAATGAATGCCAATGTTTAAAAGCAGATACTTGCGTGTAGGATCGGGACAAAGGTGAAGTAGCGCCAGGGTACCTTGTGTGGTACAGAAGAGAACTTGAGCACAAAAGGCCGGCTAAAAGACCCCATATCCTGAATTTTGCCGAGTCATCATAGGAGCAATGGGATTGGTTAGCAAAAGAAAAAGGCTATCGGTTTGAAATTAGCAAGTTGAAACAACAAATTGAAGGTCTAAAATTTGAGCACAACGTGCAAGTTGCTACTGATCTGGGAGAAAGGAACAGGTTGACCCAGGAAAATGAGACGCTCAGGGCCCAAATCCAGCAGATAAGGATAGTCGTTGATAACGAACAAAGTAGCCGATCGGATGAGCGACTGATAAAAGATTTAAAAATGGAAATTGGTGAGTGCCGGAGTGAGTCAGAGAATCTTGAGAATACCATAGCAGGACTCGAGACATACTGGGCAAAAAGAACAGAAGAGCGCAACTGGTACCTGCAGCAGTTGAAAAGGGACCACAAGCAAACCATTGCCAATTTGAAGAGAAAGGTGGCCACTCTTGAGGACAAAGTGTTTGAGCAAGCCCGAACCTTTGAAGCTGAAAATAGACGTTGCTATGATTTACTGGCCCAAATGGAAGTAGAAATCCAGCAGTGGCAGAATCAACATCTCCAGGATTCTCGGGTTTTGAAGGCCCGTAATGATCAAACAGAACGCCTACTCATAGAAAAGAGGCAAATCAGGGATAAGATTAAGACCATTGCCCATGCCATCATTAGGAGGTGTCTACGATGCGAAGATATGACCCACACTACCTTCTTCTCGGCAGTGATGATTTATGTCAAGCAAACCATGTATGAGCTGGAAAAACTTGAAAGGGACCTCGCACCTAAGCCCGCGGCGAGGCCGAACGATGCCCCGCGGGCGCCAATTTTTAAGGCTTTAACGTATTTATAGGTCGAGTCTGTATTTTCCATTTTGGCGTTTTTTGCCTGTCTTTTCGCATCAGGGTGTATCAGTAGTTGTTGAGTTTGTATTTATTTCAAGTCTGTTATTCTCCTTTTTTTAAAAATGTTAGTTTGTAATAGATTGTTTTAGTAATAAAAAAAAGTTTCTTTATTTTTACACTTGTTTGTCTTGAGCTACGTAATGATCTGATTCACGCGGTGTCGTGATACGTAAGCAATCCTCATCGGATCCGGTCACATTTTTAACTTCAAATAAAAAATAAAAAAAATATAATAAAAAATAAATAAATAAAGGGGAGCACAAAGAGAATCCGGAATGACGCATGTCATCGATGCAAACATGTAGAAATTCACTTAACTATATAGGTGCATCACACCCCAACGTGAGATTACCTGTATGTTATTTGTTTCAAACTAACCGTTTGCTTGCTGCTAAGTCCAGGTTTTTAGAAAGGTGGTTTGGTTTGATGGAGGTCTGGCCTCACATTCATACTTTACGAGGTCGAAAGGAAGTGTTCAGTTGCCCGTCACTAAGTCGAGAGGAAGTATTCACACTTACTTCACGAGATCAAAGGGAAGTGTAGAGATGTCTTCAGAAATTCCTTTGCCAACGATTCCTATCTTCGAAGAGAGTTCAATCTCGACCATCCCAACTTCCGAATTAGCAACTGCTGAAGAAAACAGAATCTTGCGGCTTCGCATGTTGGAAATGTTGGATGACTAGAACAATGGAAAAGAGCCGTCGAGTGTAATCCCTGGATTCCCCGAGCTGTTCTCTAGGACAAGTGGGATTTCCAACGTCCCCATAAGTTATCCAACTACCCCATTCGGGTACCCTACCATTTCAGCCCACTCTGCTGGATCACCCTCTGATTCTTATCCCCAGATGTCAACGACAGATGTGGCTACAAACATATTCACTGCACCGCCCTGTCCAATTGTGGCACAACCCGCTATACACAAACCTAATTTTGACTCTTCCTCATTCACATTTCAAGCACCATCCTTCTCGCTGGAACCGACTCGGTTTACCACCAGCGCTCACCCTCAGCAGCCTCAATACGAGTTTACGCCTGGGCAAGACCGAAATCCCAAAGCTTTTGAACAAGATGAAATGGTGAAAAGAATAAGGAGCCTCGAGCAGAGTTTAAAAATATGCAAGGTTTAAGCGGGCAGAAGAGTGTCTCATATACTGATCTGTGCATGTTACCTCACGTGCACCTTTCCGTAGGGTTCAAAACACCGAAGTTTGAGAAATATGATGGACATGGCGATCCCATTGCTCACCTCAAAAAGTATTGCAACCAATTGCGTGGGGATGGCGGCAAAGAAGAATTGTTGATGGCATACTTCGGAGAAAGCTTGGTGGGCATAGCCTCAGAATGGTATATGGATCAGGACATATCTCGATGGCACATTTGGGACGATCTTGCCAGAGATTTTGTAAGGCAGCTTCAGTATAATATTGACATCGCACCATACAGGAATTCTTTGTCAAACTTGAAGAAGAAACCCTCAGAAAGCTTCAGAGAATACGCTATTAATTGGCGCGAGCAAGCATCAAGGGTAAAACCTCCCATGGATGAAATAAAAATGGTCACTACTTTCCTCCAAGCTCAAGAATCAGATTACTTCCAAAACATGATGTCGGCCATGGGAAAACCTTTCGCATAAGCGATTAAAATCGGGGAAATGGTAGAAAATGGGCTAAAAACGGGTCGAATTCTAAGCCAATCTGCTATCAGAGCTACCTCCCAAGCCATTCAGGGTGGGTCTGAAGGAATAGAAAAAGGAAAGAAAAGGGAAGAAACATTCATGATAGCGTCGGGTACAAGGAGAAACTATACTCCCAGATCCTTTTTCTCAGAGAGGACCCCGCAGCATTATTACCCTCACCAAAATTTGTCCTATACTCCTCAGCCATACTCGGTTATGAATACTCAGCCTTATGTCCGGCCACAACAACAAGCCAACAGAAATCAAGCTCCACCTCCCAGAAATCAGCCTCCCTACCGAGACCACTATAATCCACAACTACCCCAGAATAACTTCCGTCCTCAAGAATCACCCAGAAGACAAACTTTCACACCCATTGGTGAACTGTATTCTACCCTATTCCCAAAACTGGTCCAGATGGGTTTCCTGCAACCAGTCCCTCAGACAAGGCAAAATCCAGCATCACCTGCTTATAGAGCCGGTGTCAGGTGTGCTTATCATTCGGGAGCAGAAGGGCATGATACCAACGATTGTTGGACTTTAAAAAGGGCGGTAGAGAACTTAATAGAACAGCGAAAGATAGTATTAAGGGACGAGGAGGTCCCAAATGTGACCAACAATCTGTTGCCCGCTCACAATAATGGGCCATTGATTGAGATGATCTGTGAGGACAAGGAGTTTGATCCTGCCCTGAAAGCTATAATCGCCATCGTCGATGCAGAGAGAAAGCCTAAAGCAGCCCCGAAGCAAGAGAAAGGGGAAAAGAAGACTAATGCTATCAGGCTGAGCTCGAAAAGAAGGCTGAGACAAAGACGGAGACGATGTTGCCTTCGAAGAATGAAGTTCTCTACATTCCACGAGGTCAATCAGAGAAGCCACAGATTTTCGAAATAAAAAAGGGAATACCGATGTACTTGGCGAAAGGGGCCTATGTGGTTCCGGGGATGATTAAACCGCCTCGGCTGAATGAGCCAGTGGTTATCGGACGCGTGCCACAGAAGCCAATGACGGACCCGTCTACGGTACCTTGGAATTATCAACAAACATTGGTTACGTACAAAGGCAAAGAAATCACGGGGGAACTTCCAGAAAATACTTCTGCTGGAAGATATTCAGACATTCAAGAAGTGAACAATGCCACACGAAAGCACTTCCCACCCAAGACGCCTGTAAGCGCTGAAGAAGCAGAGGCTTTCTTCCAGAATATGAATATGCCTGACTATGAAGTGTTGGATCAGTTGCGCGAATACCCTGAACAAGTGTCTATGCTATCTTTGCTAATGAGGTCCGCCGAACATCAGAAGATCCTGCTCAAAACCTTGAATGAAGCTTATGTGTCGGCTGAGACTTCAGTTGAACAACTTGAAAGAATGACGGAAAGGTTCTTTGCGTTAATCAAGTTTCTTTTAGCAAGAACGATTTGCCTCCGGAGGGAGCAGCTCACAACAAGGCTAGTCAAGTGTGAAGACTACTACGTCAAGCGAGTAATGTTGGATGGGGGTTCGGGTGTTCACATTTGTCCGCTCTCTACGCTACAAAGAATGGAAATTGGGACTGGAAGGATTCGCCCCAATAATGTCTGTGTAAGAGCTTTTGATGGCATCAAGAGGGACACCCTCGGAGAAATAGACCTGATATTGACTATCGGGCCGGTGGAGTTCGAAATAACTTTCCAGGTACTGTATATGGACACATCTTACAACTTTCTCCTCGGAAGGCCTTGGATTCATACTGCAGGGGTTGTACCCTCCACTCTCCACCAAATGGTGAAGTTTGAATATGAAGATCGGGAAATTGTGGTCCACGGAGAAGACGAACAATCTATTTATCGGGACCCATCCATCCCATATCTTGAAGCAAGAGAAGGGAGTGAGCACACAGTTTATCAGGCTTTTGAAGTTGTGCTGGCGGAGCAGTATGAAGAAGGGAGCCCTTGCCCCGAACCTTTCTTGTCCAACGCTTCAATCATGGTTGCTAAAGAAATGATCCGACGGGGATTTAAACCGGGAGAAGGACTTGGAAAATCCTTGCAAGGAATAACTGAACCTATCACCTTGCCTTACACTAAGAAACTCTTTGGGATAGGCTTCCACCCTACTCCAAAAGATGAAGATTAGGCAAAGAAGAGAAAAAATGAGGGATGGAAGTTGCCTCGACCAATGCCACATTTGTACGAAACTTTCGTCAGATCAAAGTACATTGAAGAAGAAGATGACGAGGCCTTTACGGCAGAAGAGATTGAAGAAATATGTGGGTCAATGAGAGAAATGCTTTACGAAACTCACATGGTTCAGCTGGGAGAAGGCACAAGCACCGTTGAGGTGCTATACATGGGGCCAAATGCTAAGCTTCAAAATTGGGAGGCTACACCGTTCCCAGTCAGGCAGGAGTCCGGGTAGACTTGTCCTGCCACCTTTCCTGCATCACGAGTTATCCCAGGGTGTAACTCGGATGTTTTTCTTTAGTTTCCTGTTTTAATTTCCTGAAATATAAACCCTGTTATCTTCCCAATTCCAAGGAATAAAATCAGTATTTCATCATTTTTCTTTATTCTTTCTGATTTTTGCTATTTTTCTTTTATCTTTTCCTTTCAGTTATAATAATGCGGATTTAAATAATATTACATGCTTGCGGACTTCACGCCTAGATAAAAACGAGCTGTTTAACTGCGAAATAATGAACCAAGAACCGGAATATGACGAAGAAGAGGCTTTTAGGGAAATAAATCGAGAATTGGAACACTTTGAGAATAAACCTAAGCCGAATTTGAATGACACCGAACCGGTTAACTTGGGAACTCTTGAAGAAATCCAAGAAACCAAAATAAGCATTCACACAGATGAGACAACGTGAGATGCAATAATTCAACTCCTCTTTGAATTTAAAGATGTGTTTGCTTGGTCATACGATGACATGCTAGGATTAGGTGTTGATATAGTGGTGCATAAATTGCCAATTTACCCTGATTGTCCTCCAGTTCAACAAAAATAAAGGAAGTTCAAGATTGATATCAGTGATAAGATCAAAGAAGAAATCACAAAGCAGTTGAAAACAGGAGTAATTCGGGTAGTCCAGTATACTACATGGTTGGCTAATGTAGTTCATGTACCGAAGAAAGATGTGAAAACTCGGGTCTGTGTGGATTATCGAGATTTGAATAGGGCAAGTCCCAAAGACAATTTCCCGTTGCCCAACATCCACATCCTTGTTGATAACTATGCCAAACATGAGATACAGTCTTTCGTAGATTGTTACGCTAGATATCATCAGGTGTTGATGGATGAAGAAGATGCCGAGAAAACCGCCTTCACTACACCTTGGGGTACTTACTATTATCGGGTTATGCCGTTCGGTTTAAAAAATGTCGGGGCAACTTACATGAGAGCCATGACTGCCATTTTTCATGATATGATGCATCAAGAGATAGAGGTGTATGTAGACGACGTGATAGTCAAGTCCAGGACTCAGGACGATCATGTTCGAGACTTGAGGAAATTTTTTGAGAGGCTGAGAAAGTACGACCTGAAGCTGAATCCGGCTAAGTGCGCCTTCAGAGTCCCATCGGGCAAGCTTCTGGGTTTCATAGTAAGCAGTAGAGGTATCGAGTTAGATCCAACAAAGATAAAATCTATCCGAGATCTACCTCCTCCAAGAAAGAAGAAAGACGTGATGAGTCTATTGGGCAGGTTAAACTATATCAGTCGATTCATTGCCCAACTGACTAGCACATGTGAACCCATATTCAAGCTATTGAGGAAGGTTGCAGCAATCAAATGGATGGTTGAGTGTCAATAGGCTTTTGACAAGATCAAAGAATATCTCTCAAATCCTCCAGTTTTGGTCCCGCCAGAGCCAGAAAGACCCCTGTTCTTGTATCTGACGGTCTTGGAAAATTCTTTCGGTTGTGTCCTCGGACAACATGACATAACTGGAAAGAAAGAGCAGGTGATCTATTACTTAAGCAAGAAGTTCACCAGCTATGAGGCCAA
Organism: Nicotiana sylvestris; assembly: GCF_000393655.2. NCBI lineage: Eukaryota > Viridiplantae > Streptophyta > Magnoliopsida > Solanales > Solanaceae > Nicotiana > Nicotiana sylvestris. Next base: position 177,696,721 of record NC_091062.1, read on the forward strand.
GTACACTTTGTTGGAAAGAACATGTTGTGCTTTGACGTGGGTCGCTCAAAAATTGAGACATTATCTCCAAGCTCATACTACTTACCTCATAACCAGGTTGGATCATTTGAAGTACATATTCCAGAAACCAATGCCTACTAGGAGATTAGCAAAGTGGCAAATCTTGCTTACTAAATTCGACATAGTCTATGTCACTCGCACGGCAATGAAAGCCCAGGCGTTAGCAGATCATTTGGCTGAGAACCCGATTGATGATGAGTACCAACCGATGAGTACCAACCATTGAGTACTTATTTTCCAGATGAAGAGATAAACACCATAGGAGTAGTCTCGGAAGACGCTCATGCTTGGAAGATGTTCTTTGATGGGGCTGTAAATGCCAAAGGTGTAGGAATTGGGGCAATCTTGATCTCACCCACTGGTCAACACTATCCGGCTACAGCTAGGCTTCGTTTCTTTTGCACAAACAATACAGCTGAATATGAAGCCTGCATCATGGGCATGAATATGGAGATTGATCAAGATGTTGAAGATTTGTTGATTATGGGGGATTCTGATCTGATTATCCGACAAGCCCAGGGTTAATGGGAAACTCGAGATGTCAAGCTTATTCCTTACCGGAAGCACGTGGAGGATCTCAGCAAGCGATTCAAATAAATAGAGTTCAGGTATATCCCGTGGTGTCACAATGAACTAGCCGATGCACTTTCCACCTTAGCTTCAATGTTGCCTTATCCAGGCAATGCCCACATCGATCCCTTGGAAATCCAAATCAGGGAAAGACACGATTACTGTAATGTAATCAAGGCAGGACCAAGTACCCAGCCATGGTACCATGATGTTAAGAGGTTCTTGAAAACACAAGAATACCCCGAACATGCTACTGGAGATCAAAAGAGAACTATTAGGCGGCATGTGAGTGGATTCTTTTTGAGCGGCGAGGTATTGTATAAAAGAACCCCGGATCTCAATTTGTTGAGATGTGTTGACGCCGAAGAGGCGGGAAGAATCATGCATGAGGTACACGCGGGGAGTATGCGGGCACCACATGAACGGGTATGTTTTAGCAAAGAAAATCCTTCGAGCGGGTTATTACTGGATGACCATGGAAAATGGCTGTTTTAGTTTCGTTCGAAAGTGTCATCAGTGTCAGGTGCACGGTGATTTGATTCATGCACCTCCCACAGAACTGCATCCCATGTCTGCACCTTGGCCATTTGTTGCTTGGGGCATGGACGTCATTGGGCCAATCGAGCCAAAAGCCTCAAATGGACACAGATTCATATTGGTCGCTATTGATTACTTCACAAAATGGGTCGAAGCTGTCACTCTCAAATCGGTCACGAAGAAAGCCGTGGTGGATTTTGTACATTCAAATATTATCTGTCATTTCAGTATTCCTGCAACTATCATCACAGATAACGCGGCAAACCTGAATAGTCACTTAATGGAGGATGTATGCGAACAGTTCAAAATAATGCATAGGAACTCCACTCCTTATCGGCCCAAGGCCAATGGAGCTGTTGAAGCAGCAAACAAAAACATCAAGAAGATTTTGAGGAAGACAATCCAGAGTTCCAGACAATGGCATGAACAGTTACCTTTTGCCTTGCTAGGATATCGCACTACAGTACGCACATCAGTAGGGGCAACCCCATACTTGTTAGTTTATGGGACCGAGGCTGTGATACCGGTAGAGGTAGAAATTCCTTCGCTCTGAACCATTGTTGAAGCAGAGATTGAAGATAACGAATGGGTTAAGACTCAATTGGAGCAGTTGACCTTAATCGATGAAAAACGAATGGCTGCGGTCTGTCACGGGCAGTTGTACCAACAAAGAATGGCCCGCGCTTACAACAAGAAGGTGCGACCCAGTAATTTTGAAGTAGGTCAACTAGTGTTAAGACGCATTCTTCCACATCACCAGGAAGCGAAAGGAAAATTTGCTCCTAATTGCAAAGGTCCGTACATCATCAGGAAGATATTGCCAAGAGGAGCGTTGTATCTGGGTGATATTGAAGGAAATGATCCTGAAACAGCTGTGAACACGGATGCAGTCAAAAGGTACTATGTCTGAGTTTACTTCAGTGATGTGTTGGCACATTTGAGATGATGAAGGCTTTATTCCCGCTACCCAAACACTATCAACCATTTGCAAACCCATTTGAGATGGTTACTCTTCTTTGATTACCCTCTTTGGAGCCTGAAAGTATTATTGAAAAATAAAATAAAAAAAAAAGAAATTGAAATGAAAAAGAAAAAAAGAAAAAAAAAAGAAAGAAATGGAAAAATAAGAAAATATATATACATAAAAAGGGAAGAAAAGACAATGAAAATGAAAAAAAAAAGGGAAACGGAAGGGAAGAAGAAAGTGAAAAACAAAGCAAATCAGAAAAACAAAAGAAGATCAAAAACAAAATGATTTTCCTTAACTACGTTTGACTTGATTCCGAAAGGATACGTAGGCAACCTCTCTGGGGTTCAGTCACACCAAAAAAAAAAAACAAAGTCCCCCAAAAGTGAAACTGGGGCAAAAGTTATAGTAGTTCGGCAATGATCCCGCCCAAAAGGTTCCAAAGTTGTAGTTCAATCCAAATTTTTTCCACCCCAAACCTTGTTCAAGTCCTTCTGATCAATCGGCAAAGCGGTTCAAAATGGGATGATGGAGTTATTTGGACCTGATACAACAAAATAAGAGGAATAAAATGAGAGAGTCTTATTGGTGAAAACCCACACGGGCACCGTAAGGCGACGGCGAGCAGAGAAATCAAAAATGAGAGAGCTTGTTTAGTAAAAACTCGCAAAGAGTGCTATCACGCGACAGTGAGAAGAGAAATGAAAGATGTCGACTAGCGAAAACCCGCAAAGGGCGCTGTCGGCCGAAAAGATGATTTCACCACAGAAAATTCTGGCAAGGTTCCCTGGTTGGGAAACATCGATCCGTTTTTGGTTCATGAGGAAATGCAAGTTCGTGAGGTTCGGGAATCCAGTCCAAAAGGCATGTCATGTCAGTTTAAAGCCAGCATGCACCTCAGATAAGTCCTTCTTTTCCCCGAAAGGGACGCTTCTCTTTTAAATTCGTTTCCCCGCTTTTTGATTACCTTTCCTTGAATCCCTTTCGTTTTAACTCCAAATTCCAAAATGTGTTAGAAAGAAAAGGTGGCAGGATCGGTTTCACAGAGCTCCGTCTAGCAAAAAGTGAAGAAAATACCCAGCCTCAGTGATACGTCAGTCCAATCCCGACTGATCATGATGTTGATTGCCTCCAAAGTGAAAAAAAATAATCCCCAATGAGTCTGCCCCAGTAAAAATCCCCAAGCGGAATGAGATGGAAGAACCAAAGCCTTACACGGGCGAATCATCATGAAATCCGGAAATCCGAGTCTGATCAGTTTGAAAGGGGGTCGCCTGTGAATCCAATCAATGGCGGAGTTTCTCAACAGAAATGAGGCCGGGACCAAGAAATTGGAATGATCAAGGCCACCGAACCAACCACCGTTTTCAAACTGACAATTGTTCTTTGTTTGGAAAATTGAAACAGGTGCAATCCAAAGCAACCGTGCAAGAAGCAGGTGCAACCAAAAGGGAAAAGAAAATGCACAAGTGCAAGAAACAGCTTTGCAGCAAGGAATCAACCCAAAAGAAAAGTTTCCTCCAAATTCTTTCCTGCATTTTTACTAAACAAAAAAAACGAAAAGAGAAATAAGAAGAAAATTCCAAAAAAGGGGTTAGTTTAGAATCCCCAATATCAACCTATTTTTACCAATATTAGGGCTCCAATCCCTAAGTTGAGATTTTAGACATAGGGCCTCCATTCCCTAGTCGCCTTTACCAATATTAGGGCTCCAATCCCTAAGTTGAGATTTTAGACATAGGGCCTCCATTCCCTAGTCGCTTTTACCAATATTAGGCTCCAATCCCTAAGTTGAGATTTTAGACATAGGGACTCCATTCCCTAGTCGCCTTTACCAACATTAGGACTCCAATCCCTAAGTTGAGATGTTAGACATAGGGCCTCCATTCCCTAGTCGCCTTTACCAACATTAGGGCTCCAATCCCTAAGTTGAGATGTTAGACATAGGGACTCCATTCCTTAGTCGTCTTTACCAACATTAGGGCTCTAATCCCTAAGTTGAGATTTTAGACATAGGGCCTCCATTCCCTAGTCACATTTGCCAACATTAGGGCTCCAATCCCTAAGTTGAGATTTTAGACATAGGGCCTCTATTCCCTAGTCGCCTTTACCAATATTAGGGCTTCAATCCCTAATTTGAGATTTTAGACATAGGGCCTCCATTCCCTAGTCGCCTTTATCAATATTAGCGCTCCAATCCCTAAGTTGAGATTTTAGACATAGGGCCTCCATTCCCTAGTCACCTTTAGCCGACATTAGGGCTCCAATCCCTGAGTTGAGCAATTTTCCTTTAGCCGACATTAGGGCTCTAATCCCTGAGTTGAGCGATTTTCTTTTAGCTGACATTAGGGCTCCAATCCCTGAGTTGAGCGATTTTCTTTTAGCCAACATTAGGGCTCCAATCCCTGAGTTGTGCAATTTTCCTTTAGCTGACATTAGGGCTCCAATCCCTGAGTTGAGCGAGTTTCTTTTAGCCGATATTAGGGCTCCAATCCCTAAGTTGAGCGAGTTTCTTTTAGCCGACATTAGGGCTCCAATCCCTGAGTTGAGCAATTTTCCTTTAGCCGACATTAGGGCTCCAATACCTGAGTTGAGCGATTTTCCTTTAGCCGACATTAGGGCTCCAATCCCTTAGTTGATCAATTTTTCTTTTAGCCAACATTAGGGCTCCAATACCTGAGTTGAGCAATTTTCGTTTAGCCGACATTAGGGCTTCAATCCCTAAGTTGAGCGACTTTCTTTAGCCGACATTAGGTTCCAATCCCTGAGTTGAGCAATTTTCTTTTAGCCGACATTAGGGCTCCAATCCCTGAGTTGAGCAAGTTTTCTTTTAGCAAACATTAGGGCCCCAATCCCTGATTTGAGCAAGTTTCCTTTAACCGACATTAGGGCTCCAATCCCTGAGTTGAGAAATTTTCCTTTAGCCGGCATTAGGGCTCCAATCCCTGAGTTGAGCAATTTTCCTTTAGCCGACATTAGGGCTCCAATCCCTGAGTTGAGCAATTTTACTTTAGCCAACATTAGGGCTCCAATCCCTGAGTTGAGCAAGTTTCCTTTAGCCGACATTAGGGCTCCAATCCCTGAGTTGAGTGATTCTCTTTTAGCCGACATTAGGGCTCCAATCCCTTAGTTGCGCCTTTTAGACTTGAGGTTTCCAATCCCCTCATCAATTCCGTAGATTTTTATGGCAATTAACTCGCGAAATTTTCCTAGTAAAACTGGGGCAAAAAAATTTCGTTCATTTGTTTGTTTTGTTGTCTGAGCAGGTTTGACCCCGAAGCACAGGGATCGAGATGACCTACGGAGTGAGTCTCAATCCATAATAAAGAAAGGAATGAAAATACAAAAGAAGATGAGCCCAAATACTGGAGCAAACAAAGTGCAGATCGCTCAAAATCTGATTGAAGTCACGAGCTCCGCCAATCCCGCTTCACTCAATGCTGCAAAAATAAACAAGCACCTACAACTTGCAAGCATTAAGATTCAGATCAAAGTCTACAAGCAGAATCAGCTAAGACTCAAGATCAAGTTGCAAAAGAATTATAGATAGGAATCTTGTAACTAGTAGTTGATAGGCATAGCTAGCTTAGTTTTAATTTTCTTGGATGAAATAAGGAGGTCGGTAAAGCAGTAGTAACAGCATGCAACAACAGTAACAGCAACATTACAGTCCCATGGTAGTCCCAGCTACCAAAACTTCTCGAACTACATTGACCTGATTCCCCTTTAGCTAGGGATATGTAGGAAACCTTTGAAGCAAAGGTTTGGTTAAATCTTTTTTTTTAAAATGCTTCACACGGAGTACTCGGATGGGCAAAAATCGCTCACTTTATCTTTGCACGAAAACTCTTCGTGTTTTCGGACAAAGAGGGGCAGCTGTAAGCACGTGATATTTTCCCCATATGAGAATTACTCCCAAAAATTCCAAAAGATAAAACAATTTTTTTTGTTTGTTTGCAATTGTTGTGAATTTTGTGTTATTTTTCTTGTATTGTTTGCATTTGTCTGTGCATGTTTATTTGTTAAATTAACAAAAATACAAAAAATACATCACATTTGCATTTAGGATTTAAGTTTACAATTAGAAGTAATTAAGTTTGTTTTACAAGAATGAAAATTACAAAAATATGCATCGTTTGCATTTTTAGCATTCAATGTCAAATTGTGCAATTTTGTTTTAATGGGTGTTTAATTATGTATGATAAATGTTGCTAGGAATTAGTCAGAATTTTTGATAAGTCAATTTAGTTTATAACTTAATTTAGAATTTTAGTTTTATTAATTAGAAAGTAAAAGAAAATAGAGCAAAAAAAATATAAAGAAAATCGGAATTGGGCCTCTTCTTCAATTTCAAACCACAGGCCCAAAGATACCCAACCTTCCCCATGACCCGGTCCATTTCAACCCGGGTCGACCCGGTCCGCCCCATAACCCCAAATGACCTAACCCCTCCTAATCTTCATTTCATTTCCTAAACCTAAACCAAAAAACCATCCGTCCCCCCTCTCTTTCTCTCCATCTTCTCCAAGCTTCCTCACGCCCCATCCATGGCTGCCCTTGCATCGTCTTCTTCGACACAAGCACACACACACAGAGCTCTAAACCAAAAGCCAAGCAGGCTGCTCTCTTCTTCGTCGTCGAGCTCGAGCTCGACCTCGAGCTCCCATGGCTGCCTTCTTCGTCGAGCTCCATATTCGCCGCCTCCATAGCTGCCTCCTGCTACGTCCAGCCATGGACGACACCAAACCACCACCATCATCTTCCTCCTCACGACCAGCTGGTCCACCAAGGAAGCAGCCATGACCACCCTCCACCATCTTCCTCCTCCAGACGAGCTCCAGCCATGTCCGCCTATCGCAGCAGCAACGACGTGAAGCAGCTCGTCGTCGCTCCACCCCAAGCTCTACCGCTGTTTTTTCTTCTGCTTCACCATCCAAACACTGTTGCTGCTTCATCTTCTTCGTCTTCGTCGAGCTCGAGCTCCCATAGCTGCCTCCGCTCACCACTGCCCAAACCACCACCATTCTTCTCCTTTGTCCAGCTTCGTCCAGCATCTGCTTCTGCTATGTTGATGCTGCCTCGTCGAGCATCTGATCCAAAACCAAGGCTCCTCGCAACTGCTTCGTTTTTCAAACGACACCAAACGACCATCTTCTTCGATGATCCGTTCGTGGTCGTCTTCGGCGTCGAGTTATTTTGGTGCGATAATTGTTTCCGGGCAGATTTGTTTTCATTCGAGTTCATCGTCGTTCCGATCCGGTTAGTTGGTTTAACCAATTCGTGTTTATCATTTTTTTATTTTTCTTCAGTTTGTTTCATTTTTCTTGTTTATTTTTTAGGTAGAAATTGTTAGTTTAATTATAATGTTGATTAGATTTAAGTTGAAGATTCCATTAATTATTTCTTCAGTTTGTTTTTATTAATTTAAAGGGATTTAGTTTTAATATAGAGTGTTAGTTTAATCGCTTGAATCCGTTCTTTGTTGTTTAATTTAGATTTAATTCGTGTTCATTTTTTTTGTTTGAATTTCGTTTTTAATCCAGTGATTTAATGTGAGTTTATGTTTTGGTTTTTAATTTTTTGATTTAGTTTGAATCATGCATCTTTGTTGTAATGTTGTTGGATTTAATTTGAAGATCAATTGATTATTTGAGTTTAGTGATTTGAATCTGTTTATTTGTTTTGTTTATGTTTAATTTGAATTTGAGATCAATGATTTGAATATACTTGTTTGTTATTGTTGTTGAAATCTGAAAGTAGATTTGTTGTTTAAAAATATTGTTCAGTCAAAATAATTCCAGTTGTTTCTTTGTTGTTCATCATTTAGTTTGAGTTTGTTCATAAAATTTGATTAGGAATTGGTTATAGCTGCTATATTTTGGTTGGAATTGATTAGGTGTATTGGTTATAGCTGATGGGGGTAGAATGGTCAATTGCAGTATTTTCAGGGGTGAAATAGTAATTTCAGTAAGGTCGGAGGGGTATTTTTGGAATTGAAAATCTGAACAATTATTTAGTTTGAGTGCTCTGTCCATTAAGATTAAATAATATTAAAATAGTACATGGTGGGGGACAAAACATAATGTAGTGGGGAATAATATATTTGTTTAAGGTAGGCATGGGGGACAAGATATAATGGAGGGGATAATGTATTTGTTTAATGTAGTGGGAGACAAAACATTAGGTAGTGGGATTAAAAGAGGGATGGGTGGAAGATAGTGGGATTTAATTTTAAAAATGCTGAAAGTTGATAATAAATAGAGGGGACTTGGACAGAATAAAAAAAAAAGAGGGAGGTGGATATTGAAGAGAGAGAAAAATTCCGGAAATATTAAGACTTCCAAAAAATAAAATAAAAACATTCTGTAAATTTAAGGAGAGAGTAGTATACACCTGATATACAATCTAAATATTCTGATATACGGATTAAGAAATTAAGGGTTAAACATTAACTAGTCTTTCAAATCTGAAAAGGTTCCCTTTGCTTCTGTCCGTTGATTGTTGTTGGTGTTTCTGGATTTTTATCTTGATTTTAAAATCTGTCACTGGTTTCTCGTTGTTGGTTGTTACTGGTTGCTGGGTGTTGCTGTTGTTATATGCTACTGCATTTCTGCTGATCTTCCTTTTCTTCTGCTTCCAATATCAGGTACACAACTGACACGCTGGTTAATGTAAACTGAAACGTGAAGCATGAATATGAAATGAAGAGTTGAAGTTCTGAATTTATCTTAATTATATTCTGAATTGTATTTGTATATATACATTATTTAGCTTACTGTAATTAGAATCATGTAGTTGTTTAATATATATAATGGAACATCTGACGGTAGCTTAGCGGAGGACTGTCTATGTATTGCCCTAAAATAAATAAATGGTGTAGTAACTCTGTCTAGTTAATTCGTTATTGTTGGATGATTATCATGTCTCAAAAAGCGTGTTAGCTGATTTAGACTATTCTTAAACATTCAATAGTTAGTTCATTAAACGAATAGATCATTTCGGAACTTGTAAGAATATTGTTTAGCTAAATACTATTGGTTAATTTTAGCATGTAAATGGTTTAGGATTAAAATTAGATTGCCAGTTTTTTTTTAATTTGACAAACTGTGAGCACGCCTAGTATAATGTAACTAGGTAGTAACATGTGAATGAGATGACCCGGGCCCAGTTTGTACCATACACATTGGGTCTGGGCCGGCATTGGCAACGGACTGCCCTGTTTGCATCATTTTCAGATTTTTGAATCATATTCGAAACCCAACTATAACAACTCAAGCATGTAAATAAATTAAGACTTTTTCTCTTTCATTTTGTAGAGACAAATTTAATAGAAAAAATGTAGGCACTTTAGGATTGTCCTTTTAAAATAAATGAGATGAGCCTCGCCCAATAAAACGCATAAATTGTGGGGCCCTCGATAAATGTTTAATTGAATACTTAGACTTCGGGATGGGCCGTTTAGCAAATTTCACGGCCTTCTCCAAAGTAATAAAACATTAGATTCTTTAGGCATGATTTTAATAATATTACATCCCTAAACTTGGGTGCACATTTATGCGACCCAAATCCAAATCTCAACAGAGTCGAAATATGTCGATAACCACGGGTGCATTGATGTGACGTGGTTCGAGATATATTTTCACGATGTTGCAATTCTCGATAAAAATAATAATAATAATAATAATAAAAGCGGTTAAAAGTTAAAATTTGCATATAAGTTCATAATCGTATAAAATCAGATATTTAGCCATTACAACAGTTTAAGCGACCGTGCTAGAACCACGGGATTCGGGGGTGCCTAACACCTTCCCTCGGGTCAACAAAATTCCTTACTTAGAATTTCTGGTTCGCAGACTTCATTTGGAAAGTCGAATATTTTCCTCGAATTGGGATTCAAGATAAACCGGTGACTTGGAACACCAAAAGCCAAACCTTTCCCAAGTGGCGACTCTGAATTAAATAAATAATCCCATTTTCGAATATTGTCACTTAAATTGGAAAAACTCCCTTGCGCATTTATCCTCCGGGGTAGGCGCGCAAAAAGGAGGTGTGACAGGTATATTTTAGCCATTTGTCCTTAACCTTAAGACCTATTCTTTCAACTCAGATTCTGATTCAACAATTTCCTTAGACGGATCAATAACTCTTATGTCCAACTCTTTGCCAGCCATGACTACCTTGCTATTTGACCTTGTATTGTATGGATGAGTTACTTAAGAACCACAAACCAACCACCCTTCTACTTAATGAAGATAACAAAAAGGAACAAATGAAGTCATCCCGTTAGTGTTAGGGCATTTCACAGCTAAAAACATCACATTACGTGCAATGCACCTATCAACAATTAACGGTTCTAGAATGACTTCCAGGGTCACTTGGCATCATCTCAATTTTGTTCATTTCAATTTTCTTTTTTCTTTCTTTTCTAGCACTTCTTAGCTTGCTCGTATTCCTTCCCCTTTTTTTCTTCTAATTATCACTCTTTTCTTTCCTCTCATTTCTCACATCCCATAATTTCACCTCTCTTTTTTTTGTTTCCTTTTTTTTTCCTTTTCTTTTAATAAAATAAAAAAATGATTCGATCAAACCCTATGTAGGTTGCCTACGTATAATGACGCCGCATGAATCAGATCTTTGCGTAGTTCGGGAAGATCGGGAATAAAGTAAACAAACTAACGTTCTCATTTTCTCTTTTCTTTTTTTTTTCTTTTTTACCTTAATGACTACTCTGATGAGAAAAGAGAAATAAAAGAAGCAAATCTTTTTTTTTTGAATTTTCTAGACTCAATGTTCTATAATCTATTCTAAACTCAATCTTAACAGGCATATCTTTTTTTCTCTTTTTTTTTAAACAAGTACTATATGAAAATTATTAAGGAAAAATCCTAGAAGAGAAAAATATTTTTTTATTCTTTTTTTACGAAGGAAATCTAAAGAATAAACCAAAAAAAAATATTTTGGATTTTCGTTTGATATCCTGAGGAAAGATTTCGAAACAGGAAATGAACAAGATAAAAAAAATTGGATTTTAATTTCTTAATTATCTAAGGAAGAAACTCTGAAAATAAACCAAAGAAAAAGTATATTATTTTTTCTTCTATGTACAATGTCCTAAAGTTCTAGTGAAAATAAAAGAATTTTTTTTATTTTATTTTTCTTTAATTTCTCAAAAAAGAACCTCAAAAGAAAATCTTTTTTGGATTTTTAGAATTAATATCTTAAAAGAAAACTTTTAAAGAGGTACTAAAAGAAAATTCTCTTCTTTTTTTAAAAAAATTTTTAGTCTTAATATACTAAAGGATATATAAAAGCAATTTTTATTTTAAGTTCTAGATATTAATTTCCTAAAGGAAAATCACCTTAAAAGAATTATTTTTTTTATTTCTAGAATTAGTATTCTAAAGAAAACTTCTAACAGAAATATAAAACGTGAAACCTCTTTTTTGGATTTTTGAGTTACAACACACTTTTTCAAATATAAAGTAGAAAGTACAATACCAAAAGACTCGACATTATTATACAAAACTAGAAAGTAAAAGATGACATAAAATGAAGAACAGACTCAAAACATAAAAAATAAAACAAATCTCCTTAAGCATCTCCTAAATGAGCGATCCTGATTGGATAGTCACGGAGTGTCTGTCATACTCAAACTCCGGTAAGTAGACCCACACTTGTATGAGAAAATTAAGACCAAATAAAGTTAAAGACCTAGAACTCTATGTGAGACAATAACGCTTCTTGTTGGACACATGCAAGGCATGATTGTGACTATTTTTCTAAAATTAACCTATGTGGCTAAAAGTGGCTAAAAATGCAAGATTTGGCTAAGACCCCGCGAAGCCAAGAACCTAAACTCACTAGGAAGACAGGACCCTATGTGGGTTGCCTACGTATCACACCCCGAAAGACGAGCATCGGGTATGCGTAGTTCGGGAAGATTGGATACAAGCGAGAATTAAAAAAAACAACTAATCTAGAGAAAATATTTTTTTTTTTTGAAAAATGATGAAACGTGTAAACTCTTTTTGGATTTTATTTTTCCTTTTTTTTGAAAAATAATGGAAAAGTGCAAAATCTTTTTGGATTTTTCATGTTTTTTTTTCTTTTTCTTAACAAAAATGTGAAAGAAAATATAATTGGGCCCTACTTGCTTTATTTTCACAATTCATCCTCTTCTTTTTTTTCTTTTTTTTTCATTTGCCCTCAACTATCATTGGTCCGCCAAATGACCCTTTTACTCTTGAAGAAATGCAACATGTAGCACATAGGATGCATCAAGATGGTCTGTTATTTTGGGTACACCTGTCCTAGATGGACTCAACCCCTGTGTTGAGTCCCTAAAGTCAAATGCACGTGATGCCAACAAACGTTCCTATTAGGGATCCGGCATGAGGTTATGTTATTCTAAGTTTAAACCTTGGGTTGTGTTCTTGACCTGGCTTACCCGAGCGGACTACTCGAGCCGAAGAGGGGGCAACGTATTGGGAGCACTAAAGTCTACCCGGCCTTGTTGTTGGCCCAGCCTCGTTCTATTTGGTATGACTTCTACAGAAAAAGCGGGACACGCGAACGTGTGCACCATTTTCAGAAGACTTAGAGGGGTGGCGTAAGAAGACAGTTATATACAATTCAAATAAAATCAAAGTGGTAAATAGACATCAATTAGCACAAAAGGTTCACAAAATACAGTAATATTAACAATAAATAAATCCAAATAAAATCATATTAACAAGCTCGAATTCTTGAACCTTGAACCAGTGATTCTGGGTTCTTATCCCTAACAGAGTCGCCAGAGCTTTCACACCTCTTTTTTTACACCCCCCGTAAAGGGATATAAGGGAGAGCTTTCCAATTTAAGTGACAATTGAAACGTGATTATCTATATTAAATTCAGAGTCGCAACTTGGGATAGTTTATGGTGTCCCAAGTCACCGGTTAAAATCCTGAATCGATGAAATTGACTCTATTTACGGTCTGTGAACACATAAATCCGGGTAAGAAATTTTGTTAACCTGGGAGAAGGTGTTAGGCATTCCTGGGTTCTGTGATTTTAGCACGGTCGCGTTGATCATACTTGGCTTAATTAGATTGTTTAACTACTCATTTTAGAACCTATGTGCATTTTTCTTTTTACCGCTTTTAATTAAGAAATTATCCTAAAGCGAGTCACACATATGTGTACTCATCTCGTTTGGCACGTCAAAAATCATGTCACGCGTACGTGCCCACAATTAATCACACTTTATTAATATTAAGAATATTTAGTCAAAGTTGTGCGAATGCATACCCCGATTTTTGTTTATAAGATAGTAATTATGTCACGCAAACGTGTACACAACCACGATGGTATATTTAACAGCGTCTAAAGCAAGCTACAAATATTTATTTTAGAAACTGTAATCATGTCACGCAAATGTGTACATAATCACGATAATAAATTCAAAATGCGCCTAAAGGTTTGCCTACCCGAGTGTGACCGGCCCAACCATGCTCCTAACGATTATGGAAGAAGAGTAGAGATAATAAAATAAACTAAAATAAATAAATGAAGATCAGTTCATGCTAATTTCTTTTAATTCTGTTCAAACCCCAAAGCCCATGGTCCATTTTGCCTTAAACAAATTGTGGTTTTCCTTTAATTACTATTCCTAACTTTGGCAAAAGAAATTACGGAACCAAATTAAGCCCAAAGAAATATTCAAACATACAATCAACAATAGAAAATATTATGTTTCTCACTACAAACATGTTCAAGAATAATCAGTAAAAAAGAATGGACCAAAACTTCTCTCACTAAAGTCCAAATCATCACTACATCAATGTATTTTCTAATGAATATAAATTTTGTTAATAAGATATTTAAAATATTTCATAAGAATGGAGCAGCAGAGAATTAAATCAACATTCAACCAAAACAGAGCAAAATATATTCACAAGATTACCAAAATCATGAAATTAAGCCGACATAGTAAAACAAGGAGAAATGGACCTCAATGGCGATAGTTTCTTCCAGATTAGAGGAACTTCGGGCTTACAGTTTTGTCCAAATGAAGAGCGATAACATTCAGCAATAAAAATCGAGTATCAACCGGAAAAAATCAGCAGAAACACAAATCGCAACCGGAACATCGACATAAACCAACTCCATCTCAACAGCGAAATTTAGACCCGAAATTGGACTTAAGAATCGGAACCGTTGACAGTAAACCAACAACGAATCAGCATCGGAACTCATGAATGGCGACTGGAAGAGCTTTGAATTCCAAAATCGAATCTGGTACTCAAACAAAACCCATAATCACAGTGAAATTCGACATTGGAAAGGAAATCATTGATTTTTATTTTTTTAGTATTTGGAGTTGAAGACAATTGAAAATTGAATGAAAAAACCAAAAATTCCTAATCTCTGAAACTATTACTAAGATGTAAGGTAAAATTTCTTTTACATATCGAAAAGCTAAAATGGAAAATCAGCTTAGAAGAGGTGTAAATCGGAAACCCAACACAACCTCGTATTTGCTCTGTTTCTGAGTACTGTTTGTGTATGTGGGGGTCGCCATTTATAGCTTTTTTCGGCGGACTCTGGTAGCGGTTGTGGTGGTTGTTTGGTCGCTGGTGTGAGGTCGGGTTGAAGAAGACGAACAGCTACTTGTGGTGTGCTTAAGGATTTGGTGGTTTGGAGAGGAGATGGAGGGGTATGGTCGACGGTGGTTAGAGGATACAGCTGGGTGGGTTCTTTCTGGAGATGAATAGAGGGGGTAAAATGAAGAAGAAGATATTCGGAGGGGAAGGGATCGTTTGTGTTCTACGGCGGATCTGATCTTACGGGTCTAGTGTCTAGTCTCTTTAGGCTAATTTTTGGTTATATAGAAAAGGTTTTTAGGTTAAGGGGTTATGAGTTTGGTATTATTGGGCCTTAAAATTGGGCCAAAGACTAAACACAATGGACTACAAGATTAAAATGGGATAAACCAACCCAAAATTAACTATTCCTTCTAAATATACAATTTATAATATAAAAATATAAAATTGATCTTAATTAATTAAACTAAACTATATTAAAACATGAAAATATTTTTGTGTTTTCAAGATTATATAAAAATAAAAATAAGGTAATATTTTTGTATATTTTTTTATTTCAATTTATGAAAGATACATAAAATATATATATATATATATATATATATATATAATTTTTATATTTTTATTACATATAATTTTCATTTTTGTGACGAAATAACGTAAAAGAGACAAAATTAGTTGAAATAACTATATTAGACCTAACTAAGTATTTAAATGCTAAAATATGTAAAATCTTGGGGAGAGTCAAAAATCACATGTCTGTAACATCTTCCGAAGCAGCGGACTCAAATCCATCCAAGAAGTGCTGGATACCAGTTGCCCCTTGAGGCCCCTCGTAAGAACGGCCTCACGGATCATGGCATCCGAGAACTTAGGAGACTCGATAATGTCAATCACCCCAAGCACGTCTTTCAGGGCACTTTCCTCTATTCGAGGAATGTCAGCTCCGGCCTCCCTCTCAACCCCCCTAGCTTGAGGTAGAGTGGCCTCAACCCCTTCTGGTTCGGGAGCTTCGGGTAAGACTCCCTCATCGACCTCCTTATGATAGGACAGTCCGATTTCGGCATTCGCTGGTTTAGAGGACCCTTGTATCACAACACCTGCCCGCACACGGGCTACCAACTTGGATTTCTCTTCTTCTTCGGACTCATCCCTTAATTGGTAGATTGAGTCCGATGATGGAGCACTGGTACTTCCCTTGGGCTTGTGCGACCTCTTCTTCGGTTCTTCTTTTTCGAGTTCAGAGAACAGAGGGCCTTTTTTATCTTCTTTTCATCACCCTGTCTTGGAGCACGGGACTCGAAGAGACATCATCATCACCGGATGGAGGCCTCATGGCAACATCCTTAGGGGGACCTTCAAAATAAAACAGATCGATAAGAATTAGACTACACAAGTAGGGAATTAAACATTATTACATCAAAAGATAAAACGTACCATGATTACGGGCCTCCCATCGACCCTTCGATATTCCATCCAAGCACGCTCGGAATATGGTCTCTGTGACACAAGTCCCTTGACCCATTCCTTGAGTTCAAGAACTACGCCCGGCACTTAGGCCACAGCTGCAATACCAAAAACATCGATAAGGAAGGATATAAGAGGTAAAATAGCAAGATTGAACCTTCAAGGCAAAGTACTACTTATGTTTCATGTTCCATTTCTCAGGAAACGGCATGTCTTCGGCAGGAATCAGTTCTGAAGTCTTTATTCGAATAAATCGGCCCATCAAACCTCGATTATGAGCCTCGTCTATACTTGATAATGGGGCCTTACTAGCCCGGCGAGCAAGCTTGATCATCCCCTCTCGATAGAGGCGCATAAAGTGATCGAGGGTAATGGGACATCCCTAGATTCTACTTACAAAGAATCAGAGGAGAATCACTACTCTCCATAATGAAGGATGGATCTGGCCAAGAGTCACATCGTACTCTTGCAGAAGGTAATGATGATAGGGTCTAAGGAACCCAACGTGAAGGGATAAGTGTAAACACTTAGAAAATCCTCCAACTGGGTAGTGATCGATTCCTCGGGTGAAGGTACCACCACATGCTTATTGACCCAGTTGCATACCTCTTTAACCTTGGTGAGGAGATCATCTGTAATTGTGCATATGTACCTCCAGATCGATTCACATCGACCCGGTACCGAGGAAGTCTTTTCAATCTTAAAATTGGCAATAGTAGGGCACCCTGCCGAACGAATTCCTCAGGGTGAGGTTTCGTCGCAGCCCCATCATCGGTCGGTCATAATGAAGAGGCGGCCTCCTTTTGCGATACAGTCTTATAAGTTTTCGCCACTGTAGAATAGAAAAAAAGGGAATTACGATGGTATGCGGTTTGCTAAAAGCTCAAGAAATTTGGGTGCAAGAGTTGCAAAGCAAATGGTTTTTAAAACAATAATAAGAGGAGCTTTGAACATAAAGTTTGAACAAAGGAAAGTTAGGGTACTTATAGCTTATTGGTGACAGTTCAGAACCCACAGTGGCCGACCAGCAACTGATAAGCATTTAATTTCTTGGTAACTGGACTGATGGGACGTTCCAGTATCTATTTGTTGCTTACATCATAGTCGGGTGTCTTAGTGACCATTCATCGCTTACGTCATGGCCCATCGAGACGGGATTCAGAATTTTATTTCATTTCTCGTCATCTTCACTCCGAGAAATGAGGGGACTATCTGTATACAGTCAAAATCAGGATCACCCCTTGTGAGACTAATCGAGACAGAAATATGATAGGTTAAGGTTTGACCTCGTGTTATATCGAACCATGGTGAAAAGTTAGATCATCGAGCTTGTGAACCAGAGATCGATCAAGATCGAGATCGAGCAAGATCGAGACCAAGAAAGATAGAGATCGAGAAAAATCGAGGGAAACTTACTGAGCCAAATAATGAAAAGCCGAAATATCCGCAATCGGTCGATGATCATGGTAAAAATCCCGGCACGTATAAAGAAGAGGTCGATTAATTAGCTAATCATGAGATTTCTGACCTCATATAGAACTGCATCAAGAGTAGGATTCCCCTACTATATAAAGGGGGTCTGATCATTTGTAAAACATCATCATATTTATGCAACATAAAGCAATATACTATCATTTTCTAGCTTTCATTATCTTGTTACTTTATTCATACGTCAGTTGAAACATCTTTGGTTCAAGGGTGATTGAACTCAAGAGCCAAGGCTATTCAATTCGTGTGGTTTATATTTATTCTTTTATCGTTAATTTCAATATTAATCTATCTTCTTAATTTGTGCCAAATTATATCACACATCCTTAAAGTCGTGTATAAATTCAATTGTTATCCATTTTTAAGGGCAAACATAAATATTATATTATATTGTCCCAATATTTATTTTACGTTTTGTAATGTGAACGATTCTTCCTCTTTCACACGATTTGGACTATCATACAAGTGTTCATAAAAAGATTCATCCAATATACTTTGACGGGTAGAAAACCAAAATGGTAATAAGAAGGGGTTAGAAAATTTATCATGGAATAGTTTCCTACTCTTGATTTTTATTTTCTCGCCTCTCTAATTACTAAATAAGAGATATTACTTGTAAGTGTACTGTTTTAATTCCAACCAAACATATGTTCACCTTAAAGAATGTAAAAATTTCGCGGGCTCTATTTGGTTGTCCCATTTAACTTGTCACCATTTTTTAAAAAAGTTTAACTAGTATCTAAAGTATAGATACCTTCAGGCTTTTTCCTCCTTATTTTTCTTCTTCTTAGTAGCTATGAAAACAAAAGTGATGGTGAATTTACATGGTGTTTGTGAGCAAATTTTAAGGTAGATTATGGTGTCTACAGTAGTGAGCTGATATGGTGCTCCTTTCTTTGTTATTGCTTAGAGTTTCTTCTTCTTTTTCTTCTTCTTCTTCTTAATTGCAAAATGAATTTATTGGATTTGTTGTTGATTTGATAAATTGATGATTGCGGTTTGTTTTTTAAGATATTTTGAGGTTATGTTTCAAATTTGAGCTTATATGGAGTAGATTTAGGTGTTCTATCGTGTGCTGGATTGTTAGAATTCGAAAAACAAACTTTTGAATCTAGGCAATTTGCACTTCAGGCCTATTTGGTTTGAAGTGTATGAAAATATTGGTGCATTTCAAACCTATTTGGCTTCAAGTGCATCTTAAGTACAATTTTTTACTTCAGACCTATTTGGCCTTAAGTACATATTAAGTGCAAGTTTTGCACTTTGAATGTAATTGGCATTAAGTGCATTGCACTTCAGATTTTTTCCCCTCATTTCAGACCTGATAAATTTAAAATTAATCCTTAAATGAGTAATTTTGTAAATTTTTATGTAAAATAGGTATAACTTCAATAATAATCCCAAAACTAGGTTTACATCCAAATGCCCTTTAAACAATGGAAGTGAAAAAGGAAAGCAAATGAATTCTCCAATCTCCGAAGTGCACATTTTGTCCCAGAGACAATCGCCTGAAGCACTGAGGTACCATAGACTTAGGTGGCCAATAAAGGACAGTAAAAATTGTGTGGGGTAGCCACTTTTTAAAGTAGTATTTACTTTTTATCCAACATTTTTAATGGTGAGAAAAAGTAGTCGTTAGTCTATTAAAATTAATATGAAAATGCAGTATTACCCTTTTCATCGATTGCAGCCCCTATGACCAGACTGACCCAGAAGGGTGCTCCGTTCCAGTGGACGGAGGAGTATGAGGCGAGCTTTCAGAAGCTCAAGACGGCTTTGACCACAGCCCCAATTTTGATGTTGCCTATAGGTTCGGGGTCTTACATGGTCTATTTTAATGCCTCGAGGGTTGGCCTTAGATCGATGTTGATGTAGGACGATAGGGTGATTGCCTACGCGTACAGACAGTTGAATATACATGAGAAGAACTACCCTATTCATGACCTTGAGTTAGCTGCCATTGTTCACGCCTTGAAGATTTGGCGCCATTATTTATACGGGGTTCCTTGTGAGATTTATACTGACCATCGGAGCTTGCAGCACATGTTCAAGCAAAAGGATCTAAATTTGCACCAGAGGAGGTGGTTAGAGTTGCTAAAGGACTATGATATCACTATTTTGTATCACCCGGGCAAGGCCAATGTGGTGGCCGATGCTTTGAGTCGCTGGGCAGAGAGTTTGGGGAGTTTGGCTTATTTACTAGTATCGGAGAGGCCTATGGCGATGGATATCCAGGCCTTAGCTAGCCAGTTTGTGAGATTGAATCTTTTAGAGCCCAGTTGGGTTATAGCTTGTGTGGTTTCTCGGTCTTCCTCATTTGATCGTATCAAGGAGCGGCAATATGATGAACCTCATTTGCTTGCCCTCAAGGGCAAGGTTCAGCGCGGTGATGCCAGAGATATGACTATTGGTGATGATGGGGTATTGAGAATGCAGGGTCGGATTTTTATACCCAATGTTGATGGGTTGCGAGAGTTGGTTCTAGAGGATGCCCATAGTTCGCGGTATTCCATCCATCCGGGTGCCGCAAAGAAGTATCAAGATTTGAGGCAGCACTATTGGTGGATCCAGATGAAGAAAGATATAGTTGGATTCGTAGCTTGGTGTCTCAACTGTCAGCAGGTGAAGTATGAGCACTAGAGACCGGGTGAGTTTCTTTAGCAGATAGAGATTTCAGATTGGAAGTGGGAGCGGATCACCATGGACTTTGTAGTTGGACTCCCACGGACTTTGAGGAAGTTTGATGCTATTTGGGTGATTGTGGATCGGCTGACCAAGTCCGCTCATTCTATTCCTGTATGTACTACTTATTCTTCGAAGCGGTTGGCGGAGATTTATATCCGGGAGATTGTTCGCATGCATGGTATTCCAGTGTCTATCATTTTAGATAGAGGTACTCAGTTCACATCACGATTCTGGAGGGCCTTTCAGCATGAGTTGGGTACTCGGGTGGAGTTGAGTACAGCATTTCACCCTCAGACGGATGGATAGTTTGAGCGCACTATTCAGATTCTTGAGGATATGCTCCGTGCGTGTGTGATTGAGTTTGGAGTGTCTTGGGATCAGTTCTTGCCATTGGCAGAGTTTGCTTACAACAACAGCTATCAGTTCAGCATTCAGATGGCACCGTATGAGGCTTTATATGGTAGGCGGTGTAGATCTCTGGTGGGGTGGTTTGAGCTGGGTGAGGCTAGACTATTGGGCACAGACTTGGTTCAGGATGCTTTGAAAAAGGGTAAGGTGATTCAGGATAGACTCCGTACAGCCCAATCCAGATAGAAGAGTTATGCGGACTAGAAGGTTTGCGATGTTTCCTATATGGTTGGAGAGCGGGTTCTGCTCCGAGTTTCACCTATGAAAGGCCTTATGAGGTTTGGGAAGAAGTGGAAGTTGAGTCCGAGGTTTATTGGCCCTTTTGAGATATTGAGGCGTGTTGGGAGGTTGCTTATGAGCTTGCCTTATCTCCTAGCTTGGCAGGGGTTCATCCGGTATTTCATGTTTCGATGCTTCGGAGGTATCACGATCACCCGTCGCACATGTTGGATTTCAGTTCAGCCCAGTTGGACAAGGATTTATCTTATGTTGAGGAGCCAGTGGCAATATTGGACAGGTAGGTCAGAAATCTAAGGTCAAAGAACATTGCATTAGTGAAGGTTTAGTGGTGGGGTCAGCCGGTCGAGGAGGCGACCTGGGAGACCAAGCAGGATATGCGCAGCTGTTACCCTCATCTTTTTACTACTTCAGGTATGTCTCTATGTTCGTTCGAGGACGAACGAATGTTTAAGTGTAGGAGGATGTGACGACCAGCTGATCGTCTTAAGACCTAACGCCCTGATCCCCTATTAACTACTTTCCCCGAGTCTATTTCTGCTATTTTGATTCGCCGGAATGTCCAGTTTTGAATTTCGGAGAGTTTTGGGACACTTAGTCCCTAAATGAGAGCTTAAGTGTTGGAAAGTTGAACATAGTCGGAATAGTATGAAGACGGCCTCAGAATGGAAATATGATGGTTACATTACCTTCGTTGGGTGATTTCAGGGTTAGGAGTGTGTTCGAATTGTGTTTTGGAGGTCTGTAGCTAATTTAGGCTTGAAATACCGAAGGTTGAATTTTTGAAGTTTTGGTTCGATAGCGAGATTTTGATCCGAGGGTTGTAATGGAATTCCGAGAGTTGCAGTAGTTCCGTTGTGTCATTTGAGATGTGTGTGCAAAATTTCAGGTCATTGGGACGTGGTTTGGTTGGATTTTTTATCAAAAGCGAAATTCGGAAGATTTTAGAAACTTAGGCTTGAATCCGATGTGTTTGGTTGATTTGATGTTGTTTGAAGTGTTTTGAAGATTGGTACAAGTTTGAATAAGGTATTAGGTGATATTTATGCTTTTGTTTGAGGTCCCGGGGGCCTCGGGGTGATTTCGGATGGTTAACAGAGAGTTTGAAATTTTTGAGGAAGCTTCAGATTTTCTGCTTTTGGTACTTCCGCACCTGCAGATTAGGGACCGCAGGTGCGATGCCGCAGATGCGGGGGAAAGGAGCGCAGAAGCGGAAAGGTCCTGAGAAGGCTGGAACCGCAGAAGCGGCTTAGGGGCCGCATCTGCGATGCCGCAGATGCGGAAAAAGGGATCGCAAAAGCGAAAATTGGGACTTAAGTGAAAAACCACAAATGCGGTACCGCAGAAGCGGAAATTGGACCGCAAATGCGAAAATGCCTGGGCCAGAACATATAAATAGTTTCCTTTGCGAATTTGAGCTATATTTTCACCATTTTCATCCGGGTTTGAAGCTTTTGAGAGAGATTTTTTAGGAAAACAAAGGACAATCACTTGGAGGTAACATCCTTGACTTCATAACTCGTTTTTATGTGATTAAAGACCTAAGTAGTGGTGAAAATGGGTAATTAGGGCTTGAGTTTAAGAGACCTTTAAATGAGGATTTGAGGGGTCATTTGGACTCTGATTTCAGTGTTTTTGTTATGTATAGACTTGTGAGAGTGTAAGGATTCTGGAAATATAAATTTTACCCAATTCCGAGATGTGGACCTGAGGGGCATTTTGGTTATTTTACATAATTTCATGCATTAGCTTAAAATTTAATTGTAGAATTAGCTACTTGAAGTGTTATTTACATTATGAAATTGAATTGAATAGATTTGGGTCATTTGGAGTCGAGTACTCGTGGCAAGAGCGTGGTTTCAGGTTGATTTTTGAGCCGTTTCGAGGTAAGTGACTTGTCTAACCTTGTGTGGGGGACCTTCCCCTTAGGATTTATATATTTGGTAATTGAAATGCCTTGTACGTGAGGTGACAAGTGCATACTTATGCAAATTGTTGGAAATCCGGTTTTCTTTAAGTATTGATTAGTATGTTTCTTTCCCGACTTTTATTACTTGTACTATTAAACCTGTTGTTAGCTTAGAAAAGCATGTCTAAGTGATTTATTTGCTTTAATTGTCCAACATGTTTACCTGAACTCTGTGAAGTATGCTAGGCTAGAATTAATTGTTGCATTAATATGAAATTTCCATTTCTGAATATTGTCTTGTTGCTGCTGTGTATTTACATTGGGACTACGGATGTGAGATTCCGGTAGCTCTCCCTTGTCTATTTATTTTGGGACTATGGATGTGGGATTCCGGTAGATCCCCCTGCACAGTTATATGAAACTACGGGAATGCACCCGGTAGATTCCCCCAGTACTGGGTATTTATATTTGGGACTACGAAATGGGATTCCGATAGATCCCCGCGCACTATGAGTTGGGCTACGGGACGGTATCTCGGGAGACTTATTGGATATGTGTATTTGGGACTACAGGACGGTATCCTGGGAGATCCCCGATCGGTATTATTCGTGTTGAGTTGTACTTTCTTTCCGTGTTTACCTCGCTTCTGTATAGTTGTTGATGTCCTGTATATCATATGTTACTTTCACTACCATATTTCATTATACGGTTCTATTCTATACTGTCGAACTTTATATTTTTGTTTAATCTTAGTAGGTCCCTGACCTTCCTCGTCACTACCCGACCGAGGTTAGGCTTGGCACTTATTGAGTACCGTTGTGGTGTACTCATGCCCCTTTCTGCTCATGTTTTTCATGTGCAGATCCAGGTACCGCTACTCAGGCCTACCATCCTTGAGGGAGGCGACTGCTCTACAGACTTCGAGGTATATCTGTCGCGTGCGCAGACCGAGAAGTCCATTTCTATTCTAGCTGTTAAATATTACCCTTATGTATTTTTTTCTTTCTTGTTAGATATTCTGGAGTTAGACTATTAGATATTCCAAAGGCTTGTGTTTCTGTGAGTTTTCGGGTTTTGGGATAGTGAACTAGTTTTGAGAATGTCGTGTTGTATATGTCGAGCGGCATTCTAACTATTTTTCCATTCAGTTATTTTTGCTTTTGATTATTTCTTCTGCAAGTTTCGTTTATGTTCCGCATTTATTAGGCTTGCTTAGTCGTAGAGACTAAGTGTCGTTACGGCAGTTCACGGAGGGCGAATTGGGGTCGTGACTACATACCTCTGTTACAATTAAAGGTGACTCAAAATGCTTGTATTTATCTGCTAGAATAGTAGATAATGTTCATCTCTACTAACTAGGTACCTCGTACCCTTCTTCACCTTGCTTGTTTTACTTGTGTCTACCTTCCAATTCTCTTATTCCTTTTTACTATAAGAGTGGATAAATATTTTTACCTTAGGAATCCTTATCAAGAAACTTACACATCTTAGTACACACATAATCTGTTGAATACCTCATAGTTATCCATCATAAGCATGATGCAAAAATCGAGTTCCTCTGACTCAACTCTTCCATAGGTATATCTTTTACCAACCCTATTTCTGGATATAGGCATCGTCATATTATGAATAAGATAGAGTTAGGAAACTGAGTTTTTACAACTGAGCTCTACCACACGATCTAGAGAAAGAAGAAAGAGTGACAGTCGTAAATGCCTTGTAGCCTCCTGCTTATAAGTGTGGTACACGACACGCCCATAAACAAGACTCTACTAGGCACAGCTTGTAGACTCCCTAGGACAGAACTGCTCTGATACCACTTTTGTCACGACCCAAACCGATGGGCCGCGACGGGCACTCAGTACCTTACTCAATCGAGTACTAACGTAATATTTCGTATCATTCTATCATAGGTAAATGAATCAGAGTAAAGCATGAGGGAAATACAAACTTATACATATGACATACTGGCCTATAAGACCAAAATGATCACTCGTATACTAAACATAGGCCGCCAAGGCCATATAATCTTTCACATACACGACATATGTCTACAAGCTTCTAAGAGTAGATAAATACCATATAGGTCGGGACAGGGCCCCGCCATACTAAACAATACACGTCTAAATCATACTGACCAAACGAGCAACTCCGGACCAAATAGAGTGCACCAATATCTTCCGCTGAGCTGATAGCCTACTTGGAGGACGCTCGACATGTTTATCGGGACCTGCGGGCATAAAACGCAGCGTCTCATGCAAAGGGACGCCAGTATTAATAATGTGCCGAGTATGTAAGGCACATAAATAAGTATATAAAATACATGAAAGAAACATGGAGTAAATGACTTAACCTGTAAGTCTAGATAACTCTGTAAATCATGAAATACTTATAGTGTCATGCATATGCCTATGAATGACATGTCGTGCATAGGTACATGTGTTCATAATATCATCATGCCTCTAAGGGCATCCCATCATATCATCTCGGCCACTGTGGGCAAAATCATTAACATATACCAGTTGATCAGGTGGTGGTGCATATATAACGCCGTATCCTTTTCCCATATTCCATATACATAAATATATATGCATATATAATGCCATCTGGCCAGGGTCAATGTACATTTATAAATAAATGCAATGCATGAGAAGTACGTCAATAAAATCTTTCGGAGTGTCATAAGACCATTATGCCTTTGATTAATATCATGAAGTAAACTTTATCAACTTGCGTATTTTCTGAGACCTATGAACAGATGATAGAATACTAGGACATATGGGAAATCAAGAAATATAAGCATCTCTAGCATTTCTATGAATAGAGTCATTTATGGAAGTTGTGCATTTACTCGTTTCGTTTGTATTGTATAGATCATGCCAAAAGAGAGAAGGGATAGCCTTAACATACCTTAATCGATTTTCTTGGCAATCCCTCCAATACACGTTGATTGCGATAAAATATGTAATGGCGCATCGATCTAGGGGAAAATCCGTATGATAGTTCTGAGAAAGATTGTACATTTGTACCTTGCTCTCTATGAATTGTGTCTCACACTTCTGTAGCCTTATGAAATTCATATGAATTCATTTTCTGAGAATCTTTCGTTTGGTCTTTGCAAGCTGTATTAAATAATAGACCTTGAGTTGGAGGTCTCTTAAGAGTGTATGCATTTCTTTTTCAAATAAGAGTGTATGCCTTTTTCAATCATTTCCTTTATAAGCCATATGTTTAAACTTCTTGGAAGATTATCCATCCTTTTGTGGAGTCATCATATTAAAATAGCTTTAGCTTGCCGGTCATAATTTACATCTCCAATTAAGACACCAACCAAGTAGTCATCCAAAGGACCCTTACGTGGCAACTCAAGCTCTTTGACTCATCATGCACATTTGTGCCACTTGGCTTGGCTTAATGCCATGTGGAAATCCCAAAAATATCCTTATCCACTTAATTGATTATCCACATAATTAAGAATTATCTCAATTTACTTAAAATACTACTCACTATTATGGTCATGTGGTACCTTGTATAGCATTAGTTCATAAATACCGAGTATCATAGCTCGCACCGTATTTTATCCCCAAATTACCAAACTTCGACGGAACTCATTTTCTTCGATTTGCTTACTCTCTCACCTTCACGAATTAACTTATCACTTGTTCGAAATAGCGTAATACTTATAATCCCAAAATAAATCTCATTCTCGAACTTACGTCGATTAATTTACAACGAAACCTTAACATACGAAAATGTGGAATGTAATATCTCATTTTTAAGCTTATATCAATTTACTTATAGTGTACTTCCATGTACAAAAACATGAGGTGTAATATCATCCCCCCCCCTTTGGAACATTCATCCTCGAATGTTGACTGATGCACTTATCATTCTCATAACCCATAGCTCTTGCGAATACTTTAATACTCTTCTTGCCATTTATGCAACTATTCTTTGAATAAATCCAAAGGCCAGGGCCTTCCTCCCTATAGGCCTCTTCCTCACACCACGGTCTCTGGTCAAAATTCTTCCAATCTCGTAACTCTTTCTATCTTCTGTCATGCAGCATGTATGACTTTTTCCTTGTATGCTTATGTGACTTTTCTCTCATCTTTCCTCGAGCTTTTAGCCAATATTTAAGCCTCACTTTGCAAATATATACAAAAGTTGATAAAATGTCCCTCTAGGCATTTGTAGGTATACTGAATTTTTTCGCTCGGTACTTTGTCAAACTTACGAATATTGTTATACCTTATTTTATAGATCAGCTTATCCATTCGTATGACTTTACTACATCTAGGTAGGCCTTATTATACAATAACTCTTACTTTGATTTATCTTTACTGAGGTCTGCTACCGAACTCTAGGTTACTTTCGTTACTAATCCCATATGTATAAATCTAAGTCCTTTAATGCCTCCTCATTACTTGTTCATCTTAAGAATGACGGCCTAATCTCACCTTATACCTTGTGACTTTTGTCCATCCACTATTGATTCACCTTGGTGTTTATCTATCATTTGTCGTTGATAAGTTAATCTCTTATGTAACACTGCCTCTAGGGCTCAAGTCTCATTAGAGACATTTGGAGTAATTAGATTGACCCACCTAGGGGCGATACTATACTTCCATAACCGTATTTTATAGTATCCTAATATGACTCACCTTGCATGAGTATTTTTATCCTATATAATTCATGAAATCCTCTTCATGTCATTACTCAATTAAAGGCCAAACGTCATCCTTTATCTATCATAATCACACCCTCATTCCACTCTAGATACTATTAGTCTTTAGATTCCTTTGAGTTCATTTAGACTATACTGAACTTTCTGTAACTTAACGAAACCATTAGCTCTCTTGTTTTCATGGGCTTAATCTCGAGGACTTATCCATTCTCGTCACCTTATTACTCACCCTTTCTCATCCTTACTCCTGTCATAAAACTTTATCGCTTTACTATACTTTAGCTTGCGACCTCTACGTATCTATTTATAGTATTCACAACCATCTTTCAACTTGCTTGCACCATAGATTCCCTTATGTTATTTTAGAACATCAAGCGAGACATCACATCGTCTCTAACTCTTCTTTACTCTTGGCTAGATCTCTCGGTACCTAGAAACCATAGGCTGGAAGATATGCCACTTACGACGCCGCTATCATTCCTAGATATAGAATCCCCGCGCTTCTAGCCTTATATCCGAAGTATGGACTATTCTCAACCTTCTGCTTTTGAGTATCTTGTACGTTGTTCACCTTTACCTCACTTACCTTAATATCTCACATCACATCTTCTATCTCTTTCATGACCTCCCCTCCACACAGGTATAATTCACATCCACATCTTGAACTTCTATTATAATACATGCACCTCTTCATAGAATCTCGTGAGAGCTTCATACTAACTTCTTATGAGATTGGGACACTTCTAACTGACTTTATCATAGACCCGTTATAGAATATGGCTATTGTACTATCTCTCTTACATATCAGATATTAAGAGTGATTATGCAATGTTCTCAATCATGATGTCTATAACTTCCTGGGTTCAATAAGCAGAATCCTAATTTACTTAGTTGATGTAACTCTTTAGTTTCCCCTTCCTTCTGATTAGCCTTTATGTAGGCTTAAGCTATCTTCCGATTTATGGCTCATGGCATTTAGTTATTACTTTAGCCTTTCATGGACGCTATGGAAAACCATGATACAATCTTCTAATAATTCCATCCTTTGTCTATGACCTGGGCCCAATTCCTTCTTTTAACTTATACCAAAGTCTTCTACGGCTGATCATTAATCAAATAATTCCTTTCGTTCTATTTTACTTATCTTATCTGAGTTCTCATGTATGCCAAAATTGTTGTGCAGCTCACATAGTCTCGAATATTACTTTTAGTTTTACTCCCCGCTCATTAGCCATGGTAGGTGCCACTTTATTTTGGAGTGCATACAATTTTGTAGTGGGACTGTTATTACAAAATCATTTCCTCTTTAGGTCACTATGCTTTGGTTGAAGCTTTCTTCCTTATTTCATCAGCTAGTCTTTCATTACAGTAATTAGGGGGGATCCTCTAACTCTTGTAAGGCTGCGAGCTTATCATATCGTATGATTGACAGAATTTTTGATGTTCTTCGTCGCTTATAATTACCCGTAGTTACTTATCTCCACGCCCTTGTGCTTGTAGGGTTACTTCTAAACTAATATTTTGATTGATTTCCTAGTGGTGCTCTCTTTTATTTCCGTAACACTCATACAGTATCTTTATCTACCCCATCTTCTATCCAAATATATCTCAAGGATCACGATGTCATAACGGTGAGGCTGAATTCTCCATATTGGGGTTCTCTATGTTTATCTTGCACGATTAGCTGATTTGTCTGTATCCTCTTGTCTAGCCATAGCTAGGCTCTTCCTAAATCAACTACTAACTACTCGTTGGCCCATTCTCATATCTATATTCCGTGTAATCTTTCTTGGATTATTTCCTTTGTCTTAACTTACGTCTCACACTGGCTCCTTATTGATCAATAACTTCTCGTGCAGGAACCCTTACTTCCTCTCCTTAACGTTGTGTTTGCAAAATGTTCTGGAATCTTAGTATATCTATAGGATATAAATAAGTGCAATCTCATCCCTTTCTCATTTCTATCGCATTCTTCCTTTACCATTCCATAGTTACTAGAACCACTAAATTCTGACTTAATGTCACATCACTCCATATTCCCCCCTTAAGGGAGTACTTAGATTTAGATCTACGACGATCTACCTATAGATGTTTTACCTCTTCATTTTTGGCGTCTTTTCACATCATCGATGACCCTTACTCGCCTTGCGGTAGTCCTTCTATACCAAGGATAACAAAATTCCTTACTCATGAGGGTGACACTAAGTATAACTGGCACACACAGTCCCTAATTCATGTTTAGTTTATCTTGTTCACTAGCCCATACTGATTTCTATTACTCTGGGGTCTAACTTTTCCTTCTGGTATTCGCGTTGGAGTCCCAAACCTATTTTTCGAAATGAGGATATGACTTTATGACCTATACTCTTTTGTTATCTCAAGGTCAGTCACCTCTCGTCTTTTCCTTCACTTGACTATAGACTTTATAATAATGTCATCTTTTTGATCTACCGTTACCATCCATGTATCTCATCTTACTCATAATGCTTCATGTCACGACCCCAAACCGGACCCGGTCGTGATGGCGCCTCTCGTGAAGACAAGGCCAGCCGACCCAATTCCCAAATTCATTTTTAACAATTTTAATAAGTCAATTTAAGTCATTGATAAGAAATAAATCCAAAAATTAAGCAAAACACAACAAGTGCGGAAATAGATACAGCCCGACATCGGGGTGTCACAAGTCACAAGCATCTACTAAGGTCTAAATACAACGGAAAGTCTGAAAAATGTACTAAATACAGTCTAATGAAATCAAGAGGGAGAAAAGCACTGTTGCGAACGTCGGCAGCTACCTTGCTAAACTCCAATGACTCTGCCTCTAAGCAACCAACACCCGCTACCGAGTTCAAAAATACCTGAATCTGCACACAAGGTGCAGGGAGTAATGTGAGTACTCCGACTCAGTGAGTAATAAAGGTAAATGAAAGTTGAGCAGTAAGAAAGCACGTAAATCATGTCAATACGCTACAACAAATACAGGATATTTCCAACATAGTACAGAAATCAATTACTTCGTAAATCATGCTTAGTTTCAGTGAAAACCTTTTAAAAACAATTTTCAACAGTTTCAAACGAGTGATAAAACAGTGAGTAAACATAATGGAAACATAAACAGCCCTTCGACAAAACATGTACCATAAACTGCCCATCGGGCATAATATCAACAGAACTAGCCCCTTGGGCTACCTCACAATCACTCATAATCAGCCCCTCGAGAATAACATAAATCAAGATCTACCCCTCGGGCAATAACATGGAACAACCTCAGCCCCTCGGGCTATATCATATAACACACTGGGTACCCGCGCTCACTAGGGGTGTACAAACTCCGGGAGGGCCGCTTACGGCCCAAGCACAATATCAAGCCATCTCGTGGTATAATCAATAGGCCCTCGGCCTCATATCAACAAGCCACCTAGTGGCGTACAATCTCAGGCCCTCGGTCTTATAATCATAATCGGTGTATTACTGCTACAGCATGCAGCCCGACCTAAAGTATCCTCACGACACAGGCCCTCAGCCTTACTTAGTCAGAATGTCATAAGCCACTCGGGCAACAGTAAAACATGATGCTCAGCCCAAAATATCATTTAGAATATCATTTAATGTGTTAAAACAGAGTAAACATGGATGAGTTATGGAAACAGTAAAATAAAGCATGACTGAGTACAAGTATAACATCAAAACAGTGAGGAAATAGCAGTAAAATCCCCTAAGGATCCAAATAGTTGGCACGAGGCCCAAATATGGCATTCAACCCAAAACATGATGATAGCAAATAGTTTTCAATCAAATACGCGGTAAAATAGTCATTCGGGATGGATTAAGTCACAATCCCCAATGGTGCACGACCCCACGCTCATTATCTAGCGTGTGTGTCACTTCAATATAGCGCAACGATTTATAATCCGGGGTTTCATACCCTCAGGACAACATTTACAATCATTACTCACCTCAATCCGGCCCAAAATCTAGCCCGTGATGCCTTTGCCCTCTCGAATCGACCTCCAGATGCTCCAAATCTATCCAAAATCAGTACATAACCATTAAAATATTCTAAGGGAACAAAGCCCACTCGAAAATATCCAATTTACATCAAAAATTCCGAAATTGCTCAAACCCGGCCCCTGGGCCCACGTCTCTGAATCCGATAAAAATCACATCAATAGAATCTTCATTCACTCACGAGTCTACCCATATCAAATTCATCAAAATCCGACCTTAATTGCTCATTCAAATCCCCAAAAGAATTCTCAAACCTTTCTTCCATTTTTCCCCAATTACCACTCTAATTTCTCAAATTAAATGATGAAATTCAAGACTAAATCATGGAATTAAACCAAATATGAGTGAAGAATACTTACCCTAATTGATACACTGAAAATTCCCTCAAATTTCACCTTCTCCCGAGCTCTCCAATGGCCTTTATGATATTGGTCTTAAACCCTCGATTTTTAAATATAAACTGTTTGCCCAGATTTTCCTTCTACGCGAACGCGGCGGTCCTCTCACGTTCGCGTAGGCTAATCTTGCCTACCTCCAAAAATGCTCCTTGTGAACGCGTCCACAGCTTCACGAACGTGAAGTTTTACCAACTCACTCCTTCACGAACGCATTCCCTGACACGCGAACTCAGAGACCAAAGGGACTTGGGGTCCCCAGCTGCCACTACCCTTCGTGAACGCGACCCATTGAGCGCGAACACATAGAACACTTTACTCGACTTCCGTTTTCGCATCCTCCTCCTCACGAATGCATATAACAAATCCCTCAGCTTCCCCAATGCGGGAACCCACTGCGAATGCAATGAACAAGAATTTTCTGCAACAACACCAGAAAATCTGCCAAGTCCAAATTCCAAAATTTGATCCGTTAACAACCCGAAACTTACCCGAGGCCCTCGGGACCTCAACCAAACATGCCAACATATCCCATAACCTCATTGAAACTTGTTCCAACCTTCAGAATGCTCAAAACAACATCAAAACACCAAAATCACATCGGATTCAAGCCTAAGAATTCCAAGAACTTCCAAATTCTGCTTTCGATCAAAAAGTCTACCAAACCTCGTCCGAATGACCTGAAATTTTGCACACACGTCACATATGACACAACGGACCTACTTCAACTTCCGAAATTCCATTCCGACCCCTATATCAAATCTCACCTATCAACTGAAAAATACCAAAATTCCAATTTCGCCAATTCAAGCCTAACTCTATTTCGGGCCTTCAAAACCCATTCCAACCACGCTCCTAAGTCCCAAATCACCTAACGGAGCTAACCAAAGCATAAAATTTCCAATCCGAGGTCATCTACTAAGAAGTCAAATCTTGGTCTAACCTTTCAAATTTTAAACTTCAAAATGAGAACTGTTCTTCCAAATTCATTCTGATTATCCTGAAAACCAAAACCGATGATTTACATAAGTCATAATACATCACACGGGGCTAGTCATGCCCGAGAACTGGCGAGCAAAGTGCAAAAGCTCAAAACGACCGGTCGGGTCGTTACATCCTCCCCCACTTAAACATACGTTCGTCCTCGAACGTGCCTAGAATTGTTCCAAAATCCAACCAATTGCTCAATAACCTTACCATGCACATACCTGGGGGTAATCCCACGTCACTCTCTCTCATATAGGTCTGATAACACAATGTAACTGAAATTTCACAATCCAACCTAGCCCATAAACCTTAGAACCACATTTCCACTTCTTAAATCATCCACAAGATCAGAATCTCACATATATACACTGAATAAGCCCGAACAAGTTGTAATAACCCATACCTGCAACCTCAGGTGCAATTACATGATATACCACATAACTCAAACACTTGTAGCAATAACTTCTAATCACAGCAATTGCACACAACAATCGCATACCAATAGTAAACCTCTTATCAACTAAAGTCTCATTCCAACACTTTCATATACTACCAATAATAAATCAAACACATCGAAAGACAATAACTATTCCTCATATCAACCATTCATGAAGTCACTCCTCCTTTGGCAAGGGACCTAGCAAATTTCTGAGCCGAACATCGATATTATCCTTCCAACATGCCGAAACCGATTCCGTTTGTATTCATTTTAGATCCTGATGATCTCATCTAATCCAACACAACTACTCTGGTGACATGACACATCAATACAATCTAAAGCCACAACTCGCGCAACCCGCGCACCAATAAGCAACAATCCAAACGTTCTCAAATCATGAAAAATGACTCAAAGGAGAGACTTGTACCGCAAGCTCACTAGTACCACTACACACAATGCTGAGAACCCGTCACACATCATAGAAACAGAACACATGAATCTAACCTGAAGGGTCATACCTCCACATAATTTCACTGCAATGCGCGACCCTATCCAAACACTAGTCCACATGAAACACCTCATGTCACTATGCTCAAAATCGACAACCACGTGCCATTTGATGTCTGGAACCAAAGCAAATCATCATACCCATGGTGAAGCAATGACATAATTCCACACAAACACGAAAGGACACAACCGATATGCCATCCCCCGAGCAATACCCAATACTCTTCCCACTCGAATTCCACTGAGAGACCCCAATAAAACCGCACCACATATGCCTATAACCAACAAATTCCAACACCTTGAAACATGTAAAGGTAACTTATAGATCTCTCCAGGTCACTAATAAGCTCAACAACAGTCGAATCAACATATCCCTCAACTATACAACTCGGAGTCAACCAAGCCGACTCAAGTTGGAACTCACATCCACATTGTCCTGCCAATGAACCCCTTATTAAGGAATCCCTGAAATTGTTCCTTTAATTCCTTTAACTTCGCCGGTGCCATACGATACGGTGCATGGCACCAAATCAATACCGAAATCAACAACCCTATTCAGCGACATGCCCGGCAGTAGGATACATATCCGGAAAACCCCTAATCACATAACTGAATCAGTGGTAGGAGTCTCTGCATTGATATCCATCACGAAGGCCAAATAGGAAAGACAACCCTTCCCAGCCATACGCTGGGTCTTCAAAAATGAAACCACCTTACTGAGAACATAATCCGTCAAACTTTGCCACTCAATCCGTAGCATCCCCGAAATTGCCAATGCCGCTGCCCTAGCGCAATAGTCTAGAATAACACAACATAAAGACAACCAGTATATACCTAATATCACCTCCAAAACCTAACATACCAAGCAACAAAGATCCACTCGGGTCTCCAAACCTCCCATAGTTACCACAGAAGACCGATATATGCGGTCTACAACCACGATCTAACCTGTCTATGAGAACTCCCAGCCTCCAACTTCATATAGCATACGAATCACCCTATCCGATCCCAACTCCGTTGTCTGAATATACAACACACCTCTAATACCCAATCATCCCACGAGAGTACTACTATAATTCTTCTGTGCCACCAAGCAAACTCGAATATCAACAGTCGATCCATCAAGAGAGTGTCACAATACAAATGATATATCCTCAACTCAAACCCATCACCCCTTTTCTAAAACGTATACCCTCATCAAGCCACACCAATTAGTAATATCGTTTCCCTAATCATCTGAAGCTGCCCTGTTGCCTAAGAATTTTTATGACCTTCCTTTCAGAACTGAACAGTAACCTTACACATGTGAATCTCGATCCTACATAACATACCGCATATACCATACCATTCTAGGATAACCATGAGAACTTCATATCCCTTCCGATCCACAAGCAACTATGTACTCAACTAACTAAGAACTTTCCATTGATCCCATCTGGAAGAAAATCATTATACATCCCATACTCCTCATGCCAGTAGAAAATATACACCTCCAAACCATGGTAGAAATCATCAAGAACTCTCTGACTCTCCTTTGCACAAAACCAAACCTGTTAGGACTGAATTCTTCTACTTAACCAAGCTACGCAGGCCACTAAAATCCAAGAGAATTGCCGTGAAGCACCTGTAGAAACTCATTACCTTGTAAGCATCCAAAAAACTAATCATATCCTTACCATGTTGATCCGAACTACTACCAAGCTATCCCATCTATCTAAGTTCCTTCTGATTTACCTTCAACTTGATACTTCTTCTTGTTATAACACCATAATTCCTCATCCTCGACTCACCACACGAGACTCAAGCATAAAACCACATTGTCTAAGGCTCATATACCCTGGATACTCTCTTAAATATTCCCAAATGGACCACATTCCACATACCTACCCTGAGGTGACTTCTTGCAAATCCGAAGCCATTACCTTCCTGATACTGATATATAGAATCCCATAATTGATATAGAAATGAGATAAGTCTTGGCACCCTCCAATGCCAACCTCAGTTTCTAACCAAACATACAACCTAAAAATCTCCAATTATTACATGTAAAATCTTGAACCCACTAGAACCATTCTCGAGAGTCATCCACTCTACTCAAACCTCAATTAGACTGATCAAATGACCGAACAACTTGTGCCTCATTAGTACTCCGACACCGCAGGATGTAACCTCACCTACAACTAAGCAACTTCCTGCTCTATGCACCATACATCCTTTACCAATAACCACTCAAGACATTCTGTGATTCTCATACACCTATGAAGCATAATATAACCTTTGTCAAAATTTTCCTTTACTCGAGTCATCCTCGGTCTCAATCTCCGTAAGCCATAACTGATTCACTAGCACGCCTCAAACTGGAACCAACATAGCACATAACCATGCAATCAACTAATCAATAGCAGACTCCCCCACTTGGCTCGAAGCCATAGATCAAAACACACACAATAAATCATAACGCATACACTCTATTGCTGCCATAATACCATAGTGAAATTAAACTCAATCCTTCATAAGCTCGTGGAACACAGACCATCTAGTACTTTAAATCTTCTACAAATCTCGCATTCACTCTCGTAATAGTTAAACCCACTCTCTTAAGCGACCCAAATTCAAATTGCAACACATATATTTCCCTGGTAATAGAGATCTTCCAATAAAAAACATAAAGGATTACACAAACTTCAGAACAATCCACAGGAGATAACCCACATGTTTCGCCTCAACTAACATCTTTTTATACCCTTCCACCATCATAGACATTACACAGTCACTTCATCTTCCTAAGTCTGAACTCATATCACCATGTGAAATCCACTTCACTCCCCCAACTAAAAAACATGAAAAGATTCTTCACACACCCATAACTCGAGGCTATACCTCAATTCAAGATGGAAATCAAACACCTAATAGTTCTTCTATCCTCCAGCAGACCCTTCTCGTCGCTTCCAAATCATATGAATACATCTCACAGTCACATCATACACATCACACAGCTATCCAGTCATCACTCCTACTAATAGGGATATTATCGGCAATAGAAATCCAAAAGTACGTGCTCACACAATCAACGCCTCAGTGCTCCAGCTATAGGCAAAACCCGGCCTCAAGTCCTCCAGACTAGCCCAATATCAACACATAGAGATCACATCTCGCCTCTCGATTAAGGAATCACAAGCCATTGATGCACATCTGAACTGAGCGCTCATGCGCGAATACGAATGAATGGAAGGAATTCAAAGAGTTATATTTCAAGCCAAATTAGTGACGCACAATAAGAATTCAAGAATGTGAAGTTTTTTTCCTAAAGGTTCTGTAGCCTCCCAAGGATAAGTACAGATGTCTCCGTACCTATCCGCGAGACTCTACTAAACCTGATCATGACTCGTGAGACCTATGCAACCTAGGCTCTGATACCAACTTGTCACGACCTCAAACCGGATTCGATCGTGATGGGGCCTCTCATGAAGACAAGGCCAGCCGACACAATTCCCAAATTCATTTTTAACAATTTTAATAAGTCAATTTAAGTCATTGACAAGAAATAAATCCCAAAATTAAGTGAAATAGAACAAGTGCGGAAATAGATATAGCCCGGCATTTGGGTGTCACAAGTCACGAGCATCTACTAAGGTCTAAATACAACGGAAAATCTAAAAAATGTACTTAATAAAGTCTAATGAAATCAAGAGGGAGAAAAGTAGTGTTGCGAACATCGGCAGCTACCTTGCTAAACTCCGATGACTCTGCCTCTAAGCAACCAACACCCGCTACCGAGTTCAGAAATACATGAATCTGCATACAAGGTGCAGGGAGTAATGTGAGTACTAGGACTCAGTGAGTAATAAAGGTAAATGAAAGCTAAGCAGTAAGAAAGCAAGTAAATCACGTCAATACGCTACAACAAATACAGGATATTTCCAACACAATACGAAAATTATTTACTTCGTAAATCATGCTCAGTTTCGGTGAAAACCTTTTAAAAATAATTTTCAACAGTTTCAAATGAGTGATAAAATAGTGAGTAAACATAATGGAAACATAAACAGCCCTTCGGGAAAACATGTACCATAAACCGCCCCTCGGGCATAATATCAACAGAACCAGCCCATCAGGCTACCTCACACTCATAATTAGCCCCTCGGGCATAAGATAAATCAAGAACTGCCCCTCGGGCAATAACATGGAACAACCTCAGCCCCTCAAGCTATATCATATAACACACTGGATACTCGCGCTCACTGGAAGTGTACAGACTCCGAGAGAGGCCCCTTACGTCCCAAGCACAATATCAAGCCATCTCGTGGTATAATCAATAGGCTCTCTACCTCATATCAACAAGCCACCTCGTGGCGTACAATCTCAGGCCCTCAGCCTCATAATCATAATCGTTGTATCACTTCTACGGCATACAGCCCGACCTAAAGTATTCTCACAACACAAGCCCTCAGCCTTACTCAATCAGAATGTCATAAGCCACTCGGGCAATAGTAAAACATGATGTTAAGCCCAAAATATCATTTGGAATATCATTTAATGTGTCAAAACAGAGTAAACATGGCTGAGTTATGGAAATAGCGGAATAAAGCATGACTGAGTACAAGTATAACGTCAAAATAATGAGGAAATAGCAGTAAAAATCACTAAGGGTCCAAATAGTTGGCACGAGGCCCAAATATGGCATTCAACCCAAAACATGATGAGAGCAAATAGTTTTCAATCAAATACACGGTAAAACAGTCATTCGGGATAGACTAAGTCACAATCCCCAATTGTGTACGACCCTACGCTCATCATCTAGCGTGTCCGTCACCTCAATATAGCACAACGATGTGTAATCCGGGGTTTCATACCCTCAGGACAACATTTACAATCATTACTCACCTCAATCCGGTCCAAACTCTAGCTCGCAATGCCTTTTCCCTCTCGAATCGACCTTTGGATGCTCCAAATCTAACCAAAATCAGTACATAACAATTAAAATATTCTAAGGGAACAAAGCCCACTCAAAAATATCCAATTTACATCAAAAATCCCGAAATTACTCAAACCCGGCCCCCGGGCCCACGTCTCGGAATCCAATAAAAATCATATCAATAGAATCCTCATCCACTCACGAGTCTACCCATAAAAAATTCATCAAAATCCGACCTCAATTTCCCATTCAAATCCCTAAAAGAATTCTCAAACTTTTCTTCCATTTTTCCCAATTACCACTCTAATTTCTCAAATTAAATGATGAAATTCAAGACTAAATCATGGAATTAAACCAAATATGAGTGAAGAATACTTATCCTAATTACTCCACTGAAAATCCCCTCAAATATCACCTTCTCTCGAGCTCTCCAATAGCTTTTATGATATTGGACGTAAACCCTCGATTTTTAAATATAAACTGTCTGCCCAGATTCTCCTTCTACGCGAACGGGGCGGTCCTCTCGCGTTCGGGTAGGCTAATCTTGCCTGCCTCCAAAAATGTTCCTCGCGAATGCGACTACAGCTTCGCGAACACGAAGCTTTACCAAATCACTCCTTCGCGAACGTGTTCCCTGACACGTGAACGCATAGACCAAAGGGACTTGGGGTCCCCAGTTGCCACTACCCTTCACGAACGCGGCCCATTGAGCGCGAACGCATAGAATACTTTACTTGACTTCCGCTTTCGCGTCCTCCTCCTCGCAAACACATAGACAAATCCCTCAGCTTTCCCATTTACTCTTCGCGAACGTGGGAACCCACCCCAAATGCGATGAACAAGAATTTTCTGCAACAACACCAGAAAATCTGCCAAGTCCAAAGTCCAAAATTTGATCCGTTAACCACCTGAAACTCACCCGAAGCCCTCAAGACCTCAACCAAATATGTCAACATATCCTATAACCTCATTCAAACTTGTTCCAACCTATGGAACGCTCAAAACAATATCAAAACACCAAAATCACATCGGATTCAAGCCTAAGAATTCCAAGAACTTCCAAATTTCGCTTTAGATCAAAAGGTCTACCAAACCACGTCTGAATGACCTAAAATTTTGCACACACATCACATATGACACGAAGGACCTACTCCAACATCTGGAATTCCATTCTGACCCCTATATCAAAATCTCACCTATCAACCGAAAAATGCCAAAATTTAAATTTCTCCAATTCAAGCCTAACTCTATTCCGGGCCTTCAAAACACATTTCGACCACGCTCTTAAGTCCCAAATCACCTAACGTAGCTAACCAAATCATAAAAATTCCAATCCGAGGTCATTTACTAACAAGTCAAATTTTGGTCAAACCTTTCAAATTTTAAGCTTGAAGCTGAGAACTGTTCTTCCAAATTCATTCTGATTACCCTGAAAACCAAAACCGATGATTTACATAAGTCATAATACATCATACGGGGCTAGTCATGCCTGAGAACTGGCAAGCAAAGTGCAAAAGCTCAAAACGACCGGTCGGGTTGTTACACTTCATTAACTCTCTTCTTATTTCCCGCTAACATTTATGTCTATCACTTTATTTTAAAAACTTCAACAAGACATTCTTTTAATTTTAGCTTCCCTTTGCTCCATTCAATGTCTCTTTGGTTTGCTCAATATTCTCGTTCTACTAGGGATAAGAGTCACACTAAGGTAATATTTATCCCTTCCAGGCATTCAGTGCCTATCATCTGATTTTTTTTTATCATGCTAGTATTCACATCTAATTGTAATATTCTAGAGTGTACCATCTGGGTGTCTCACAAGGAGATCTATTAGCACATTTGTAATATCCTTCGAAAATGACGACTAACGCAAACATTCCATCCACCATTTTGGGCCGGATCCTGATATTCGTCCTTCTCTTATACTACCTCTGTTAGCTTCCATAGGGCATAAATGAGATGGGTATGGCCAATTATACATACCTCTGTTACAATTGAAGGTGAATCAAAATGCTTATATTTCTCTGCTTGAATAGTAGATAATGTTCATCTCTACTAACTAGGTACTTCGTACCCTTCTTCACCTTACTTGTTTTACTTGTTGAAACTTGTGTCTACCTTCCAATTCTCTTACTCCTTTTTACCGTAAGAGTGGATAAATATTCTTACCTTAGGGATCCTTATCAAGAAACTTACACATCTTAGTACACACATGATCTGTTGAATACCTCATAGTTATCCATCACAAGCATGATGCAAAAATTGAGTTCCTCTGACTCAACTCTTTCACAGCTATATCTCTTGCCAACTTTCTAGATATAGGCATCGTCGTATTATAAAAACGATAGAGTTAGGAAACCGAGTTTTTACAACTGAGCTCTACCACACGATCTAGAGAAAGAAGAAAGAGTGACAGTTCTAAATGCCCTGTAGCCTCCTGCTTATAAGTGTGGTGCACGACACACCCATAAACAAGACTTTACTAGACATGGCTTGTAGACTCCCTGGGGCAGAACTGCTCTGATACCACTTTTGTCACGACCCAAACCGAGTACTAATGTGACATATCTTTCGTATTATTCTATCATAGGTAAATGAACCGGAGTAAAGCATGGGGAAAATAAAAACTTATACATATTACATACTGGCCTATAAGACCAAAATGATCACTCGTACACTAAACATAAGCCGACAAGGCCATATAATCTTTCACATACACGACATATGTCTACAAGCTTCTAAGAGTAGATAAATACCATATAGGTCGGAACAGGGCCCCGCCATACTAAACAATACACGTCTAAATCATACTGACCAAACGAGCAACTCCAGACCAAATAGAGGGCACCAACATCTTCTGCTGAGCTGATAGCCTACTTGGAGGACGCTCAACATGTCTATCGGGACCTGCGAGCATAAAATGCAGTATCTCCAGGCAAAGGGATGCCAGTACAAATAATATACCGAGTATGTAAGGCACATAAATAAGTATATAAAATACATGAAAGAAACATGGAGTAAATGACTTAACCTGTAAGTCTAGATAACTTTGTAAATCATGAAATACTTATTGTGTCATGCATATGTGTATGCACGTCATGTCGTGCATAGGTACATGTGTTCATAACATCATCAAGTCTATGTGGGCATCCCATCATATCATCTCGGTCACTATGGGCAAAATCATCAACTTAAACCAGCTAATGAGGTAGTGGTGCATATATAACACCGTATCCTTATCTTGTATTCCATATACATATATATATATACATATATACGTGTATATAATGTCATCTATTCATGGGTAAATGTATATGTATTAATAAATGCAATGCATGAGAAGTACGTCAACAAAATCTTTCGGAGTGTCATTAGATCATTATGCCTTTGATTAATATCATGAAGTAAACTTTATCAACTTGCATATTTTCTGAGACCCATGAACAGATGATAGAATATTAGGACATATGGGGAATCAAGAAATATAAGCATCTTTAGTATTTCTATGAATTGAGTCATTTATGAAAGTTGTGCATTTACTCATTTCGTTTGTATCGTATGGATAATGCCAAAATAAAGAAGGGATAGCGTTAACAAACCTAAACTGATTCTCTTGACAATCCCTCCAATACACGTTGATTGTGATAAATATGTAATGGCGGATCGATGTAGAAAAAAATCCGTATGATATTTTTGAGAAATATTGTACCGGCTCTCTCCGAATTGCGTCTCACACTGCTGTAGCCTTATGAAATTCAT
The DNA here is from genome assembly GCF_000393655.2 of Nicotiana sylvestris. NCBI lineage: Eukaryota > Viridiplantae > Streptophyta > Magnoliopsida > Solanales > Solanaceae > Nicotiana > Nicotiana sylvestris. The sequence continues at coordinate 177,739,331 of NC_091062.1, forward strand.
ATGAATTCATTTTCTGAGAATTCTTTCGTTTGGTCTTTGCAAGCCGTATTAAATAAGAGACCTTTAGTTGGAGGTCTCTTAAGATTGTATGCATTTCTTTTTCAAATAAGATTGTATGCCTTTTTCAATCATTTCCTTTATAAGCCATATTTTTAAACTTCTCGGAAGATTATCCATCCTTATGTGGAGTCATCATATTAAAATAGCTTTATCTTGCTGGTCTTAATTTACATTTCCAATTAAGACACCAACCAAGTAGTCATCCAAAGGATCTTTTCGTGGCAACTCAAGCTCTTTGACTCATCATGCACATTTGTACCACTTGGCTTGGCTTAATGGCATGTGGCAATCCCAAAAATATCCTTATCCACTTAATCAACTATCCACATAATTAAGAATTATCTCAATTTACTTAAAATACTACTCACTATCATGGTCATGTGGTACCTTGTATGGCATTAGTCCATAAATATCGAGTATCATAACTCGTACCGTATTTTATCCCCAAATTGCCAAACTTCGACGGAATTCATTTTCTTCGATTTGCTTACCCTCTCACCTTCACGAATTAACTTATCACTTGTTCGAAATAGCATAATACTTATAATTCCAAAATAAATCACATTCCCGAACTTACGTCGATTAACTTACGATGAAACCTTAACGTACGAAAATGCAGAATGTAACATCTCATTTCCGAGCTTATATCAATATACTTATGGCGTACTTCCATGTACAAAAACATGGGGTGTAACTTATTCTTAACAACCCATACTAATTTCTCATTGATTTCTACTCTTTTTTAGGCCATTCTATTATGAATGGTGATTAGATTGTCACTTCGACACTTGAAAATGTTATAAGATAAAAACTGTAAAGTAAATAAATCGAAGACAAGTATAGAGAGAGAGAGATTGATGCATTATTCAACTTTAAACTCATATACATAATGAACTGAAATCTCCTCTATTTATAGAAGACTGCAAGTTGTTGTGTAAGCTGCTACTGCATGCTATTGTGTAAGCTGGTTGTAAGCTGCTACTACAAGCTGTTGAGTAAGCTGCTTGTAAGTTGCTTGTAAGCTGCTACTATACCAGATATAAATAATCTTCTATCGGAGTTAATATTATTCATAACGGAGTACCGAAATGGTAAGCTTCTTCAGGAGGCTTATTTCCAATAGAATACTAAATAGATAAACATATTTATATCGGATTCCCATATGGATAAGCTTCTTCAAGAAGGGCTTATTTACAATGGAATACTAAATGAACATCTATAATTTATATATATATATATATATATTTATAACACTCCCCCTTGGATGTTCATTAAAAGATAATGTGCCTCATTAAAACTTTACTAGGAAAAACCCCATGGGAAAAACTTTTAGTGAAGGAAAAAGAATACACATATCTAGTAATACACATTGTTAGCTGCTTTATTAAAAACCATATAAGGAAAACCCTGTGGGAAAAATCTTAGTAAGGGAAAAAGAGTACAACGCGTATTTTACTTCCCCTGATGAAAACTTTGTTTCAAACTGTTGAGTCTACGCATTCCAATCTTGTATACTATATTCTTAAAAGTTGAAGTTGGTAAAGATTTAGTGAATAAATCTGTTGGATTGTCACTTGAACGGATTTGCTGGTTTGAGATTGAGCTTTATGGGATCGGATAAATAACCTGCATTTGCATAACCAATATGATCTGCACCACCTTTGTTAGCATTATCAAGATACATAAGTGTAGCAGTTGCACTGAGATAGAGTATTTCAGAACCAAGGAGTTCCTCATGCACTTCCGGAAGTCAGAACGGATCCTTATTCACTTCAAGTGATCGAATACACATTGGTGTACTTAATGGGTGTGCTTTGTCCATGTAAAAGCATTTGAAAACCCTCTCTGTATATGCAGATTGATGGATAAAGATCTCATCTGCTAAATATTCAATTTGCAGACCAAGACAAATTTTTATTTTTCCAAGATCTTTCATCTCAAATTCTTTCTTAAGATATTCAATTACCTTTTGGAGCTCTTCTGGAGTTCCAACAAGATTTATGTCATCAACATAAATAGCAAGTGTAACAAATTTGGATGACATTTTTTTTATAAAAATATATAGACAAATAACATCATTTATGTAACCTTCTTTCAGCAAATATTCACTGAGACGATTATACCATATGCGCCCAGATTGCTTTAAACCCTACAAAGATCTTTATACGAGTACATTTCTCAAGACTTTGAATTATATGCTTCAAATATTTTAAATCCTTCAGGGATCTTCATATAGATTTTATCAAATGAGTCATATAGGTTATGATTTGCATTTAAATGGCATGACATCTTCAAGTGTCTGAACTACAGGTCTGATCCTCATAATCTTTTACAATATTATGCACTATATTGTATCAAATATATCGTTGACGATCATTTTGTATCAGTTCCTAAGCGACATAACTTGTTTAGATCTCATCACTTTCTTTATTTTTTCAGGTACCTGAACTTCTTCTGGATTTTCATGAAATACTATGGCGTGGCCTCTTCTAGAGCTCATTTCCTCCCCATTATGATCATTTTGATCATTTGATCCTATCATTTTTCAAGGATTGTTATCTTTGGAACCGATCGATTTACTACGCTTCATGCGTGTAGTAAATTTTATACTTCAGGGACTTCAATTTTAATAGGAGCATTTGCAGCTGAAATATGATATTTAATTTTGCATCAACAAATGCTTTTGGCATTTGACTTGAATAATCTTCTAAGTTAAGATCATATTAATGATAATTCGATTCATATAACATATTTTCTAGTTGTTTATTTCATCCCCCAAATGTTAGAAAAACTAATATAATATCCACAATCTTCTTTGGAAAACCTATCTTTGTGTATTGTGGTAGAGAAATTAATCATATACCACACATCAAAAGTTATTAGATAGTAAAAATATTTGGTTTTCGGTCCTAAACCAATTATGAGGGGAGGACTTATACATTATTGGTTTGATGCATACAAGTGTTGTTGTATATAATTTAAAAAATCTTAGACCAACACATGAAACTTTGTTCTCATAAGTAATAGTTTAGCTATTAATAGGAGGTATTCAATGCTAAACGAGATTGGATATAAACTAGCATCTTCAAGATGAACTATCTTGATTTCATAATCTGAAAATTATGCTTTTAATTGAGAAAACCAATTTCAAATGTCAAACTGCATGTTGACAATAAACACACATGTAACCATCTCATATATGTGTGCTATAAGTGGTTCACATGATAGGTGAATGGGCCCATATTCACCTTCTATATATTTCAGAATTCAGGGGTCTTAGTCCCAACTTTAGCTGGTATAAACAATTTATTGTGAAAACAAGCAACACAAGAGAATTCTTGAAGAATCGTTTAGTTCTTCAGTATAAGCTTATCTGAATTTTCAAATAGCTCATTTAAAAATAGCAAATGAAAACTTCAAATTTATCATGGCATGTGCTATCTCTTAGTAAACTTCTAGTTTACTATGGCATAAACTTTTGCATTAGTAAACTTCTGATTTACTGTGGCTACTTTTGTATCAGCGAATTTCTAATTTACTGTAGCTATTTTTGCCTCAGTAAAACTTCTGATTTATTGTGACTGCTTTTGCATTAGTAAACTTCTGATTTACTGTGATACATGATAATACATGATATAGTACAAATTGAAGAATAAGAGGGGTAACTTCTCACATACATATTATTTTACCCCTATGATTGTGAAACACATGAATATTTTCAATCTTCCAATTATTTGTAGTCTCGATATGATATCATTTGTATTAGCAAAATTTAAGGTTTACTACCACATATGTTTTGCCCATAATTATATAATACGGATGACATATTTGTATATAAGCTCTTCGAGAGCCTTCATTTATTATCCACAATTTAATATTTATCAGACACTACTGGTGTCATGTGTCTTCTAAACAAACAGTTAGTTCTTTGTGAGTTTTTTATACATTTTGTACTATCAAATATTGCTCAGACACTTCTGGTATTATGAGAGAAAAATCATAATCAAATGAACAATATAAAATAATTGTTTAAGCATAAGAAAACAACTCTTCATAATATTTTCCTACTTCAAGAGGAAATTTCAATTGTGTTACTTCTTCAAGAGCAAATTTAAAATACGAAATATTTAATATATATTCTCTCAATCATATTAACTCTTCTGGAGGTGAATCGTAATATATTTACATCAATAGCGCGCTCACATTTATGACTTTATTAATATTGTCACATTCACTTTAGGGAATAAATTAATATTTATGAAAAGTTCTCATCCTCCTGGGAACGAAACATAATTATATGAACGTGCATTAATCACACAAATTGTGTGTAATGATCCAGCCGGTCGTTTTGAGAATTTACACTTTGCTTGGTTGTTTGAGGGCATGAGTAGCTCTGTATGATGTATTATGACTTATGTGAATCGCCGGTTTTGGTTTTCAGGTTATTCAGAAATTTAAGTTTTAAAGTTTGATTGGGGAATTGACTTTTTGATATCGGGATCGAAATCCGATTCCAGAAATTAGAATAGCTCCATTATGTTATTTATGACTTGTGTGCAAAATTTGGGGTCAATCGGACGTGATTTGATAAGTTTCAACATCGGTTAGAGAAGTTTGAGGTTTCAAGTTCATTAAGCTTGAATTGGTATGCGATTCATGTTTTTGCCATTGTTTGATGTGATTTGAGGGCTCGAGTAAGTTTAAATGGAGGTTTAGGACTTGATGGTACCTTTGGTTGAGGTCTCGGGGGGCCTCGGGCGTGTTTCGAGGTGAGTTTTGAGCGAGTCCGGGCATTTCGGCACTCTGATATTGTTCTGACACTTTTGGGGGTGCGGACCGCACTTTTCGGGGTGATGAGGCGAAGGAGAGGTGCGGACCGCACATAAGAGTGCGGACTGTGGTAGAAAAATGCAGACCTCAGAGGAGGAGTATGAACTGCACAATTTTGTTTGCGGCCGCACTCTAGGGAGTTCTGCAGACTTGATAGTCCGACTTCGTGTCACGACACTAAACCCGAACCCAGTCGTGACGACGCCTCTCGTGAAGACAAGGCCAGCCAATTAAACCCAATTCACTTTCTAAACAGTTAAACAACATAAAAACGATCTAAAACATGATTTAATAACACTAAGTAGCGGATAATATCAATGAAGTGCGAAAGTACAACCCAACACAGCCCTAACTGGGGTGTCACAAGTCACGAGCATCTAACAACACTGAATACCCAAAAGTAAAGTAACTACAGAGTTTAGTACTGAGCTAAGGACATAAAGGAAAAGAGATAGGTAGGAGCTCCGGGCTGCGAACGCCAACAACTACCTAAAGACTCCTCGAGATCCGCCTGAAGCTGGAATGAATCAGCACTCGAGAGCGGGACCAGCTACGCCTGAATCTGCACACAGGGTGCAGGGAGTAAAGTAAGTACTTGAACTTAGTAAGTAACAAATGTAAATAACGACTGAAAGTATGAAAACACGTAAGGCACAAGGCATTCTATAATGAAGCAGTAAAACCATTTAAAAGCAGTAAACTAGTGAAAAGTTAAGTAAAAATCCTTTTTCAACAAGTAAACAGGTAATTGACAGGCAATTAAGGCAAAGTAAACAAATAGAAGTTCTCCCTCCGGGCACAGTATCAACAAATCTGCCCCTCGGGCAACATATCAGAACAATACCAGCCCCTCGGGCTCAATCTCACATCACAATGGGTACCCACGCTCACTGGGGGGTGTGCAAACTCCTGGAGGGGATCCTTACGGCCCAAGCGCAATATCAAGCCACCTCGTGGCATCATCACTAGTCCATCGACCTCATATCAATCAAGCCACCTCGTGGCGTACATATCTTAGGCCCTCGGCCTCATAATCAGTATCAAATGTTTCCTCAAAACATAGGTCATCGGCCTTACTCAGTCAAAAATCCTCACAAGCCACTCAGGCAGTAGTAAAACATGTTTCTCATCCCAAAATATCATTTAAAAGATCATATAAGTGTTAAAACAGAGTAAACCTGGCTGAGTACGAAAAACAGTGAAATATAACATGACTGATTTCAAGTATAAAGTCAAAATAGTGAAGAAATACCAGTAAAAATCCCCAAAGGGTTCAAATAGTTTGCACAAGGCCCAAATACGGTATTCAGCCCAAATAATGATGATAACAAATAGATTTCAGTCAAATACGCGGTAAAACATCAATCGGGATGGACCAAGTCACAATCCCTAATAGTGCACGACCCCACGTTCGTCATCAAGCGTGTGCTTCACCTCAATATAGCACTACGATGTGCAATCCGGGGTTTCAACCCTCAGAACATCATTTACAATCATTACTCACCTCGAACCGGCTAAATCTCTAGTTGGTGACGCCTTTGCCGCTCGAATCGGCCTCCACTCGTGCCAAATCTAACCAAAATCAAAACGAGGACGTGAAAATATGCTAAGGGAACAAAGCCCAAGCGAAAACAAATCAAAATACTACACAAATCCCGAAATTACCAAAACCCGACCCCGGGCCCACGTCTCGGAATTCAATAATTTTTACATCAATAGATTCCTTATCTCCCCACGAGTTCATACATATCAATAGTTCTCAAATCCGACCCCAAATGGTCCTTCAAATCCCCAATCAAAAGTCCAAATTTCCAAGCCCTAGTTCTTCAATTTTAGCTTAATTTCCATGATTTTCTAGGTGGAATTCACATAATAATCGAGTTTTAAGTCCAAGAATCTTACCTCCAAGTGATTCCCCTTGAATTCCTCTTCAATCTCCTTCAAAAATCTCCAAAAATGACCAGCTATGGAGGAAATGAGCCCCAAAATTGCGGGCAAGACGAGTTTAAAAACCTTCTGCCCAAGCAAAACTTTCTTCATCGCGATTGCGGAACATCTTTCGTGATCGCGAAGCACAAAAAAAAACCTCAGTTCCCAAAATTACTCTATGCGAATGCGATCAAGCCTACGCGAACGCAATGCTCAGACCCTATTACACTACGTGATCGCGAACCAACTACCGCGTTCGTGAAGAACAACCTCCAAGCCAACACCCCTGGGAGACTTAACTCTACGCAAACACGACTTTCACCACGCGTTCGCGATCAACAACCACTTCACTCTATGCGATCGCAAGCCAACCTTAGCGAACGCGAGGAACAACTGGACGACCCCCTCAAAAGCTTCTACGCGATCGCGAAAGCAAAATTTTGCAATAGTTGAACCTGCAATTCTGCAACATAACCAAGGAATGGAATGGTCCGATTGACCATTCAAAACTCACCCGAGGCCCCCGGGACCTCAACTAAAGGATCCAACATATCCTAAAACCTTGTTCAAACTTGTTCCAATCATCAAAACACCTCAAATAACATCAAATCACCCAAAACACATCGGATTCAAGCCAAACTTTCTAAAATCTTCCGAATTCCGCTTTTGATAAAAAAAACCAACCAAACCACGTCCGAATGACCTGAAATTTTGCACACACATCCCAAATGACATGATCGAGCTACTGAAACTCTTGGAATTCCATTCCAACCCCTATATCAAAATCTCGCCTACCAACCGGAAATCGCCAAAATATCAACTTCGCCAATTCAAGCCTTAATCCACTCCGAACCTCCAAAACTCATTCCGATCACACTCCTAAGTCCCAAATCACCTCCCAAAGCTAACCGAACCACCGGAACTCACATCCGAGCCCTCTAACACATACGTCAACATCCGGTTGATTTTTCTAACTTAAACTTCCTTAAAAGAGATTAAGTGTCTCAAACCTTACCAAATCCTTTCCGAACCCTAACCAATCAACCCGATACCACAAAACATGGATAACGAAGCATAAAGAAGAAGAAATGGGGGAAATGGAGCGGCAACTTATGAGATGACTGGCCGGGTCGTCATATCCTCCCCAACTTAAACAAACGTTCATCTTCGAACGAGTCAAGAAACATACATGAAGCCTCAAACAGGTGAAAATATCTACTCCGCATCTCCCGCTTTCTCCCAGGTAGCCTCCTCTGTGGGTCGACCTCTCCACTGCACTTTCACTAAAGCTATATCCTTTGACCTCAACTTGCGAACCTGACGACCCAAAATAGCCACTGGCTCCACATCATTGGTCAAATCATCATCCAACTGAACTGTGCTGAAATCTAAAACATGAGATGGATCCCCAATATACTTCTGAAGCATAGAAACATGAAATACCGGATGCACACTCGATAAGCTGGGTGGCAAAGCAAGCTCAAAAGCCACCTCCCCAATCCTCCGAAGCGCCTCAAAAGGTCCAATGAACCGCGGACTCAATTTCCCTTTCTTCCCAAATCTCATAACACCCTTCATTGGTGAAACCTTCAACAGAACCTTCTCGCCAACCATGTAGGACACATCTCGAACCTTCCTATCAGCATAACTCTTTTGCCTCGACTGTGTTGTACGAAGCCTCTACTGAATCACATTTACCTTCTCCAAAGCATCCTGCACCAAATCAGTCCCCAATAGCCTAGCCTTACCGGGCTCGAACCAACCAACTGGAGATCTACATTGCCTCACATACAAAGCCTCATATGGTGCCATCTGAATACTCGACTGGTAGCTGTTGTTATAAGCAAACTCTGCAAGTGGTAGAAATTGATCCCATGACCCTCCGAAATCAATGACACAAGCACGCAACATATCCTCCAATATCTGAATAGTATGCTCGGACTGCCCGTCCGTTTGAGGATGAAAAGTTGTGCTCAACTCAACCTGAGTACCCAACTCTCACTGCGCAGACCTCCAAAACTGCGATGTAAACTGAGTGCCCCTATCTGAAATGATGGAAACTGGGACACCATGCAAACGAACAATCTCCCGGATATAGATCTCTGCCAACCGCTCTGAAGAATAGGTAGTACACACAGGAATGAAGTGCGCGAACTTGGGCAGCCGATCCACAATCACCCAAATAGCATCAAACTTCCTCAAAGTCTGTGGAAGTCCAACAATAAAGTCCATAGTGATCATTTCCCACTTCCACTCAGCAATATCCATTTGCTGAAGCAAGTCACCCGGTCTCTGATGCTCATATTTCACCTGCTAACAATTGAGACACCGAGCTACAAATCCCACAATGTCTTTCTTCATTCTCCTCCACCAATAGTGCTGCCTCAAATCTTGATACATCTTTACAGCACCCGGATGAATGGAATACCACGAGCTATGGGCCTCCTCCAGAATCAACTCCCGAAGCCTATCCACATTGGGCACACAAATCCAACCCTACATCCTCAACACCCTATCATCTCCAATGGTCACATATCTGGCATCATCATACTGAACTCTGTCCTTAAGGACAAGTAAATGTGGATCATCATACTGGCGCTCTTTGATGCAATCATATAGGGAAGACCGAGAAACCACACAAGCCAATACCCGATTGGGCTCCGAAACATCTAATCTCACGAACCGATTGGCCAAGGCCTGAACATCAACGATCAACAACCACTCCTCTCTATGTGATCGCAAGCCAACCTTAGCGAATGCGAAGAACAACTGGACGGCCTCCTCAAAAGCTTTTACGCGATCTCGAGACTCCCTACGCGATCGCGAAGGGCAAAACTCTGCAACAGCTGAACCTGCAATTCTGCAACATCACCAAGGCATGAAATGGTCCGATTGATCATCTGAAACTCACCCGAGACCCCCGGGACCTCAACCAAAAGAACCAACATATCCTAAAACCTTATTCAAACTTGTTCCAATCATCAAAACACCTCAAATAACATCAAATCACACAAAACACATCGGATTCAAGCCAAACTTTCTAAAATCTTCTAAATTCCGCTTTTGATCAAAAACCAAACCATACCACGTCCGAATGACCTGAAATTTTGCACACACATCCCAAATGACACGACGGAGATACTGCAACTCTTGGAATTCCATTCCGACCCTTATATCAAAATCTTGCCTACCAACCGGAAATCGCCAAAATATCAACTTCGTCAATTCAAGCCTAAATTCACTCTGAACCTCCAAAACTCATTCCGATCACACTCCTAAGTCCCAAATCACTGGTGAAGCTAACCGAGCCACCGGAACTCACATCCGAGCCCTCTAACACATAAGTCAACATCCGGTTGACTTTTCCAACTTAAACTTCCTTCAAAGAGACTAAGTGTCTCAAACTTACCAAATCCTCTCTGAACCCTAACCAATCAATCTGACACCACAAAACACCGGATAATGAAGCATAAAGAATTAGAAATGGGGGAAACGGAGCGGCAACTCATGAGACGACTGGCCGGGTTGTCACACTTCGGAAGCTTATATCTTTTGATATACAAAGAATTTTGGAAACTAAAATTGTATCCCTTCGTGTCTAGTTTCCAGAAAGGTAAAGAAGTTATTATTTGGAAATTTGTAGCAAAAGTTATGGTCAAAATACTGAAGCCTGGTAGGGAGAAAACTGTGTACGACCGCACGATTTTTGTGCGACCGCATTGGGCAGTGTGCGGCTGCACTTGGATTTGTGCGGGCCGCACACTGAGATTAAGAGGAAGTACTATATAAGCGAGGCTTAGGGTTTCATTTCACATTTTGGACTTGGGGATCTCAGTTTATGGCAATTGTTCGTGAGATTTCCAAGAAAATCATCGGGGTAAGTGATTCTAACTCAGATTTGGTTAATATATATGAATATATCATTGTCTTCCTCATTCAATCAGTATTTTGAGATGAAAATTTGAGGAAAATTATAGAAATTTCATTAAAAAAAATTTGAGATTTGAAAGCCGATTTGGAGTCCGATTTGAGTTTGGAGTCGGATTTGAGTGAAGCTAGTATGATTGGACTCGTAATTGAATGGGTTGTCGGATTTTGTAAGTTTTGTCGGATTCTAAGGCATGGGTCGGGTGTGATTTTTGGCTAGATTTGGGATTTGATTTAGAATTTGATCTTTATATTGTAATTATTTCCTTGGGCTTTATCTGATGTATTTGAGTTGCTTCTGGCTACTTTTGAGCCATTCGGAGGTTGCTACGCGCGTGATGGCATTCTTGGAGCATCGCTTGGCTTGCTCGGTATTTGGAATTGACTTGTTTGAGATAAGTAATTCTTTTAAACTTAGTGTTGAGGGTATGAAACCCTGAATTATGTGTTATGTGATTGGTGTTGAGGTGATGCACATGCTAGGTGACAGGCGTGTGAGCGTTCACCCTGTGAATTATGACTCCGTTATTTTTAGGGCACTGTATAATGGCCCTACTTTGTTGATAGCTATGCTTTTCACCATGTGATAAAGTAATTGAGCTATACATAATGCTAGATATCCTGTTTAGGCTTTATGCTGATATTGTTGGGACCCATAATGGTCGTTTTCTTGCTGTCACCTCATTGATTTCATTGATATTTTGTACACAGTCACATTCATGCATGCATATCATATCTCAGTCTTAGTTATTACTTATTGATACATCATATCATTATTTTGGGTCAATTTTTATGGCATTATGAGCCCGTGGGTGAGATTGGAGAGATTGATGATTGAGTAAGGCCGAGAGCCTAATTATGAGTGATAGTTATAGGATCGGGCTTCACACTGCAGCGGTTATATTGATTGTGATAGCACTTGGGTCGTAGGAGCCCCTCCGGAGTCTGCACACCCCTAGTGAGCGCGGATGATATTATTGAGGGATGAATTCTCCTGGATATGGATTTGTCCGAAGTATTTGATATCTGGAGATGAATTTCTCCACAGGGTTGGATTGCTTTTTTTCCTCGGTATTGGATGACCTATAGTTAGTGTTGTATATGTTCTGTGATGGATTTTCCTGGGCCACATGGGCCATATACAGTATCGAGTGGTTGAGCGTATATATATTATGGAGGAATGGATTTCCCTGGACATGGATTTGTCCGAAGTACTTGATACCTGGAGATGGATTTCTCCACAGGGTTAGATTGCCCTTTTTCCTTGGTACTGGGTGACTTAAAGTCAGTGTTATATATGTTCCAAGATGGATTTTCCTGGGCCGTATGGGCCATATATAGTACTGAGTGGTTGAGTATAATGAGTGAAAAGTGTGAGATAATGAGATTGAGTATTCTGAGAGTGTGAGTACATGATTCATCTCTGGGATACATGGCATTGGCATGCATATATGACATACATGCATAGAGACACATTTTTCCTCATGTTGTATGGTATCACGTCATTCATGACTTTTTACACACCTTGATATGTGGTCATAGAGAGATATCTCATCTTGCTATCTGGAAAAAAATGAAACATCTTATTTATTGTGAAAATGTTTTTTTTTTGAAAAAAAGAAATACAGTTTTCAAACTATCTCATATTTTTTGAAGATTTTGGTGAAGGATTGAGTGTTTAATGATATCCTTGAAAAGCAGAACTATTTTCGGAAAAATTGTGAAAAAGCTGAGCATTTTATCTCTGAGTTACTTCTTTATTTATATGCTCTATGTTGTTATGAATTGTTGTTGGCTTCTGGTGTTGGACCCGACCATGTTCCAGCTCGTCACTGCTTTCAACCTAAGTTTAGGTTTGTTACTTATTGAGTACATTAGCTCGGTTGTACTTATACTACACTTTCTGCATATTAAGTGCAAATTTCGGATGCTGATGTTGTTATGTTCGATGGTTGGAAGATGACATGCGTTCTGGTTGTGGCTACCTCTTGTTCATGGTAGTCGTAGATTTATAATACTCTGTTTATGTACTCTTCAAATAGAAGATGTATTTACTTCATATCAACTTTGTAAACTCTATTCTTAGAAGCTCATGATTTGTACTACCAGTCCTTGGGAATTGTATAAGATTCAGATAACTCATATGTTTAATTATTCATTTGATATTGTTGGAATTGGATAGTTATTAGTTGGCTTACCTAGCGGGTTGGGTTAGGTGCCATCACAACTGGTGGATTTTGGGTCGTGACATTGTGTGATGTCTTAGAACCTCTTTTACAATTATACTACTTCAGGAGCAAATCGAGGCATATATGTAATATAGAGAATATTTCTCTAGCTTATCTTCAATTATAACCATAGAAAGCCTAAATTATCACTTCTGGTGGTCATATGCATATACCACTTCTGGTAGTTAACAAAATTTAGTTATAATGAGATATACGAAACATAATCACTTCTCGTGGTTGTATATATTTTACAAACTCTGCTGGAGTTTAAGTGGATCTAACAATATTATCCACTTTGTAATCCTTTATGCAGATAAATAGGATGAAAACAAATACCAAAATAAGTATTGTATACGTAACACATAACCAAGCAGGTGATGATAAAAATATTAAAATATAAGCAAAAGACTAAAATTAAATTACGCAAATTTGGCCACTCCGGATGTAAGTGATATCTACATCACTATTGCCAAAGGAAAAACTCACCATCTCAAGGATACAATCTGCATTACGATACTCAGAATGAACAAGATCTAACCACGGAGGTAAGAGCGTCGCCTTACATCGGAGATGAACACCGAAATAGAAATTAAATTCAAAGTAAGTGCTCAAAATGGTAGAGTCTCGTGCTGATAACGTATTATAAAATAAAAACTGTAAAGTAAATAAATCTAAGACAGGTATAGAGAGAGAGAGAGAGAGAGAGAGAGAGAGATTGATGTATTATTCAACTTCAAACTCATATATAATGAACTGAAATCTCCTCTATTTATAGAAGAAAGCAAGTTGATGTATAAGCTGCTACTGCAAGTTGCTGTGTAAGCTGGTTGTAAGCTGCTACAGCAAGTTGCTGTGTAAGCTGCTTGTAAGTTGCTTGTAAGCTGCTATTGTACCAGATATAGATAATTTTCTACCGTGGATAATATTTATCCATAACGGAGTACCGAAATGATAAGCTTCTTCAAGAGGCTTATTTTCAATAGAATACTAAATAGATAAATATATTTACAGTGGAGTCCCATATGGATAAACTTCTTGAATAAGCTTATTTACAACGGGGTACTAAATGAAAATCCATAATACATATATTTATAACAAAAAAGATTGATTTTTTACCATATTATTTAAGTTCTTGTTCAATTATTAAAATAATTTGGGGATGAGAGCTACATCACTTGATGAGCTCCCTGCTTTCTGTAGTTAGTTGAATGGTTCAACGCCCATTCAATGGCGAAGCTAGGAATTTTTTCAAGTGTGTTCAAATTTAAAAAAAGTGAAAAAAATTTCCGACAAAGGGTGTTCAATATGTGTTATATACCTCTAAAACGTAATATTTTACCTATATACACAATACAATTTTTTGATGAAGGGTGATCAGTTGACCACCCTTATTACCATGTGGCCTCGCCACTGCACCCATCAATAGCGCAACATCCCATTTCCTTCCTCGTATAATAAAAAAAAGTTGTCATATTCTTCAACTTGTTATAAATAGAATTCTATTTAAGGTGAATGTCTATATTTTAGAGAGATTCTAGGGTTTGTTACTTGGTGGCTAAGTCACTTTTTTCCTATAAATATATGGGTTTTATTCCATTGTAATTGATCCCAAATCAATAAGAATTCTCTCTTTCTACTTTTCTCTCCAATACTATTCTTCTTCTTTTATTGTTTCATAACACGTTATCAGCACGAGACTCTGACCAATTGAGTAGAAGCTTTGGGATTGAGCATAATAATTGTCAATTGTTCCATGAGCTTCCTTCATGATTAAATTCTGGATTTAAGGTATGTATTTTACCATATTTTTTTCTTTTATTCTTTAATTTGATTTTATATACAAGCAAAGATAATAAAGTTTGATTATAACTCTAATGGAGTTTGTATGAAATTATAACAACCTGAAATGGTAAAATTTATATGCCTTGCCATGAACAAATTCATGTATGATTGTGGGAAAAGAAGTGAAAACCCGTCCCATTGAATTTGCTTCATTCTCATTCCCTTAAGAGAATGTGATAGCAATATGTGATAAGTCTGAAAGAAGACAAAATTATTGTCATGAAGGTATCAATGGATGTGGACGTGGCAATAGACGAAATTATAATCGCCATCATTGTGATAATGAGAATAATAAGGATTAGCAAAATAATCCTTCACTCTGTGAAAGTAATATTTGTCATCAAATTGATATGAGATTTTGTAAAACACATATAGATGATTACAGTCCATTCATGATGTGAATGTGACAACATGTGATTTATGAATACATACTCATTCTTGGGAAGAATATGAATGTGCTAATGATAGTGAATATACCACACTCGCCTCTAGAATAAGGTTTGAGGGGAAGTAAGATAATAATGTCATTATTATGGCATGAATGGTCATTGGTCACGTACCTATTGCACACCAAAATATTTTGGTAATATAATTATTAAAGAATAATATTAATGCAAGGAATAGATCTTGCATATAATTTTGACCATGACCATAATGATATAACTGTCTCTTTAAAAGAGATATTCACCACATGGATGTTGATGAATATGTGGTAGTACAAAATTAACTGAGAACTCTTGAAGAGCCAATTATTACTATTTTGGAGAAATACAATTGATTATCATGTCAATTTATTGTGTTTTAGTAAGTCTCAAAGAAACTTAATGAGTTTCTAAAGTATCAGTTGGTCATACTGAGACTATAAATAAAGGAAAGATTTAACATCTTCTATTACTACAACTTGTAGCGAGGTAGTATGTATGTGAAAAGCTACCCACTTTATTCTCTAGTTTGTACTATACAAACAAAAGAATGCCACAATAAAATAGAAGTTTATTGATATAAAAACACATATCTTAATAAACTTGGAGTTTATTGATAATTGCACATGTCATGGTGTAAATCTGAAGTTTATCAATATTGATAGTTTATTCAGTTGGCATAATTGGTTTAGCCATATCAATTTAAGTACGGTGTGCAAAAATAATAGAGAATTCACATGGGTAAATATTAAAGAACTAGAAAGTTCTTTACTAATTCTCTTATATTGCTTGTTCTCATTAATTAAGAGACCAACTAAAATTGGGATTGAATCCCATGAATGCTGGAAATATTAAAGGTGAATACGGGCTCATTCACCTGCCATGTATACCACATAAGATGCATCTATGAGATGGTTACATGTGCGATTATTATTAATCCACAACATGGTGTTTGCGAGGTAACTTGCTCAATAATTTGATTTAGAGCATAATTTTCAGATTTTTTATTCAAGATAGTTCATCTTGATAAGTTGGTTTACATCACAGTTGGTTTAGCAAACTGATATATTGAGTGTCTTCACTTAATAGCTAAATAATTGCTTGTGAGAACAAAGTTATATATATCAGTTTGATATACGTTATATACGAAAGTATATTATTTTCTCCCCTCACAAGTGGTTCAGGGTCAGGAACTAAATAATTCCATCTTATTATTATTGATGTGCGGTGTATATTTTGATTAACACCATAACGCAAAAAGATGGTTTCTCAAAGTTGAGGAAAACAAGTTAGTTTTTCTAACATGAGGGGGAGATATGATAAACAATTGAGAAAAGGTTACATGAAATAAATTATCATTTATACATTTAGATCCTCGAATAATATTATGAACTTGATTGCTAACCAGATGCATTTGCTGACTCAAAGAAAGTAACTATATTCTCATTGAAAATGCTCATATTAAGTCCTAGAAGGACAGTCTATGGTACGCTTAAAGTGTGTAGATAAATCGGTTTCAAATAAACTTCTTGATAAAGAAGATGAGCAAATGATCATAATAAAGGAGGCAGGTGATCTAGAAGATCACATGACATAAAACTTCATAAAATCTCAGGAGAGATTCAAGTACCTAAAAATATGAATGAAGAGATCTCTATATTATGTCTTTATGAAAACAATATTGAAACCGATATAAAATGTTCGTCGACGACATCTATGATACCGCTAAATATAGATAAGGATCTTAAGTTTGTCGAATACAGACACAAAAATATTGATCAAATGGAAGAGACACAACTCGAATAGAATTGGTTCCATATGAAAGACATGTAGTTTTGGACATAAAGTTCAAACACTCTAAAGTCAATGGTGTGTTTTTCAATCATTTTCATGTATCTTATTTGTCTGGAATGTCATGAAAACTTAATACAAATCTAAAGTCTATTTATATGGCTTATTTGACTATACTTATATGATAATCCCTGAAGGATTTAAATTGCTTGAAGCATAAACAATTCTTGATGTTGAAGTACCACATCCTCAATGCAATTTATGCATATTTATATCTTGCTATAATTATAAGCATGATAATGTGATAGTGAAGATTTTCAAGGTATAAAATATTCATTGGAGTTAATATGGCTATTTTATTCATCAAATCTCTGCCGACGTCAACATTCAAGAAGGTAGTGCACAAGATTGGAATGCGAAGGCTCAAGGATGTGAATTGATGCTCTTATCAGGGGGAGTTAATACGCATTGTAGTCTTTTTCCCTTATAAGGTTTTGTCCCACTTTCCTTGCAAGGTTTTTAACAAGGCAACCAAAAGGCGTATTGTTAGATATGTGTACTCTTTTTCTTTCACTAGAATTTTTTTCCCAATAGGTTTTATTTTAGATAAGGTTTTAATGAGGCACATTATCTGTTGAATAGACATTCAAGGGGGAGTGTTATAAATTTAATTCTATTTAAGGTGAATATCTATATTTTAAAGAGATTCTAGGGTTTGTTACTTGGTAGCTAAGTCACTTTTTCCCTATAAATAGAGGGGTTCTATTCAATTGTAATTGATCCCAAATCAATAAGAATTCTCTCTTTCTACTTTTATCTGCAATACTATTCTTCTTGTTTTATTGTTTCATAACACAACTACATTTAACACCCACACAATATTTCATTCCCATACCATTTTCTTATGTATTTTAAATATTTTGAATTTTCGAAAAAGATCACTGGATATGTCATAAATCGATTCAGATATTTGGGTATTAAAAAGGCTGGGTTGACTATTCTTTTTCTTAATATAGTCCTAAAAGAAATTGAAGGACTACCTAATCGACAAACAAAATCAAAATCAACATGAACATGAATTTTGTACATTTAACGGGGACCACAACATCAACTTGTCCCCAACAACCCATTTCCTCTATTTTCTTATCATTTAACATGCCCATAAACAATGAATTATGAATTATCAAGTTTGTCATGCAAACTTGGTAAGGCTGTATTAAGTTTGTGGATAGGTGGGGTTGCTCTGATGGTAAGCAACCTCCATTTCTAATTAAAAGGTTGTGAGTTCGAGTCCCCCAAGAGTAAGGTGAGAAGTTCTTGGAGGGAAGGATGTCGGAGGTCTATTTGGAAACAACCTCTCTACCCCAGGGTAGGGGTAAGGTCTGCATACACACTACCCTGACCCCACTAAGTGAGATTATACTGGGTTGTTGTTGTTGTCATGCAAATAAACTAAAGACAGTTCAGATTGGACCTAATCCAGTAACCCTGTGGCGGTGCATGATAGTTGTTATATATCTTTATTATACTTTGAAGTAATGGTAAATTTGTCTCCATATAACTTATAGATTACGAATTCGCATCATAAAAATAGTCAGCAATGCTTACATTAGGATAAAATATTTACATCAAATCTTCTAGAGTGCGATTCTTTTACAAATCAAATAGTTGATGTCTTCTCTGTTGTGCACCGAATTATCCTTTTTTGTTTTTAGCCAAAAAGAATCTCATTATCATCTTTAAAAAATATTCTTTTATTCTTAGTGGTTTGTTTCATATTTTACGTTTGGCACCAACACCCCACAAAGCTGCTCTTTTACATATTATTGACAAGATTTATATACTTCAATTAACAAATAAATTATTTGGATGCAAAATCGTTTCAATACAATAAAATAAAGACATTCTGTCCATTAGTTACACTAAAATATATAATAATACATTAATTTCTTATAAAATCTAAATCTTTATACTTTGGTAAGTTGTTCTTTTCGAGAACACTATGATTTATGTTGTTGAAAGTAATTTCTTTAAATTAATCTTAGCATAAAAGTTGTAAATAAAGGGTAACTATTATTCAGGAAAATATTTAAGATCATTTTTGTCGTTTCACTTTGTATAATTAAAAGTCATTTTCCTTCTCCGGATTTTGCAACTTGCGAAAATATCCTTTTTCTTTTTCTTTCTTCGTTTGCTATTTTTTGGTTTACTTGTCATTTTTCCTTCTTTTTTTTTCTTAATTTCTTTTTTGTCCCTCTTTAGCTTAATAACATCAAAAAGATAAATAATCATTAGAGCACACAAAAGAGACACACATTTATATATAGCGAAAATGTTGATTTTCTTACCTTTTAGATTTAGAATTCCTTCCAAAAATTTCTCATCTTTGCCCGCACATACATACATACAAGGAAAACCAATAAAATTAAAATCCCTATGGAAGCTGATGTTTCTATTCTCTCTGCAATCTTGAGAGTGTATCTTCTTTTCTTTTTTTGTTGGTGATTTTTCTTGAAAATTGACAAAAGGGGTTGTTGTGAATTTTAGTCTTCTTTTTGTGAATTTCCTTGAAAATTATTTAAAGGGGTTGTAGGGTTTTGAGATTTGGGAAGTGGGATGGTGAGTTTTTGGGTTTTTTTGTTCTTTAGTTTTGTGTCTTTAATGGCTTCTGGAGCTCTTGGAAGTGTAATTTTGATTGGAAAAAACCTTACTTTGTCTTTTGACGACATTGAAGCTAGTTTTGGTGAGTTGACCTTACTGCCCCCCCCCCCCAACCCCAAGACTTCTCTTATAAATTTTGCATCAGGTAGGCTGCCTATATTATGCCCCTTCCTTAGGTGCGGCCCTTCCCCAAACAACACGGGATGCTTTGTGTATCGGGCTGCCCTTTAGTATAATTTGTGGCAGTTGTGTAGTGTAATGGTTGGGAAGTGCTTTTTGATGAATATTGGGAGCTTGGTCTTCTTCAGGAGCTTCTTGAACTAATCATGCTTTGCTTTTTACTTTCCATGTTTGTGTTTGGGGTGGTTGGGGAGGGGGGGGGGGCTAGATCATGTTTGTTATTAAAGGCTTTATAGGGGAATAAAAGTATTCATCTTAGAAATTTGATCTGTCATATTTTGTAAGTTTTTATTTTTCAGTTGGAATCTTCAAAGGATCTGTACTTGCATCATGAGAATATGTATGAATGTTGTATTAATAACTTGCATAGCGGGAGCTTAGTACCTCGGGCTGCCCTTTTGTTGTATTAATAACTTGCATTTAGAGCTGAATATATTTTGTTGTTGATCATGTGTTTGGTTTCTTTGTATTTGACTTATGAAGTTTTTAATGTTGGCTGTATTTCTGTTTTAACTGAAAATGCTAAATGTTGTGATATAGCAAAGGTTTTCTATACTTTTCTGTTGGCATGATATTTACCGGGCTTCTTTTCTGCTAATGTACGAATTCGACCTGTTTTAATTTCAGCTCCCTCACCAAAGGGTTCAGGCAAATGTGGAACATTGTATGTGGCAGAGCCTTTGGATGCATGCTCAACCTTGACTAACAAGATTGAACCTATTAATAACTTCACAAAAGATCCATTTGTGCTGATAATTAGGGGTGGATGTAGCTTTGAGGATAAAGTCAGAAAAGCACAAGCTGCAGGTTTTAAAGCAGCCATTATCTATGACAATAAATATGGTGTTATCATTCCAAGTAATGAACTCTTACATTTTTTTTTTAAATTCATTCAGTCCATTCTAAGTTCATTAATTTTGATCCATCACGGTAGAAGTAAAATGATTTCTTGGGAAGGGAAATAGATTTACAGTTTAATTTGACATTGAACTCGTTACTCCTTGCAGAAGCTAGCTATCCGACGTTATACAATTTTTTATGCAAATTTGCTGCTTTGCCTTTAATCAATTAATGCTCTGAATATGCCATATAAAATGTTGACGAAACTTTGAAACTGTCAAGTGATAAACCAAACTACGCTTCATTCCCTAACTAGTTATTCATAAAAACTCGTAGGATGAAAAATAAAAGTGCTATTTGGACATTCCATTTGGTAAAGAGGGATTGATCCATGTGAAGGAAGTTACACAAGATATTTTGCCATCTCCAATTTATAACAAAAAATTATTATCCAGCTCTTAAGATCTCTTTTAGTCTTTTATTATGCGATGCAATTGAATTCCAAGTTTTATAATTATTCTATTATGCCCACTGGCATTAGGGTCACTGAGCTGGACTAAATACATGTCTACAACTTTTAGATGATTATTAGGAAAACCAGTTGTGGCAAAACTTGTATGCGACCAAGTAGATACTCTTGGATTGAAAAATTAAATGACTTAGAAATAAAAAGCTCGAAATCCTTGCCAAGCTTTCTCATGATCGTTATGATGTGTTCATGTTCTGTGATTTGTCTTGAGCCAGCATGTCCCAAAGTGGTACTTCTGAAATGTTCATATCATAGAAGATTATTAGCCCACCCCCTGCCACAAGGAAAATGAAATAGAGAACTCAGAAATCTTTTGTCAAAGACTTCAAAAACCAATTTCAACTCTTGCTTTGAATGCTTTAAGCTTCTATAATTGTTGATTTTTAACAACCAAAGGTTTAACCAGACACGCAATACAGTGGCAGGAACCTCTACTGGTGTGAAGATACTCGCACTGTTCGTTTCAAAAGCTTCTGGAGAAACACTCGCAAAGTATGCTGGTGACACTGATATGGAAGTATGGATAACCCCAAGCTTGGAAAACTCAGCTTGGTCAATCATGGCTACATCGTTCATTTCATTACTTGCTATATCAGCCGTGCTTGGGATGTGTTTCTTTGTTCGCCGACATCATATACGAAGAGAGCGGCCCCAAGCCTCTCGCGTTCGTGAGTTTCATGGGATTAGTAGACGTTTGGTGAAAGCTATGCCAAGTTTGATATTTGCATCAGTTGTTGAAGATAATTCTACATCAGTAACATGTGCTATATGCCTCGACGATTATAATGTGGGAGATAAGCTTAGAGTTCTTCCATGCCGGCACAGTAAGTTATCCTCTCTTATAGAGGTTATTTACTTTCGAAGTTGTTCATATTTAGCTCTATTTGTTACTAATGCCGTTGAAGGTAAGGAACGCGCACCATTTCATTAAGGTTTGTTCCTCCATTGGGAGGATACTCATCCTTTTTGAGTTTTGGTGCCATGACAAACTAATCATGAATCATGGTTGATAAGCACTAATATATCCTCTTAAACATGAATCTATGTTAGTGCCATCACTAAGGAAACTTGACTCCTCTCCCGCCGAAATCTTGTGGTAGCATGACTTTACTGAAAATGTGCATCACTTCGTGCCACCCACCTCCACTAGTCCTCACCGCTGAGAGTGGTACTCTGTAAAATTTCCTTCAACCTTTGAAATTCATCCATCTCCCATTCATGTAAATTCCAAACAGTGAAATTCCCCCTCTTTTACCACCCGAATCTGTTGTACCATCGTCTCTTTCCGGCACGAAACTCTAAATAAGTTGGGGAATGCCGTTCTCATATACTCTCTCCGCAGTCCGCACCACGGTTGATCCCAAAAACTGACTATACTTCCATTCCCTACTGTATAAGTAACTAAGCTGTTGAAATCTTCCTAACCCTTCGTAATACTCCTCTACGTTTCTAGACCTCCATTCCCCTTCCACGACTCCATATTTTCCTGCTATCACCTCCCTTCATAATGCCTGCTCTTCAATCCTGAATCTCCATAACCACTTCCCAAGTAGTGCCTTGATCAAAAAGGATTTTCATTCCAAGCCGTCCCATATCACCTTAACTTTTACCCTTTCTAAAGTAGCAAACAGTTATAAATACAGTTTATACTTGATTTTTGAAATTATTCCTTTTCTGAAGTCTCCTTGGTGGCTAACTATGGTGAAAACCAAAGTTATGGTTCCAAGCATCATATAATTGGAATATTTCCCTTGTCCGGAGCTGCTCTATTTTGTTATACTGCAGTATTTATTGATAAGCTTTCATTGATATATGTTCACATTCAAAATTTATTTCTTCTGTAGCACTTGGCGTTTTTCAGTTATTAACACGTCCTGTGTAAACTTTTCAGAATTTCATACCAAGTGTGTTGATGCTTGGCTGACATCATGGAGAACCTTTTGCCCTGTTTGCAAACGGGATGCAAGGACTAGCACTGGCGAACCACCAGCATCTGAATCTACACCATTGCTTTCTTCGAGCCTGCTATCTGGATCTTCAATGTCATCTCTAAGGTCATCATTAGCATCATCAGCAGTAATACATATAGGCACAGGAGTATCTCGATCGCCTTCCGTTTCTCGTTCCCAATCAATCTCTAGCTCTCATAACCAGCACTCTCTTTGGTCCTACCACCAGTCACCTCATTTTGCTATAAGCCGAAGTTCACTCGACCTTCAAAATGCATCTTCGCAAAGATCTCGTGTACCTTACTTAATTTCATCTAACTCATTGGGTTATCCTTCTCTATCACCTCTTAATTCAAGACACACGTCTGCATGCATTCCTAGTCCTAGCAATCCCTCTTCGAGCTATATTGGATCAACCAGTCAGCATCATAACCCACTGCACCACAGTGAATCAATTACAAGCCTTTCACCATTTGCATCAGCTAACTCTCTTCCTGGGTGCGAGTCATGATTTAGTTGGTCGTTGGAAACACTAGTCGAATTTGTGAAGCCTGAGTCATGATTTAGTTGATCGTTGGAAACACTAGTCGAATTTGTGAAGCCTCTTACCGGACACAGAAAATTACAGCTGAAAACAGTGGAACTGATTCGTATTGGTTGATGTGGCATCTGGACACAGGAAATACAACAGGTAACTCTCGATTTCTGCATTATTGCTCAGCACTTCTGTAATATTGATTTAGTAGTTGGATAGGTTTGGTATTTATATCTGGAGGTTTTTACTGAGTGTACATGCTCAAAGATGGGTTCTATGCATTGCCCCCTCTTTTGTTTAATTGTTTTTCCTTTTTCTTTTTCTCCTTTTTTTTCATTTTTCTCCGATGGTAGTGATGTTTTTAGCCATGTCCACTGATAGATGGTTGAGGCCTTTAGTTGCATGTAAATATCAATGTCAGTTAGATGACTTTTTTCTGTTTTAATTTTTGAAAGGAATAAAGAGCATCCAATTTTATTTTATTTTTGGTTGTTTCCAGATATTGTACATCTGAGGTTGAGAAAGAAGTTTCATGAGCAAAACCATGTGATGTTGTTTTGTTGGTTGCGGCTATACACGAAATATAATTATGCATGTCATTTCCAGTTTTCAAAGATGAATGTTACGATTAGATAAGCAGAATAGACTTAGAATTTGGTGTAGTTGAATTTATAATTATTAAAATTGAATCTTTGTTTAGTTCAAAGGTACTTCCTTGGAGTTTTACTGAAGCATAATTTCAGATGATGAACTTCGTTGGTAGTTGACTCGTTTAAATCTTCGTATAACGTAATAAGAGTTCAAACTTTTTTTGCTTAAGAATTATGTATAAATATAGGCAAAAATTTGAAACTCTTTATTCTTGAAAATATAGTAAATTGCATAATAATACATTATCCTAAGCAATAGAGGATTCAAACAGCATACCACAATCAGGGGGAGCCAACTAAGACCACATGGACTATATCGTAGGTCTCCAATGACAGCTGATTTTGTTAGTTTTTAATTGAATTTGAGGTTTTAATCGATTTATAGGTCATAATAAGAGAATTTCTGTCAGTAATAAAGAAAATAAAGTCATATTTTACATTAACAAGTTGTCGAAAGAAAAGGGAAAGAAAAAGAAAAAAAGAATTCACGGGCTGCTTTGAATAATCTTTGTTTTGTCGGTTTATTGCTGATGTAACCTAAAAAGCTAACTTTTTAGGTTATTGATGGTTTGAGACTCAAAATAAAATTTTCGGCCTTGAGTTAGATCTTTTGAGGGCCCGGACTCCGCTTATGACACGCATAACCGTCGGTAAAAATAGCACGGTATAACCCGTTTTCAGACTGGTCAATCAAAAATAGTCAGCGTTTATGAAGTCAATGAAAAACAGTCACTATTTTGCTGCAACAGAGACCGGTCCAGCATAATATACTGGAGTTCGGTGCACATGTGTATGAACTCCAGCATATTATGCTGGACCGGTATAATGTGCTGACTCCAGTATAATATACTGGAGATTGGAGCACCGGTGCTCCAAACTCCAGTATATTATACTGGTCAATTATACTTGCTGGAACTCCAGTATATTATGCTGGAGTTCTAGTGTACTTATGCTGAAACTCCATCATATTATGCTGGAGTTCCAGCATACTTATCCTGGAACTCCAGTATAATATGCTGGAGTTCAAGCGTAATTATGCTGGAACTCCAGTATAATATACTGGCGTATTTTCTGAGTTTTGAACAGTATTTTCGCTCAGATTTATCTTTACATAAAAAGTGGCTAAATTTCGATTACTTTTGAAACTGGGCTATTTTTGAATTTCTCCCTAACCGTCATGGTGCTAATTTTTTGGGATTTTAACACATTTGGCGGTCGGTAAAAAATAATTATAATTACTAGCTAAATATATAAAAATATACACTGATTGTGTATATATATAACTTATCAATATAGA
Organism: Nicotiana sylvestris; assembly: GCF_000393655.2. NCBI lineage: Eukaryota > Viridiplantae > Streptophyta > Magnoliopsida > Solanales > Solanaceae > Nicotiana > Nicotiana sylvestris. The sequence continues at coordinate 177,765,001 of NC_091062.1, forward strand.
AAAAGTATATACTTTTCGGCTATTACTTTAAAAGGTGGTTATACAATATAGATTTTACTATCTTTTTGTTGGTTTAATATTTTGAACTTTACATTTTAAGTATTTACATTAAAGGTAAGAAACTAAACTGAAGAAGCGTAGTGTTTGAAGAAATAAATTGGAAAACTATAAAGTGTTATAAAATAAAGACTGTAAAGTAAAGACAAGTATAGAGAGAAACTGTTATATTATTCGAATTCAAACTGATGTACATAATGAACTGAAATCTCTTCTATTTATAGAAGAAAGGAAGCTGTTGTGTAAGCTGCTACTATACCAGATATGGATAATCTTCTACTGAGAGCAATGTTTATCCATAACGGAGTACTGAAAGGATAAGCTTATTATACCCGATATGGATAATCTTCTACCGGGGGTAATGTTTATCCATAACTGGGTACTGAAAGGATAAGCTTATTATACCCGGTATGGATAATCTTCTACCGGGGATAATATTTATCCATAACTGGGTACTGAAAGGATAAGCTTATTATACCCGGTATGGATAATCTTCTACCGGGGGTAATGTTTATCCATAACCGGGTATCGAAGTGATAAGCTTCTTCAGGAAGCTTATTTCCAATAGAGTACTTAAATAGATAAACATATTTACGGTGGAGTCCCATATGGATAAGCTTCTTCAGGAAGCTTATTTACAACGGAGTACTAAATGAACATCCATAATATAATATATTTATAACACTCCCCCTTGGATGTTCATTAAAAGATAATGTGCCTCATTAAAACCTTACTAGGAAAAACCACGTGGGAAAAAATCCTAGTGAAGGAAAAAGAGTATATAAGGAAAACCCCATGGGAAAAAACCTTAGTAAGGGAAAAAGAGTGCATCGCGTATTTTACTCCCCCTGATGAAAACCTTGTTTCAAATATTTGAGTCTCCGCATTCCAATCTTGTATACCATCTTCTCAAAAGTTGAAGTTGGCAAAGATTTAGTGAATAAATCTGCTGGATTATCACTTGAACGGATTTGTTGCACATCAATGTCACCACTTTTCTGAAGATCGTGTGTGTAGAATAATTTTGGTGAAATGTGCTTCGTTCTATCTCCTTTTATAAATCCTCCCTTCAATTGGGCTATGCATGCAGCATTGTCTTCGTATAAAATTGTGGGTCTTTTCTCACATTCCAAACCACATTTTTCTCGAATAAAATGAATTATTGATCTCAACCATACGCATTCCCTACTTGCTTCATGAATAGCTATTATCTCAGCGTGATTTGAAGAAGTAGCAACAATAGATTGCTTTGTGGAGCGCCATGATATGATAGTACCTCCATATGTAAATACGTAGCCGGTTTGAGATCGAGCTTTATGGGGATCAGATAAATAACCTGCATCTGCATAACCAACAAGGTCTGCACTATCTTTGTTAGCATAAAACAAACCCATATCAAGAGTTCCCTTTAAATATCGCAATATATGCTTAATCCCGTTCCAATGTCTTCGTGTAGGAGAAGAACTATATCTTGCTAGTAAATTAACAGAAAATGCTATGTCAGGCCTTGTAGCATTAGCAAGATACATTAGTGCACCAATTGCACTGAGATAGGGTACTTCGGGACCAAGGAGTTCCTCGTCCTCTTCTGGAGGTCGGAACAAATCCTTATTCACTTCAAGTGATCGAACAACCATTGGTGTACTCAATGGGTGCGCTTTGTCCATGTAAAAGCGTTTTAAGACCCTTTCTGTATAGGCAGATTGATGGATAAAGATCCCGTCTGCTAAATGTTCAATTTGCAGACCAAGACAAAGTTTTGTCTTTCCAAGATCTTTCATCTCAAATTCTTTCTTAAGATATTCAATTGCCTTTTGGAGCTCTTCTGGAGTTCCAACAAGATTTATGTCATCAACATAAACAACAAGTATAACAAATTCTGATGCCATTTTCTTTATAAAAATACATGGACAAATAACATCATTTATGTAACCTTCTTTCAGCAAATATTCACTAAGGCGATTATACCACATGCGCCCAGATTGCTTTAAACCGTACAAAGATCTTTGTAATCTGATTGAATACATTTCCTGAGATTTTGCTTCAGGCATTTTAAATCCTTCAGGGATTTTCATATAAATTTCATTATCAAGTGAACCGTACAGATAAGCTGTAACTACATCCATTAGATGTATTTCAAGCTTTTCATGTAGTGCTAAACTGATGAGATATCGAAATGTTATGGCATCCATAACAGGTGAATATGTTTCATCAAAATCGACTCCAGGTCGTTGTGAGAATCCTTGTGCAACAAGGCGAGCTTTGTATCTTTCAACTTCATTTTTATCATTCCTTTTTCGCACAAAAACCCATTTATGACCAACTGGTTTTATACCAGCAGGTGTTTGGACTACTGGTCCAAAGACCTCTCTTTTAGCAAGTGACTTCAATTCCGATTGAATTGCCTCTTGCCATTTTGGCCAATCAGATCTTTGTCGACATTCTTCGACAGATCGAGGTTCAAGATCCTCACTATCTTGCATAATATTAAGTGCAACATTATATGCAAAAATATTATCCACCACTATTTCAGATCGATTTAAATTAATCCCATCACCGATCGAACTTATTAAAAGTTCCTCACTCACATGAGCTTCGAGTTCATTGATTTCTTCAGGAATCTCAGAACTAATCAGATTTTGGGTCTCTTCAGGAGATCCCTTCATAGTATCGTTTTGATCATTTGTCGATTTTCTTTTTCGAGGATTTCGATCCTTAGAACCCAAAGGCCTACCACGCTTCAGGCGTGCTTTAGGTTCACTATCTCTCATGCTAGTAGATGGTCCTACTGGGACATCAATTCGGATAGGCACATTCTCTGTTGGGATATGTGACTTAGTTATCCTTTTCAAATCAGTAAATGTGTCTGGCATTTGATTTGCTATATTCTGTAAATGGATGATCTTCTGGACCTCCTGATTACATATAGGGGTACGGGGATCAAAGTGAGATAATGATGAAACTTTCCACACAATTTCTCTTTTGATTTCCTTTTTCTCTCCCCCTAATTGTGGGAAATTTGTTTCATCAAACCGACAATCTGCAAATCGAGCAGTAAATAAATCTCCTGTCAATGGTTCAAGATAGCGAATAATAGAGGGTGATTCAAACCCAACATATATTCCTATCCTTCTCTGTGGTCCCATCTTACTACGTTGTGGTGGTGCTACTGGCACATATACAGCACATCCGAAAATTCGTAGATGGGCAATATTTGGTTCATGACCAAAAACTAATTGTGACGGAGAATATTTATTATAATGTGTCGGTCTAAGACGGATAAGTGATGCTGCATGCAAGATAGCATGGCCCCAAACAGTAGTGGGCAATTTTGTTTTCATAAGTAGTGGTCTTGCTATCAATTGCAAGCGTTTAATAAATGACTCTGCAAGGCCATTTTGAGTATGAACATAAGCTACAGGATGTTCAACTTTTATCCCAACGGATAGACAATAATCATCAAAAGCTTGAGATGAGAATTCTCCAGCATTATCAAGGCGAATAGCCTTTATAGGATAATCTGGGAATTGTGCCCTTAATCGAATTATTTGGGCTAATAGCTTTGCAAACGCCAGGTTGCGAGATGATAGTAGGCACACATGAGACCATCTTGAAGATGCATCTATTAGGACCATAAAATATCTAAACAACCCACTTGGTGGGTGAATAGGTCCACATATATCCCCATGTATACGCTCTAAAAAGGCAGGGGATTCAATACCAACCTTCATTGGTGATGGTCTAGTGATCATTTTTCCTTGATAACAAGCATCACAAGAAAATTCGTCATTTGTAAGAATCTTCAAGTTCTTTAATGGATGCCCACTCGAATTTTCAGTAATTCGTCTCATCATTATTGATCCGGGATGGCCCAAACGGCCATGCCAAAGCACAAAAGTATTTGAATCCGTAAACTTCTGGTTTACGATAGAGTGTGCTTCAATTGTACTAATTTTTGAATAGTATAAGCCAGAAGATAAAGTTGGTAACTTTTCTACAATGCATTTCTGGCCAGAAATATTCTTTGTAATACAAAGATATTCCCTGTTCATTTCATCTATTGTCTCAACATGATACCCATTTCGGCGGATATCTATAAAACTCAACAAGTTTCTTCGGGACTTGGAGGAGAACAATGCATTGTCTATAATAAGTTTTGTTCCCTTAGACAGAAATATTATGGCTCTTCCGGAGCCTTCAATCAAACTTATATTACCAGAAATTGTTGAAACATTTGCTTTTTCCTTATGCAAATAAGAAAAGTATTTCTGATCGTTGAATATGGCATGAGTTGTTCCACTATCAATAACACAAATATCTTCATGATTTGTCTTTGATCCAAACATAATTTGAGGGTTATCCATATTCTTCAAAATAACATAAATAAAATATATTATAGTAAACATCATTATCAAAGCATAACTTTTATTTATGTACAACAATTACATAACCATACTATCTATTACAAACAACAAAAATTAAAATATTTACATTTCTACAGATTCACTACCGATTACATGACTTGTTTCTCCTTCTGGGAGTGCAAAGTAATCAGCTACATCCAAATGCATGAAGTCTAAATTATCTTCAGAAATAAAATTTGCTTCAGCATTTTTCTCTGTCTTCTTCAGGGAGGCTTGATAAAGCTCAACCAGGTGCTTTGGCGTACGACAAGTACGTGACCAGTGCCCTTTTCCTCCACATCTATAGCATGCATTTTCTGCATTTGGCGCTTGCACCGCTTCATGCTTTTGTTCCTTCCTTTTCCACTGCTGGTGGTGAGGAGGCTTCTTTGGTGCATTATTATTACCATGATTGGGGTTTCTTCCCCGACCACGGCCATGACCACGACTGGGGCCACGGACCTCTTCCACGTTTAGCTTGGTGGAAGTTCGTCTCATTCACTTCAGGGAATGGACAAGAACCAATAGGTCGACTTTCATGATTTTTCATTAATAGCCCATTATGTTGCTCTGCTATAAGAAGATGTGAGATAAGTTCAGAATACTTTTTAAATCCCATCTCTCGATATTGCTGCTGCAGGAGCATATTCGAGGCATGAAAAGTGGTGAAAGTTTTCTCCAACATATCATGATCAGTAATATTATCACCACATAATTTCAATTGGGAAATAATTCTGAACATAGCAGAATTATACTCACTGATAGATTTAAAATCTTGTAGCCTTAGATGAGTCCAATCATAACGTGCCTGTGGAAGAACGACCATCTTCAGGTGGTCATATCTATCTTTCAAATTATTCCACAGTATGACTGGATCTTTAATAGTGAGATATTCCATTTTCAGGCCCTCATCAAGGTGATGGCGTAGGAATATCATTGCTTTGGCACGGTCTTGGTTTGATGCCTGATTTTTATCCTTGATGGTGTCTGCCAGACCCATCACATCAAGATGAATTTCAGTATCAAGCACCCAAGACATGTAGCTTTTGCCCGATATATCCAGGGCTACAAATTCAAGTTTAGAAAGATTTGACATTATTTAGGAAAAGAAAGTTCTTACCTCTAATACTTTCAGAGTATTTGCTCGAGATGTCAGAGTCTCGTGCTGATAACGTGTTATAAAATAAAGACTGTAAAGTAAAGACAAGTATAGAGAGAAACTGTTATATTATTCGAATTCAAGCTGATGTACATAATGAACTGAAATCTCTTCTATTTATAGAAGAAAGGAAGCTGCTGTGTAAGCTGCTACTATACCAGATATGAATAATCTTCTACTGAGAGCAATGTTTATCCATAACGGAGTACTGAAAGGATAAGTTTATTATACCCGATATGGATAATCTTCTACCGGGGGTAATGTTTATCCATAACTAGGTACTGAAAGGATAAGCTTATTATATCCGATATGGATAATCTTCTACAGGGGGTAATGTTTATCCATAACTGGGTACTGAAAGGATAAGCTTATTATATCCGGTATGGATAATCTTCTACCGGGGGTAATATTTATCCATAAATGGGTACCAAAGTGATAAGCTTCTTCAGGAAGTTTATTTCCAATAGAGTACTAAATAGATAAACATATTTACGGTGGAGCCCCATATGGATAAGTTTCTTCAAGAAGCTTATTTACAACGGAGTACTAAATGAACATTCATAATATAATATATTTATAACACAAAAGGTCTTTATAGAACACATGATGATTGACGAGAAAAAATATAAGTACACACGGACGAAATTAGAATCTCAAGGTTTATTAACATTAAAAAAATTCAACAAACAACTTAACAACAAATAGCCTAAATTCGAGACCACACATTTAAAACCGCAATCATAAAGTAAAACCAATACGACGTAGTTGTGACATAATATGCTTGTCTTTCTTTTCAAGCATTTGTTGTTTCCGAAAAATCCCTTTCCAAAGAATTAACCCAAATAGCTATCCACCCTACCACTTAAACTAATAGTAGTCGGTGAATGCTATAGTAGTCGTTTATATATTATATACGTATAGTTGTGTATAATTAATATATAATCTGTGTATATGACTAAAAAAAGTAAACAATTAATATGACCGGCTATTTGTGTAAAAATACACTGTCCAATTATGTGCCAGGGTCATTGGGCTTTTATTTCATACTCACTAGTGGAAATGGGCCAATGAGTTGAACACTTGAACTTATGGGGCATTTGCATCTATACCAATTTTTTGTATCACGTTTAACTTGTGCCCGCGTTGCAAAAAAAAATTTGCAAGCGTACCCGCTTTTTCGCATAACTTCAGCATTCTAGTAGTTGGGCCTGAAGTTCAGCTCTAGAGTTGAAGTTTTTGTTTTGTAACTGTCGAACTTCAGCTCTAGAGCTGAAGTTTTTGTTTGTAAGCTTCAACTCTAGAGCTGAAGTTTTTGTTTTTTAACTATCGAACTTCAGCTTTATAGCTGAAGTTTTTGTTTGTAAGCTAGAGTTGAAGTTTTTATTTTGTAACTGTCAAATTTCAGCTCTAGAGCTGAAGTTTTTGTTTTGTAACTGTCGAACTTCAGCTCTAGAGCTGAAGTTTTTGTTTGTAACTGGCCTAGAGCTGAAGTTTTTATTTTTTAACTATCGAACTTCAGCTCTAGAGCTGAAATTTTTGTTTTGTAACTGTCGAACTTCAGCTCTAGAGCTGAAGTTTTTGTTTGTAACTGGCGAACTTCAGCTCTAGAGCTGAAGTTTTTTCTGAAAAAATAAGCTTTTTATGTTATCATCTGCTTTAAATGCAGCAACCTCATTTCGTCTAACTCACACTCAGCTTTGCTCAGCCATTTTTATTGCTAAGCAACTGATATTCGAAAATACAAAACAATTAGGAAATCCTTATGAGGATTTATCTTTATGATATGTTGGAGTCGAAGTCTGGCTTATAGATTCAATTACAACTTTAAAATAAGAGAATGACAACGATAAATGATAATGGTGTGTAATGCAGTAAAAGAGAAGCAACACAGAAAAAGCATTCCACTTTGAAATGAAAACAACAAAGACTCAGACTACCAAGAACAGTAATGATCCCTAAGATGACATATTCAAAAGATTCAGTAGCTCCACCACACTGTAGAATCTCAGACAACCACCAAGGAACTTGCATTCACAGGTTATATACATAGCCGTAACAGATTTCTTGCAGAAAAGGGAGAAGGAGAAGTTTGAGAAAGAAGAGGCGGATATAACTTTGAGGAGGAGAAGGAGGAGGAGAAAGGGGGCTGAAGTTGTTTAAAAAATGGGTACAAGTTAAAAGTTTTAAAAAAATGGGTATAGATTAAATGGTATTTGGTCGCCCGTGCAATTTTTACGAACTTATGCCAGGGTCGTTGGGCTTTTCTATCTAGGGTTTTACTCTTGGGCTTCTAAGAAGAAGCTCGTTTCCAGTACTTGGCTGTTCGGTTATCTAACGTACCTCGCATATATTTCAACTATTTTAGTTGTTCTTTTTCCTTTTCTTTTTTGTAGGATGCTTATACAGTCAACACCCTGTACCTAAGTGGCCTTATTGGTCCACTATGCGTTCAATACTCACTAATCGCCAAACAAGCAATGGTGTTTTAGATTGTACGGAAAAGAACCACTGGCAGCAGCATCATTTCTAGTTTTAAACAAATTTATACAGTGGGAAACTAAGTTTACCTCCATATTTTACTATAAATAATACAAAAAATAGCACAACTTGAAGCATTAGTCTGCTTTACCAACCCCTGGGTACAGAATTCCTACAAGTATAGCCGTTCACTTCCTTAAGATAACAAGAGCTGTGATCATGGTGAGAATGAAACTTAACAACACTCTAAGACCAACGTGTAGTTTGGTCTTCCTGTCGAGGATTTTCAAGCTAACTATTTCAGGTTAGATTGAGGTTGGAAGTTCTGCAATACAAAACTTAATCTTCCTTGTCTTGTTTGTCTCCAGAACGAAGTGGTTGTCTGTCTTCCGGCTGAGAGGTGGAGCTGCTCGGATAATCTCCCTCATCTCTTGTACCAACCCTTAAGGGCTCCTCTTTTAAAGATTGGATGATCATCACCACTGCGACCACAAACACTATGATTGTTACTGTTCCAACTCCGATCATTGAGTTCACGAATCCCATGAAAGAAGCAGAGCTAATACGTTTCTGAATAACATTTCCATCTTTGTATCCTTGAATAAATTGTGTAATTTGGGACCCCTGATCTTCATCTTCAATACTGTCCGAGCCAACAACCTGTTGCATGAGTACTATTTTTAATTTTACTGATTTAGTCAAAAGGGACTTGTTCTAGATTATGTGTAACTACTTGTTCACTCCCGATCAGTCACTGAAAATTAGAAGTATGTAGCCTGCATAGATATTATTCAAAAAAAGCATCTCACAGACTCGGATTAAAAACGTGATAAAATTTCATCCACTGAAATGATGCCATTTAAAATGTATGCTCAAGTACTGTTTATCCCTGTTGCTTATTTCAGTCAGCGCATTAAGCAAAAATGATTAAGAGTCCATGGTTCACTTTAGTCCATAAGTTGAAGGCATTATATTTTAGCCGTGTTGTACTAGCAGGAAGTCCAGACTCCAAACATAAAGCACGTTAACCTAAATTATATTTCCTACACTTGATAAGGGTCCACAAACATGCAATGCCTAGAGTGGACATGGATAATACTCAAGTTCATACTGCCACTTCCTCTTTGGCTTCACCATAATGCATCTCTCTATTTGCAGGATTCTTTTTGAAGAATAATATATTTCCCAAAGCCAATGCCAATAGATTGTTTCAACTCGCTAACTAATTAGGAAGCCAGGTAAGTCTACATCTAAGAGTTACTCGTACTCAGGCATCAAGGAAACATAAGTGCACACAAAAGATGTAATAACAGAGTCTAGAAAAAGATCATATCCAGTTAGCTCAGCATACAAGGACTCGAAGAATTAAGAGGGATCTCAAATCAATTTATGGCCTTGGAAACACATTTGGAAAGTAAAGATACCATACATAGTCGCATGATTTACTTGGCTGGTGGCCAATGAAGCAGTGCTCACTCAGGAAAATTTAAGGAAAAGAGGACTGCCAATTTGCTCAAGATGTTATCTGTGTGGACAAGATGCAGAGACAATTAGCAATCTGTTTCTACATTGTAGAGTAACGAGCCAATTGTGGGAGTTATTCGGTTGAGTTGATTTGGGTGTTGATTGTTGTTGTGGGGTCTTATAAATCTGTTCATCAATCTCAGGGGTATTAGATGGACAATGCCAGGAAGACCTTATGAACTTTTGTCTAGTTGGAAAACTGGGGGAAGCGCTACATCCAACAAAGACAGATGGAAAATTGTCCTGGCAGCTATTTGGTGGACTGTTTGGAAAGAGAGGAATTCTAGATGCTTTGAAGATACAAGTAGCTCTACATAGAAGATTGAAATGAATTGTATTCTTCTGTTTAGTTTTTGGTGTAAACAAGAATATATAGATGGTCAGGTTTCAATCTTAGAAGTTTGTAAGAAGAACAAGGATTTTTGGTTTCTGCTTTTTGTTTCAGCATTTCAAGATGTAAATTTGGGTTTCCAGTACAAACTCTGTGCTGATGATTTGATTAATATATTGGATACATTTCCTTCTCCAAAAAAAAAAAAAAAGATCATATCCACAGTTTTAACCACTTGACATAGCTCTACAATATTTGTGCGACTGAAATTTTTGGGTGGTAATTTTTTAACTATGAGAGACTGAAGACAGAGAGAGGACATTTCTAAGATTTAAAGAGAAACAGGAAAACATGCTTGCCACTAAGTCAACTATTCAAAAGCCTAACATGAAAAGGGAGGAAAAAAAAGTAATTGAACTTACTGAAAAGTACTCCTCATCTCCGTCCCAAACAACCATTTTTGGCAGTTTAGTTTTCTTAGAAACTTCAAATGATTCAGCAAACTCTTGCCATTGCTTGAACCCAACAAAAACAAACATGAAGTCGCGGTTTGCAGATGCAGCAGCTTTCAGGAGTTTCACTAATCCCTTAGACCTCTCATCAGTTTCATCTTCCAAAATCGTCAGAATAACTTTCCTCTCATCATCTTTCAGCAACCTCAGAGTTTCTTCAGTAATGGGCAAAGCCAGCGGGAGCAAACTCTGCTTGATATAATCCTCAAGGAATTTTTCTGTGATCCATAGCAGGAAGAAGGTTCAGATATTCACCATTATTTCATAAAAATCTTCAAGAAACAAATTCAGCTGCAGATTCTTAAATCATCCTTTTTAAAGGCACTATAACTAGCAGTAGGTTTTTGGACACACTGAAATTTAAGAACTTACTGCTGTCTCCCAGCAATTTTTCATGGCACTATATGCTTGATCCACATTGTTTAAGTACATAGCAGGACCTGGAGAGTGACTAATACATTATTGTTGACATCTGCTTTAAAGTGACACCATAAGGGCCAATGCCTTGAACAAAAGCAAGTTTTTAAAACACAGTGCAGGTGCTATTGTTATTATGTGTCTAAATATGGCAAGATTCTTGTTTGCGCAGTTGCTTCCCAAGGGATGAACAAGTGTTAATTGTTATTTGTTTCTAGAAGGATGAGATACTATCTTCATAAGCAGGGTGAGATTTTAATTAATTCCAAAGCCTAATATGACAGTTGATGAAAAGCTAACCTTCAAAGGGGCCATAGAAGATGCTTTGCTCATCATAGTTTGGATGACGAGCTACCAAAGCAGGTATTTTGTCAAAATCATAGAACTCCATGGTTTTATCCGAGAAATCTTTTGCCACAGAAAACCATGCTCTTTTCTTGTATTTTACTGCAAAATGTGATATAGCAGATTCATTCAAACCAAAGCCTATGAATATAGGAAAGCTAGTGCCGGCTGCTTCAACAAATTCACTAATAGCTGAGTCAGAATTCAGTATTGCCACATCAGGAGCAACAAACTTCTTCAAGAATCGTACAAGTAAATCTGCTTTTCTTGGTCCATAGTAATCTGTTGGAACTCCATGCATAAATATCTTCAAAGTTGGATATCCACTGCATTGAGACCAAAAGAAAAAAAGAGAGAAACAAAGAAAAAAGAATTACTTCAATATCTTCTTATAAAATAATAATAATAATAATAATAATAATAATAATAATAATAATAATAATAAGTACTTCAGTATCTTTTAATTCCATAAGCAAGGAAGGAACTGATCTAATTTCCGTAAAGCATGTGCATTCCTGCAGCTCAGCATAGTTTTTATTTATTTGTTCAAGGGAGAGCAAAGAGCATCTAATAAGTCTTCCATTGGAAGCTTTTCAGTTTCCACACTCTCGCGGAAAAACAAAATTGAATTGCGCAACAGCTGAACTCTCGGGATAATACAGCCTCATTTAAAATAATGACGGTTCAGAAAGTACATCAGAACCCAATTTCAAAATTTCCCAATTAAAAAACTCGATCCCGTTACGACTTGTCTTATCTTTTGTCCATCAGTTTTAACTCTCCTGATTACACCCTCCCCCCTATATGTCACCTGGCTACTCCGCCTCTCCAACAGACTTGACAAAGGATACTTCCTACTCCAGCTTATAACATGAGTCCCCAAAAATAACCACAGAAGTATCAGCACTATATAAGCACGAGAGACAACAACAACAACAACAACAACAACCTAGTAAAATTCCACAAGTGGGGTCTAGGGAGGGTAGTGTGTACGCAGACCTTACCCCTACCTCGAAGGGGTAGAGAGGCTGTTTCCAAAAGACCCTCGGCTCAAGATAATAAAAAGACAAAAAGAGAGAATATTAGATTCACCACGGAAATCATAGGAAAAATTGGAACATAAAATACAGGGAAAAAAAATGCAAAGCAAAAACGATGGCTAGTAAATGGATCCTGCGTCGAAAATAGAAAATAGTAAGACACGACATTGCCCCTAGCTATCTTAGACAAAACCCTACCGGACTAGGCTCACAAAGGTACAAAGTAACGCAAGACTCAACTACCTCCTAGCCTACAACCGTAATACTCGACCTCCACAACTTCCTATCAAGTGTCATGTCCTCGGAAATCTGAAACTTCGCCATATCCTGCATGATCACCTCTCTCCAATACTTCTCAGGCCGCCCTCTACCTCTTCTCGTGCCTTCCACAACCAGCCGCTCACACCTCCTTACTGTAGCATCTGGGCTTCTCCTCTGTACATGCCCGAACCATCTGAGCCTCGCTTCCCGCATCTTGTCATCAATGGGAGCCACGTACACCTTCTCCCGTATATCATCATTCCTAATCTTATCCATCCTAGTGTGCCCGCACATCCACCTCAACATCCTCATTTCTGCTACTTTCATCTTTTGGATATGTGAGTTCTTAACAGGCCAACACTCAGCCCCATACATCATGGCCGGTCTAACCACCGCTTTATAGAACTTACCTTTAAGTATCGTTGGCACTCTCTTGTCACACAAGACTCCAGATGCTAACCTCCACTTCATCCATCCTACCCCAATACGGTGTGTGACATCCTCGTCGATCTCCCCTCCCACGTGGATAACCGAACCAAGGTACTTGAAGCTGCCTCTACTTGGGATAACCTGTGACTCAAGCCTCACATCCACGTCCACTTCCCCCGGCTCAGCGTTGAACTTACACTCGAGGTATTCCGTCTTCGTTCTGCTTAGCTTGAAACCCTTAGACTCCAGGGTCTGTCTCCAAACTTCCAATCTCTCGTTAACACCGGCCCGTAACTCATTAATCAGAACTATGATGAGTCACAGAAAGAGGAAAGAACAATATAGATGAAGATCCTAGACTGAGAGAGGACAGAAACAAAGGAGACCATATTATAATCAGAGGTAGAACTAATGGAGGTTCAAGGGAAAGGAAAGACAAAAGAGGACATGGCAGAATGTACTGACATGGAAGATAGATGTGGCAGGGCCCTCAATAAGCTTTCAGCATCTAGCCTTTTTTGCTTATCAACTTCAGTGTCTTGTAACTCCTCTACTTCCAAACACATATTATCTGCTTTTTATGCATGTGCATACGTAAAAAATTGCCCATATGGTACATTTAAGATAGTAAAAACAAAATCCAAGTTTTAAAGCAAACTGTTGTGATCACTATCACTTCAGGAAGGAATGGTTAATTGGCTGGGAAATCCGGAATCAGCCTCTTAGATCTGTGGCCTGCACTGCACTACTGAGTTTGACATCTATTTTGATTATGAATATCACTAAATGATAGCCCTCGAAGAATGATAAGAAAAATGTCTTATCGAATTAATGAATAACTACTCTTCTTCTCAGTTCTTGCAAACCTGATTAAACAGATGCAGTTCATACATTGTAAAACTAATATCAAAAAATGATTTAATGATATAAGGTCAAGGCACACGTACTCGATGTCATATTTTGAACCAACACGTTTGTATTTGTCAGCATCTATTTTTGCAATAACTAGGGGCTGCTTCAATTCAGCAAGAATGCGAGCAGTTTTGTCCAACTGCAAAGAACTTAAACTTTGTCAGATTGCTAGAGGTCAAAATTCCAAAAATTCAGAAAAATCACATGAAATCACACAAAATTCCAACTGCAAAGAACTTAAACTTAAGTTAACCCAAGTTATCCTGGAAGTCTGGAAGACAATGCTGTTCGCATTCTATACTTCTAGCAGAGTACACAATAAAGAGGTTCTTTTCTTGAGAAGAGAAGCAAATATTGAAGGCAATATTAAATGCAAAAAAAAAAAAAAAAAAAAAAAAAAATTGGAGGGGGGAGGGGCTCATTGTAGTTTAAGATATGATTGATATTAAGATTATCAATGTATATAAAGAACCATTGCAACCTCATCTCTCAAGCAGTTCCATATGGCCAACCAGCAAAACACTCTCCTCCCACACTAACACAGAAGCCATCTAACAGAGAGATAATACTCTTAGGGTCGTTTGGTTCAAGTACTAGTTATAGAAATTATAATGCAGGACTTGTATGCGGTGAATAATAACATACACATTATTATGCAGGCGAATAATAATGTAGGGATTACTTTCACAAAATGAATGAAAATCCAAATCTATGTATTGCCTACATGACATAATCATTCTAGAGGCTAGTTACCTTTTCGCTGGAAAGTATGCAACCTTTTTAAATTTAGTTGGATAATCTTTTATAAATTAAGGTAGAAATGCAACCGTCCGTAGTTCTTTCTTTGTCTCTTTTTCTACTGTAACTATCACTTGCTTCAGAAAATATCTAACCATGTTTCGTTTCTTTCCCAAAAAGGTAAACAAACATAGCATTTGGACCTTACAAAAACAATTACGGTGTCCATCCACCAGTAAATTTATATGTTTGACTGTACAGCAAACGGCATTTGATCAAAAACAAACACAACCATTTGCAATTTCATATTAATGACCATGCCAATAGCTAATCAGTTGCAATTTTTTTTTTTAATTTTATATCAGGTATTCAGTTTCTATAGTTAGCCCCAAATATTTGCTCCTTAACCTCTTGAAATAAAAGGATTACAATTTGAAGGTAATGGATATAAAGTTGAAGATAATAATGGAAATTTCCTTTTCAAAATTCAAAATTAAAAACTGGCGCATGTTCTTCAGTATAAAGGAGGTTTCAATCTGCCTTCTCTGATAGACCAAGCAATAACACTTGCGACATCCAGACTAAGTATCATATCTAGGAAAGAGATCGCAAAAGCCCTGAAGTAGGGACAAAAGCTGCAATTAGCCCCTCTATGATTTATACTCCGATTTGGCACCCAAGTGCATGGTCTAGTAGTGCTCAAAGATCAAGGTTCAAAACCCATCAGAGACAAAAAGACCAGGTTATTCTTCCTATCTGCCTAATCCTTAGTGGACAAAGTTACTCGGTACTTGTATTGGGGGACATAGCAGTACCTAGTGAAATAGTCTGAGTGTGCACAAGCTGGCTCGAACACTACTATCATAAAAAGAGAAAAGATCTATAGTCTAATTTAGATTACATATTCCAGCAAAAGTATCAAACTCTCATTATATGCTTATTCTAGTTTTGCAGTTCTTAATTCATTCAACTCATTGGCTTGTCTTCTTTGTAATTGAGGTCAATTATCACGTATACCTGATTTGCTCTTACTCACACTTAAACTAAAGAAAAGCAACTGTATTTATTGCAGTTATCCACTTACAACAGTAAGTAAAGTACTTTGCACCTACGACTGACTACACTCAAGCAGGACCTTAATTCAATTAAAGTACAGGTCTCTGATATATGCTTAAATCAGCTATAAATCGCAAGTAGAAAGTAAAATAGTTGACTAAATAAATAAATAAATACGAAATCATCAGATATGATCCCGACCAATTAAAAAAGGAAATGGACCTCAGGAGCAAGACGTTTGCAGTGGCCACACCAAGGAGCATAGAAATCGACGAGAATATAATCGAAGGTGGAAATTGCGGCATCGAAGTTGGATTCACCAAGCTCCAATACTTTCCCGCCGTCAACGGCGAACTGTTGCTGCTTCTGCTGCTCCGTCTCCGCCGCCGCGATCGACGGCAATGACGCCGGAGCTAAGAGGAGGAAGATGGAGACAGAGAGAAAAAGCATATTCATTTCAAATTGTAGCAGTTGAATGAAAATGAATGATGGGATCTAAACACTTAGATTTGGTTCTTTTTCTGTTTATTTCATTGTGCCACTTTGATGTAGACGAGAATTTAGCTTCGGCCTTCGAGGTCTGTTCAATTGATTTTCTTCTTCAAATAATTTACTAAAAGAAAATATGAATTTTAAAGTAAACTCTAAAAAGAGAAATAAATATTACCTCTATCTACTTTATACCACTATATTGTTGTTTGAAAAGTAAAACAATGTAGTATTTTTTTTTAAAATAGGTTTATTGTAACATGTTTATATTAATAATTTCAGGATTATATAATCGTGATTTTATTATTACATTTCCAATGTGGGATAGTTAACATAAAAATTTAGTATAACATTCATGTCGTTGTAAGTAGAGGTGTCAATGGTTCGGTTTGTTATTTTATAAAATTTGTATCATACCAATTTTTCGGTTATTCTATTATATATAATAAAAATTAGACTTTTCAAAACCGTCTCAATCATGTCGGTTTCTCTTCGGTATCGCTACGGTTCGGTTAATTTTCGATTTTTTTTAATATCATGTAAAATTCATCAGTAGAAGTAGAATGCAATAACATACGTTCTTTTATAGGACTTAGCAAAACTCTCTAGACATTTTTACTGTTTAAAGGGTGATAAATTAAAAAAAATGGCTAGAGTATAAATCCATCAACTATTCTACAACAACGTAAAAGAAATCAAACAAAGGCAAAGAAAATATAAATCACACGAGTTGAAAGATATACCAGGTTGGGACTCAAGAATAAAGTCTATAGAAGATTAAATATTCAAAAAGATAAATCTAAATTATATGAAAAGAAACATATTCAATACATTGTAGTTTGCTACTCATAATTGCTAGAATACTTTGTGTCTTGCTAATAAAGATACTTGAAATAACTTAGTTTAAGTAGAAGTAGCACAATAGGTTTTAGGAATTAGTATTTTGAGTTTAATTACTTGTTGGCTTGTAATAGTTTTTATAATTCCAAGGCCTAAAGAAAATTTAATGCATTATTATTTTTAAACTTACTAAATAAATATATTTTCCACATGTAAAATTTATTCGATACGGTTCGGTATTTTTCCGGTTTATTTTTATAAAATAAAAAACCTACCCTAATTATCGGTACGGTTATAGATTTATATCAAAACCTACGGTTTCTTAAAAAGAAACCTAAAAATCGGTTCGGTGCGGTACGGTTCGATCGGTTTAGTCGGTTTTCGAATATCCATTGACACCCCTAGTTGTAAGTTAGTACCCATAATTGTCACACCTCTTATTTACTACACCCGAGGGTATATATAAGGAGTTTTCCGATTAAAGTGACATTATTCGAAATGGGATTATTTATTTATTTTATTCAGAGTCGCCATTTGGGATGGTTTGTTTTCTGGTGTCCCTAGTCACCGGTTTATTTTAAAATCCCAAATCGAGGAAATTGGACTTTCCTTTTGAAGTCTGCGAACCAGAAATTCTAAGTAAGGAATTCTGTTAACCCGGGAGAAGGTGTTAGGCATTCCCGAGTTCCGTGGTTCTAGCACGGTCGCTTAAACCATTATAATTGGCCTATTATTTGATTTTAATACATGTTTTAGCCTATGGTATAATTTTAAATTATCAATCACTTTAATTAATTTTAAAGAAGATTTAACGTCGTCTAAAACATGTCTTTGGACCGCGCCACATGAAATGCACCCACAATCCGAAACACATTTATTCAACGTTATTAAGATTTGGATTTGGGTCACATAAAATGCGCACCCGAATTTAAGAAGGTAATATTATTAAAATAACGCGCCTAAAGCAACTATGCGTTGTTAACTTTGCGAGGGCCATGAAAATTTGCTAAATGGCTCGCCTCGGATTCTAAGGATTAAAATCGATTAAGTGAGGGCCATCATGCTTCGACTAATTAACGAAATCTAAATCATTATGCACTAAAGAGTTGGGATTTTTAACCTTTTTTTAAATCTAATGCTCATACTAGCCTAAACAGAAACTTTCGCGTTAAAGAAAAGGACAGATCTGATTGTTAACTGGCTCATGCCATCTTCAGCAAATGAAAAGGAAATTTGAAACAAGCAGGCCCGATATGATGAAGCCTGCAACTCCGTTTTAAGTGGCCTCATGATCCAAAGCCCAAAGAATAGCCCAATCTTTTGAGAACTAAGGCCTGAGGAAGACCAGACTCGAGTTCGAGTCTCTTGGCGCATAAATGGCAGCTGAAATCAGAAATATTGACATGGTACCAACAGAGCATTCAATAACAATCAATCATGCTAGAATCAACCTTCAACTAATTTCAAAAGACAATTTCAAATGTGCTTAAAACTCTGTTCAATACCTATAATTGACAAATAGAATTGTATGGGACTCTCCAATGAACAAATGCAAATCTAAACATCAATCTTAAACTAAATATATTTTTAAAAAAAGCACATCATAAATAAGTCAATGCACAACTTGACTCTTAAAGTAACTTGAATCATTTTCCTTTTCTTTTAAGCATGACTTCTATTCATTACTACTTAAGAAACATTCAGTTACCTATTGCATGAATGCAATGCTATTGAAATACAACGAAATATGTTGTAATAACCAGATGCATTACATAGCAGGAAGAGACCTAATAGAATCTGCACGATCTAACATGGTCGAATGCACAATCTAACTACTGATGTGACCAAACTAGTTATTCATCGAGTTTTCCAGAATAATGCAAGATAAACAACATCTAGCTACAAGATACTTGATAGAAAATTGATTTCCCATTGAGTACAACCAAATATAGCTCTCAGAAGGGTATTGTCAGCATCCAGCAGAATTCAATGCACTAGATAACTCAATAATTCAAAAAAAAAGATGATGAAATTAAGCTATGAACAAAACAAGTTGAGACTGTGCTTAAAACTCCCAATTTCCATTTCATACTTCAACTCAAGCTTCACATTAAATAGGATTCAGGAACATGTACCTGATTATAGCAAAACAAAACCAGAAAAATCAAGCTTGAGGTCAGAGGGAAGCAGCAGCAGTAAACCAAACAAACAGGAAGTAACAGTAGAAGTCAACTCAAGATCAGCAATGGAACAGTGATCTAACAGCCCTCAAATCATCTTTTAATCCCAGAATAAGCTAGAAATTCTTCGAAGGTTTCAAAATTGAAAGACTAAACTTGCAGAATTAGATCAACTTCTACCCAAAATGCAAGAGTTTTCAAGTGTTTTTTTAGCTTAGTCGTCTGCAACCTTTTTAGAATTTTTTAGTCCCTCCAATCTCTGCCTTAAGCCTGAAGAAAGAGTGCCTTTATAGGCAAGCTTTTAGGGCAGCAAGAGGAATTCAGTTTATTGCACTTTTACCCTTTTGATATTTTCATTCTTGCTTAGATAGCCTTAGGTTCAAAAATCAAATTTCGCATTAGTCCCCACCCCATCTTCTAAGAAGCTTCCTCAATCAGTTAAAAGAGATTCCCTTACCTAAATTCCCCAAACTAACCCTTAAACCCCGGTCAATTACCCCAGCCTATCTCACGGGTCAGGTTGACCTAATAGCTTAAACCCAATTGAGCGGGTTTCCCTTGAAAATGGGTCAGAAATGACCCCAAAGCCCAAAGCCAACCAGAAAATCCATTTGGTAATTCATGAAAAGCAGAAGAAGAAACCAATTAAAAAATTTCAAAACCAAAATCTAAACTAAACGACTGATTTAAACCAAATAATAAGCTAGAATTAATTATATTACCAAGTCAACAACATCTAATTAAACTAATCATACAACTAAAAATCAGAAGCTTAAAGTCATGAATGACAATTAAGAATGACGAGTGAATAAAACAACGTTTAAAAGTTGAAAGGAAAACTGAAACACAGCCGGAACAAATACAGACATGGATCGATCCAGAAGAAGAAGTAAAAAAAGGAAAGCCTAGGTTCAGAACCTTGGTCAATTTTCAGTCTATTCACGAAAAAATGAGAAGAAAGGAAGAGGACAAAATGGACAGAAAAGATAAGAGAAGGGAGGACTTACCAACTCAAATAAACACTTCTGGATGCCCTGCTTTAAACAAAATTGATGCTAATCACTTATTCTTTGTCAAGAAAAAGCGGACAACATTAATTTTGCCTTGAATAAGATTTCAAAACTCGGGAAATTGGAAGCCTATGTCATGCATGCCACAGATTCAAAAGATTCTGATTTTGGGCTTTTAAAGCTTCAACTTCGATTCAAGATTCGACGAAAGTTAGGGTGATTCGAGGGAAAAGAGTGACAGATTTGGGACAAGGAAGGCTTGGGGGTTCTTTGGTGTTAGTTTGGGGTCGATTGGTGGTGCTCCACCACCGGAGAAACTATGGCGGCGCTAGGGTTCCGAGTTTTAATTTGATATTCGAGGAGCTCTGGCTGGATTTAAGGGAAAGTGAACGGGGATTTGGAAAGAGGGAGTAAGGAGAGTATCTGGTGTTAATTTCATGGCGATTGGACGTCGGCCGCCGCCGTGGGTGATTTTCGGCAGGCGGCAGGCGGTGGCGTTACGTGAGAGACTGAAGGGGTTGTGAGAGATGAGTGAGGGGGTAGGGGGTCTGATTTCGACCGTTCAATAGTTAGGGGAAATTAGTTCTGGTCCATTAGATTGACAAGGATCAACGGCTCAGATTTTTAACTTTAGGAATGACGTCGTTTGGATTTTGAGTGGGTTGGACCGAGTATTGGAGCGGGTTTGGGCCTGGGTTGACAGGTGTTTGAGAGATAATTCATTTGGGCCTGAGGAAAATCGAATAAAAGGGCCCAAAATCTAATTCTTTTTAACTCTTTTCTCTTTATTTTCTTTTCTTTAATTCTTTTCTTTTTCCAAATAAAAATAAAAACCTAAATTAAATCTCAAAACTAGATTATCCTACCAAATTAAATTAATTAACTCTAAATAATAATTAATACAACACAACTAATTAAATATCAAATTAAAAGAAAAACTACAAAAATTCGATGCTGAAAATTAAATAATGCAAAAAATGAGTTATTTTTGTGATTTTTCTATTTTTGTAAAACACTAATTTACCAATTAATCTAAAAATGTAAAATTAAATCTTAAATACAATGCGTGATATTTTGGTATTTTTCATGATCTAAATAAAACTTAAACGTGCACAAAATTGCAAACAATTAAATAAAATTCTACAAAATTCCTAAAATGGTAAATAATTAACAAAATCTATTTTCTTGGGATTTTATAGGAGTATTTTATATAGGGAAAAAATCACGTGCTCACAGCTGCCCCTCTTTGCTCGGAGACACGAAGAATTTTCGGGCAAAGATAAAATGAGTGATCACGAGGGATTTTTGCCCGTTTGACACTCCATGAGAAGCATTTTTGAAAAGAATCTGACCGAACCTTGATTCAAAGGTTTCCTACATATCCTTGGCTATAAAGGAATCAGGCCAGTGTAGTTTTGGAAGTTTTGGTAGCTGGGACTACCGAGAGCTGTGATTTTACTGTTGCTGCTGCTACTGCTTGCTGACCCCCTTATTACACCAAAAGGAAAATCAAAAGCTAAGCTAGCTAAACCTATCAACTACGAGTTACAAGATTCCTATCTATAAATCTCTTGAAGCTTGATCTTGAGTCTTGGCTAGGTCTTTCTGCAGACTCCGATCTGAATCTTAATGCTCGTCAGCTACTATTGGTTTATTCTTCAACTTTAGATCGAGGCGGGACATGCAAAGCTTGTGACTTTAATCATATCTTGAGCAGTCTGCATCCTTTTCTGTTTCAACCTTTGAGTTCACTTCTTTATTTTTGTTCTTTTTCTTCTTTTCTTTGTTCTGGATTGAGATTCTTTCTTTTGGTCATCTCGAATCCTGCACCTCGAGGTCAAACCTGCTCGGACACTAAAATAGACAAACGAACGAAATTTTCTGCCTCAGTTTTCACTAGGAAAATTTCGTGAGTTATTTGTAACCAAAACCTACATTATTTCTCTATTGAAAACAATAAAGTAAGGATCGTGTGTCCTTAGGAGGAAATATTAGGGAATGGAACTCTATATCTAAAAGCATCAACTCAGGGATTGGAGCTCTAATGTTGGCAAAAAGCGACTAGGGAATGGAGGCCCTATGTCTAAAAAGGCTCAACTTAGGGATTAGAGCCCTAAAAGTTGGTAACAGGCGACTAGGGAATGAAGGCCCTATGTCTAAAAAGCATCAACTCAGGGATTGGAGCCCTAATAATGGTAAAAAAAAGGCGACTAGGGAGTGGAGCTCTATGACTAAAAGCATCAACTCATGGATTGGAACCCTACTGTTGGCAAAAGGCGACTAGGGAATGGAGGCCCTATGTCTATAAAGGCTCAACTTAGGGATTGGAGCCCTAAATGTTGGTAACAGGCGACTAGGGAATGGAGGCCCTATATCTAAAAAGTATCAACTCAGGGATTGGAGCCCTAATGTTGGTAAAAAAAGGCGACTAGGGAGTGTAGGCCCTATGTCTAAATCTCAACTCATGGATTAGAACCCTAATGTTGGTAAAAGGCGACTAGGGAATGGAGGCTCTACGTCTAAAAGCATCAACTCAAGGATTGGAGCCCTAATATTGGTAAAAGGCGACTAGGGAATGGAGGCCCTATGTCTAAATCTCAACTCAGGGATTGGAGCCCTAATGTTGGTAAAAAAGACGACTAGGGAGTGGAGGCCCTATGTCTAAAAAAGCATCAACTCATGGATTTGAGCCCTAATATTGGTAAAAGGCGACTAGAGAATGGAGGCTCTATGTTTAAATCTCAACTCAGGGATTGGAGCCCTAATGTTGGTAAAAGGCGTAAAAGATTGAGATTAGGGATTCTGAACTATCATTTTGTTCGGATTTTCTTCTTTCCTTTTTTTTTCATTTTCCTTTTCACTTCTTTTATTTCAATAAAATGCAGGAAAGAATTTTGGAGGAAAACTTCCCTCTTGGATTGATTGTTTCTGCGAAACTGTTTCTAGCTTTTGTGCAACTTTTCTTTTGGCTGCACCTGCTTTTGCATGGTTGCCTTGGGTTACACCTGTTTTAATTTTAAACAAAGAACAATTGTTAGTTTGAAATGGTGGTTGGTTTTGTGGCCTTGATTGTCTCAATCACTCAATCTCAGCACGAACCTTTGTTGAGAACCTCTGCTGCTTAGTGATTTTCTGAAGATTGATCTATCTTTCAAACCGAGGGACTTAGCTTTTAATATTTCATGACGCCTTACCCACGTGGGGCTTCGACCCTTTCACTTTATTCTGCCTTTAGGCTTTTGCCTTTGTCTTTCTTTTCCTTTTTAATAACTTCAATTTCAAAGCATCAGCCATCATGGCCAGTCGGGATCGACTTGATGCACCCGCTGAGGCTGGGTGCTTTTCTTTAGCTTTTGGTAGGCAGAACCCTGTAAAGCCGGTCTTGCCACCTTTTCTTTGTATTAGTTTTGGAACAGAGTTAGACTGAAAGGGATTCAAGGAAAAGTAAACAAAGGACAAGAAAATGAATTTAAGGAGAAGTGTCCCTTTCGGGGAGGAAAGAAGGACTTATCTGGGGTGCATGCAGACTTCAAAAGACATGACATGCTTCTTGGACTGGATACCCGATCCACATAACTATCCAACTTCTCACATACCCATTGTGACCCGTGTCTTTAAACTGAGAAACCTTGCCAGGACTCTTTCAATACCAATGGTGGTGAGGGGTTTCTTCTTTTCGATCGACGGAGCCCTTTTCGGGTTTTCGCCAATCGACCTCTCTCATTTCTCTTCTCACCGTCGCCTTATAGTGCTCTTTACGAGTTTTCACTAAAAAGACTCTCTCATTTTTCATTTCTCTGCTTACCATCGCCTCATGGTGCCCGTGTGGGTTTTTACCAATAAGACTCTCTTATTTCTCTCGTTTGATTGCATCGGATCCAAACAACTGCATTCTCTAATTTTGAAAACCTTTCACCAATTGATCGAAAGGACTTGAACAAGGTTTAGGGTAAAAGAATTTGGATTGAATTACAACTTTGGAACCATTCAAGCGGGAACATCACCGAACCATTATAAAATTTGCCCCAGTTTCACTTTTTGGGGAACTTTGAATTTTTATTTTGGTGTGACTGAACCCCAGAGAGAGGCTGCCTACGTATCCTTTCGGAATCAAGTCAGACGTAGTTCAGGAAAATATTTTGCTTTTATTGTTGTTGTTATTATTTAATTTTTTTTCCGAGTTCCAAGGAGGGTAATGAAAGAAAAGTAACTGGATCAAAGGGTTAACAAAAGGACTGGAGTGTTTGGGGTAGCGAGAATGAAAGCCTTCGTCATCCCAATCAGATAGTGCTATTGCTGCAGAAGGACTAGACATAGTACCTTTTTACCGCATCTGCGTTCACAGCTGCCTCGGGATCATTTCCTTCAATATCTCCCAAGTACAATGCTCCTCTAGGTAATATCGTTTTGATGATGTATGGTGCTTTCCAATTGGGAGCAAATTTCCTTTTTGCTTCCTGATGATGGGGAAGAATACGCCTCAGAATGAGTTGCCCCACTTCAAAATTTCTAGGCCGCACTTTCTTGTTGTAGACACGGGCCATTCTTTGTTAATACAACTGCCCGTGGCAGACTGCGGCCATTCGCTTCTCATCAATCAGGGTTAACTGCTCCAGGCGGGCTTTGACCCACTCATTGTCTTCAATTTCAACTTCCACAATGATCCGGAGAGAAGGGTTTCAACTTCAGCGGGTATTACGGCTTTAGTGCCGTAAACCAAAAGGTACGGGGTTGCTCCGACCGACGTGCGCATAGTAGTGCGATACCCCAACAATACAAAAGGCAACTTTTAATGCCACTGCTTGGAACTTTGAATCATCTTTCTCAAAATCTTTTTGATGTTCTTATTTGCTGCTTCAACGACACCGTTGGCTTTGGGACAATAATGAGTAAAGTTTCGATATGTTATCTTGAACTGTTCGCATATCTCCCTCATCAAATGACTATTCAAATTTGCAGCATTATCCGTAATGATAGTTGCAGGAATACCAAAACGGCAGATGATGTTAGAGTGCACGAAGTCTACCACAGCTTTCTTGGTGACAGATTTGAGAGTAATTGCTTCAATCCATTTAGTAAAATAGTCGATGGCGACCAATATGAATCTATGCCCATTCAAGGCTTTTAGCTCGATTGACTCAATAACGTCCATGCCCCAGGCGACGAATGGCCAAGGTGCTGACATGGGATGCAGTTCTGTGGGCGACGCATGAATCAAATCCCCGTGCACCTGACACTGATGACACTTTTGAAAAAAACTAAAACAGTCTTTTTCCATGGTCATCCAATAATAGTCCGCTCGGAGGATTTTCTTTACCAAAACATACCCGTTCATGTAGGGTCCGCACACTCCTGCATGTACTTCATACATGATTTTCCAGCCTCTTCGGTGTCAACACATCTTAACAAGTTGAGGTCCGGGGTCCTTTTATACAAGACATCACCACTCAAAAAGAAACCACTTGTATGCCGTCTAATGGTTCTCTTTTTCTCCCCACTGGCTTGCTCGGGGTATTCTTTGGTTTTCAAAAATCTTTTGATGTCATGATACCATGGCTGAACATTTGGCTCTGCCTCAACAGTATTACAGTAGCCATGCCTTTCCTTGATTTGGATTTCCAAGGGATCAATATGGGTATTGCCTGGGTATGGCAGTATCGAGGCCAAAGTAGCAAGCGCATCGGCCAGTTCATTATGGCAACGGGGGATGTACCTGAACTCTATTGACTTGAATCACTTGCCAAGATCTTCCACATGTTGTCTATAAGGAATAAGCTTGACATCTCGAGTTTCCCATTCTCCTTGAGCTTGTCGGATAATCAGATCTGAGTCTCCCATGATTAACAACTCTTCGACATCTTGGTCGATTGCCATGTTCATACCCATAATGCAGACTTCATACTCGGCGGTATTGTTTGTGCAAAAAAACTGAAGTCGGGCTGTGGCCGGATAATGCTGGCCGGTGGGTGAGATCAAGATCGCCCCAATTCCAACACCTTTTGCGCTTACTGCCCCATCAAAGAACATTTTCCAAGCATGGGTGTCTTCAGATATTGCCTCAACTGAATTTACCTCTTCATCTAGGAAGCAAGTGCTCAAAGGTTGGTATTCATCATCAACCGAGTTCTCAGCCAAATGATCTGCTAACGCTTGGGCTTTCATTGCCGTGTGAGTGACGTAGACTATAGCAAATTCCGTGAGCAAGATCTGCCACTTTGATAATCTACCGCTGGGCATTGGCTTCTGAAATATGTATTTTAAAGGATCCAACCTGGTTATGAGGTAAGTGGTGTAAGCTTGCAAATAATGCCTCAGCTTCTGAGTGACCCAAGTTAAAGCGCAACAAGTTCTCTCCAATAAAGTGTACTTGACTTCATAACTGGTGAACTTCTTGCTCAGATAGTAAATGACCTGCTCTTTCTTTCCGGTCACATCATATTGCCCGAGGACACAACCGAAAGAATTTTCCAAGAATGTCAGATACAAGAACAGAGGCCTCCTTAGCTCAGGTGGGACCAATACCGGCGGATTCGACAAATATTCTTTGATTTTATCAAAAGCCTCTTGGCACTCATTTGTCCATTTGATTGCCGCATCTTTCTTCAGCAATTTGAATATGGGTTCACACGTGGATGTTAACTGAGCAATGAATTGGCTGATGTAGTTCAATCTTCCCAACAAACTCATAACATCTTTCTTGGTTCTTGGAGGAGGCAAATCTCGAATTGACTTTATCTTTGCCAGGTCCAACTCGATGCCCCTCCGACTGACTATGAATCCCAAAAATTTGTTGGATGGTACCCCAAATGCACATTTGGCCGGGTTCAGCTTCAAATCATATTTGCGCAACCGCTCAAAAAATTTTCTCAAGTCCCGAACATGGTCGTCTTGAGTTTTGGATTTGATGATTACATCGTCCACATACACCTCTATCTCTTGGTGCATCATATCATGAAAAATGGCAGTCATGGCTCTCATGTAGGTTGCCCCGGTGTTCTTCAGACCAAATGACATGACTCTGTAACAGTATGTACCCCAAGGTGTGGTAAAAGCTGTCTTTTCTGCATCTTCATCATCTATCAACACCTAGTGATATCCTGCGTAACAATCCATGAAGGACTGTATCTCATGTTTGGCGCAGTTATCAATAAAGATATGGATGTTCGGCAAAGGGAAGTTATCTTTGCGACTTGCCTTGTTTAAATCTCTGTAATCCATACACACTCGAATTTTCCCGTCGTTCTTTGGCACTGGAACTACATTGGCAAACCATGTGGTGTATCGAACCACTCAGATCACCCCCGCTTTCAACTGTTCTTTTCTTTAATCTTGTCACTGATATCGGTTTTAAACTTTCTTTGCTTTTGCTGGACAGGGGGGACAATGGGGGTATGTTGGTAACTTATGAACCACTAAATCAACACTTAGTCCTGGCATGTCATCGTATGACCAAACAAACACATCTTTGAACTCAAATAAAAGTTGGATCAATGCGTCCCGGGTTTTCACATCTGTGTGAATGCTTATCTTGGTTTCCCTGACCTCTTCAGAAGTACCCAAATTAACCGGCTCAATATCATTTAAGTTTGGCTTAGGCTTATTCTCACACTATTCCAATTCTCGATTTATTTCCCTAAAAGCCTCTTCTTCATCATATTCCGGTTCTTGGTTCATTACTTCACAGTTAGACAATGTGTTTGGATCTGGGCATGAAGTCCGCAAGCATGTCATGTTGTTTAAAGCCGCATTATTAGAACTGAAAGAAGAAATAAAAGAGAAAAATAACCAAATCAGAAAGAATAAAGAAAGATGAAAGATGAAATATTGATTTCATTTCATTGAATTTGAAGATAACAGGGTTTACATTGGAAATTAAAAGACAGGAAACTAAAGAAAACATCAGAGTTACGCTGTGGAATAACTCGTGATGCAGAAAAAGTGGTAGGACAGGTCTACCGGGACTCCCACCTGATTGGGAATGGCGTAACCTCCCAATTTCGCAGTTTGGCATTAGGTCCCGTATACAGCACCTCAGTGGTGCTTGAGCCTTACCCTGGTTGAACCATGTGGGCTTCATATAGTATCTTCCTCATGGCCCCACAGATTTCTTCGATTTCTTCGGCCGTAAAGGCCTTATCCTCCTCTTCCTCATTGTATTTTGGCTTGACAAATGTTCTGTGTAGATGTGGCACCGGCTGAGGCAAGACCCAACCATCATTCTTCCTATCATCTGCCCATCTTACATCAGCTGGAGTAGGCCGGAAGCCTACCCCAAAGAACTTCTCACTGGCGGTCGGGGTGATAGGTTCATCTATTCCTTGCAACGATTTTCCAAGCCTTTTCCCAGGTTTGTAGCCGTGCCTGATCATTTCTTTGGCCCCCATGATTGATGCATTAGAAAGGAAGGGTTGAGGACAAGGTTTTCCTTCTTCGTAATGATCAGCGACCACGATTTCAATGGCCTGATAGACTATGTGCTCACTTCCTTCTCTTGCTTCAAGACATAGGACTGACGGGTCCCGATAAATCGATTGCTCATCTTCCCCGTAAACCACAATCTCCTGATCCTCATGTTCGAACTTCACTATCTGGTGGAGAGTAGAAGGCACAGCCCCCGCTGCGTGAATCCATGACCTTCCCAAGAGAAAATTGTAGGACGTGTCCATATCCAGAACCTGGAAGGTTACTTCAAAGTCTACTGGGCCGATGGTCAGAATCAGATCAATCTCTCCAATTGTGTTCCTTTTGATACCATCGGAGGCACGTACACAGACGTTGCTGGGTCGAATTCTCTCGGTACCAATTTCCATACGTTGCAAAGTTGAGAGTGGGCAAATGTCTACCGTAGAGCCTTTGTCCAACATAACCCTTTTCACATAGTACCCTTCGCATTTGACTGTCAGGTGTAGGGCTTTGTTATGTGCAGCCCCTTCCGGGGGCAAGTCATTTTTGCTGAAGGAGATCTGGTTAATTGCGAAAAATCTTTCGCCCATTCTCTCCAACTGCTCTACAGAAGTCTCAATAGGTATATATGCTTCGTTAAGGGTCTTGATCAACACCTTTTGATGTTCGGTGGAATTCATCAACAGAGATAACAAGGAGACTTGTGCGGAAAATTTTCGAAGCTGGTCGATCACCTCATAATCCTCCATTTTCATCTTTTGAAAGAAGGCCTCCGCTTCTTCGGCACTTACGGGCTTCTTAGATGTGAAACACTTTCTAGTGGCATTGTTCACCTCTTCCAGATTGAAATACTTTTCAGCGGGGTTATTTCCTTGAACTTCTCCCAAGATTTCTTTGCCTTTATAAGTCACCACTGATTTGTTGTAATTCCAGGGCACAACGGTAGGATCTGTCATGGGCTTTTGTAGTGCGCGACCAATAACCACAGGCTCACTCAGCCTTGGTAGATTAATTGGCCGTGCATCACATAAGCTCATTCAGGCACATACATTTGGGTTGTCTTATTTAGTTCGAATCTCCTGGGAGGACTGAAAGCCATTTGCTTTTCTTGGCGGCCTCGAGGGACATAGAGAACACCATCTTTGGAAGGCATTGCCCCAATTTCCACTTCAACTTTCTTTTCTGACTTTGGAGGGGTGGTTTTGTTCTTTTCCTCCCCTTTGCCTTGCTTCGGGGCAGCTTTTGGTTTCTTTTCTACATCAGCGATGGCAAATGATGGCCTTCAATGCTGGGTCAAATTCCTTGTCCTCACAAATCAATCCGTTTACCGGCCCGTTGTTGTGGGCCGGCAGCAGGTTGTTAGTCACGTTGGGAATATTTTCATCCCTTAGCACTATCTTCCTTTGTTCTATTAACTTTTCCACGGCTCTCTTCAGAGTCCAACAGTCATCCGTGTCGTGCCCTTCTGCCCCTGAGTGATAGGTGCATCGGGTACTGGCTCTGTAAGCATGTGATGCTGGGTTTTGCCTAGTTTGAGGAACAGGCTGTAGCAGACCCATTTGAACAAGTTTTGGTAATAGGCTGGAGTAAGGTTCGCTAATTGGTGTAAAATTTGGCCTCTTGGGTGGTTCACGAGGGTGAAATTGTTTTGTGGAGGTCGGGGGTTGTAGTGGTTTTGGTAAGGAGGCTGGTTTCAAGGAAATGGAGCTTGGTTCCGGTTGGCTTGTTATTGTGGCCGGATATAAGGTTGAGCATTCATGACCGGGTATGGCTGAGGAGCATAGGATACGTCTTGGTGGGGGTAGTAGTGTTGCGGGGTCCTTTCTAAGAAAAAGGATCTGGGAGTACGGTGTTTTCTTGCATCCGACGCTGCCATGGATGTTTCTTCCTTTTTCTTGACCTTCATCACTCCTCCAGACCCACCCTGAATGGCTTGGGAGGTAGCTCTAATGGCGGATTGGCTTAGAATTCGACCCGTTTTGAACCCATTTTCCACCATTTCGCCAATCTTGATAGCTTCAGCGAACGGTTTACCCATTGCGGACATCATATCTTGGAAGTAGTCAGCTTCCTGAGCTTGGAGGAAAACTATGACCATTTCAATCTCATCCATCGGAGGCTTTACCCTTGAGGCCTGTTCACGCCATTTAATTGCGTACTCTCGGAAGCTTTCCGAGGATTTCTTCTTCAAGTTTGTCAATGAGTTCCTATCTGGAGCGATATCAATGTTGTACTGGAACTGCCTGATGAAATCTCTAGCCAAGTCATCCCAGATGTGCCAGTGGGACATATCTTGGTCCATGTACCACTCAGATGCGATGACGACTAGACTTTCTCCGAAATAGGCCATGAGGAGTTCTTCCTTCCCACCGGCTCCTCGCAGCTGGTTACAATATCTCTTGAGATGAGCAATAGGATCACTGTGTCCATCATACTTCGCAAATTTTGGGGTTTTGAATCCTAATGGTAGATGCATATGAGGGAACATACATAAGTCGGCATAGGATACACTTTTCTGTCCACTCAAGCCCTGTATGCTTTTGAGACTCTGTTCCATACTCCTCATCTTCTTCGTAATCTCTTCTTGCTCAGGAGTTTTGGTGATCTTTTCTTGCCCCACAGTGAGTTCATATCGGGGTGGTTGAGAGTAAGTATAAGTGGGAAACTGAGGAGGTTCCTTTGGGAACGTGGGTGTTTGGAAGGTGAAAGCTGAGGGGTCAAAACCAGGCCTGGGCAATGTAGGTTGTGCCGTGGCCGAGCAAGGTGGAGCGGTGAAGATATTTGAGGTTGCGCCGGACATTAACACCTGGGGGCGAACCTCAGAAGGTGTTCCCACAAAATGGGCCGAGATAGTTGGGTGTCCTAGTGGTGTGTTTGGGTAGTTTATGGGGATGTTGGAGGTCCTACTTGCCCTGGGAAAAAGCTCGGAAAATCCAGGGATTGTACTTAGTGGTTCTCTTCCGTTTGCCCAGGCGTTCCACATTTCCATAATGCAGAGACGCAATAGCCTATTTTCCTCGGCAACTGCCGATTCTGAAGTTGGGATGCCCGAGATCGGACTCTCATCCATAATAAGAACTGTTGGTAGAGTCATTTCTAAAGATATTTCAATGCTTCCCTTCGACCTCGTGAAGTATGGATGGGAAGCCAGACTACCACAAAACCAACCACTTTTCTATAAAACCTGGGCTGGATGTAACATCAGCAAATGGTTAGTTTGGAACAAATAACAGACAGGTAATCGCACGTTGGGGGTATGATGCACCTATATAGTTAAATGTATTTCTACATGTTTTGCAACAATTGCATGTTTCATTTCGGCTTTTCTTTTTCTTTCCCATTTTCTTATCTCCACTCTCTCTTTTTTTTTATTTTTTTTATAGTCGAATCCTATAGAGATTGCCTACGTATTATGACCCTGCATGAATCAGACCGGGCGTAGTTCTGGGGATAATAAATAACAAAATATTTTGGAATTTTCAAATTTTTCATAAAAAGAAAATGCTTTGATTACAATGACTCAAAACTAACAGACTTGAAAAGGAAACCAACAGACTCTAATAGCAAGATAACAATATAGACTCAAGAACAGACTAACAGACTCTGATAGAAAGAAAATACAGACTCGGAAATAAACTGACAGACTCCAGCAGAAACAGACTCAAGTGAAAATTAGGAATACATTAATGCTCCTGGGGCCCGCGGGACATCATTCGGCCTCGCCGCGGGCCTATATGCGAGATCCCCTTGTAGCCGCTCCAAATCACTCATTATCTGGCGAACGAAAGTCATCACTGCAGCGAAAAAGGCGGTACAAGTCATGTCCTCGCACGCTTGGCACTTCACGGTAATGTAGTCAGCAATGGCTCTGATCCTCTCTCGGATTCTGCCCTTTTCCTGAAGCAATCGCCCTATCTGCTGATTCTTGGTTTCTAATACCTGAGTGTCATGATGGTTTTGATTTTGCAATTATTGCATTTCTTCCTCCATCTGAGCCATCAAAGCATAACAATGTTCCCTATCAGCTTTAAAGTCCTTGGCCTGCTTGGCCGCCTCATTCTCAAGGGTAGTTAACTTTCTCTTCAGATTGGTGATCGTTCCTTCATATTTTCTTTTCATTTGATGCACAAACTGTGCCCGCCCTTCTGCGTTCTTTGCCAATTGGGCCTAGACTTTTGCTAGACTGACTTCAGACTTTTCTAGGTCATCTTGACACTCAAGTGCTTTCTTTCTCAGACTGCTTATAAGCTTTTCGTTCGCTCAACTTCTTTTCGGGTTTCTAGCAGCTATTCTCATTTTCTAGATTTGAGCTTTGAGGGATTCGTTTTCTTGAGTTAGCTTTTTCTTTTCCCCTTCATCTGCGGCAGCCTGGATACTGTTGCCAAACTTGAGGTCCCTGATTTGTCCCTCTAATTTACTTATTTTGGCCTATAGCTTTCTTCTTTTGCCAACCAGCCCCATTACTCTTGCAAGTCGTTGGTGAATTGCTGAATATGAGCTCTCTTAGCAGGTCTCTCCGGAATCTGGAACCTTTTACCGAACCAAATAGTGTACTTGGGGTCTACTTTACCTCTAGCTAGATCCTGCACCATAGTCTTAGGTTCAAGAAATCTACATTCATTCCATACCTGGAGAATTCTCCCTTATGAAAATACGACTTTTGGGCCCAATTCAATGACATGTTTACTCAACTCTTCGTCATGGGGAACGGTTTGAAATCTTCCCAATTGGCGCAAAACCTTGTGAGGGGCATACGACTAGAGGCTCCGGATGCCTATCAGGCGGAAATACCAAACTTCAGCTGACATGTATACTGCTTCGGTGACAGGAAGCCATCCGAATGACCACTCAATTTTATCAGAGGTCAAGGAGCTCAAATGTGCAAGTCAAGCTTCAGTACCCTCAGGGAATTCAATACTCACTACTCGGCTTTCAAATTCTTCAATGCAACTCAAACCGGTCATACCGTAATTCATATACCCAACCCGGTGGTAGAGATGTTCCTGCATCCATAATTATAGTAACAGATTGCAGCCCTGGAAGAACTTTCCCCCTTCCCAACAGATAGTCAAGGCTCGGTAGATTTCAGATAAGATCAGGGGAACTACAGTGTTGTTGGCTTTCTTGATTGCAACATCGATCATTCCTACGAGATCCACCTCTATATTACCATCTTTTCGTGGACAGACTACAACACCCACAAAGGCTACTATAAAAGCCAAACCTCACTTTGCCTCCCATTTATCTTTATTCCCGGCATAGGTCAGACCAGTGTTCGGCTCTTCAAAACCTCGGGGGTTACCATAGCTCTGGTACAAGAACTGGAGAGTGCAAAAACCTTCGGATAAATTTCCATTATGGATATCCCAACTAATACTCAGCAAATCCAGAAATCTGTGGGGAGATACCGATCTTGGGGAACTGGATATCGACTTCTAAGGTTTCCATTAAGGCCCGCATAGCCCGCAACTTCCTCCAGCGTGGATGTGAGCTTAAAGTCAGAGAAACAGAACACATTGCGAGTTGGGTCCCAAAAAGGTACTAATGCTTCAATTATGTCTAACCTTGGCTTGATGTTCAATAGTCCGACGAGACCTCCCAGAACCTTTACCACGGTTTCTCTACTACCTTTTCCTAGATCATTAAGGTGATTTAATAACTTATTTTGACCCCAAAAAAATAATACCATTTTTTCAAAATTTCCCTTAAAAAATAAAACCTGATTTTTGCAGATACGACCTTTCAGCACTTCGGGGAAGAAGATTTTAAGGTTGTACTTGCTAACCGGTCGAAAAATAAAAAAAATGAACAAAGGTGGTTGTTCTTGCAAAAACATCTTTTCGGCGCCCTTTTGGCGACATTCGGCTTATTTTAAACAAGAATGACATCACCCTGCTTATTTGTGACAAAAATAAAATTTTGTTGTTTTTGGGGTATTTTTGCAAAAGGGATGTTGGACTCGATGGGGGTTGCCTACGTATCCCACATCCGGTGAGAATCAAACTGGCATAGTTCGGGCTGATTTGACAAAATGAAAACCAACTAATTTTAAAGACAAAACCTTCTTTTTTTTCTTTTTTTCAAAATTTTTGGCAGAGTTTCGGTATATTTTGGACACTGATTTTTCAAAACAAGTAACTACCTCTCTGAGCCTTCACACTATTATTTTCTTTTCCCAATTTCTTCTATTATCCACAAGCCGGTCAACATGCAAATCCGAAGCAAATAAATGAACAAGTAGCACGTAGGATGCATAAGGATGGTCTTTTCATTTCGGGTATGTCTGTCCTAGATAGACCCAACCCCTGTGTTGAGTCTCCTAAGTCAAATGCACATGATGCAAACAAACGTTCCTACTAGGAATCCGGCATGAGGTTTTGTTATACTAGGTTTAAAACTTGGGTTTATTGTTCTAGACCTGGCTTACCCGAGCGGACAACTCGAGCCCGGGGGGGGGGCAGCGTATCGGGAATACAGAAGCTTTACCAGCTTAGCAACTTATCCGAACCTCGTTCTAAAATGGGATAAGACTCTAGACAGAAGAGAAGTCACATGAAGTGCACCCTTCTCCATGATTTAGAAGACTTAGAGAGAGGAAGGGTTTCGTAGAAGTTTATATACAATTCAAGAATATCAAAGCGGTAAAAGCATTTAGCACATTAGGCTCAAATATGGAGGAAAATTAGGTAACAGATAAAGCCAATCATAACAGCTATTCTAAGCTCGAATTCTTGAACCCTGAACCAGAG
This sequence comes from Nicotiana sylvestris, assembly GCF_000393655.2. Lineage (NCBI taxonomy): Eukaryota > Viridiplantae > Streptophyta > Magnoliopsida > Solanales > Solanaceae > Nicotiana > Nicotiana sylvestris. Next base: position 177,800,334 of record NC_091062.1, read on the forward strand.
ATTCTGGGTTCGATCCCCAGCAGAGTCGCCAGGGCTGTCACACCTCCTATTTACTACACCCGAGGGTATATATAAGGAGTTTTTCCAATTAAAGTGGCATTATTTGAAATGGGATTATTTATTTATTTTATTCAGAGTCACCACTTGGGATGATTTGTTTTCTGGTGTCCCAAGTCACCGGTTTATTTTAAAATCCCAAATCGAGGAAATTCAACTTTCCTTTTGAAGTCTGCGAACCAGAAATTCTAAGTAAGGAATTCTGTTAACCCGGGAGAAGGTGTTAGACATTCCCGATTTCCGTGGTTCTAGCACGGTCGCTTAAACCATTATAATTGGCCTATTATTTGATTTTAATACATGTTTTAGACTATGGTATAATTTTAAATTATCAATCACTTTAATTAATTTTAAAGAAGATTTAACGTCGTCTAAAACATGCCTTTGGACCGGGCCACATGAAATGCACCCGCAATCCGAAACACATTTTATTCAATGTTATTAAGATTTGGATTTGGGTCACATGAAATGCGCACCCGAATTTAAGAAGGTAATATTATTAAAATAACGCGCCTAAAGCATATATGAGTTGTTAACTTTGCGAGGGACATGGAAATTTGCTAAATGGCTCGCCTCGGATTCTAAAGATTAAAATCGATTAAGTGAGGGCCATCATGCTTCGACTAATTAACGAAATCTAAATCATTATGCACTAAAGAGTTGGGATTTTTAACCTTTTTTTTTTAAATCTAATGTTCATACTAGCCTAAACAGAAACTTTCGCGTTAAAGAAAATGACAGATCTGATTGTTAACTGGCTCATGCCATCTTCAGCAAATGAAAAGGAAATTTGAAACAAGCAGGCCCGATATGATGAAGCATGCAACTCCGTTTTAAGTGGCCTCATGATCCAAAGCCCAAAGAATAGCCCAATCTTTTGAGAACTAAGGCCTGAGGAAGACCAGACTCTAGGTCGAGTCTCTAGGCGCATAAATGGCAGCTGAAATCAGAAATATTGACATGGTACCAGCAGAGCATTCAATAACAATCAATCATGCTAGAATCAACCTTCAACTAATTTCAAATGTGCTTAAAACCTCTGTTCAATACCTATAATTGACAAATAGAATTGTATGGGACTCTCCAATGAACAAATGCAAATCTAAACATCAATCTTAAACTAAATATGTTTTAAAAAAAGCACATCATAAATAAGTCAATGCACAGCTTCACTCTTAAAGTAACTTGAACCATTTTACTTTTCTTTTAAGCATGACTTCTATTGATTACTACTTATGAAACATTCAGTTACCCATTGCATGAATGCAATGCTATTGAAATACAACGAAATATGCTGTAATAACCAGATGCATTACATAGCAGGAAGAGACCTAATAGAATCTGCAAGATCTAACATGGTCGAATGCACAATCTAACTACTGATGTGACCAAACTAGTTATTCATCGAGTTTTCCAGAATAATGCCAGATAAACAACATCTAGCTACAAGATATTTGATAGAAAATTGATTTCCCATCAAGTACAATTAATACAACACAACTAATTAAATATCAAATTAAAAGAAAAACTACAAAAATTCGATGCTGAAAATTAAATAATGCAAGAAATGAGTTATTTTTGTGATTTTTCTATTTTTGTAAAACACTAATTTACCAATTAATCTAAAAATGTAAAATTAAATCTTAAATGCAATGCGTGATATTTTGGTATTTTTCATGATCTAAATAAAACTTAAACGTGCACAAAATTGCAAACAATAAATAAAATTCTACAAAATTCTTAAAATGGTAAATAATTAACAAAATCTATTTTCTTGGGATTTTGTAGGAGTATTTTATATAGGGCAAAAATCACGTGCTCACAGCTGCCCCTCTTTGCTCAGAGACACGAAGGGTTTTCGGGCAAAGATAAAATGAGCAATCACGAGGGATTTTTGCCCGTTTGACACTCCATGAGAAGCATTTTTGAAAAGAATCTGATCGAACCTTGTCTCAAAGGTTGTTTACATATCCTTGGCTATAAAGAAATCAGGTCAGTGTAATTTTGGAAGTTTTGGTAGCTGGGACTACCGGGAGCTATGATTTTACTCTTGTTGTTGCTACTGCTTGCTGACCCCCTTATTACACCAAAAGGAAAATCAAAAGCTAAGCTAGATAAACCTATCAACTACGAGTTACAAGATTCCTATCTATAAATCTCTTGAAGCTTGATCTTGAGTCTTGAATAGGCCTTGCTGCAGACTTCGATCTGAATCTTGATGCTCGTCAGCTGTAACTGTTGGTTTATTCTTCAGCTTTAGATCGAGGCGGAACATGAGAAGCTTGTGACTTTAATCATATCTTGAGCAGTCTGCATCCTTCTCTGTTTCAACCTTTGAGTTCACTTCTTTATTTTTGTTCTTTTTCTTCTTTTATTTGTTCTGGATTAAGACTCATTCTTTTGGTCATCTCGAATCCTGCGCCTCGAGGTCAAGCCTGCTCGGACATCAAAACAGACAAACGAACGAAATTTTCTGCCCCAATTTTTCACTAGGAAAATTTCGTGAGTTATTTGTAACCAAAACCTACATTATTTCTCTATTAAAAACAATAAATTAAGAATGGAGCTCTATATCTAAAAGCATCAACTCAGGGATTGGAGCCCTAATGTTGGCAAAAGGAAACTAGGGAATGGAGGCCCTATGTCTAAAAAGGCTCAATTTAGGGATTAGAGCCCTAAATGTTGGTAATTGGCGACTAGGGAATGGAGGCCCTATGTCTAAAAAGCATTAACTCAGGGATTGGAGCCCTAATATTGGTAAAAAAAGGCGACTAGGGAGTGGAGGCCCTATGTCTAAATCTCAACTCAGGGATTGGAGCCCTAATGTTGGTAAAAGGCATAAAAGATTGAGATTAGGGATTCTGAACTATCATTTTGTTCGGATTTTCTTCTTTCCTTCTCTTTTTTTTCATTTTCCTTTTCATTTCTTTTATTTCAATAAAATGCAGGAAAGAATTTTGGAGGAAATCTTCCCTTTTGGATTGATTATTTCTGCGAAGCTGTTTCTAGCGTTTGTGCAGCTTTTCCTTTGGCTGCACCTGCTTTTGCATGGTTGCCTTGGGTTGCACCTGTTTCAATTTTAAACAAAGAACAATTGTTAGTTTGAAACGATGGTTGGTTTTGTGGCCTTGATTGTCTCAATCACTCGATCTCGGCCCGAACCTTTGTTGGGAACCTCTGCTGCTTAGTGGTTTTCTGAAGATTGATCTATCTTTCAAACCGAGGGACTCAACTTTTAAGATTTCATGACGGCTTACCCACGTGGGGCTTCGACCCTTTCACTTTATTCCGCCTTTAGGCTTTTGCCTTTGGCTTTCTTTTCCTTTTCAATAACTTTGATTTCAAAGCATCAGCCATCATGGCCAGTCGGGATCGACTTGATGCACCCGCTGAGGCTGGGTGCTTTTCTTTAGCTTTTGTTAGGCAGAACCCTGTAAAGCCGGTCCTGCCACCTTTTCTTTGTATTAGTTTTGGAACAGATTAGACTGAAAGGGATTCAAGGAAAAGTAAATAAATGACAAGAAAATGAATTTAAGGAGAAGTGTCCCTTTCGGGGAGGAAAGAAGGACTTATCTGGGGTGCATGCAGACTTCAAAAGACATGACATGCTTCTTGGACTGGATACCCAATCCGCATAACTATCCAACTTCTCACATACCCATTGCGACCCATGTTTTTAAACCGAGAAACCTTGCCAGGACTCTTTCAATACCAATTGGTGAGGGGTTTCTTCTTTTCGATCGACGACACCCTTTTCGGGTTTTCGCCAATCAACCTCTCTCATTTCTCTTCTCATCGTCACCTTATAGAGCTCTTTACAAGTTTTCACTAACAAGACTCTCTCATTTTTCATTTCTCTGCTTACCATCGCCTCATGGTGCCCGTGTGGGTTTTCACCAATAAGACTCTCTCATTTTATTTCTCTCGTTTGATTGCATCGGATCCAAACAACTGTGTTCTCTGATTTTGAAAACCTTTCGTCGATTGATCAGAAGGACTTGAACAAGGTTTGGGGTAAAAGAATTTGGATTGAATTACAACTTTGTAACCATTCAAGCGGGATCATCGCCGAACCATTATAAAATTTGCCCCAGTTTTACTTTTTGGGGAACTTTGAATTTTTATTTTGGTGTGAATGAACCCTAGAGTGAGGCTACCTACATATCCTTTCGGAATCAAGTCAGATGTAGTTCAGGAAAATATTTTGCTTTTGTTGTTGTTGTTGTTGTTATTTTTTTTTCCCGAGTTCCAAAGAGGGTAATGAAAGAAAAGTAACTGGCTCAAAGGGTTAGCAAAAGGACTGAAGTGTTTGGGGTAGCGAGAATGAAAGCATTCGTCATCCCAATTAGATAGTGCTATTGCTGCAGAAGGACTAGACATAGTACCTTTTACCGCATCTGCGTTCACAGCTGCCTCGGGATCATTTCCTTTAATATCTCCCAAGTACAATGCTCCTCTGGGCAATATCCTTTTGATGATGTATGGGCCTTTCCAATTGGGAGCAAATTTCCTTTTTGCTTCCTGATGATGGGGAAGAATACGCCTTAGAACGAGTTGCCCCACTTCAAAATTTCTAGGCCGCACTTTCTTGTTGTAGGCACGGGCCATTCTTTGTTGATACAACTGCCCGTGGCATACTGCGGCCATTCGCTTCTCATCAATCAGGATTAACTGCTCCAGGCGGGCTTTGACCCACTCACTGTCTTCAATTTTAGCTTTCACAATAATCCGGAGAGAAGGGATTTAAACTTTCGCGTGTATTATGGCTTCAGTGCCGTAAACCAAAAGGTACGGGGTTGCTCCGACCGACGTGCGCATAGTAGTGTGATACCCCAACAATGCAAAAGGCAACTTTTCATGCCACTACCTGGAACTTTGAATCATCTTTCTCAAAATCTTTTTGATGTTCTTATTTGCTGCTTCAACGACACCGTTGGCTTTGGGACGATAAGGAGTAAAGTTCCGATGTGTTATCTTGAACTGTTCGCATATCTCCCTCATCAAATACAATTCAAAATTGCAGCATTATCCGTAATAATAGTTGCAGGAATACCAAAATGGTAGATGATGTTAGAGTGCACGAAGTCTACCACAACTTTCTTGGTGACATATTTGAGAGTAATTGCTTCAATCCATTTAGTAAAATAGTCGATGCCGACCAATATGAATCTATGCCCTTTCGAGGCTTTTGGCTTGATTGGCCCAATGACGTCCATGCCCAGGCGACGAATGGCCAAGGTGCTGACATGGGATGCAGTTCTGTGGGCGGCGCATGAATCAAATCCCCGTATACCTGACACTGATGACATTTCCGAACAAAACTAAAATAGTTTTTTCCATGGTCATCCAATAATATCCCGCGCGGAGGATTTTCTTTGACAAAATATACCCGTTCATGTGGGGTCCGCAAACTCCTGCGTGTACTTCATACATGATTCTTCCAGCCTCTTTGGTGTCAACAAATCTTAACAAGTTGAGGTCCGGGGTCCTTTTGTACAAGACATCACCACTCAAAAAGAAACCACTTGCATGCCGTCTAATGGTTCTCTTTTGGTCCCCACTGGCTTGCTCGGGGTATTCTTTGGTTTTCAAAAATCTTTTGATGTCATGATACCATGGCTGAACATTTGGCTCTTCCTCAACGGTATTACAGTAGCCATGCCTTTCCCTGATTTGGATTTCCAAGGGATCAATATGGGCATTGCCTGGGTATGGCAGCATAGAGGCCAAAGTAGCAAGCGCATCGGCCAGTTCGTTATGGCAACGGGGGATGTACCTGAACTCTATTAACTTGAATCGCTTGCCAAGATCTTCCACATGTTGTCTATAAGGAATAAGCTTGACTTCTCGAGTTTCCCATTCTCCTTGAGCTTGTCGGATAATCAGATCTGAGTCTCCCATGATTAACAACTCTTCGACATCTTTGTCGATTGCCATGTTCATACCCATAATGCAGGCTTCATACTCGGTGGTGTTGTTTGTGCAAAAAAAACTGAAGTCGGGCTGTGGCCGGATAATGCTGGCCGGTGGGTGAGATCAAGATCGCCCCAATTCCAACACCTTTTGCGCTTACTGCCCCATCAAAGAACATTTTCCAAGCATGGGTGTCTTCAGATATTGCCTCAACTGAATTTACCTCTTCATCTGAGAAGTAAGTGCTCAAAGGTTGGTATTCATCATCAACCGGGTTCTCAGCCAAATGATCTGCTAACGCCTGGGCTTTCATTGCCGTGCGAGTGACGTAGACTATGTCAAATTCCGTGAGCAAGATCTGCCACTTTGCTAATCTACCCGTGGGCATTGGCTTCTGAAATATGTATTTTAAAGGATCCAACCTGGTTATGAGGTAAGTGGTGTAAGCTTGCAAATAATGCCTCAGCTTCTGAGTGACCCAAGTTAAAGCGCAACAAGTTCTCTCCAATAAAGTGTACTTGACTTCATAACTGGTGAACTTCTTGCTCAGATAGTAAATGGTCTGCTCTTTCTTTCTGGTCACATCATGTTGCCCGAGGACACAACCGAAAGAATTTTCCAAGACTATCAGATACAAGAACAGAGGCCACCCTGGCTCAGGTGGGACCAATACCGGCGGATTCGACAGATATTCTTTGATTTTATCAAAAGCCTCTTGGCACTCATTTGTCCATTTGATTGCCGCATCTTTCTTCAGCAATTTGAATATGGGTTCACACGTGGATGTTAACTGAGAAATGAATCGGCTGATGTAGTTCAATCTTCCCAACAAAATCATAACATCTTTCTTGGTTCTTGGAGTAGGCAAATCTCGAATTGATTTTATCTTTGCCGGGTCCAACTCGATGCCCCTCCGACTGACTATGAATCCCAAAAGTTTGTCGGATGGTACCCCGAATGCACAATTGGCCGGGTTCAGCTTCAAATCATATTTGCGCAACCGCTCAAAAAAATTTCTCAAGTCCCGAACGTGGTCGTCCTGAGTTTTGGATTTGATGATTACATTGTCCACATACACCTCTATCTCTTGGTGCATCATATTATGAAAAATGGTAGTCATGGATCTCATGTAGGTGGCCCCGGTGTTCTTCAGACCAAATGGCATGACTCTGTAACAGTATGTACCCCAAGGTATGGTAAAAGCTGTCTTTTCTGCATCTTCTTCATCCATCAACACCCGGTGATATCCTACGTAACAATCCACGAAGGACTGTATCTCATGTTTGGCGCAGTTATCAACAAGGATGTGGATGTTCGGCAAAGGGAAGTTATCTTTGGGACTTGCCTTGTCTAAATCTCTGTAATCCACACACACTCGAATTTTCCCGTCCTTCTTTGGAACTGGAAATACATTGGCTAACCATGTGGTGTATCGAACCACTTGGATCACCCCCGCTTTCAACTGTTTGTGATCTCTTCTTTAATCTTGTCACTGATATCGGTTTTAAACTTTCTTTGCTTTTGCTGGACAGGGGGACAATGGGGGTAAGTTGGCAACTTATGAACCACCAAATCAACACTTAGTCCTGGCATGTCATCGTATGACCAAGCAAACACATCTTTGAACTCAAATAAAAGTTGGATCAATGCGTCCCGGGTTTTCTCATTTGTGTGAATGCTTATCTTGGTTTCCCTGACTTCTTCAGAAGTACCCAAATTAACTGGCTCAGTATCATTTAAGTTCGACTTAGGTTTATTCTCACACTATTCCAATTCTCGATTTATTTCCCTAAAAGCCTCTTCTTCATTATATTCCAGTTCTTGGTTCATTACTTCACAGTTAGACAACGTGTTTGGATCTGGGCATGAAGTCCGCAAGTATGTCATATTGTTTAAAGCCGCATTATTAGAACGGAAAGAAGAAATAAAAGAGAAAAATAACCAAATCAGAAAGAATAAAGAAAGATGAACGATGAAATATTGATTTCATTTCATTGAATTTGAAGATAACAGGGTTTACATTGGAAATTAAAAGACAGGAAACTAAAGAAAACATCAGATTTATGTCGTGGAATAACTCGTGATGCAGAAAAAGTGGTAGGACAGGTCTACCGGGACTCCCACCTGATTGGGAATAGCGTAACCTTCCAATTTCGCAGTTTGGCATTAGGTCCTATATACAGCACCTCAGTGGTGCTTGAGCCTTCCCCTGGTTGAACCATGTGGGCTTCATGTAGTATCTTCCTCATGGCCCCACAGATTTCTTCAATTTCTTCGGTCGTAAAGGCCTTATCCTCCTCTTCCTCATTGTATTTTGGCTTGACAAATGTTCTGTGTAGATGCGGCACCGGCTGAGGCAAGACCCAACCATCATTCTTCCTATCATCTGCCCATCTTACATCAGCTGGAGTAGGCTGGAAGCCTACCCCAAAGAACTTCTCACTGGCAGTCGGGGTGATAGGTTCAGCTATTCTTTGCAACGATTTCCTAAGCCCTTTCCCAGGTTTATAGCTATGCCTGATCATTTCTTTGGCCCCCATGATTGATGCATTATAAAGGAAGGGTTGAGGACAAGGTTTTCCTTCTTCGTACTAATCAGCGACCACGATTTCAAAGGCCTAATAGACTATGTGCTCACTTCCTTCTCTTGCTTCAAGACATGGGACTGACGGGTCCCGATAAATCGATTGCTCATCTTCCCCATGAACCATAATCTCCTGATCCTCATGTTCGAACTTCACCATCTGGTGGAGAGTAGAAGGCACAGCCCCCGCTGCGTGAATCCACGACCTTCCCAAGAGAAAATTGTAGGACGTGTCCATGTCCAGAACCTGGAAGGTTACTTCAAAGTCTATTGAGACGATGGTCAGAATCAGATCAATCTCTCCAATTGTGTCCCTTTTGATACAATCGAAGGCACGTACACAAACGTTGTTGGGTCGGATTCTCTCGGTACCAATTTCCATACGTTGCAAAGTTGAGAGTGGGCAAATGTCTACCCCAGAGCCTCCGTCCAACATAACCATTTTCACATAGTACCCTTCGCATTTGACTATCAGGTGAAGCGCTTTGTTATGTGCGGCCCCTTGTAAGGGCAAGTCATTTTTGCTGAAGGAGATTTGGTTAATTGCGAAAAATCTTTCGCCCATTCTCTCCAACTGCTCTACAGAAGTCTCAATAGGTATATATGCTCATTAAGGGTCTTGATCAACACCTTTTGATATTCGGTGGAATTCATCAACAGAGATAAAAAGGAGACTTGTGCGGGAAATTTTCAAAGCTGGTCGATCACCTCATAATCCACCATTTTCATCTTTTGAAAGAAGGCATCCGCTTCTTCGGCACTTACGGTCTTCTTAGATGTGAAGCAATTTCTAGTGGCATTGTTCACCTCTTCCAGATTGAAATACTTTTCAGCGGGGTTATTTCCTTGAACTTCTCCCGAGATTTTTTTGCCTTTATAAGTCACCACTGATTTGTTGTAATTCCAGGGCACATCAGTAGGATCCGTCATGGGCTTTTGTGGTGTGCGGCTAATAACCATGGGCTCACTCAGCCTTGGTAGATTAATTGGCCCCCGCATCACATAAGCTCATTTAGGCACATATATTTGGGTTGTCTTATTTAGTTCGAATCTCCTGGGAGGACTCAAAGCCATTTGCTTTTCTTGGCGGCCTCGAGGGACATAGAGAACATCATCTTTGGGAGGCATTGCCCCAATTTCCACTTCAACTTTCTTTTCTGACTTTGGAGGGGTGGTTTTGTTCTTTTCCTCCCCCTTGTCTTGCTTCGGGGTAGCTTTTGGTTTCCTTTCTACATCAGCGATGGCAATGATGGCCTTCAATGCAAGGTCAAATTTCTTGTCCTCACAAATCATTCCGATTACCGGCCTGTTGTTGTAGGCCGGCAGCGGGTTGTTAGTCACGTTGGGAATATCTTCATCCCTTAGCACTATCTTCCTTTGTTCTATCAAGTTTTCCACGACTCTCTTTAGAGTCCAACAGTCATCTGTGTCGTGCCCTTCTGCACTTGAGTGATAGGCGCATCGGGTACCGGCTCTGTAACAGGCTTTGAGTGATAGGCGCATTGAGTGATAGACCCATTTGAACAAGTTTTGGTAACAGTGGAGTAGGGTTCGCCAATTGGTGTAAAATTTGGCCTCTTGGGTGGTTCATGAGGGTGGAAATTATTTTGTGGAGGCCAGGGGTTGTAGTGGTTTTGGTAAGGAGGCTGGTTTCTAGGAAATAGAGCTTGGTTCCGGTTGGCTTGTTATTGTGGCCGGATATAAGGTTGAGCATTCATGACCGGGTATGGCTGAGGAGCATAGGCTACGTCTTGGTGGGGGTAGTAGTGTTGCAGGATCTTTTCGGAGAAAAAGGATCTGGGAGTACGGTGTTTTCTTGCATCCGACGCTACCATGGATGTTTCTTCCTTTTTCTTGCCCTTCGCCACTCCTCCAAACCCACCCTGAATGGCTTAGGAGGTAGCTCTGATAGCGGATTGGCTTAGAATTCGACCCGTTTTCAAACCATTTTCCACCATTTCGCCAATCTTGATAGCTTCAGCGAACAGTTTACCCATTGAGGACATCATATCTTGGAAGTAGTCAGCCTCCTGAGCTTGGAGGAAACTGTGACCATTTCAATCTCATCCATTGGAGGCTTTACCCTAGAGGCCTGTTCACGCCATTTAATTGCGTACTCTTGGAAGCTTTCCGAGAATTTCTTCTTCAAGTTTTTCAATGAGTTCCTATCTGGAGCGATATCAATGTTGTATTGGAACTGCCTGACGAAATCTCTAGCCAGGTCATCCCAGATGTGCCAGCGAGACATATCTTAGTACATGTACCACTCAGATGCGATACCGACCAGACTTTCTCCGAAATAGGCCATGAGGAGTTCTTCCTTCCCACCGGCTCCTTGCAGCTGGTTGCAATATCTCTTGAGATGAGCAATAGGATCACCGTGTCCATCATACTTCTCAAATTTTGGGGTTTTGAATCCCAATGGTAGATTCACATGAGGGAATATACATAAGTCGGCATAGGATACACTTTTTTGTCCACTCAAGCCCTGTATGCTTTTGAGACTCTGTTCCATACTCCTCATCTTCTTCGCAATCTCTTCTAGCTCAGGAGTTTTGGTGATCTTTTCTTGCCCCACAGTGAGTTCGTATCGGGGTGGTTGAGAGTAAGTATAAGTGGGAAACTGAGGAGGTTCCATTGGAAACGTGGATGTTTGGAAGGTGAAAGCTGAGGGGTCAAAACCAGGCCTTCCAGTATAGGCTGTGTCGTGGTCGAGCAAGGTGGAGCGGTGAAGATATTTGAGGCTGCGCCGGACATTAACACCTGGGGGCGAACCTCAGAAGGTGTTCCCACAAAATGGGCCGAAATAGTTGGGTGTCCTAGTGGTGTGTTTGGGTAGTTTATGGGGATGTTGGAGGTCCTACTTGCCCTGGGAAAAAGCTCGGGAAATCCAGGGATTGTACTTGGTGGTTCTCTTCTGTTTGCCCAGGCGTCCCACATTTCCATCATGCGGAGATGTAGTAGCCTGTTTTCCTCGGGAACTGTCGATTCTGAAGTTGGGATGCCCAAGATCAGACTCTCATCCGCAATAGGAACTGTTGGCAGAGTCATTTCTGAAGATATTTCAATACTTCCCTTCTACCTCGTGAAGTATGGATGGGAAGCCAGACTACCACAAAACCAACCACCTTTCTATAAAACCTGGGCTGGATGTAACATCAGCAAATGGTTAGTTTGGAACAAATAATAGACAGGTAATCGCACATTGGGGGTATGATGCACCTATACAGTTAAATGTATTTCTACATGTTTTGCAACGGTTGCATGCTTCATTCCGGTTTTTCTTTTTCTTTCCCATTTTCTTATCTCCACTCCCACTCTTTTTATTTTTATTTTTTTATAGTCGAATCCTATGGATATTGCCTACATATCATGACCCCGCATAAATCAGACCGGGCGTAGTTCTGGGGATAATAAATAACAAAATATTTTGGGATTTCAATTTTTTCATAAAAAGAAAATGCTTTGATTACAATGACTCAAAACTAACAGACTTAAAAAGGAAACCAACAGACTCTAATAGCAAGATAACAATATAGACTCAAGAACAGACTAACAGACTCTGACAGAAAGAAAATACAGACTCGGAAATAAACTGACAGACTCCAGCAGAAACAGACTCAAGTGAAAATCAGGAATACATTAATACTCCTTGGGCCCACGGGACATCATTCGGCCTCGCCGCGGGTCTATATGCGAGATCCCCTTGCAGCTGCTCTAAATCACTCATTATCTGGCGAACGAAAGTCATCACTACAGCGAAAAAGGTGGTACGAGTCATGTCCTCGCACGCTTGGCACTTTACGGTAATGTAGTCAGCAATGGCTCTGATCCTCTCTCGGATTCTGCCCTTTTCCTGAAGCAATTGCCCTATATGCTGATTCCTGGCTTCTAATACCTGAGTGCCATGATGGTTTTGATTTTGCAATTGTTGCATTTCTTCCTCCATCTGAGCCATCAAAGCATAACAATGTTCCCAATCAGCTTTAAAGTCCTTGGCCTGCTTGGCCGCCTCATTATCAAGGGTAGTTAACTTTCTCTTCAGATTGGTGATCGTTCTTTCATATTTTCTTTTCATTTGATGCACAAACTATACCCGCCCTTCTGCGTTCTTTGCCAATTGGGCCCCGACTTTTGCTAGGCTGGCTTCAGACTTTTCTAGGTCATCTTGACACTCATGTGCTTTCTTTCTCAGACTGCTTATAAGCTTTTCGTCCGCTCGGCTTCTTTCTGGGTTTCTAGTAGTTATTCTCATTTTCTGGATTTCAGCTTTGAGGGCTTCGTTTTCCTGAGTTAGCTTTTTCTTTTCCCCTTCATCTGCGACAGCCTAGATACTGTTGCCAAACTTGAGGTCCCTGATTTGTCCCTCTAATTTACTTATTTTGGCCCTATAGCTTTCTTATTTTGCCAACCAACCCCACTGCTCTTGTGAGTCGTTGGTGAATTGCTGAACATGAGCTCTCTTAGCAGGTCTCTCCGGAATCTGGAACCTTTTACCGAACCAAATAGTGTACTTGGGGTCTACTTCACCTCTAGCTAGATCCCGCACCATAGTCTTAGGTTCATGAAATCTACATTCATTCCACACCTGGCGAATTCTCCCTTCTGGAAATACGGCTTTTGGGCCTAATTCAATGACATGTTTACTCAACTCTTCGTCATGGGGAACGGTTTGAAATCTTCCCAATTGGCGGAAAACCCTGTGGGGGCATACGACTGGATGCTCCGGATGCCTATCAGGAGGAGATACCACAATTCAACTGACATGTATACTGCTTCGGTGACAGGAAGCCATCCGAATGCCCACTCAATTTCATCAGAGGTCAAAGAGCTCAAATGTGCAAGCCAAGCTTCAGTACCCTCGGGGAATTCAATACCCACTACTCGGCTTTCAAATTCTTCAATGCAACTCAAACCGGTCATACCATAATTCATATACCCAACCCGGTGGCAGAGATGTTCCTGCATCCATAATTGTAGTAACAGATTGCAGCCCTGGAAGAACTTTCCCCCTTCCCGACAGATAGTCAAGGCTTGGTAGATTTCAGATAAGATCAAGGGAACCATAGTGTTGTTGGCTTTCTTGATTGCAACATCGATCATTCCTAGAGATCCACCTCTATATTACCATCTTTTCGCGGACAAACTACAACACCCACAAAGGCTACTATAAAAGCTAAACCCCGCCTTGCCTCCCATTTATCTTTATTCCCGGCATGGGTCAGACCAATGTTCGGCTCTTCAAAACCTCGGGGGTTACCATAGCGCTGGTACAAGAATTAGAGAGTGCAAAAACCTTCGGATAAATTTCCATTCTGGATATCCCGACTAATACTCAACAAATCCAGAAATCTGTGGGGAGATACCGATCTTGGGGACACTGGATATCGACTTCTAAGGTTTCCATTAAGGCTAGCATAACCTACAACTTCCTCCAGCGTGGATGTGAGCTCAAAGTCAGAGAACCGGAACACATTGCGAGTTGGGTCCCAAAAAGGTACTAATGCTTCAATTATGTCCAACCTTGGCTTGATGTTCAATAGTCCGATGAGACCTCCCAGAACCTTTACCACGGTTTCTCTACTGCCTTTTCCTAGATCATTCTACCACATGTGGAGCTGTAAGGGGATCTCTTTAAGGACTGTGAAGGGTTCAATTTCATTTGTGCTCATCCTGCACATTTATTAAGGTGATTTAATTACTTATTTTGACCCCAAAAAAATAATACCATTTTTTCAAAATTTCCCTTCAAAAATAAAACCCGATTTTTGCTGATACGACCTTTCATCACTTTGGGGAAGAAGATTTTAAGGTTGTGCCTGCTAACCGGTCGAAAAATAAAAAAATGAACAAAAGTGGTTGTTCTTACAAAAACAGCCTTTCGATGCCCTTTTGGGGACATTCGGCTTATTTTAAACAAGAATGACATCACCCTGCTTATTTGTCACAAAAATAAAATTTTGTTGTTTTTGGGCTATTTTTGCAAAAAGGAAGTTGGACCCCATGGGAGTTGCCTGCGTATCCCACATCCGGTGAGAATCAAACTGGCGTAGTTCGGCCTGATTTGACAAAATGAAAACCAATTAATTTTAAAGATAAAACTTTCTTTTTTTCTTTTTTTTCCAAAATTTTGGCAGAGTTTCGGTATATTTTGGACACTGATTTTTCAAAACAAGTAGCTACCTCTCTGAGCCTTCACACTGTTATTTTCTTTTCCCAATTTCTTCTATTATCCACAAGCCGGTCAACATGCAAATCCGAAACAAATAAATGCACAAGTAGCACGTAGGATGCATCAGGATGGTCTTTTCATTTCGGGTACGCTTGTCCTAGACAGACCCAACCCCTATGTTGAGTCTCCGAAGTCAAATGTACGTGATGCAAACAAACGTTCCTACTAGGGATCCGGCATGAGGTTTTATTATACTAGGTTTAAAACCTGGGTTTATTGTTCTAGACCTGGCTTACCCGAGCGGACAACTCGAGCCGAGGGGGCAGCGTACCGGGAATACAGAAGCTTCACCGGCTTAGCAACTTATCCGAACCTCGTTCTAAAATGGGATAAGACTCTAGACAGAAGAGAAGTCACACGAAGTGCACCCTTCTCCATGATTTAGAAGACTCAGAGAGAGGCAGGGTTTCGTAGCATTTTATATACAATTCAAGAATATCAAAGCGGTAAAAGCATTTAGCACATTAGGCTCGAACATGTAGGAAAATTAGGTAACAGATAAAGCCAATCATAACAGCTATTCTAATCTCGAATTCTTGAACCCAGAACAAGAGATTCTGGGTTCGATCTCCAGCAGAGTCGCCAGAGCTGTCACACCTCCTATTTACTACACCCGAGGGTATATATAAAGAGTTTTTCCAATTAAAGTGGCATTATTTGAAATGTGATTATTTATTTATTTTATTCAGAGTCGCCACTTGGGATGGTTTGTTTTCTGGTGTCCCAAGTCACCGGTTTATTTTAAAATCCCAAATCGAGGAAATTCAACTTTCCTTTTGAAGTCTGCGAACCAGAAATTCTAAGTAAGGAATTCTGTTAACCCGGGAGAAGGTGTTAGGCATTCCCGAGTTCCGTGGTTCTAGCACGGTCGCTTAAACCATTATAATTGGCCTATTATTTGATTTTAATACATGTTTTAGACTATGGTACAATTTTAAATTATCAATCACTTTAATTAATTTTAAAGAATATTTAATGTCGTCTAAAACATGCCTTTGGACCGCGCCACATGAAATGCACCCGCAATCCGAAACACATTTTATTCAACATTATTAAGATTTGGATTTGGGTCACATAAAATGCGCACTCGAATTTAAGAAGGTAATATTATTAAAATAACGTGCCTAAAGCAACTATGCGTTGTTAACTTTGCGAGGGCCATGGAAATTTGCTAAATGGCTCGCCTCGGATTCAAAGGATTAAAATCGATTAAGTGAGGGCCATCATGCTCCAACTAATTAACGAAATCTAAATCATTATGCACTAAAGAGTTGGGATTTTTAACCTTTTTTTAAAATCTAATGTTTATATTAGCCTAAACAGAAATTTTCGCGTTAAAGAAAAGGACAGATCTGATTGTTAACTGGCTCATGCCATCTTCAGCAAATGAAAAGGAAATTTGAAACAAGCAGGCCCGATATGATGAAGCCTGCAACTCCGTTTTAAGTGGCCTCATGATCCAAAGCCCAAATAATAGCCCAATCTTTTGAGAACTAAGGCCTGAGGAAGACCAGACTCGAGTTCGAGTCTCTAGGCGCATAAATGGCAGCTGAAATCAGAAATATTGACATGGTACCAGCAGAGCATTCAATAACAATCAATCATGCTAGAATCAACCTTCAACTAATTTCAAAGGACAATTTCAAATGTGCTTAAAACCTCTGTTCAATACCTATAATTGACAAATAGAATTGTATGGGACTCTCCAATGAACAAATGCAAATCTAAACATCAATCTTAAACTAAATATGTTTTTTAAAAAAGCACATCATAAATAAGTCAATGCACAGCTTGACTCTTAAAGTAACTTGAATCATTTTCCTTTTCTTTTAAGCATGACTTCTATTGATTACTACTTAAGAAATATTCAGTTACCCATTGCATGAATGCAATGCTATTGAAATACAACGAAATATGCTGTAATAACCAGATGCATTACATAGCAGGAAGAGACCTAATAGAATCTGCACGATCTAACATGGTCGAATGCACAATCTAATGACCAAACTAGTTATTCATAGAGTTTTCCAGAATAATGCCAGATAAACAACATCTAGCTACAAGATACTTGATAGAAAATTGATTTCCCATCGAGTACAACCAAATATAGCTCTCAGAAGGGTATTGTCAGCATCCAGCAGAATTCAATGCACTAGATAACTCAATAATTCAAAAAAAGAAGAAGATGAAATTAAGCTATGAACAAAACAAGTTGAGACTGTGCTTAAAACTCCCAATTTCCATTTCATACTTCAACTAAAGCTTCACATTAAATAGGATTCAGGAACATGTACCTAATTATAGCAAAACAAAACCAGAAAAATCAAGCTTGAGGTCAGAGAGAAGCAGCAGCAGTAAACCAAACAAACAGGAAGTAACAGTAGAAGTCAACTCAAGATCAACAATGGAACAGTGATCTAACAACCCTCAAATCATCTTTTAATCCCAGAATAAGCTAGAAATTCTTCGAAGGTTTCAAAATTGAAAGACTAAACTTGCAGAATTAGATCAACTTCTACCCAAAATGCAAGAGTATTCAAGTATTTTTTTAGCTTAGCCGTCCGCAACCTTTTTAGAATTTTTTAGTCCCTCCAATCTCTGCCTTGAGCCTGAAGAAAGAGTGCCTTTATAGGCAAGCTTTTAGGGCAGTAGGTGGGATTCAGTTTATTGCACTTTTACCCTTTTGATATTTTTATTCTTTCTTAGATAGCCTTAGGTTCAAAAATCAAATTTCGCATTAGTCCTCACCCCAGCTTCTTGGAAGTTTCCTCAATCAGTTAAAAGAGATTCCCTTACCTAAATTCCCCAAACTAACCCTTAAACCTCTGTCAATTACCCCAGCCTATCTCACGGGTCTAGTTGACCCAATAACTTAAACCCAATTGAGCGGGCTTCCCTTGAAAATGGGTCAAAAATGACCCCAAAGCCCAAAGCCAATCAGAAAATCCATTTGGTAATTCATGAAAAGCAGAAGAAGAAACCAATTAAATAATTTCAAAACCAAAATCTAAACTAAACGACTGATTTAAACCAAATAATGAGCTAGAATTAACTATATTACCAAGTCAACAACATCTAATTAAACTAATCATACGACTAAAAATCAGAACCTTAAAATCATGAATGACAATTAAGCATGACGAGTGAATAAAACAACGTTTAAAAGTTGAAAGGAAAACTGAAACACAGTCGGAACAAATACAGACATGGTTCGATCTAGTAGAAGAAAAAAAAGAAAAGAAAGCCTAGGTTCAGAACCTTGGTCAATTTTCAGTCTATCCACGAAAAAATGAGAAGAAAGGAAGTGGACAAAATGGACAGAAAAGATAAGAGAAGAGAGGACTTACCAACTCAAATAAACACTTATGTATGCCCTAATTTAAACAAAATTGATGCTAATCGCTTGTTCTTTGTCAAGAACAAGCGGACAACATTAATTTTGCCTTGAATTAGATTTCAAAACTCTGGAAACTGGAAGCCTATGTCATGCATGCCACATATTCAAGAGATTCTGATTTTGGGCTTTTAAAGCTTCAACTTCGATTCAAGATTCGACGAAAGTTAGGGTGATTCGAGGGAAAAGAGTGACAGATTTGGGACAAGGAAGGCTTGGGGGTTCTTTGGTGTTAGTTTGGGGTCGATTGGTAGTGGCGCCGCCACCGGAGAAACTATGGCGGCGCTAGGGTTCCGAGTTTTAATCTGATATTCGAGGAGCTCAGGCCAGATTTAAGGGAAAGTGAATGGGGATTTGGAAAGAGGGGGTGAGGAGAGTATCTGGTGTTAATTTCATGGCGATTGGACGTCGGCCGCCGCCGTGGGCGATTTCCGGCAGGCGGCAGGCGGTGGCATTACGTGAGAGACTGAAGGGGTTGTGAGAGATGAGTGAGGGGGTAGGGGGTCTGATTTCGTCCGTTTAATAGTTAGAGGAAGTTAGTTCTGGTTCGTTAGATTTACAAGGATCAACGGCTCAGATTTTTCAATTCAGGAACGACGCCGTTTGGATTTTGAGGGGGTTGGACCGGGTATTGGAGCGGGTTTGGGCCAGGGTTGATGGGTGTTTGAGGGATAATTCATTTGGGCCTGAGGAAAATCGAATAAAAGGGCCCAAAATCTGATTCTTTTTAACTTTTTTCTTTTTATTTTCTTTTCTTTAATTCTTTTCTTTTTCCAATTAAAAATAAAAACCTAAATTAAATCTCAAAACCATATTATCCTACCGAATTAAATTAATTAACTCTAAATAATAATTAATACAACACAACTAATTAAATACCAAATTAAAAGAAAAACTACAAAAATTCGATGCTAAAAATTAAATAATGCAAAAAATGAGTTATTTTTGTTATTTTTCTATTTTTGTAAAACACTAATTTACCAATTAATATAAAATGTAAAATTAAATCTTAAATGCAATGCGTGATATTTTGGTATTTTTCATGATCTAAATAAAACTTAAACATGCACAAAATTGTAAACAATTAAATAAAATTCAACAAAATTCCTAAAATGGTAAATAATTAACAAAATCTATTTTCTTGGAATTTTATAGGAGTATTTCATATAGGGCAAAAATCACGTACTTACATTAATCAAACAGAAAATGAAAGTAGACTCAAATCTATCTCAGGATTAGTATTCTAAATCCCAAATGACCCCTATATAAAATGTGTCTTTTTTTTTGTTTGTTTTAAAAATAGAATAAGAAATCAACTTTTGAATTAACATAAAAGAATTAATACCCCTAGCCCACAACTATTAAAACGAAATTTTCTTGATCCCAATATAAAGTGTGTCTGATTGGTACTGTTTACCGCGAAAATGGTAATTACAATTAGATTTCATTTTGTGGTTCTAAAAAATGTGATCTATATTTATGCTAGTTGTTAAGCAATGGATGCTAAGTGAAGGACTTGGAAACAAGATGATAGCTTGAAAACAATATAATAATCAAACTGAATGGCTAATAATCGGGGTCTCGAGCTTGCATATTCGGGGCCTCGAGGTCGAGTCGGATTCCCTGCCGAGGATAGTCGATGGAGGACTAACAATTATGATAAATTCAATGGTGGCTCTTTATGGCCAATAATAAGCAATAAATGAAGAACAATAAATAGAACGCAATAAATATAAGTAGTGGAGCCAAGAGAATTTGTTAGAAAGCAGAGAGAATGTTCTTGTCTTTTCAATATTATGTCTCAGATCCCCTTTATATATGAGGGGGAAATCCTTATATGACATGTGTAGTTATTACATAAAGTGACTGGTACAACCACTCAATCAGCCTGGTGCAGGCTGTCACTGTTTGCGCAGGCGATGTCAGAAAGTACTGCTCCTAGGGAACTTCCCGCTTACTTGCAACAAGCACCGATTCATTCTGCCCCGACACCGGGCACAAAAAATCCCCGAAGGCATCGGACCCCGGGCTGTTCTCCGGGCCCTTTGAGATGAGATTACGCAATACCTTATCGACCGTAAAATTGATCTTCCCGATTTTAGCCGTATACAGATAGTCCACGCGTTTCTTAGAGTAAAACGAAGGGAAACATCCTCGAGATCTTGCCCCTCCGGCGCCTCCATCGAAACAAATAGTTATGTCCTGCCAAATGACTAATGTAATAGGCAGGGCTTCTAAAGGTCGCGTCCACACAATCCTCAAAGACTTTGAATTAATTATAGTGGTTGGCTGCCTTTTGGTCTGCCCCAACCGCATATGTTAGGCTTCTATAAGTATCATTTCTTCGCCCCTCCCTTTCTACTGCATCATCAGGCTCCCAACAGAGTTTTTCTTTCTTGTTACCTCTCTCCCGCGCCTTTTCCCGAAAATTTCTTCTTTGTAATCCCCTGGTAAAAATGGTGAACACTTCCACCTCCATCCCTAAGGGAGATGTGCCTTCCTCTTCCACACTCTCTTCTGAGGGTAAAGCGACAGCGTCTCCTAGCGTTGGAGAGTTCATTCTAGGGGCCTTTAAGACGACCTCTAATTTTAAGGTCGAGAGACCTTCTATGAAGCCGGGGTAATGCGAATCCGTGTCCCAATACGTCAGTTTAATAACGGACATCGAAAGGGTGAAAATTGACTGTTGCTGGGGAGACGTGGTACTAGTGGAGGTTCCTTCTCGGGGGGAGGACATAACGATGTATAAGGCCGTCTTCCTCAGTGTGTATACTTATCCATTTACCCTCGGCCCGTCGGTGCCCTCCATGACTTCGATAGACCCCGCGATCTTCAACTTTTGCAAACCATATCAAGTGACTCTCGGCCAAATTAATCCGTTATTTTGGCGTATCGTTTACATGACCAGATATTACGTGAATATGATCGAGGGGATGCCCTTCACCCTTGACCATTTGATTAGAATGTACAGTCCCCGACTCTTTTGCGGGGGCTTGATTAAGCTGCATTGCCGGGCCTCGAGGGCCCTCTTTGCTTGCACCGATGAGGTTAAGAATGGGGGGTAGATGAGCTATTTCATCCGAGTTAGGACTTCGGACTTGATTCCTACAGAGAGGATGTAGTTCACCGAAAGATAGAACACGAAGCGTAAGTAGGCATATTTAATTAACTGCCCATTTCTTTCTTTTGGATACATTTCTTCGTGGACTGACTTCCTCCGCTGATACAGCTGTCGCGGCGTACCCTGATGCGGTAAGTAATCTTTCAGGCTGGGTAGCTAAACTGGACTCGATCTGCCCATACGTCGAGCGCGTATGGCACGATTTATACAAGGCTCGATGGGAAGCCAAGGATCACTGTGGGATTTCATTTTCTGCTATAGTTTCAGTTTTACAAAGGTTGTTACTAATTGTACTCTCATTCCCTATGCTTGTTTTTGTACTTGGGCAGGTCTGGGGGAGTTCTTCTTGATGAGAGAAATTCTGCCTGGGAAAGCGGGTGGCCCAACACTCGATGAAGAGAGGAAAAGACGAGGGGGATCGCCGGCTTGTCCTCCGAAATCCAAGAAAACCAGAATGGAAGATCCTATGTATGGTTCAACGGTCTTAATTCTAGAAGGGTTGGGGAGTCCTCGAGCTGGAGGCGAAAGGAAAGATGATCCTTTGTCAGCACCCGAAGGGGGAGAGGATTTGACTACCTCTCATACTATTGAGTTGGCGGCGTTCGAATCGCGGCTCGGTTCCGTCGCTGCACCGCTTCAGGCTGAAGAGGCTTGCGAGGGTATATTAGATGCTATTGCCGACGACCAAAATTTCCCTCGAGCCGAGGTGCTTTTGGCAGGCGATCTAGGGGAGCCCAATTCCGAAGCTCTTCAGAAGCAAGGGGCAGCCCCCATTGGCCTAGTCGATGTCGTTGAAGTGAGTGATTCCCCTTCTGAATCGGCCTTTCCTCCGAGGGAAACACAAGATATCCATAATATAGAGTCTCTCGGCGTGGGGAAGCCCGTGGGTGATAAAGATGTGTTCGAAAAGCCTTCTGCTGCGCCTGAGGAAAAGCCTGAGCCTGATATTTTGCTTATTTTTACCGAGATCGATAGGCTATATGAGCAGGTAATCTATTTGTACACTCTGCTTGGTGCCCCGACCTTTGCCTTTCTAAACTTTTTTCTTCCATGGTTCCAGGCCAAGGTGCTTTATGACCAAACGTTTACCAATTTTGAAGCCGAGCTGACTTGCCGCGAGGGCGAACATAAGAAGCTTACCTGGGAAGCCGATGAGCTCAGGGCTCTTTCTACCAAGAGGGAGGAAGAACTTCATGGCTTTCGGGATTGCTTGGATGCGGCGTCCCGGGAAAAGGCTCATCTTACTGAATAGGTTACATAGCTCTTGTCTATTTTTTGTCTGTATGTCTGACTGAATTCCATATTTTAATATCTTTGGGTAAATTTTCACAGTTTAAGGAGAAGGATGTCCTTATGGGGAAGGAGCTCTGAGCCAGGGACTCTGAAATTCTTGAGCTCAAGCGACATCTGAGTGAGGTAATCTTTGAGAGAGATGTCCTCCGAGAAGAGGTGGTTTCGATCGGGTATTGTCTCGAAGATGCGAGGGCTAAGAGCAACAAGCATAAGGATCTCCATGCTGCGTTAGTTGCTACGCTATCCGATGTTAGGGCTGAGGCCGAGGCGCTCGTGACCTTGCATAAGGAGGACGCCGCTACTGCAAATGCTTAGGCTCGGAAGGTGTCCGAAGAAGCCGAGCTGCACCAGACCCAAGCTGTGAATCACGCCTGGTTAGAATCTCAGAGACAGACGCTCGAGGACATACACGTGGGGGGCATGGATTTAATTACCGAGGTTGAGAGGGTGAAGTCCCTAGAAGAGGAAGTTGCGGCCCTGCTTCCTTCCGAAAGCGAGTCGGTCAGCGACTCAAGAGGTGACAAAGATGGAGGCGAGGTCCCTGAAGGGGAGGAGGCCATTGGAAACCCGGAGGCTAAGGCCGAAGTTGCTGAAAGCGTATCTTCTGCCATCGAAGACATAGCTCTGGTGCTAGATTAAGGTTTTCATTTGATTTCTGCCTTTGCAAGGGCTTCCAGATGTAGGCTTTGTATTTGTACTCTTATGTATCTTTTATATGTGTGTCAATTTTTTTACCTTTTTCTGAACTTGTGGCATTTGTTGGCAATTGATCTGAAGTTGTGGGTCTCAATTTTAGACCCTTGGATTCCTGCTACCATCGAGCATTTATCAATGGTCGAGAATTGATCTGTGAGTCTGTCGTATTGGCTCCGAGGTCTTTTGCGCGAATTTTTTAGATTCTCACGCGTCGGGTTGGTATGACCTTTTAATGTAAGCTGGCATCATAGGCTCTTATGCTTTTGCTATTAGGCATATTCGGTTAACTTCTTCGGGTTCAGTCTCCAAATCGGGTTTCGGCTCGAGCTTATTGACCCTTAAATTTTCGAATTTAAAGCTGGCCCTTAGGCTCCTATGCATTAGGTCGGTACGAACTCTTGTATGGGCTGGTGACAGTGGCTCTTACGCATTGAGTCGGTATGACCTCTTATATGGGCTGGCGATAATGGCTCTTACGCATTAGGTCGGTATGACCTCTTATACGGGATGGCGATAGTGGCTCTTACACATTGGGTCGGTATGACCTCTTATATGGGTTGGCGATAGTGTCTCTTACGTATTAGGTCGGTATGACCTCTTATATGGGTAGGAAACAGTGGCTCTTACGCATTAGGTTGGTATGACCTCTTATATGGGCTGGCAGCAATGGCTTTTACGTATTGGGTCGGTACAACCTCTTGTATGGGCTGGCGGCAGGGGCTCTTACGCATTGGGTTGGTACGACCTCTAGTAGGCTTTATTTTTCCCTCGTTAACAACAACAACAACAACAACCTAGTGAAATCCCACTAATGGGGTCTGGGGAGGGTATTATGTACGCAGACCTTACCCCTACCCCGAAAAAGCAGAGAGGCTATTTTCGAAAGACTCTCGACTCAAGAAGACAAAAAGACAAAAAGACAAAAGAAGACAATATTAATAACACCACAGAAATAATATGGAAAAAAAATATGAAAAATAAGAACAACATAAAATCAAGAAGAATGATACAAAGCAAAAGCAAAAAAGTATCCCTACCAAACTAGTCTCACAAAGTTATGGCATAAGATAAGGCTCAACTACCTCCTAACCTACAACCCTAATACTCGACCTCCATATGTTCCTATCAAGTGCCATGTCCTCGGAAATCTGAAGCCTCGCCATATCCTGCCTAATCACCTCCCCCTAATACTTCTTAGGCTGCCCTTTACCTCTTCTCGTGCCCTCCATAACCAGCTGTTCGCACCTCCTTACCGGAGCATCTGGGCTTCTCCTCTGAACATGCCTGAACCACCTTAGCCGTGCTTCCCGCATCTTGTCATCAATGGGAGCCACGCACACCTTCTCCCGAATATCATCATTCCTAATCTTATCCATCCTAATATGCCCGCACATCCACCGCAACATCCTCATTTCTGCTACCTTCATCTTCTGGATATGTGATTTCTTAATCGGCCAATACTCAGCCTCATACATCATGGTCGGCCTAACCACCGCTTTATAGAACTTACCTTTGAGTATTAGTGACACTCTCTTGTCACACAATTCTCCAGATGCTAACATCCACTTCATCCATCCTACCCCGATACGATGTGTAACATTCTCATCGATCTCCCCTCCCCCCTGGATAACCGACCTAAGGTACTTGAAGCTATCTCTACTCGGGATGACTTGTGATTCAAGCCTCACATCCACACCCACTTCCCTCTGCTCAGCGCTGAACTTACACTCCAGGTATTCTGTCTTTGTCCTGCTAAGCTTGAAACCCTTAGATTCAAGAGCTTGTCTCCTAACCTCCAGCCTTTCGTTAACACCGGTTCGCGACTCATCAATCAGAACTATGTCATCGGCGAATAGCATGCACCATGGCACATCCCCTTGAATTTGATGTGTTAACGCGTCTATCACCAGGGTGAATAGGAACGGACTGAGTGCAGAACCTTGGTGTAACCCCATAACAACCGAAAAATCCTCAAAGTAGCCTTCTACTGTCCTAACCCGAGTCTTTTCCCCATCATACATGTCCTTAATCGCCATAATCTAGGGAACTCACACGCCTATTTCCTTCAAGCTTCTCCAGATAACTTCTCTAGGAACCTTGTCATATGCTTTTTCTAGGTAAATAAACACCATGTGTAGGTCTTTCTTCCTATCTCTGTACTATTCAACCAACCTCCTAACAAGGTGTATAGATTCTGTAGTAGAACGGCTCGGCATGAAACCAAACTGGTTGTTGGAAACAGACACCATCATCCTCAACCTTGCTTCAACCACCCTCTCCCATACTTTTATAGTATGACTCAGTAATTTGATAGCCCTATAATTATTACAACTCTAGATATCACCATTGTTCTTATACAGTGGGACCACCATACTCCACCTCCACTCATCTGGCATCCTCTCCGCCTTAAAAATAGCATTCAACAACCTAGTCAACCACTCCAAACCTACTTTCCCCACACACTTCCAAAATTCTACCAAAATCTTGTTAGGCCCGATCGATTTGCCCCTACTCATCTTACTCATAGCTCCCATGATCTCCTCAACCCTGATGTGCCTGCAGTACCCAGAGTCACTATGACTCTCGGAATGCTCAAATTCACCGAGCACAATATCTCGATCCCCTACTTCGTTAAGAAGTTTTTGAAAGTAAGTCTTCCATCCCCTCTTAATCTAGGAATCTTCAATCAATACTCTACCATCGTCGTCCTTGATGCATCTCACTCAGTTTGAATCTCGAGCTTTCCTCTCTCTTAGCTTGGCCAGCCTAAATAACTTCTTCTCCCCTCCTTTTCCCCTAGTTCCTCGTACATACTACTATAAGCCGCAGTCTTAGCATTTGTGACCGCCAGCTTCGCTTCCTTCCTAGCTACTTTATACCTCTCCATGCACGCTCGCCTCTCCTCCTCACCTATTCTCCCCACTAATGTCTGGTACACCTCTTTTTTCGCTACCAATTTACCTTGTGCCACTTCATTCCACCACCAGCCTCCTTTGTGCCTGCCAGAGACGCTGGTCGAGACCCCTAACACCTCTATCACAGCCTCTCTTATATAGTTTGCTGTCGTAGACCACATAATGTTCGCATTAACACTGCTCCTCCAAGATCCCATAGTCGGCAACCGCCCATCCAACTCTTGGGATTTGTCCTAAGTTAAGGTTCCCCACCTGATTCTCGGTCTTCCTCGAGCATACATTTTCCTCCTCTTCACCATAATACTAATGTCCATCACCAAAAGCCTATGTCGCGTCACGAGTATCTCACCTAGAATCACCTTGCAATTCTTGCATAACCCTCTGTTACGCCTCCTGAGAAGGAGATAGTCAATCTGAGTCTTCGCCACCATATTTTGAAAAGTAACCAAATGCTCCTTCCTCTTTGGAAAGCAAGAGTTAGCAACCACCATTAATGAGGTTCCTACTTCATGCCTCTCCCCAAAACCTAAGCCTCCATGCACTTCGTCATATACACCTGTGGTCGACCCAATATGGCTATTGAAATCCCCTCATATGAATAACTTCTCAGTAGGTGGTACATGACGTATAATCTCATCCAACCCCTCCCAAAAGCACCGTTTAACCTCCTCATCTAGGCCCGCATGTGGCGTATAGGCACTAACGATGTTTAGGATGCACTATCCAACCACCAACTTAATAATCATCAATCTATCATTCACTCATCTAACCTCAACCATAGACTCTCTAAGTTCCCTATCCACCAAAATACCCATTCCATTCTTACCCTTCTAGGTTCCAGAGTTCCAAAGTTCATACCCCGTCCGTGTCCCTCGCACTCGACCCTGCCCACCTTGTCTCCTGGACACACGCTATATTGACCCTCCTCTTCTGGAGGATCTTCGCCAACTCTATAGACTTACCTGTCAATGAACCTACGTTCTATGACCCAATTCTCAAACGATGGACACCCTTGTTCCCTTTACCTCCCTTGCCTCCCAACCCACCCCCTAGCCCCCGCCCTACCTTTCCCTCGTTAAGGACTTTTGAAATTATGTTTGCCTGATTCTTTGATGGTTTGATAAAAACCTCAATTGTGAGTCGTTATATGGCGATGATCGATCGCCCCGGGAGGTTTGGCTTGGTGGCTAAGTATCTAAAAGCCTATAAGTTTGGAGCTGACATGGCCGAAGCTCTTTTGCTTATGTCGAGGGTAGCCTGTTTCACCAATTCTTTTCGAAGTATTTTCGAAGTAATTGAAGGCCACTAATTTTATAGCGACGGTCGGGCGTCCCCGAGTCGTGTTAGTTTGGCTGGTACAACCTTGTGACCGTAGTCATTGTGTTTGGCCAGAGCCTTTCAGTTCCCTAGTGAAGCAGTTTCGGCGTTTATATTGAGGGTATGCCTTTTTAGAGGTCTTACAAGTTCGATATATAGCCTTAACTTTAAGATCGGGATTATGCCTTTTATATGGTCTTACAAATTTTTGCATGCCTTTGAGGTCTTACAATTTTGGTTACTTGGTACAAGTATGGTTCATGCCTTGCTTGAGGTCTTAGTGTTTTGGTTACTTGGTACAAGTATGGTTCATGCCTTGCTTGCGGTCTTATAGTTTTTGTTACTTGGTACAATTATGGTTCATGTCTTGCTTGAGGTTTTACAGATATTATTGTTGCCTTATATAGGTCTTACGAGACAGAGGCTGCCCACATGAGGTCTTATGGCCTCGGGTTTTTGATAAGTCGATGGGGGTGGCGATTGGCGGCAGTCCCCGAGTTTTCGAAAGTTTTTTGGCTCGAGAGCCATTCCTTGAAAACTTGGTATTGCCTCATCGAAGGCTTACGAGTTCTAATCTTCCGACCCGGAGGTCATACGTCCTTGAGTTTTGATGCCAGTCCCCGAGTGCTCGGGAAGTTTTTTGGCCCTAGAGCCGCTTTGTAAACTTTATGTTGTCTCATTGAGGGATTAGCTTCAATTTTTTGACGCCAGTCCCCGAGTGTTCAGGATGTTTTTGGACATGGAGTCATTTTTGCAAAAGAACACCGAACTCCTTAGAAACGTGAAATGCCTTGATGGAGGGGAAAGTATTCTTCGATTACTTGGTATAGGTATACATGTTTTTGCTGTTAAGGGCTTGGTTATTCTATACGGACACGGTTCGTTCGACTGTTTGGCCCGATACATCATTTTCCTATCGAAACCCCATTTAGCACATCTTGGCTTCTCCGAGGAGGTGTTCTTCCGGGGGGATGCCCCCTAGTATTTGAGGTTGATTGAAAAGAAGCCTTGAATACTTGTTGAGTCTTCCTTAGGTAGCATATAGATGTTGCCTCGTTAAAAACCTTGCCAGTAAAACCCTTCTTGGGATTAAAACCCGATCGAAGGAGAAGAGTGCAACGTATGCTTTTGGAACCTAAGGCCTTTGAGTTGGAAAGTGCTTCGGCCGTTTCGATTGAATACCTGCACTTAGGTTAGTATAAAATGTAACTGAAAAATGGAGATGATCATACCTTAGTGCTGACGCCGCTTCGGACCTCGATATGATTCAATCGTTTGTTATGAGACTCGATAAGGTCCTTTGTTTTGTTTAGTGGGGCGTAGCCGAGAATGTATCTTGTTATCATTATTTTAGTGTTTTCTTATCCTTTGGTTCCTTCGATGGTGGAGGTATTGGTGTTGGTGCCACATCGTACACCGCGAACATCTCTCTTGCCGCATGCTATTCCCTGTAGACCGTTTTTATCCCATCCTTTGTCGAGAATTTCATCATTTGATAGAGGGTGGATGGTACTGCTCTCATGCTGTGTATCCATTGCCTTCCGAACAAGGTGTTGTACCTCATGTCTCCTTCGATGACGTGGAATTTGGCATTTTGGGTTGTGCCGGCCACGTTGACTGAGAGGGTGATTTCCCCTTTCGTTGTTTCGCTCGCCATGTTGAACCTGTTGAGGACTTGAGAGGCAGACACGATTTGATCAAGCAGTCCGAGCTGCTCTACCACCCTCGACCTGATAATATTGGCCGAGCTACCTGGATCCACAAGTACACGTTTAATTTAAAATGTATTTACAAGAAAAGAAATTACCAGTGCGTCGTTATGGGGCTGAGATAGATCCTCGATGTCTTTGTCGCTGGATGTGAGGGCGTCCTCGGGTATATAGCCTTGAGTTCGTTTTTCCATGGTGATGGATATTTTTGTTCTCCTGACCATGGGTTCCTGTGGAGCATCGATACCTCCAAAGATCATGTGGATGACATGTTGTGGCTCATCTGTTTCACTCTTTTTGGTCGCCTCTCTTTCCCAGAACTAATTTTTGGATCGGTCGCTGAGGAATTCCCGGAGGTGACCTTTGCTGAGTAGTCAGGCTACTTCTTCCTGGAGTTGTCAGCAATCTTCGATCATGTGACCATGCGTGTTGTGAAATTCACACACTAAGTTATGGTTCCTTTATGAAGGATCTGATTGTACAAGCCTTGGCACCTGGTGTCTCTGATTTTACTGATGGTGAATACGATGTCTGAAACGTCGACGTTGAAGTTGTATTCCGATAAGAGGGGCACCTCCGTCGGCCCTGTGTGCCTATCAAATCTAGCTCTGCTAACAAGTCCCCGAGGATTTTGTCCTCGATCCATCCTTCGGTCATTGTGGGGTATGTTGCACCTTAGGGCGTTTCTTTTATCTTTAGTGTATGGTTGGTATCTCTCTTTATTCGGCTTCGACTCCTTCGCCGGAAGCTTGCTAGGATATACCGAGCCCGAGGGGACTCCTAGTTGGTCGTCTTCGACCCTCATATTTGATTGGGATCGGTTGTGGACGTCCGACCAAGTCACGACGAGATACTCGACTAAGTTCTGCTTAAGTTGTTTTGAAGCTACCGAGCTTCCCTTATTCAAACCTTGAGTGAAGGCCTGCACCACCCAGTCATCGGAGACCACTGGTAGTTCCATTCGTTCCATTTGAAAGCAAGATACGAACTCTCGCAGCATCTCGTTCTCCCTTTGCTTGATTTTGAAGATGTCTGATTTCCTTGTAGCTACTTTGATGGCACCAGCATGTGCCTTTATGAAAGAATCTTCCAGCATGGCAAATGAATCTATCGATTTTGGGGCTAGGTTGTGATACCACATCATTACCCCTTTTGAAAGCGTCTCTTCGAACTTTTTCAGTAGTATGGACTCGATATCATCATCCTTTAGGTCGTTGCCCTTCATTACACAAGTGTAAGCAGTGATGTGCTCGTTGGGGTCCGAGGCCGTTGTACTTCGGAAGGTCGGGCATTCTGAACTTCTTTGGAATGGGTTTTAGGGCCGCTTCCTATGGGAACGACTTTTGTATAAACTTCTTCGAATCTACACCTTTCAGAATCAGAGGTGCGCCCGGAATTTGATCGACCCTAGAATTGTTGGTCTCTACCTTCTTGTCATTGGATTTTATCTTCTTTTCGCTCGACTCGATCCTCTTTGTGAGGTCCTCGAGCATCTTTATGATGGCGGGGTCGACTGGCGACCCGTTGTTGCTTGATCTTTCTGGTACCTACTCGGCACGGGGAGCCGTTTTCGGAGCTACCGTCCTGGAAGTCTTTTGGTGGCTTTGCAGTTGAGCAGTCGCCAGCTGTTGTGCTTGTAACATTTTGAATATGACGTGAAGGCTAACCCCTTGTTCTTCCTGAGTCGGGGTTTTTTGAGCTTCTTGTTGATCTTCCTAGTGTATGCTCCTGTTGGTGTGGGAGCTTATTTCGACGTGTTGAGCGTTGCGTGAGACCACGTCCACAGTAATTGATTCTGGTGCATTCTCAGGGTTTCATGGTGGTACACCAACACCTGGAACATCCACACCATTCTCTCCATGGTCCTCAAGATTGTTGCTTTCACGTGCGTTTACCGAGTTAGACATTTCGACCTGAAATCAAAGATCTTGGACAAGAAAAAGTGTGAAAGGTAACTTGTGTTATGCAGTAAACCAGCAAGAAAATAATCACTGTTATTTTTAGCCCCACGATGGGCGCCAAACTATTTACCGCGAAAATGGTAATTACAATTAGATTTGATTTTGTGGTTCTAAAAATACGTGATCTATTTTTATGCTAGTTGTTAAGCAATGGATGCTAAGTGAAAGACTTGGAAACAAGATAATATCTTGAAAACAATATGATAATCAAACCGAATGACTAATAATCGGGGCCTCGAGCTTGCGTATTCGGGGCCTTGAGGTCGAGTCGGATGCCATGCCGAGGATAGTCGATGGAGGACTAAAAGTTATGATAAATTCAATGGCGGCTCTTTATGGCTAATAATAAGCAATAAATGAAGAACAATAAATAGAACACAATAAATATAAGTAGTGGAGTCAAGAGAATTTGTTAGAAAGCAGAAAGAATGTTCTTGTCTTTTCAATATTATGTCTTAGATCCCCTTTATATATGAGGGGAAAATCCCTATATGACATATGTGTAGTTATTACATAAAGTGGCTAGTACAACCACTCAATCAGCCTGGTGCAGGATGTCATTATTTGCGCAGACGATGTCAGAAAGTACTGCTCCTAGGGAACTTCCCGCTTACTTGCGACAAGCACCGGTCGTTCTGCCCCGACATCGGGCACGAAGAATCCCCCAAGGCATCGGACCCTGGGCTGTTCTTTGGGCCCTTTGAGATGAGATTACGCAATACCTTGCCGACCGTAAAATTGGTCTTCCCGATTTTAGCCGTATACAGGTACATTTTGGACTTACTATCGATGGTCAATTGGAACAAGGTCTAGGTGAGGTGTCTAAATAAAAAATAGTGATAATTTTAAGTATCCCCATATGAATTCAACCTAAATTAAAAGGGGATAGAAGAACTAAAAACAAAAATTAAGGAAATTAGTGTATTTTCAGTTTTGTAGAATACATGAGCGAAAAGGATATTATTTGTCTTAAATGAAGAAAAAAAAAAGGGTGAGAAGGCATTAATGGAACTTTTGTGAACTTCTCAATTGGAGTTTAGAGAAGTCAGATATATGCTTATCAAACTGAAATGACACTTCGGTTATTGAATTTTACTCCAACGGTTGCAATTTAAAATTATACTACTATTTTATATTAGGTGCAGAATTTTAGTTTCTTTTACTGTCCGCACTTTTCGAAAAACTTAAAATCAAAGGCATTTTTTGGTTTTGATTAAAATTTTTTTTTTTTTTGTTAAAGACTAATTCAAAGTTAGAGCATGGAACTTAAATTGTTTAAAACTTGATATTTACTAGTTTTTTTAATTAATATCGATGTGAAGTTAAAATTATATAATAAAATAAGTTTTTTAGTCTTGAGTTAAAGTGGGACTAGTCTTAGAGTACGCGCTTTGCACGTGTATTTATATTAATGGGTATTCAGTTAAAAAATCACATTATGTGTTTGAGTTATTAAATAAAAATTAGAAGAAGGGTATGTTCTTTAAAATGATGAATATCGATCTCTTTGGCAAACTTAATGAAAGAAATCTTGCTCCATCAAAAATTTTAGATGTCTTATTGTGATTTTAAAATTATTCGCATATCTATTACCTAATATTGAAACAAATAAATAAAAAAAATACTTTTATGGTTCTTCAAAGATTTGTTAAATAAAATAAATTGAAAAGTTGAATAATTGAATCTTTTGATATCTCAGAGATTTTGAGAATGAAAAGGTTGGCCCTGTAGCTCACAAAAAAATTGATAAATGGTGGTGCAAAGTCTAAGAATAATTGTTGAGTTAACATCTTTTCAAAAATGACTTAATATACAAAAATATATAAGGAGCTATCATTTATTGAAATGAATGTTAAAAGAAACAAAAAGATAATTATAAATATTAACTCACATTTAAAATAAATTTTATCTACTAATATTTCATCCTTATTGCTTCAAATTTGTATTTTTATCAATTTGACTTTTTAATACTATTACTAACTTTGCTCTATTTTCTGATATCTCACTACCAATGCCTTTTTTTTATATAGAATTAAATCTATGTAGCCTAAGAGTTTTGCCAACTTAAAAAATAATTTTACTTATATAAATTTGAAAAAAAAAAACTGAATTGGATACTTTTAATTACTAATTAGTTAATTAATTTAAGAACTAACCATTGGTTCTCAACCTTAAAGCAAAAATTTATTTTTCTTGATTCTATTCCTTATGAGCTCAAACTTCAAATATTTAAATATAGCTATAATTTCGTCCAAGCATTTAAAACGTGGAAACTCCTTCACACCCTTTCAAATCTTAATTAATATTAGTTTATCTAAATTTAAATTTAATTAGATATTTTTGCAATATAATCTAAGTACCTAGATATTGGAGTTCGTACATTGTTCTAATAAGGAATGATTTAATTCAAATAGTAGATAATCATGTCTACTATTTTATTCTTATTAATTTTAGTTCGTATTTTAATCGATTTTACTCTTAGAGCCCGTTTGGCTTGGCTGATATTGAGTAGCTGATAAGCATTAGGTGCTGAAAAGCACTTTTAAATGCTGAAGTTGATTTAAAAAATAAGCAGTTACTTGTTTGGATAAAAGTGATGAAATTAATAATTAGCATCTCAAGAACTGGGTATACGAAGAGTTTTGTTTTAAAAAGAAATATTTTAGGGATAGAATAGTAAATATTTTGGTCAAACCTAAAGTGCTTATAAGCTGAAATTTGATAAGCTGGGGGAGACCAACTTATGGCTTTTGGCTTATTTTTGACTTATAAGCACTTAACTTATAAGCACTTTTACCAAACCTGTAGATAAGCCAAAAAGTGCTTATAAGCCAATAAACTTAGCCAAACACCCTCTTAGTGCAATATTATAATTGATATTCGTTCTTTACTATTTTTTTCACCATCAATTTTCTTGATCTTGTGGAAACAAATTTGTATATCAAAGTTTTTTGTCAACTAAAAAATTAGTTCTAGTTAGATGATGCATTTGAAAAATAGTTGGATTATATTTTTTTGCTAATAATTAATTCAAAAATTTAACTATTTAATTTTATTGTGACAGTAACTCATTAGATTTTTATTTATGCCAAATTTTAAATTTTGAATTATAACATGAAAAAATGACAATTATGTCACATTACTAAAATAAAGAATAGTTCATATAAGGTAATCGAAATTTAAATTAGTTTTAAAGTAAAAAATTCAATTAACCCAAATGGTTTCCGTGATGTTCCCCTATATTTTCTTACCATCATTGAACGTATATGTGTTGGGTGAGTTTATTAGAGTGTTTAATTAATAGAATTTTAGTTGATGTTAAAATCCTACGTATTAAGAACTTAATATGGAATGATTACAACTATATAAATAAATTTAAATACAAAAATAATTTAAATAAGGTAAAATCTTAATTGATTTGAATTCCTAAATATTAGGACTTGATACATAATTTAATCAAGGAACTAAGTCCTAAATATTAGGAAATAATTTGAATTACTATTTTGTCCAATGTGAAATTTATTTTAAAAGGATAAAAAAAGCAAACGACATTTCGCTAAGGACTAAGTCCTAAATATTAGGAAATAATTTGAATTACTATTTTGTCCAATGTGAAATTTATTTTAAAAGGGTAAAAAAAGCAAACGACATTTCGCTAAAGACTAAGTCCTAAATATTAGGAAATAATTTGAATTACTATTTTGTCCAATGTGAAATTTATTTTAAAAGGGTAAAAAAAGCAAACGACATTTCGCTAAGAGCCTTTGTGCTTTTAATATAGTATATAGATTTACACTATTATAAATATTGGTGTTATTACCTACTTTGACGTTACATTTCAAGTAAAAATAATGAGTAAAAAAAAAAAATTACAATCTTGAAGAGGAGTGGACAGGGTTGAAATCTTCACATTAACCCCTTGACTGAAAATCTCAAATATGTATTATTCACTGCTTGACTTATATCGTATGGTAAAAAAAGATGGGAGATCAACTTCATTTTCCTTTAGCCAACTCAGAATCCGTTGTTGATTGACTTCTGTAAGCCTTTTTAATCATACTCATACAATTATTACTGCATGTAACTTCCACAAAATCTCTCTACTATTTCTTGAAATTTCAATCCCCAATTCGTATCAAAATTATTTCCGTTTCACCCATAAAAGGAACATGTTTCTGAATTCATCACACCCCTTCAGTTCAAATTTTCTTCCACAGATGCATTAGTGTTTATACATAAAATAGTGAAGTGGGTATTAATCACAAAGACGAATCAGCAAAGGAAAATCAAGAAATTGATTGAAATGGATCGTATCGGTGGCTTACCAGATGGTATTCTGATCGCTATACTTAGTTTTCTTGACACTAAAACTGCTGTAAGGACATCAGTATTGTCGAAAAGATGGAAATTGGTTTGGACTTCTCTCCCTGTTCTTGATTTCGAGAATGTTCCTTATTCAAGATGGAAATCACGAATAGAATTTATCTTCTTTGTTAGACATGTTCTTGCTCGTCGTTGTAATTCTCAACTTGTTAAGCTTAGGCTTTCTGTGGACGATATAGTTTACTCATCTTTCAGTGAAGAATGTATGACTTATGCTGCTGATCATAGAGTTAAAAATCTCATAATCTCTGCATTTACTACTGAAAACCCCGTGTTTATACCAACTTGCTTGCTCTCTTCTCAATTTCTTGAATTCTTGGAACTCAATTGTGCGATTCGTTATACTATAACATTGCCAAAAAGTTGGACTTTTACCAACTTGAAGGTTCTCAAGTTGAAGAATTTTGTGTTTAGTGATGACAATTTTGATGATGGGAAAATCTTTTCTGGATGTCCTAAGCTTGAGAGTGTGATTTTGTGCAAATGTGCAATTAAGGGTAGAGGTGAACTTAAGGAATTGGAAATGAAATGCTTGGAGTTAAAGAAATTGGAGATATTATATTGGAGGAGTCCTTTGAGTTGTTATGACATACATAGGATCAATGTGATTGCTCCAAAGCTTTCGTCTTTTGTGTTTAAAGGGCATGTTGCTAAGGTGTGTTTTAAGGAGGATTTGGGTTGTTTAGATAGAGTTTGTATTGACTTGCGGTATCCTAAATGGAACTCCGCTGAAGATCGAAAGAGATGGACTGGTGAATGCTTTATGACCATGTTTGGACAATTCTGCAGCGCGAGGTTTCTATCTTTGTCCATTGACACCGTTGAGGTAACAATAAGACCTTCCCTTTTCTTCTTTTTCTTGTTGAGTGTGTGTTGGGATCGGAGAAGGGGTTCTATTTTCATTTATTAAGACAATAATCTTTCTGTATTTTGAAAAACAAATATTTATAAAGGTGCTAGTTAAGTTATTCATCACGTTGCCATTTTACCGGAAAAGAGTAGACTGTGTATTATCCATCTTTATTTGGAAGCGGGAGGGATATTGGGAGTTGGGTGGGCTAGTTGAAGAATTTGCTCACTGATTGATGTGATTATGTGTATGCCTAGGCTCTCTCTGCTATTTCTGGAATACGTGAATATGTTACTTTTGGCAATTTGAGGCATATAAAGTTCGTAACTGAGGATAGATCTTCATCAGTAACTATGCCCATTAATGCTGTTGCTGACATACTGAAGTGCACTGCTGACGGATACTTGGTGTTCAACGCGTCCGAGGTACTAAACCATGATAGAAACTCGTGTTATTATTTCAATCTCTTTTTCATATTTTACTTTTCTCTTTTGATCTTTTTAGTTTGATATCTCAAATTTCTAGTAGAAGCCCATTCCTGAAGTTCAAAATGAGGGACTTAGAGTGATCGTAATATACAGAAATATCTTCATGAGCAGTTTTTCATAGGAAAAAAGCTTGTGGTCGTCTTATCTGAGGGTGGTTTCCATTGGATTAGGGGTTCTTTACTTGTATATAAACTTCGAGTGACTTCTGTAATTTAGTATCTCAACATCATTACGTGATAGAGAATCTACTCCTACTTAGTAGAATCCTTCTCCATTCTGATTCTACAAAATAGGAGTACTGTTTATCAGCTTTCTTAGATTCTTGTAGTTAAGCTGCTGATAGATATAGCAACTTGGCTTGGATTTGGTTTTCCTAAGATGGCAATTATCTCGCATTCTCCTTCTCTGCTCTATTAAATACTGTGTATCGACTTTTTAGATTCTTGTAATTTGAGCAGCTTATTGATATAGCAACTTGGCTTGAATTTGGTTTTCCTAAGATGGTAATTAGCTTACATTATCCTTCTCTGCTCTATTAAATACTGTGTGTCGACTTTTTAGATTCTTGTACTTTGAGCAGCTTGTTGATATAGCAACTTGGATTTTGAATTTGTTTTTTTTTTCTAATTTGTTGTTGCACTACTTAGATTGCATATAAATTACTTGTTTAGACAATATACTGATCTCCAACTGACCTATTTTAATTTCAAATTGTAGGATAACAAACTATCCACTCTTGGCGAATCATCACATTCAGATGGAAGAAAAGCGAAGAAGGATAGCAACATCATTGATGTACCTATACATCTTATGTCCTACTTACTGGAAATTGCTCCTCGTGCAGAATCTTTGACAGTTGAATTTGCTAAGGTAGTACTACTTACAAACCTCTTCATTATTTGCTCTTTTAAGAAGCAGATACTGGAACAAGAAAAAAAATAATTACTCAAGATTATAAGTTTGAAAAGGACATGATTTTTCTTTGTTATCATTTTAAAAATAGGTATTAATTTGATTTCAGGAATCGTTTGAATGTGTTGAAGTGAGAAGTGATGGGGAAGAGTAGTTTGATATACCAAGATTCACGAAATGTAAGGCCCACTGTCTAATTTTGTCGCGAAAGACACATGTAATGTCCTCATGCTCAATCTTATCATTTTTTGGATTCAGTTAAATGAATAACACATTCTGGAAATACAACTTTTTGGTTTCATGTGTTTACATGTATGGTTTAGTTCGGTTAACTGTAATGTCTGTTACTTCAATCAGGTTTTTTGTAAAGCGAATATTGTGAATTAAACCATAATGAAGATGGTACTGCATACGAGGTTCTTCTTTACGTCTTCCTTAAAACATGCTAGCATAGCGCAGTATATGTTTTCTTGCTGTCAGTTTATTGGAGTTAGTTTACAATCTAAGTTCCTGTTAGAATAAAAGATTTACATATGAGATGAAGCAAAACCAGGTATTCTGTACCTCAACTATCTCATGGTATATGAATGTCCTGCGGCAAAGGAGAGGGAGAAAATGAAGGACCTACAGTCAAGATTTACTTCCTCTATTCTATATTGTTGGTTCCTTATTTTTCTTTTAGATGTCCGTAAGTTGTTTTATTTTCTATAAACAGGAAGTATCGGATATTACTTGCTAGTTTTAGTATCGAAATCATATGTATTATTCTGTCAAAAAATACACAATTTATAGGAGAAAACAAATCAATAAAAATGAAATAATCCCCTGATTCCAGACAAAGGGGTATTTCTAATCTATTCTAATTTAATCCCTAAGAATATGAAACTTTTCTAACTTAGCTAATATGATTTGATCCTATATGATCAGATATTACAAATCAATGTATCAATTTGATTTGATTTGATTAGACAATCATAATAAGATATTACAAATCAACACTCCCCCTCAAATTGGCATGTAGATATCCGACATGCCTAACTTGCTCACAAGACTTTCAAATCTTGGTTTAAACAACCTTTTAGTAAAAAGATCTGCTATCTGCTGATCTGTTGGCACAAATGGCAAGCACACACTTCCTTCATCTAGCTTCTCCTTGATGAAATGCCTATCCACCTCAACATGTTTTGTTCTATCATGTTGAACTGGATTGTGGGCAATACTTATGGCAGTTTTATTGTCACAGTATAGCTTCATTGGTAAAGTTATAGGTCTTCTAAGTTCCTCCATCATTTTCTTAAGCCAAATAATCTCACAGATTCCATGAGCCATAGATCTGTACTATGCTTCAGCAATGCTTCGTGCCACAACACTTTGTTTTTTACTTCTCCATGTCACAAGATTTTCCCAAATAAATGTACAATACCCAGAAGTAGACCTTCTGTCAGTACAGGACCCTGCCGAATCTTCATCTGTGCATGCCTCAATGCTCCTTTTATCACTTTTCTTGAACAACCACCTTTTTCCTGGTGAGCTTTTCAAGTACCTCAAAATTCGATACACAACCTTCTGATGTTCTTTTTTAGGAGAATACATAAACTGACTAACCAAGCTTACCGCAAAAGCTATGTCAGGACGAGTGTGCAATAGGTAGATAAGTTTTCCTACCAACCTCTGATATTGACCTTTGTCAATTGGATCTCCTTCTTTATTCTTGAGCTTTATGTTTGGGTCAAGAAGAGTTTCTGCTGGTCGGCACCCGCTCATCTCCGTTTCTTTCAACAAATCCAGCACATATTTTCTTTGAGATACCATTATTCCCTCCTTCGATCGAGCCACTTCCATGCTAAGAAAATACCTCAAGGGTCCCAAGTCTTTGATTTCGCATTGCCTTCAGTGCGGACCACACAAAACCTAGTGTGGCCGCATTGCATCTTTGCCTGAAAATCAACCTCTCTGAATCTCCTAGTGCGGACCACACAGAATG
Organism: Nicotiana sylvestris; assembly: GCF_000393655.2. Classification (NCBI taxonomy): domain Eukaryota; kingdom Viridiplantae; phylum Streptophyta; class Magnoliopsida; order Solanales; family Solanaceae; genus Nicotiana; species Nicotiana sylvestris. The sequence continues at coordinate 177,840,143 of NC_091062.1, forward strand.
GTGTGCGGCCGCACTGGGCCTGCTTTTCCTGAACTTGTCTTTGACACTTGTGCAAGTTTCACTCCTTTTGAGCTGATCTTTGACATCTTGTCACTTTGTTGATCAAACCTGCAATCAAGCACAACTTGTGAACCTTTTGGGACTATTTTGTACAAATTTTTAATCAAAACTTAAGCAAGAAGGAGTATAAAATGTATTAAAATCCCTAGTTATCAACTCCTCCAAACTTAAGCTTTTGCTTGTCCTCAAGCAAACAAAATAAGACCCACTCCTTAAGGGAAAATCCAAGAAATTTTTCAGTTGTCCTAAAGTAACCTCATCTAGCATCAATTGGGACTAACAATTGCCCTCAATACAAATGAATCATTAACAACTTTTACTCCTTGAAACACCATGGATTAAGTGCGACACAAGAGCATCAAGAATTGACTCAACACATCAAAGAACTCTTTTCTATTACTTCGGTCATTGTGGAACCCAAACTCACATATCCTCAACTCTCCCTAAGCAATCCTCACCTTTAAGGTAGTGGCACTCAGAACGAGGATAATGGAAATTCACTCATCTCTCTCAAGAAAAAACCACAAGTCCGGCTCTAGGTACCATATGCTTGCCCCTTATGTAAGTATCTACTAATGTAAGCTTCATTCAACTCAAGATCATATAGGGCTTTTGTGGAGATATTGTGAAGGCTTTTGGTTCAGGGTAGGAAATGTTTTGGTCTAAGTAAGTTCCATCTTCCCTTAAACACTTCTTTTGATTCATTTGGCACACATTCACTTGACTCTTTGAGTCATTTCACTTCTTTCTAAGGGGTTAGAGAGAGACACTGTTACTTTTTCTTATGCATTTCAAACCTTTTCTCCTTTTTCAACTTTCCACACATTTAATTCTTTGCTTTTCTTGAATCCCTTTTTGTTCTTTTTCATATTAAACATTCTATTTGCCATTTTACTTTTCTTTCTTTTTCATTGACTTTCCTTTTCTTCATTTTTGTGCTTTTTTACCACTTTGTTGCAATCCTTGTCTCTCCCCCCAAACTTATACTTTTGCCATGTGCTAAAGGAAAGATCAGGTGCCAAGAGAGGGTATCTTTCAGAACGGGTATAGGCTTGTATCATGGTTCTTGAAGGAAATAGGTCTAAGGCTCTAAAGGGTTGACTAGGGATCTTATCATTGGTAGGTTATGGAAGTGTTCAAGCTATCATTTGGACAAGGAGAGCCTATAATCATGTCTCAAGTCAAAATTCGCTTAGGATTTCGCCTCAACAAACATTCAGGGCAAGTTCTAGACCAATGGCTCGGGACTTGGACTTGCAATGAAATTACTCACCACACGAGCTATGGGATCGCTAAAGATATAGAGTCGGGGGCCCACAACAACCTTAGATAATGTTTGAGCACACAATGGTCCCGAAAAACCACTTGATGATTATCGGCCAACACAAGAGTCTCAAGGCCACGACTTTCACCGTCCTAAACACAACAATTTGTTTTTGACCATAAGATCAAAGGCAAATGTGCTAGGCCCAAGTGAAGCTTTTCTTGAGCCACTCTTAACTACTAACTACTATGTCACACCTCCTTTTTGCACGTCCGGCCCCGAAGGGTTAGAAATGCGCGGGTGGAGTTTTTCCAATTTAAGTGACAATATTCGAAATGGGATTATTTATTTAATTCAGAGTCGCCACTTGGGAAAGGTTTGGCTTTTGGTGTCCCAAGTCACCGGTTTATCTTGAATCCCAAATCGAGGAAATTTTCGACTTTTCCAAATGAAGTCTGCGAACCAGAAATTCTAAGTAAGGAATTCTGTTGACCCGAGGGAAGGTGTTAAGCACCCTCGAATCCCGTGGTTCTAGCACGGTCGCTTAAATTGTTATAATGGCTAAATATCTGATTTAAATACATGTTGTGACTTATGTGCTTTTATTAAGTTTTAACCGCTTTTATTATTATCATTTATTTTTATAGAATTGCAACGTCGTGAAAATGTATCTCGAACCACGTCACAATCAATGCACCCGTAATTGTTAACACATTTCGACTCCATTGAGATTTGAAATTGGGTCACATAAATGCGCACCCGAATTTAGGAATGTAATTTGATTAAGTCGCGCCTAAAGAATCTAACGCGTTATTGTCTTCGGGGAGGGGAGTGGAATTCACTAAACAGCCCGTCCCAAATTCTAAGTATTTATTATGACCAATTATTGAGGGCCCCGCAATTTGCCTTTTGATTCGGCGAGGCTCGTCTCATTATTTTAGAAGGGTACCCTACAAGGACTACATTTTTACTACATTTATCTTTAAAGGGAAGGATGATGCCGAATTTTGCTGGTTTAGACAAATACGGACTGAATCCTTATTATGTTTGCCGAACCTAAACTTGTTTGATTACCTGATTGATTGTTCATGAGGTGAAAGCTACGACATTCTTTGTCTTCAACAAGTGAATATGCTTATTAATTCGCTAAGTGAGATTGCAAACAAACTAACAACATATATTGAGTTATGTTTTAACGACCTCCAAGTTCTATTCTTAACACTCTAACCTATTTGAAATTGATAAAGAAATCGGCTGTATTATTAGGAAAAATTACTACTAATTGAACTCAAAAATGATTATTAGTTTTTCTCAACAATCATTACATCATTTCGAAACGAAGAATCTGTACCGAAACCTGATATCAAACCGGCATTGGAACAAATAAACTGACAAGCGAAACTGGCATTCATAGCCAGACTTTTAATATGACTGCATGAGAGTTTGTTTGGGATACATCTATCCCAGACCTAATACCACAGATTTGTCGATTCAGTGGTCTAGGCAGAAATACATACAAGTGTTTGCCCTGACTCTATGTTATACAGTCGTAACTAAACCAAACAGTATTATACTGAACTGAACGTATCCCAAATCAAACATGCTGTCTATCATATTGTTATTGCTATTGAACAGCGCTATCTAACAGTCCATCTCAGCAGAATGTATGCTAGTTTTATACAAAGTGTTTGCAGTTTGCAGTAAAATACAATCCCACTAACATTCGACCTATTTTTAACACCAATGTTATAACATGAACAACTGTTCTTTTCTTTATTTCAACTTCAAACTTTCAACAATACAAAGTTTCAGAGGTTGTGTACCTGGAAATATTTGACAATTGAAGGAAAGGGGGAGTCAGCAGAATATAATGACAACAAAATGCAGCAGCAATCACAGCACTATCAGTAGCAGCAGGGCAGAAATAGCAGCAGACAAAGCAATACAGCAAGAACCCAGCTCGAGTGCAGAGATGCAAATATAGCCAATAGAAAGCAATAGCCAAATAACAGCAACACCCAGTGGAGTAGAATCAGAAACTCCAGATAGTAGTAGACCAATGAAAGCACTCAACTGATAGACACAACTGAGATTTCAAAGGATCAAAATTGGCTTGAACAAATTGAAACAACTGAAAACCCAATAACAATAGGAGGAAGAAGGTTTCTGATTGTTGGTTGTATAGCTTCTATCCCTTAACCTCTCTCTATCTCTGTTTGTGTTTTTCCTATTCAGCTCTTAAGGTTCAATGTCTATCCTTTTGTGTGTGTGTGTATGTATTTCTATCTCTCAATCCTGTCTCTAATTCTGTCTGTATCTCCAGAACTTCAACTCTCCTCTATCTATGCTCTCTCTGACCTCTATTATCCGATGGTATCCTCTCTCTCTCCTCTCTATCTCTGTATGTCCTCCCTTTTATAAGCTTTCACATTACCCCTTTTACAGCCTGTTTAGACCAACAGAAACCCCCTCATGTGCTGCCCTCTTTTCAGTTCCACTTAGTCATTTAAGTATTAACCAAAACCCCATCATATTCCCTTGGCAGGCTTACTTTTGTAATGTTTATTATTTCTGAAACTAAAGTAGGGTGTGGGCAGCAGGATGTATCTGACAGCATATGCTGTCAAAACATTTTTAAATCAAACAAAAGCCTTTATGCACATGTTGTGCACAAGTGCACAAATGCACATGTTGTGCACAAGTGCACATGCCCTCCAATTCTGACTGCAACTTAAACAAAATCAAACCCTTTACACTTCTGATTCAGATTAACAACTATAAGTAGCTAAATTCAATTCCCAACTGATTCATACAATGCTAAACAGGAGCAAATCAATTTGTATATTGTTCAAACATCTGAAACTAATTGACGACATATGTCGACTCGACTATACTAGTTATAACTCGTACAATCGAGACCAAAGTCAGACATTTAACAGTATCGAACACATGATTCGAATTGTACTGACTACGCAAAATTACATGGGAGGAATCAGTTGGTCAGTTCACATTTGAAACCCAATTAATTGCACAACAAATACATACATACAAATTATCAGAACAATTAGAAGAAAGACTCAATCAAACAACAAAGGTTCAGGCGAGATGGACAGGAACAGTTGATAAAACTCAAAACACAGATTAAAAACAAAACCAGAACAAATCTTTTAAACGAACATGGACTAACATAAATAAGCAAAGAGAATCAAAACTCACCTCAAATCTTGAAAAATCAAAAGCCTTAACTCGGATTCGGACAGACCTTTCTTAAGGCTGAACGGGCTTTAATCGAAGTGTTTCTCAGATGAGAAACACTTCGATTAAGGTCCATTAGACCTTAATCTTTTAGTTTGAACAAAACACGGACCATCGACGAAGACCTTCAAAGTTCCAAAAATTAGATCCGGGATTCGTGCTTCCCTGGTCAGATTCGGACCAAACCAAGCATGGTTTGGTCACGAGGGGGGTCTGGGGACTGTCTGGTGCGAAGTTGAGGTCGATTGGTGTAACTCGGGTTCCGACTCGAATCTTCAAATGAAGATTCGAGAAGGTGGGAAGGGATTCGAACTAAACGGCCAACAGATCGATGTTCAGGGCGGTGAGGGGGTTCTATGGTGTTCAGGCGGAGGTCATCGGCGTTCATGCCGCCGGGATTAATGGCGAGGGATAAGGGGGCGGCTAGGGTTTCGTGGGGAAGGAGGTGAAGACGGAAGCTGGGGTATTGGATAGGGGGCAGGGTGTGGTAGGAGGCTTATATATGGAATGGGGGGATTGATTTCAACCGTTGGATGAGACGAGATGGACGGCTTGGATCTGAAGGTTTAAACGAAACGTCGTCGTTTGGCTTAGTAGGGGTCAGAATTGGTTCGGGTAACGGGTCGGGTAGTGGGGTTACGGGTGAAAGATCCGGACCGTTGGATCGGCTTGGTTTAAACGGTTGTGATGGGTTGGCATCGAAACGACGTAGTTTTGGTGTTAAACTACGTCGTTTTATGGCCTGGGGGTGGGCTGTTTGGACTGGTGGCTTGGGCTGTCCGTTTGGGCATTATTTGTTTGGGCCAATTTTAATAAATTGGCCCAAATCCGGAAAGGCAAGGCCCTTTTTTTTTTTTATTATATAAAAAAAAATACAAAACTAAATAAAATCAAACACCCAATACAATTATTCACACACACGTTAAAATAATTCAAAAATGGGTAAAATTAAACAAAAAATAAAATCACGGACAAAGATGCCGATTTATGATTTTCTATTTAACGACCGGATTACGGTTTGAATTATGCAGGACACATATATTTTCGAATTTTATTTTTTTAATAAAGTAAATAAATAAAAATGGGCCGAAGTCACAAATAAATCAACAAGGTGCCGCACAGAAATCCAAAATTTGTACAGCAGGGCCAATTATTATTTTTTATTTCCTTTTGGAGCGATTGTCGTGCGAAACAAAAATCACGTGCTCACAGCTGCCCCTCTTTGTTCGGAAACACGAAGGGTTTTCGTGCAAAGATAAAGTGAGCGTGTATGAGCGATTTTTGCCTATAGACCACTCCGTATGAAGCACTTTTTGAAAGATCTGACCGAATCTTGCTTCAAAGATTTCCTACATATCCTGGGCTAAACAGGAATCAGGTCAATGTAGTTCGGGAGGTTTTGGTAGCTGGGACTAACATGGGATTGCAATGCTTGCTGCTACTGCTGCTGCTGTTGCCACTGCTACGTTACTGACCGCCTTATTACAACCAAATGGAAATTGGAAACTGAGCTAACTACTTATGTGTATGTCAACTGCTAGTTACAAGATTCCTATCTATGATTCTTTTACGACTTGATCTTGGGTCTTAGCTGATTCTGCTTGTAGACTCTGATCTGAATCTTGATGCTTGCGAGTTGCGGCGACTTGTTTAATCTCCGGGATACCGAATAAAATGTGACTGGCAGAGTTCAGGACCTTAGTCAAATGTTGGAGTCGATTTGCTTTCCCTTTACTCTGATATCTCGGGATATCTTTTTTTTTTTTTGTCTTTTTTCTTCTTTGATTCCGAACTGGGATTTATCTCGTGGGTCATTTCGATCCATGTGACTAAAGGAAAATTCAGTTTAGGGTTTAAAACCCTAATGCTGATTGCATGGAAAAGCTCAGTTTAGAGTTTAAAACTCTAATGCTGGCTGAAAGGGAAAAGTTCAGTTTAGGGTTTAAAACCCTAATGCTGACTAAAAGGAAAATTCAGTTTAGGGTTTAAAACCCTAATGCTGATTGCATGGAAAAGCTCAGTTTAGAGTTTAAAACTCTAATGCTGGCTGAAAGGAAAAAGTTCAGTTTAGGGTTTAAAACCCTAATGCTGACTAAAAGGAAAATTCAGTTTAGGGTTTAAAACCCTAATGCTGATTGCATGGAAAAGCTCAGTTTAGAGTTTAAAACTCTAATGCTGGCTGAAAGGAAAAAGTTCAGTTTAGGGTTTAAAACCCTAATGCTGACTAAAGGAAAATTCAGTTTAGGGTTTAAAACCCTAATGCTGATTGCATGGAAAAGCTCAGTTTAGAGTTTAAAACTCTAATGCTGGCTGACAGGAAAAAGTTCAGTTTAGGGTTTAAAACCCTAATGCTGACTAAAGGAAAATTCAGTTTAGGGTTTAAAACCCTAATGCTGATTGCATGGAAAAGCTCAGTTTAGAGTTTAAAACTCTAATGCTGGCTGAAAGGAAAAAGTTCAGTTTAGGGTTTAAAACCCTAATGCTGACTAAAGGAAAATTCAGTTTAGGGTTTAAAACCCTAATGCTGATTGCATGGAAAAGCTCAGTTTAGAGTTTAAAACTCTAATGCTGGCTGACAGGAAAAAGTTCAGTTTAGGGTTTAAAACCCTAATGCTGACTAAAAGGAAAATTCAGTTTAGGGTTTAAAACCCTAATGCTGATTGCATGGAAAAGCTCAGTTTAGAGTTTAAAACTCTAATGCTGGCTGACAGGAAAAAGTTCAGTTTAGGGTTTAAAACCCTAATGCTGACTAAAAGGAAAATTCAGTTTAGGGTTTAAAACCCTAATGCTGATTGCATGGAAAAGCTCAGTTTAGAGTTTAAAACTCTAATGCTGGCTGACAGGAAAAAGTTCAGTTTAGGGTTTAAAACCCTAATGCTGACTAAAAAGGAAAATTCAGTTTAGGGTTTAAAACCCTAATGCTGATTGCATGGAAAAGCTCAGTTTAGAGTTTAAAACTCTAATGCTGGCTGACAGGAAAAAGTTCAGTTTAGGGTTTAAAACCCTAATGCTGACTAAAAAGGAAAATTCAGTTTAGGGTTTAAAACCCTAATGCTGATTGCATGGAAAAGCTCAGTTTAGAGTAAAAAACTCTAATGCTGGCTGAAAGGAAAAAGTTCAGTTTAGGGTTTAAAACCCTAATGCTGACTAAAGGAAAATTCAGTTTAGGGTTTAAAACCCTAATGCTGATTGCATGGAAAAGCTCAGTTTAGAGTTTAAAACTCTAATGCTGGCTGAAAGGAAAAAGTTCAGTTTAGGGTTTAAAACCCTAATGCTGACTAAAGGAAAATTCAGTTTAGGGTTTAAAACCCTAATGCTGATTGCATGGAAAAGCTCAGTTTAGAGTTTAAAACTCTAATGCTGGCTGAAAGGAAAAAGTTCAGTTTAGGGTTTAAAACCCTAATGCTGACTAAAAAGGAAAATTCAGTTTAGGGTTTAAGACCCTAATGCTGATTGCATGGAAAAGCTCAGTTTAGAGTTTAAAACTCTAATGCTGGCTGAAAGGAAAAAGTTCAGTTTAGGGTTTAAAAACCCTAATGCTGATTAAAAGGAAAATTCAGTTTAGGGTTTAAAACCCTAATGCTGATTGGCTGGGGGCAAAGTTCGAGAATACTAAGCGACCTCTTTTTTTTTTTGAATTTTCTTGTTTTAGTAGAAGATACAAGGGAGTTTCGTGGAAACTTACCTTTCGAGTGAATTCCTTATTGCCAAAATATTTCTTGTACCCATGTACCTTCTTCTTTGGGCGACACCTGCTCCTTGCACGGTTGTCTTGGATTACACCTGTTTCAACTTTTCAGACAAAGGACAATTGTTAGTTCGGAAATGACGGTCGGTTTGGTGACCTTGATCGTTCCCGGTTGCTTTGTTGCGTCTTCATTTCTGTTGTGAAGTCCCGCCATTGATTTGATTCATATGCCGAAACCCTTTAGACCGCTCAGGCTTGTATTTCCAGATTCTGTGATGATTTGCCTCGTAAGGCTCTTTTTTCTTTTCTCTTTTTTTTGTGTCCCGTTTTGCTTGGAGGTTCTCAACGGGGATTTTATTGGAGGTATTTTGTGGGGATTTGTACAAAAGGGAAGCTCTGTGGGGAATATTTACAAAGTGGATTCTTTGTGTGGATTTTTGTACAATGGGCATGCTGGGGATTTATTTCAAAGTGGGATTTCTAGGATTTGTTGGGGTAAGCTTGTTGGGGAATGTTTACAAAAGGACTCGCTGGGATGTGCTGGGGAGATTCCATTTTTTTTTTTTTTATAATTTGGGGAGATTCTGTGGGAGATTGTACAAGACTCTGTTGGGATTTGTACAGGGGGAGACTCTGTGGGGATTTGTCCGAAGGTGGACTTGCTGGGGAAGATTTCAAGATTTCTCTCTTTTTCCTTTACTCCGGAACACCATCAAACGTCATGATTCATCATGCTTGGGTAATCATATCAACGAGATGAGGTGCTTTCCTTCATGAGACGGGATTCCGTGCAAACAAACCATGCCACCTACTCTTTCCGGTGTGTCCTGAACTCGGGGTTAAAATGCAAAAGGGATTCGAAAAGAAACAAAGCAGGGGAAAACAAATCAGAAAAGGAATACCCTTTTCGGGACGAGAAAGACTTATCTGAGGAAGATAACGCTGGCTTTAAATGACATGACATGCTCTTTGGACTGGACATCCGACCTTCCATGAACTTGCGTTTTCCTGAACCAGAACAGATCTGTGATTCCAAAACCGGTGGAACTTTGCCGAGACCTTCTTGGGGTGGCGTCATTCCTTTTCGGCCAACAGCGCCCTTTGCGGGTTTTCACTGGCTGACCTCTCTCATTTCTCTTCCTGTCATCGCTTGATAGCACTCTTTGCGAGTTTTTACTAAACAAGCTCTCTCATTTTGGTTTCTCTACTCCCGTCGCCTCGTGGTGCCCGAAGGTTTTCACCGCCGAGACTCTCTCATTTTATTTCTCTCAACTCAGGGTGTGCCGGTTTCCATTTGTGATGCTTATTGGTTTCCCACTATCTTTGGTAATTGATTTGAAGGCTTGTACTTGGTAAAGAGAGGTAGCTGATACTAAACTTCTCAAGTGTCCGACATGCCCCGGTTTTCAATTTCAGGGTGGATGGGATTTTGTTGTTGGTGTGACTGAACCTCAGGGAGAGGCTGCCTACGTATCCTTTCGGAATCAAGTCAAACGTAGTTCAGGCCTCAATCAATGTTTTGTTTTGTTTTGTTTTTTTTTTGTTTTTTTTTTGTAAGCGGCTCAAAAGTCGGTAGAGAGAATTGGGTAGTGTTTGGGGAGCAGTGGGGAATAAACACCTTCGCCATTTTCAACGTGTCAGGACCACTTGGAGTATGATCTAGACGTAGTACCTCTTGACTGCATCTGCATTCACCGCTGTGTCAGGGTCATTTCCTTCGATATCACCTAAATACAATGCTCCTCTTGGCAATATTTTCCTTACGATGTATGGGCCTTTCCAATTTGGGGCAAACTTTCCTTTTGCTTCTTCATGATGCGGCAGAATACGCCTCAGTACCAATTGTCCTACTTCGAAATTCCGAGGTCGGACTTTCTTGTTGTAAGCACGGGCCATCCTTCGTTGGTATAACTGTCCGTGACAAACTGCAGCCATCCGCTTTTCATCAATCAACGTCAATTGCTCCAGTCGAGTCTTAACCCACTCGCTGTCCTCGATTTCTGCTTCGACAATGATTCGAAGTGAAGGAATCTCTACCTCTGCCGGTATTACGGCCTCGGTCCCATAAACCAAAAGATAAGGAGTCGCTCCCACCGATGTGCGTACCGTAGTGCGGTACCCCAATAATGCAAAAGGTAACTGCTCATGCCACTGTCGGGAACTTTGTATTGTTTTCCTCAAAATCTTCTTGATGTTTTTATTTGCAGCTTCCACAGCACCATTGGCTTTTGGCCGATAAGGAGTGGAATTCCTGTGTGTTATCTTGAATTGCTCGCACACATCTCCCATCAAGTGACTGTTCAAGTTTGCTGCATTATCTGTAATGATAGTCGCAGGAATACCGAAGCGACAGATAAGATTTGAGTGTACAAAATCCACTACAGCTTTCTTGGTGACCGACTTGAGAGTGACAGCCTCTACCCATTTTGTGAAGTAATCGATGGCAACCAGTATAAACCTGTGTCCATTCGAAGCCTTTGGTTCAATTGGTCCAATGACGTCCATGCCCCAAGCGACAAATGGCCAAGGTGCGGACATGGGATGCAGTTCCGTGGGAGGTGCATGAATCAAATTACCGTGCACCTGACACTGATGACACTTCCGAACGAAACTAAAGCAATCCTTTTCCATGGTCATCCAGTAATAACCTGCTCGAAGGATTTTCTTTGCCAAGACATACCCGTTCATGTGAGGTCCACACACACCTGCGTGTACTTCGTGCATGATCTTTCTCGCTTCCTCGATATCGACACATCTTAAGAGATTGAGGTCCGGAGTCCTCTTATATAACAATTCACTGCTCAAAAAGAAACCACTTGCATGTCGCCTAATGGTCCTCTTTTGATCTCCAGTTGCATGCTCGGGGTATTCTTGTGTCTTCAGGAATTTCTTGATGTCATGGTACCAAGGCTGCGTATTTGATCCCGCCTCGATTACACTGCAGTAACCGTGTCTTTCCTTGATTTGGATTTCCAAAGGATCGACGTGGGCGTCGCCCGGGTAGGGTAGCATAGAAGCCAGAGTAGCAAGTGCATCTGCCAGTTCATTGTGACACCTCGGAATATACCTGAATTCTATTGAGGTAAAGCGCTTGCTGAGGTCCTCCACATGTTGTCGGTATGGGATAAGTTTGACATCCCGAGTTTCCCATTCGCCTTGAACTTGCCGGATGATCAGGTCAGAATCTCCCAAAATCAGTAAGTCTTTGACATCCTGATCGATTGCCATATGTATGCCCATAATGCAGGCTTCATATTCAGCTGTATTATTTGTGTAGAAGAAACGAAGTCTAGCTGTGGCGGGATAATGCTGACCGGCAGGTGAGATCAAAATTGCCCCAATCCCTATACCCTTGGCGTTCACGGCTCCGTCAAAGAACATCTTCCAAACATGAGCTTCCTCTGAGATCACTTCTACGGTGTTTACCTCTTCATCTGGAAAGTAGGTATCCAATGGCTGGTATTCCTCATCGACCGGGTTTTCGGCCAAATGATCTGCTAACGCCTGGGCTTTCATTGCCGTGCGAGTGACATAAACTATGTCGAATTCCGTAAGCAAGATTTGCCATTTAGCCAGTCTCCCAGTAGGCATTGGTTTCTGAAATATATATTTCAAGGGATCCAACCTGCTTATGAGGAATGTAGTGTGGGCTTGGAGATAATGCCTCAGCTTTTGAGCAACCCATGTGAGAGCGCAGCATGTCTTTTCCAACAGAGTGTATTTGGCCTCGTAGCTGGTGAATTTCTTGCTCAGGTAGTAGATCGCCTGCTCCCTTTTCCCGGTCACATCGTGTTGCCCGAGGACGCAGCCAAAAGAGTTCTCCAAGACTGTCAGATACAAAAAAAGTGGCCTCCCTGGTTCTGGAGGGACCAAGACTGGGGGATTCGAAAGGTACTCTTTGACTTTATCAAAGGCTTCTTGACACTCCGTTGTCCACTTAATCGCCGCATCTTTTCTTAACAACTTGAATATGGGCTCACACGTGCTTGTCAGCTGGGCAATAAACCGACTGATGTAGTTCAGCCTGCCCAAAAGACTCATCACGTCTTTCTTCGTTCTTGGGGGAGGTAGATCTTTGATAGATTTTATCTTAGTCGGATCTAGCTCGATACCTCTCCTGCTTACGATGAAACCCAAAAGTTTACCTGACGGAACTCCGAAAGCGCATTTGGCTGGATTTAGCTTCAAGTCATACTTCCTTAGCCTCTCGAAGAATTTCCTCAAGTCTTGGATGTGATTATCCTGTGTCCTGGACTTGACTATTACATCGTCCACGTACACCTCTATTTCCTGATGCATCATGTCATGGAAAATGGCGGTCATGGCCCTCATGTAAGTAGCCCCAGCATTCTTTAGACCAAATGGCATGACCCGATAACAGTAGGTGCCCCAAGGCGTGGTGAAAGCGGTTTTCTCGGCGTCCTCTTCATCCATCAGCACCTGATGATATCCAGCGTAACAATCTACGAAGGATTGTATCTCGTGTTTGGCGCAATTATCAACGAGGATGTGGATGTTGGGCAGCGGGAAATTATCTTTGGGACTTGCTCTGTTCAGATCTCGGTAATCTACACATACCCGAGTTTTCCCGTCCTTTTTCGGTACTGGAACCACATTCGCCAACCATGTTGTATATTGGACTACCCGGATCACTCCTGTTTTCAGTTGCTTGGTGATCTCCTCTTTAATTTTGTCACTGACCTCGGTTTTGAACTTTCGTTGCTTTTGTTGAACCGGAGGACAATCAGGATGAATCGGCAATTTGTGAACCACTAGATCGACACCTAGTCCCGGCATGTCATCATATGACCAAGCAAACACGTCTTTAAATTCAAGAAGAAGTTGAATTATCGCCTCTCGCGTTTTCTTGTCCGTGTGAATGCTTATCTTGGTCTCCCGGATTTCTTCCGGGGTTCCTAAATTTACCGGTTCAGTGTCATTCAGATTTGGCTTAGGTTTATTCTCGAAATATTCCAACTCTCGGTTTATCTCCCTAAAAGCCTCTTCCGCATCATATTCTGGTTCTGGATTCATTAATTCGCAGTTAAATAGCTCATTGTGATCTGGGCGTGAAGTCCGCAAGCATGTCATATTTAAAGCCGCATTATTAGGACTGAAAAGGAAGATAAGAGGAAAAGTAATAAAATCAGAACAAAAGAAAGAATAGGAAAGCAATGATGATTTTTTTTATTTTCTTTGGAAAATTGGAAGACAACAACGTTTACAACTAGGAATTCGGAACAACAAATGAAAAGAAGAAAACGTTCAAGTTATGTCCCGGAGATAACTTGTGATACAGGAAAGGTGGCAGGACAGGTCTACCCGGACTTCCGTCTAGTCGGGAATGGCGTGGCCTCCCAGTTTTGAAGTTGGGCGTTCGGCCCCATGTACATCATCTCAGCAGTGCTCGTGCCTTCGCCGTGTTGAACCATGTGGACCTCGTAGAGCATTTCCCTCATTGCCCCACATATTTCCTCGATTTCCTCAACTGTGAAGACCTCATCTTCTTCTTCTTCAGTGTACCTTGGCCTGACAAAAGTCGCATGTAAATCCGGCAGTGGTTGAGGCAACTTCCAGCCCTCATTTCTCCTTTTCTTTGCCCATTTTTCGTCTGCTGGAGTAGGTTTGAAACCTAGTCCAAAAGGTTTCTTGATGACTGGTAAAGTAATGGGTTCCGTCATTCCCTGAAGGGTTCGTCCAAGCCCCTTCCCTGGCCTAAATCCGTGTCGGATCATCTCTTTGGCCACCATAACCGAAGCGTTAGACAAGAAAGGCTGGGGGCAAGGTACTCCCTCTTCGTGCTGCTCTGCCAATACCACCTCGAAAGCTTGATAGACCGTATGCTCGCTCCCTTCTCTTGGTTCAAGATACGGGATAGATGGGTCCCGATAAATGGCATGTTCATCTTCTCCATGGACCACGATCTCTTGGTCTTCATACTCGAACTTCACCATCTGGTGAAGAGTAGAAGGCACGGCTCCTGCCGCATGGATCCAAGGCCTGCCAAGGAGGAAATTGTAAGATGTGTCCATGTCGATCACTTGGAAAGTGACTCGAAATTCGACTGGTCCTATGACCAGCAGCAGGTCTATTTCTCCCATGGTGTCTCTCTTGATACCATCGAAAGCTCTCACGCAGACGTTGTTGGGTCGGATTCTTCCGGTCTCAATTTCCATTCTTTGCAGCGTGGAGAGCGGGCAAATGTCAACACCTGATCCCCCATCCAGCATCACCCGCTTGACATAGTAGTCCTCACATTTGACTGTTAAATGCAATGCCTTGTTGTGTGCTGCTCCTTCCGGGGGTAGATCGTTCTTGCTGAAGGAGATTTGGTTGACGGCGAAGAATCTTTCTGTCATCCGCTCTAATTGCTCCACCGAGGTTTCAACCGGCACATATGCCTCATTCAGGGTCTTCAGTAAGATCTTTTGATGCTCGGCCGACCTTGTCAATAATGATAGCATGGACACCTGCTCAGGGTGCTTGCGCAACTGATCTATCACTTCGTAATCCGGCATCTTCATTTGTTGGAAGAACACTTCCGCTTCTTCAACACTCACGGGCTCCTTTGGAGGGAAGCGCCTTTGTGTGGCGTTGTTCAGTTCTTGGGTATTTGAGTACCCTCCAACGAAAGTATTTTCTGGAAGTTCTTCCATGACCTCCTTACCTTTGTATGTTACCAAAGTCTTTTGATAATTCCACGGCACTGTGGACGGGTTGGTCATTGGCTTTTGTGGCACGCGTCCGATAACCACTGGCTCATTCAGCCGAGGTGGTTGAATCGTCCCCCGGACCACATAGGCCCCTTTTGGCACGTACATAGGTTTTGTCTTTTTGATCCCGAAGTTCTGCGTCTTCTTGGCTTGACCCCGCGGTATGTAAAGAACTCCACCCTTTGCTGGTACCACTTTCTTCTCCACCTTCTTTTCAGGCTTGCTTTCTGCAGCCTTGACCTCCTCCCCCCTTTCTGATTTCTGGTCTATTTCAGGCCTCCTCCCCGTGTCGACAATGGCAATTATGGCTTTCAAGGCAGGGTCGAACTCTTTGTCTTCACAAATCATGCCGACCAGCGGCCCATTATTGTGAGCGGGCAATGGATTGTTAGTCACATTTGGGATCTCTTCGTCCCTTAGCACTATTTTTCCCTGCTCTATCAAATTTTCGACCACTCTTTTCAATGACCAGCAGTCGTTTGTATCATGTCCTTCGGCCCCTGAATGATAGGCGCATCTGACTCCGGCTTTATAAGAAGGAGATGTCGGGTTTTGCCTCGTTTGGGGAATTGGTTGCAAGAAACCCAACTGGACTAGCTTAGGGAACAATGTGGAGTATTGTTCACCGATGGGCGTGAAAGTCCGCCGTCGAGGTGGCTCCTGGGGGCGGTAGTTATTCTGCGGGGGTTGTGGGTTATAGTGGTTGCGGTAAGGAGGCTGATTTCTGGGAGGTGGAGCTGGGCCTCGGTTGGCTTGTTGTGGTGAATGGTTATAAGGTTGGGCATTCATGACCATATAAGGTTGATGAGCATATGCCACATTTGAGTGGGGGTAGTAGTGTTGTGGGGCCCTTTCCGGAAAATGGGGCCTGGGATGACGATACTCCCTTGCTTCAGAGGCTGCCATAGCCGTTTCTTCCTTCTTCTTCCCCCTTGTCGTCCCTCCAGACCCGCTTTGGACGGCCTGGGAGGTTGCCCTTAGGGCTGCTTGACTCAGAATCCGACCCGTTTTCAGCCCATTCTCTACCATCTCTCCTATCTTGATTGCTTCCGCGAATGGCTTACCCATGGCCGACATCATGTTTTGGAAATAGTCAGACTCTTGAGCCTGGAGAAAGGTAGTGACCATTTCCACTTCATCCATGGGAGGCTTCACTCTCGACGCCTGTTCACGCCACTTAATAGCATACTCTCTAAAGCTTTCCGAAGGCTTCTTCTTCAAATTCGACAGAGAGTTTCGGTCTGGCGCAATGTCGATGTTATACTGGAATTGCTTTACAAAATCTCTGGCGAGATCATCCCATATATGCCATCGGGACATTTCCTGATCCATATACCATTCCGAAGCTATCCCTACTAAGCTTTCCCCAAAATACGCCATTAGCAGTTCTTCTTTTCCGCCGGCTCCCCGCAATTGGTTGCAGTATTTCTTAAGATGTGCAATGGGGTCACCGTGCCCATCGTATTTCTCGAACTTGGGGGTCTTGAAACCCGTCGGCAGGTGCACGTGAGGGAACATGCACAGGTCGGCGTAAGAGACGCTCTTTTGTCCGCTCAACCCTTGCATATTCTTCAAACTTTGTTCAAGGCTTCTCATTCTCTTAGCAATCTCATTTTGTTCTGCAATCCTGGGGTTCTGATCCTGTCCCGGTGCGAGTTCGCACTGAGGCGGTAGAGGATTATTGTTGGTAGCGAACCTGGTTGGTTCCATTGAGAACGATGGTGCTTGGAATGTAAAAGAGGATGAGTCAAAGCTTGGCTTGTATGTGGCAGGCTGTGCCGTAGCTGGGCAAGGCGATGCAGTAAAGATGTTCATGCTTGCATCAGTGGCCGACATTCGGGGATGAGGCTCAGAAGGTGATCCTGCGGAGAAAGCGGAGTTGGCTGGGTACCCGAATGGGGTAGCAGGGTAATTTATGGGGACATTAGAAGTCCCACCTGACCTGGAGAATAATTCAGGGAATCCGGGGACGACACTTGGCGGCTCTTTCCCATTGTTCCAGTCATCCAGCATTTCCAACATGCGGAGCCGTAGGATTCTATTTTCTTCCGCAGTTGCGGATTCAGGCGTGAGGACGGCTGAGATTGAGCTCTCCTCAGAGACGGGGACTGTTTGCAATGGAATTTCCGAAGACATTTCCACACTTCCTTTTGACCTGGTGAAGTAAGTGTGAGTACTGCTTCTAGTCCTAACAACAGGTAGTTGAACACCTCTCCTTGATCTCGTGAAGTATGAATGCGAGGCCAGACTTTCACCAAACCAACCGTCTTTTCAAAAACCCTGGAAAATGCTCAATGACAAGTGCACGGTTAATTTGCAGCAAATAACGGATAGTTAATCTCACGTTGGGCATGATGCACCTATACAGTTAAGTGGATTGCTATATGTCTGCTACGAGAGCATGCGTCATTCCGGTATTTTTCCTCTTATTTCCCCCTTTTTTTTCTTTTCTTTTGTTTTCCTTTTATTTTATTTACATTTATTTTTCTTTTATATTTTTTTTTGTAGCAAAAGAAAATGCGATCGGATCCGATGAGGATTGCCTACGTATCACGATACTCAGTGAATCAGATCATTACGTAGTTCGAAAACACAAATGAGCGTGAAAGAAGCAAACTCTTTATTATTGAAGCAGTCTATTACAAACTACATTTTGCAAAAGAAAAAGCAAACTTTGAAAATAAACCTAGACTCAAAAAATAGACTAAAAATCACCCTGATGAAAAAACAGGCAGAAGATGCTAAGATACAGATTTGACCTATGAATGCATTATGGTTTTAAAAATTGGTTTCCGCGGGGCGTCGTTCGGCCTCGCCGCGGTCCTAGGCGTGAGATCCCTCTCAAGTTGCTCTAGCTCGTGCATAGTCTGCTTGACATAAACCATTACTGCCGAGAGGAAGGTAACACTAGACATGTTCTCACATCGTAGACATCGTCTGGTGATGGCGTGGGCAACGGCTTTGATCCTATCTCTGGTTTGCTTCTTCTCTACAAGCAGGTGCTTTATCTGATCGCTGCATATCTTGAAGACTTGAACATCTTGCACGTGTTGATGCTTCAATCGCCGTACTTCCAATTTCATATGGGCTATTGTGTCATACCAGTATCTGCTTTCCATTTGGAAATCCTTGGCCTGACTAGCTGCTTTGATTTCAAGTGCTGCCATCTCTCTCTTTATTTTAGCAACAGTCTTCTCGTGGTCGCCTTCCAATTGATTCAGGTGTCTGCGATGCTTATCTGCTCTTGTATCCCACTGTGCCTTGAACTCTGCTATGATGTTTTCAGATTTCTCCAAACCATCTCGCCATTCCCTGATTTCACCTTTTAGCCCTTTTATCAGCTGCTCGTCCGATCGACGCCTTGGTTGTCTATCTGCGTCCAACCTTATTTGTTTGATCTGAGCTCTGAGCATCTCATTTTCTTGAGTTAACCTGTTCCGCTCTCCCAGATCGGTAGCAATTTGCACGCTGTGCTCGTATTTCATGCCTTCTACTTGTTGTTTTAATCTGCTGATTTCGGCACAATAACCTCTTTCCTTTGCTAACCAATCCCAATGCCTTTTCGATGACTCGGTGAAATCCCGGATGTGGGGTCTCTTAGCTGGCCTTTCATGCTCGAGTTCCCTTCTATACCATGCAAGGTAACCTGGCGCCGTTTCTCCCTTGGCTCGATCCCGCACGCAAGTATCTGATTTCAAATATTGACCCTCATTCCAGATTTGGCGAATCTTCGCTTCTGGGAATTGTCCGTTAGGACTTATCTCAACTGTTTGAGTGCTAAGATCTTCCTCATGAGGTACTGTCTGGCACCTTCCGAACTGTCTCAAAACTCGGCAGGGTGCGTAAGGTTGAATGCTCTTAAGCCCCATCAGTAAGAAATGAGTTTTAGCCGCCGACATATATAAGATCTCATCAACAGGTAACCATCCCAACGCCCATTGTATTTGGCTGGCAGTAAGAGCTTGCAAGAACGAGGTCCATGCCAGGACTCCTTTAGGCCAAGTGATCTCTCTGGTTCTCGTGTAAGATTCTTCTATGCGGGTTTTTTCCGGGGAACCATGGCTCAATACCCCGGAATGATGGCAGAGGTGCTCGGTCATCCATATCTGTAGGAGCAAGTTACAACCTTCGAAGAAATTTCCCCCAGCTTTACAAGTTGTGAGAGCTCGAAAGATGTCAGATACCACCATTGGCGCGAGAGTGCTGCCACTTTGCGTGAGTAAAGTGCTGGCGACCCCAGATATCTTCAAATCAATGTTTCCATCTTTTCTCGGAAATACCAGAAGACCCAGAAACGTTATCATGAACGCCACCCGTCTGTGCTCGTCCCACTTCTGACGAACTCCTTTGCTGCACAGTTTGTTGATTGGATTATTGAATCCCCCCTCGTGACCGTATCTATCATATATGAAGCATGGAGTACAGAATCCGGCTGCTAGATCCGGGTTGTGGACCGTTCTAGGTATTTTCAATGAATCCAGGAACCGATGTACCGTGACGACTCTTGGGGCGACCAAGTATTTTTCCCTCAACGGGAGTTCAGTATTCCCGATGTATCCGGCCATTTCTTCCAAAGTTGGGGTGAGCTCAAAATCAGAGAAATGGAAAACATTGTGCGCCGGGTCCCAATAGGTAACCAAAGCTCTTATGATATCTCCCCGAGGCTGGACTTCCAACAGACCCACAAGACCTTTCAAATATTTCTTAACCTCATTTTGTCCTTCAACACCTAGATCATTCCACCATAGCCGTAACTTGACAGGGATTTTGGTCATTATTGAAAAATGTTCATTTTGCATCGTGCTCATCCTGCACATTTATTAAGGTGATTTTAACAAAATTGACTGACTCAAAAAATATATATTTTTTAGAGAGGATCAAGCTTTGCCCACGGCCTTTAAATACTTCAGAGACAAAGATTTTAAGGCTGTGCGGGTCTAAAAAAAACGCTAAACAAGACCCAAAGGTGGCTGTTTATGCAAAGTCAGCCTTCCGGCGTCCCTTTCGGGAACATTTGGCTATTTATGATAAAACAATGTCACCTGACTTATTTACGACTCTATTAAAAATTTGACACATCTTTTATTTATTTATTTACTGATTTTTGGCTATTTAGAAAAATGGGGTTGAACCCGACGAGGGTTGCCTACGTATCTCACATCCGGTGAGAATCAAACCGGCGTAGTTCGGGCATATCATGAATAGAGAAAACCTAGAAATCAAGAATAAGTATTATTATTTTGAAAAAAGATAAAGGCTTAAGAAAAAATATTTTTTTTTATTTTTATTTTTTTATGAAATATTTGGATCATTAGTCTGAATTTATAAAAGGGGTACTACAAAAGAAACAACACACTTTTTGAATTATGGATTTTCCATTTTTTTTTACTTTTAAAATAAACACTTTTTCTTTTTTTTTTTGATTTTGAAAGTGATAAAAGAAATTTTTTTTTTTTTTTTTTTTAATAACTCTCAATAAAAGTCAGTTTTTTTTTAGAAAAAATTCCGGCGAGGTTTTGACACTACTTGGACATTGGTTTTATTCTCCAAAAATAAGTAATTATCTCCCCTACGCTGCTATTTTCCCCTTTTTAGGAACCGGTCGACATGCGGAACCGAAGCAAATAAATGCACAACACAAATAGGATGCACCAGGGGGTCTTTTTCGTTTCAGGCTGCCTGTCCTAGACGGACCCAACCCCTGTGTTGAGTCCCCTAAGTCAAATGCAACATGATGCAGATAAGCGTTCCTACTAGGGATCCGGCATGAAGTCAAGTTATTCTAGGTTCGTAACCTGGGTATTTGTTCTAGACTGTGCACCCGAGCGGACAACTCGAGTCGAGGAGGGGGCTACGTACCGGGGACCCGCGAGATCGTCCGGCTTTGTAACTTGTCCGTCCTCTTTCTTATTTTAGGTATTGACATTAACAGAATAGGGAGTCCCGACCAGCGAGCTTCTCCCCGGAAGTAAGAAGAGAAAGGTTTCGGCACAGTTTATATACAGTTCAGATAATATCAAAGCGGTAAAAGACAACATTTAGCACGTTACGCAAAAAACATGTAATAAAAATCAGATAATAAAGCCAAATATAACAATTATTCTAAGCTCGAATTCTTGAACCCTGAACCAGTGGTTCTGGGTCTACAAATCCCCAGCAGAGTCACCAGAGCTGTCACACCTCCTTTTTGCGCGCCCGGCCCCGAAGGGTTAGAAATGCGCGGGTGGAGTTTTTCCAATTTAAGTGACAATATTCGAAATGGGATTATTTATTTAATTCAGAGTCGCCACTTGGGAAAGGTTTGGCTTTTGGTGTCCCAAGTCACCGGTTTATCTTGAATCCCAAATCGAGGAAATTTTCGACTTTTCCAAATGAAGTCTGCGAACCAGAAATTCTAAGTAAGGAATTCTGTTGACCCGAGGGAAGGTGTTAAGCACCCTCGAATCCCGTGGTTCTAGCACGGTCGCTTAAATTGTTATAATGGCTAAATATCTGATTTAAATACATGTTGTGACTTATGTGCTTTTATTAAGTTTTAACCGCTTTTATTATTATCATTTATTTTTATAGAATTGCAACGTCGTGAAAATGTATCTCGAACCACGTCACAATCAATGCACCCGTAATTGTTAACACATTTCGACTCCATTGAGATTTGAAATTGGGTCACATAAATGCGCACCCGAATTTAGGAATGTAATTTGATTAAGTCGCGCCTAAAGAATCTAACGCGTTATTGTCTTCGGGGAGGGGAGTGGAATTCACTAAACAGCCCGTCCCAAATTCTAAGTATTTATTATGACCAATTATTGAGGGCCCCGCAATTTGCCTTTTGATTCGGCGAGGCTCGTCTCATTATTTTAGAAGGGTACCCTACAAGGACTACATTTTTACTACATTTATCTTTAAAGGGAAGGATGATGCCGAATTTTGCTGGTTTAGACAAATACGGACTGAATCCTTATTATGTTTGCCGAACCTAAACTTGTTTGATTACCTGATTGATTGTTCATGAGGTGAAAGCTACGGCATTCTTTGTCTTCAACAAGTGAATATGCTTATTAATTCGCTAAGTGAGATTGCAAACAAACTAACAACATATATTGAGTTATGTTTTAACGACCTCCAAGTTCTATTCTTAACACTCTAACCTATTTGAAATTGATAAAGAAATCGGCTGTATTATTAGGAAAAATTACTACTAATTGAACTCAAAAATGATTATTAGTTTTTCTCAACAATCATTACATCATTTCGAAACGAAGAATCTGTACCGAAACCTGATATCAAACCGGCATTGGAACAAATAAACTGACAAGCGAAACTGGCATTCATAGCCAGACTTTTAATATGACTGCATGAGAGTTTGTTTGGGATACATCTATCCCAGACCTAATACCACAGATTTGTCGATTCAGTGGTCTAGGCAGAAATACATACAAGTGTTTGCCCTGACTCTATGTTATACAGTCGTAACTAAACCAAACAGTATTATACTGAACTGAACGTATCCCAAATCAAACATGCTGTCTATCATATTGTTATTGCTATTGAACAGCGCTATCTAACAGTCCATCTCAGCAGAATGTATGCTAGTTTTATACAAAGTGTTTGCAGTTTGCAGTAAAATACAATCCCACTAACATTCGACCTATTTTTAACACCAATGTTATAACATGAACAGCTGTTCTTTTCTTTATTTCAACTTCAAACTTTCAACAATACAAAGTTTCAGAGGTTGTGTACCTGGAAATATTTGACAATTGAAGGAAAGGGGGAGTCAGCAGAATATAATGACAACAAAATGCAGCAGCAATCACAGCACTATCAGTAGCAGCAGGGCAGAAATAGCAGCAGACAAAGCAATACAGCAAGAACCCAGCTCGAGTGCAGAGATGCAAATATAGCCAATAGAAAGCAATAGCCAAATAACAGCAACACCCAGTGGAGTAGAATCAGAAACTCCAGATAGTAGTAGACCAATGAAAGCACTCAACTGATAGACACAACTGAGATTTCAAAGGATCAAAATTGGCTTGAACAAATTGAAACAACTGAAAACCCAATAACAATAGGAGGAAGAAGGTTTCTGATTGTTGGTTGTATAGCTTCTATCCCTTAACCTCTCTCTATCTCTGTTTGTGTTTTTCCTATTCAGCTCTTAAGGTTCAATGTCTATCCTTTTGTGTGTGTGTGTATGTATTTCTATCTCTCAATCCTGTCTCTAATTCTGTCTGTATCTCCAGAACTTCAACTCTCCTCTATCTATGCTCTCTCTGACCTCTATTATCCGATGGTATCCTCTCCTCTCTATCTCTGTATGTCCTCCCTTTTATAAGCTTTCACATTACCCCTTTTACAGCCTGTTTAGACCAACAGAAACCCCCTCATGTGCTGCCCTCTTTTCAGTTCCACTTAGTCATTTAAGTATTAACCAAAACCCCATCATATTCCCTTGGCAGGCTTACTTTTGTAATGTTTATTATTTCTGAAACTAAAGTAGGGTGTGGGCAGCAGGATGTATCTGACAGCATATGCTGTCAAAACATTTTTAAATCAAACAAAAGCCTTTATGCACATGTTGTGCACAAGTGCACAAATGCACATGTTGTGCACAAGTGCACATGCCCTCCAATTCTGACTGCAACTTAAACAAAATCAAACCCTTTACACTTCTGATTCAGATTAACAACTATAAGTAGCTAAATTCAATTCCCAACTGATTCATACAATGCTAAACAGGAGCAAATCAATTTGTATATTGTTCAAACATCTGAAACTAATTGACGACATATGTCGACTCGACTATACTAGTTATAACTCGTACAATCGAGACCAAAGTCAGACATTTAACAGTATCGAACACATGATTCGAATTGTACTGACTACGCAAAATTACATGGGAGGAATCAGTTGGTCAGTTCACATTTGAAACCCAATTAATTGCACAACAAATACATACATACAAATTATCAGAACAATTAGAAGAAAGACTCAATCAAACAACAAAGGTTCAGGCGAGATGGACAGGAACAGTTGATAAAACTCAAAACACAGATTAAAAACAAAACCAGAACAAATCTTTTAAACGAACATGGACTAACATAAATAAGCAAAGAGAATCAAAACTCACCTCAAATCTTGAAAAATCAAAAGCCTTAACTCGGATTCGGACAGACCTTTCTTAAGGCTGAACGGGCTTTAATCGAAGTGTTTCTCAGATGAGAAACACTTCGATTAAGGTCCATTAGACCTTAATCTTTTAGTTTGAACAAAACACGGACCATCGACGAAGACCTTCAAAGTTCCAAAAATTAGATCCGGGATTCGTGCTTCCCTGGTCAGATTCGGACCAAACCAAGCATGGTTTGGTCACGAGGGGGTCTGGGGACTGTCTGGTGCGAAGTTGAGGTCGATTGGTGTAACTCGGGTTCCGACTCGAATCTTCAAATGAAGATTCGAGAAGGTGGGAAGGGATTCGAACTAAACGGCCAACAGATCGATGTTCAGGGCGGTGAGGGGGTTCTATGGTGTTCAGGCGGAGGTCATCGGCGTTCATGCCGCCGGGATTAATGGCGAGGGATAAGGGGGCGGCTAGGGTTTCGTGGGGAAGGAGGTGAAGACGGAAGCTGGGGTATTGGATAGGGGGCAGGGTGTGGTAGGAGGCTTATATATGGAATGGGGGGATTGATTTCAACCGTTGGATGAGACGAGATGGACGGCTTGGATCTGAAGGTTTAAACGAAACGTCGTCGTTTGGCTTAGTAGGGGTCAGAATTGGTTCGGGTAACGGGTCGGGTAGTGGGGTTACGGGTGAAAGATCCGGACCGTTGGATCGGCTTGGTTTAAACGGTTGTGATGGGTTGGCATCGAAACGACGTAGTTTTGGTGTTAAACTACGTCGTTTTATGGCCTGGGGGTAGGCTGTTTGGACTGGTGGCTTGGGCTGTCCGTTTGGGCATTATTTTTTTGGGCCAATTTTAATAAATTGGCCCAAATCCGGAAAGGCAAGGCCCTTTTTTTTTTATTATATAAAAAAAAATACAAAACTAAATAAAATCAAACACCCAATACAATTATTCACACACACGTTAAAATAATTCAAAAATGGGTAAAATTAAACAAAAAATAAAATCACGGACGAAGATGCCTATTTATGATTTTCTATTTAACGACCGGATTACGGTTTGAATTATGCAGGACACATATATTTTCGAATTTTATTTTTTTAATAAAGTAAATAAATAAAAATGGGCCGAAGTCACAAATAAATCAACAAGGTGCCGCACAGAAATCCAAAATTTGTACAGCAGGGCCAATTATTATTTTTTATTTCCTTTTGGAGCGATTGTCGTGCGAAACAAAAATCACGTGCTCACATACTAAAAACAAAAAGAGAAACGGACTCAAACCCTTAAGAAGGTTGTCACACCATCCATCATTGGGAAGAGCCACCCGGTTCACACAACACTCCATCTTTGGAAAGAACCGTGACATTAAGAAAATCAAAGGCTTATTGCAAACTTTCAAAACAAGAAGCTACGAATCACAAATAAGAAGCTATGGAAAGAAAAATTGCGGAAAGTAAAATGAATATATACAAGAGGGGATTTGTCGAATATACAATAGATGGGATGGATATGTACAATGTAACATAACTTTATATACAGACCCAAAGTAAAATAAAAGTGCGATAAATGTAACAAAATATTAAAATTATATACAACCCAAAGATGAAAAATCAAGAAAGCATCAAAAAAATGTCAAATATATACAATTATCCGAATGTAGGGACTACCCCCTCAAATTAAAGCTGACATTGTCCCCAATGCCAACTAAACCAAATAAAGCATCAAAAGAGAAAGGAAAACGGATATAGGGACTCTCTATGGCCTGTCTATCTGCATAGGCTCCTGAGTGGTCCCAGAGTCCTCACTGTGCTCGGGAACCTCAAACTGGTTCCCGATGGCCTGCTGCTCTGCTACTGCTGGGACTTGGGCTTGGACCTGGACAGGATCCTGAAGTGCATCCTGAGGCTAACTGGAGGAAGCCTCCGGTGGGCCGGCCAACTGGATGAGTGCATCATCCGCTCTAGGAATTATCCTCTTCCTCTTAGGAGGCCTTTGTGACTGCTCTGGCTGGGAATGAGCTGCGAGTACTAGGTCCTGGAGCAGTAAGTCTAAAGGCAGTTGATCTGCCTTCAGTCTGTCAACATCAACTCTCAACACCTTCACGAACTCCTTGGATGCCCGTGTCTTCCTCAGCTTCTTGTGCTCCCGAGCAAGCTCCTTGAGAGCCTTGCTATGTGAATCAACTACCTCAGTCAATACCTTCTGAGTGTCGAAGATTTTCTTCTGGTTATCTAATATCTCTTTGAGAGCATCTTCTATTGACTGGGGAACCTGTGGGGTTGGAGGTGCCGACTGAGCCTCTACTGTGGTAGTAAGTGTAGACAACTGGGAGGACGCACGCTGCATCCAGTTGTTGATACTAAGAAGTGCTTGGCTCAGTCGGTGGTTAGTAATAGGATGTGCACGGGAGGATGGAATCTCCATGTCCGCTGAAGTGGATGGACCAGGAGGGATAATAGTGGAAGTAGAGGCAGGCTCAGCAGGAGTCACTACCATAACTTGCTCTTCAGACTGGCCAGTTGGAGCAGTAACTGTACCCTTGAAATTCTTTCTCTTGGGGTTATCATCCCTCTGCATGCTGTACCAGGAAAAAGGGGCCTTCACTTTGACTTTGATGTCGAAGGGCCTCTTTTCCACTTTTAGATCCTGAAAGTACATAGTGAGAAAATTGGGGAACGAGTAGTTTATGTCATGCTCAGTACCCACAATTGTAATAATTCTTGACATCACATTCCCCACATTTATTGGGTACCCCGCCATGATCGACGCCACCAAAACTGTCCGGTGGAGAGGTAGGGAGTTGTCATGTGTCATGGGGTCCAACCTGCTATATACAAATGTCTCCCACCCCCGTGACTCGAAATTCAGACTACGTCTCAGAATCTTGACGCCCGCAGTCAACCAGTCAGGGGTGGTACCTGGGATTGCCAGGTACTGAGCCAACCATGGGCGGACCTCCTCGCCCATTTCCATCTTTGCCATGTACAGGGTCTCATCTTCCTTATTAAACCCAAGATAGTCATTGATTGTCTTCCCGTCGAACAACCCCTTCAGATTTCGAACCTTGGTCACTTTGGAGCCCTTTTTTATGTGGGCTACATTGCTATAAAATTCCTTGACCAAGTGTTCGTTGGCATCCACACACTCATCTAGAAAATGTTCCCAGCCTACTCATTTCCTAAACTGCCTCCTCATATTGGGGTTGTGAGGTAGCAACTCTCTATCTACAAAACTCCTCTCCGGGATCAACTTCCTCACCGGCCACCATTCCCGGAATTTATGATATGCTACCTCACTAACAAACCGGTCTTGCCACACCTCCGGCTTCCTAGTTCTAGCAATACCCCCCACCTGTGGTTAACCTCCTTCTCCTACTTCCTCTTCTCCCCCTATTTCTTCCTCATCACCTACTGTACTCTCTCCAGATAATGAAGCTGTGGGAGAGGTGGAGTATTCCCCACTACCTTCACCTGAGCCCTTAGACGACCTAGAAGAAAGGTTTACGGAAGCTTGTGCAGCGGGGGATGCTGGAGGTGTGGCTCTCAGCCTGTTCCTCTCCGGCCAGTCAGAGATGTATTCTAGCACAGAGTCCGAAGAGATCTCCCGGGAGGGCTCGTACTCACTCCCTGACATGTCAATGGCTTTGTCAGCAGCTTTTATCATCTTCCTCATTTTTTTGATGTTTTGCCTAGCTTGGGGAGTGAGTTTTATCATTTTCTACTTCCCTCCCCGGGAGGATCCTCCTTTGCCCGGTTGTTTAGATCATTTACCTCATTGTTTCACCATTGTCTACAAACACAATCCAAATAAACTTGTTAGTATCAGTTGCAACAGTTAAGAACAGAGTTGCAGAATCAGAAAAGAAAAATTGCAGACAGGTTGCAGGAGTCACCCAGTGTGGACCGCACAAAATGGTGTGCGGTCGCACAGGGGCCACTCCGGACCGCACAAAATGGCCATGCGGTCCGTACAGAGGTGGGGTTCAGACTACCCACTCTTTATATCCAGGCAGCACGGACCGCACAAAACGGAATGCGGCCGCACAAGGGGAAATACGGTCCACACAAAATATAGTGCGACCGCATTTCCTGAGGTTTAGCTTTCAGAACAATAAGCAGTGCGGTCCGCACAAAATGGTACTGCGGACCGCACAGAGGTACCACGGACCGCACATAAATAACTGCGGTCCACACTAAGTGCCCAGCTGTGGCACTAAATTAGGGTTTACGAGATTTTGATTTTTAGTCCAATTTTTGCATCTAAGTAAGTCCCTAAGTGATTGCCCATTGATTGTAACTACCTAAGCCTACTTTAATTAAGAAATTAACTACCCTAACCTAACAAAACTAAAGAAATACGGGGAGAACATGAATATAAGCAAGAAAACTAAAAAGTAAAAGAAGAACAACAAAATTAAAACAATATAAAGAAGATGGGGGTTACCAAATGTGAGAAGCAATGGAAATGAATTAGCCCAAGCAGTTAATTGTAAATAAACGAGATGATGAACAGTGTTTTTAAGGTTCTGAGAGTCAATAGTTCGAAAAGGGTAAAAGGAGGGCCTCAGACCCTATTTATAGAAAAGGACCTGGGGCACAGTCTCACCAACTAGTGCGAACCGCACAAAATCGACTGCAGTCCACACATCACATCCTGATTCAAGCTTGAGGAGGCAACATACTGCAGTCCGCACAAAATGGACTGCGGCCGCAGTGGTCTACCGCGGACCGCACAAAATGTAGTGCAGCCGCAGTGGCAAACTTCAGAGAGGTCTACATTTCACCCTCACCAGTGCAGTCCACACTAAATGTAGTGCGGCCGCATTAACAACTTCAGAGACCTGGCACTTATTTCCACTATGTCCTGCACTGCATCAACACAACTCTGTAACATCTCACAACCAGTGAGCCCAAAAATCAATCCTACTCTACAATGAAAATCAAATAAAAATAAGAAGAAAAACACATAGGTTGCCTCCCAAGAAGCGCCTGATTTAACGTCGCGGCACGACGCAGGTTACCATCACATCATTTGAAATAAAGAAGTGCCACCACGTGGCTGTCATCAATTTTTCCAAGATAATGCTTGACCCGGTGCCCATTAACTCTGAAAACTTCACCATTTATGTTCTTTAAATTAAGAGCACCAAACAGGGTCACACATACCACTTCAAAAGGTCCACTCCATTTTTGACTTGAGCTTTCCCGGAAATAGACGTAACTGGGAGTTGAACAAGAGAACCAAATCACCTACTTTGAACTCCTTTCCACGAGCATATTTATCATGAAGGTACTTCATCTTGTCCTTATACAAAGACGAACTGGATAGGCATGAAATCTGAATTCATCAAGTTCATTGAGCTGCTCCACACGAAGATTGGCTGCAACATCCCACTCAAGATTTAGCTTCCTCAAAGCCCACATGACCTTGTGCTCTAACTCAACCGGTAGATGTCAAGCTTCCCCAAACACCAACCGATATGGAGACATACCAATCAGAGTCTTGTAAGCAGTTCTATAAGCCCATAGAGCATCATCCAACTTCTTTGACCAATCGGTCCTATTTGCATTGACCGTCTTTGACAATATGCTTTTGATTTCCCTGTTGGAGACTTCAACTTGACCACTTGCTTGAGGATGATAGGGAGTAGAAACTTTGTGATTGACACCATACTTTGAAAGCAAAGTGTCGAAGGCTCTATTGCAAAAATGAGAACCCCCATCACTTATGATTGCACGAGGAGTACCAAACCTTGTAAAAATGCTCTTTTTGAGAAATGCAACAACACTTCGGGCCTCATTGTTGGGCAAAGCTACGGCTTCAACCCACGTTGAGACATAGTCAACCACCACAAGAATGTAAGTGTTCCCACAAGAGCTAACAAATGGGCCCATGAAATCAATGCCGCATACATAAAAAATATCAACCTCAAGGATGGTATTGAGAGACATCTCACCTTTCTTCAAAATTCCACCCGCTATTTGACATTCGTCGCATCTCTTCACAAAATCACCCGCATCTTTGAAAAAAGTTGGCCAATAAAACCCACAACTAAGAACTTTAGAAGCCGTCCTCGCCCCGCCATGATGTCCACCATAGGGAGAGGAATGACAAGCCTTCAAGATACTTAATTGCTCCTCCTCCGGGACACACATTTGGATCACACCATCCGTGCAATCTTGAACAAGTACGGCTCATCCTAATAGAAATCTAAACTATCCCGCTTGAGCTTCTTCCTTTGGTTAGAAGAGAGCTCATACGGGATTATAACAGTCACAAGAAACTTAGCAACATTGGCAAACCATGGCATATCATTCATCGACACCGAAAGGAGTTATTCATCAGGAAATGAATCATTGATCTCTAGGCCATCACGAGGCCTCCCCTCCCCCTCCAAGCAGGACAAGTGGTCCGCCACTTGGTTCTCACTACCCTTCCGGTCCACAATCTCCAAATCAAACTCTTGAAGTAACAAGACCCATTGCATCAGTCTAGCTTTGGAGTCCTTCTTCGTAATCAAGTACTGGAGTGTGGCATGGTCGGTATGAATAATAACCTTGGCACCCATAAGATACAACCGAAATTTTTCCACAGCAAACACAATAGCCAAAAGTTCTTTCTCGGTCACCGTGTATTTCACTTGAGCATCATTCATTGTCTTGCTCGCATAGTACACCGGATGAAATATTTTGTTCACTCTTTGACCCAAAACCGCCCCAACCGCAACATCGCTCGCATCACACATGAGCTCAAAGGGCAAGCTCCAATTAGGCGCGGTAATGATAGGAGTGGTTGCCAACTTATGCTTGAGAAGTTCAAAGGTTTGCATATACTTGTCATCAAACACGAACTTAGCATCTTTTTCCAATTGCACAAAGGATTCACTACCTTCGAAAAGTCTTTGATAAATCTCCTATAGAACCCCGCATGCCCAAGAAAACTTCGGAATCCCTTGACGGATGTAGGGGGAGGAGCCTTGAAATCACCTCGATCTTTGCTTTATCCACCTCAATGCCATGCTTCTAAATTTTATGCCCAAGAGCTATTCCTTCGTCTACCATAAAGTGGCATTTCTCCCAATTGAGGACAAGATTGGTTTCTTCACAACGTGCCAACACCCTATCAAAATTCTTCAGGCACTCATAAAATGGATCCCCTACAACACTAAAATCATCCATGAACACCTCCAAAATTTCTTCCACCATATCGGTGAAAATGGCCATCATACACCGCTGAAATGTAGTCGGTGCATTACACAACCCAAAAGGCATCCTAGAGAAGGCAAAAGTGCCATATGGACAAGTGAATGTGGTCTTCTCCTTATCTTCCGGAGCAATCAAGATTTGGTTGTACCTAGAATACCCATCCAAGAAGCAATAGAAGGCACGCCCAACAAGTCGGTCTAACATTTGGTCAAGGAAAGGCAAAATAAAGTGATCCTTGCGGGTCACTTTATTCAACTTGCGGTAATCCATGCATACCCTCCAACCGGTGATGGTTCTTGCAGGAATCAACTCATTTTTGGAATTTGTAACCACGGTCATGCCACCCTTCTTCGGTACACATTGTATCGGCGAAGTCCAAGAGCTATCAGAGATGGGTTACACTACCCCGGCATCCAACCACTTGATCACCTCTTTTTTCATAACTTCTTGCATTGCTTCGTTCAATCTCCTTTGATGCTCCAAGGAAGGCTTTGCATCATCCTCCAAGATAATTTTGTGCATACAGAATGCGGGGCTTATTCCCCGAATATCAGCGAGAGTCCATCCAATTGACTTTTTTCGCTTTTGAAGCACCGCCAATGTGGCATCAACCTGCATGTTAGTAAGGCAAGAAAAAAAATAACTGGCAAAGTAGAATTTAAGCCTAAGAACTCATACCTGAGGTGTGAAGGAAGTGGTTTCAACCTCAACACCAGAGGCTCCTCAATTGAAGGTTTAGTTGGTGGAGTGTTTCTATTCTCGAGATCCAAAGACAATTTCCTAGGCTCATAAGAATAAGAGCCCATTCCATGTAAAGAATTCACACACTCTACTCGGCTTGCATCCTCATTGATATCAAGATTCAACAATACGGCCTCCAATGGGTCCTCCACATTGATCGTTGCACTGATGTCATCAATTATCACTGCTGTGATGAGGTCAACAAAAGAGCACACCTCGGTACTGTTGGGCTGCTTCATAGATTTGCACACATGAAATACCACCTTTTCATCACCCACCCGGAAGGTGAGTTTCCCTGCTTTCACATCTACCAATACCTTCCCCATATCTAGGAAAGGTCTTTCTAATATGATCAGAACTTCGTAGTCCACCTCGCAGTCAAAGATCACAAAGTCAGCTGGCAAGATAAATTTGTCCACACGGACAAGCACATCATCAATAATACCCAATGGTCTCTTCATTGATCTATCTGCCATTTGTAACCTCATGGAAGTCGGCCTAGGTTGCCCAATACCCAAGGTTTTGAACACTGAGTAGGGCATCAAATTGATACTAGCTCCCAAATCACATAGAGCCTTGGCAAAATCCGCACTCCCAATGGTGCAAGGAATGGTGAAAGCACCGGGATCTTCAAGCTTCGGGGCCATTGAATGCACTATATCACTAACTTGGTGAGTCATCTTTATAGTTTCACAATCCATAGAATGCTTCTTTGTGACCAAGTCTTTCATAAATTTTTCATAGCCCGGCATTTGTTCAAGAGCCTCCCCCAAAGGCACATTGATGGACAAGCTCTTCATCATATCAATGAACTTTTTGAACTGATTATCATTTTTCTACTTCGCGAGCCTTTGAGGATAAGGTGGAGGTGGCCTTGGCAAAGGAGCCTTGGCTTTAGGCACAACCGTCTTCGGCATGTCTATTATGTGTTCCCTAGACGGGTTCACATAATTTTGAGTTTTCACCTCGACATCTTGAATATTAATATTCACTTCGTTGTTCACATTTTCATCAACCACATCTTCAACTACCAAAAGGACTTCATTTTCTTGCAATTCAACATCATCATCCAAGATTTGCTTTTATCTGGAGGCATTCACATCACCGCCTCTCCCACTTCTTGTTGTGACCACCATAACATGATTGTTCCCACCCTTCGGGTTCACTGCCGTATCACTTGGTAGAGCACCCTTAGGGTGAGTATTTAAAGACTGTGAGATTTGGCCTAACTGTATCTTCAAATTTCTAATAAAGGTATTGTGGGAAGCCAACTGTGCATCCGAATCCGCATTCTTCTTCATCATCTGTTCGAACATCATTTCAATTCTACTCATATCATTGCCAGAAGAACTAGGACCTTGAGATGGAAATGGGGGTGGATTGTTCGGTTGTTGGTACATTGGGGGCCTTTGAATGCCTTGCCCCCAGTTTCCTTGGTTTCCATTGGTCCATCCACCTTGATTGTTATTGCCACCTCAATTGTTGTTATTACCATTCCAATTCCTTTGGTTGCCTTGATTATTATTCTGATTGCCCCAGTTGTTGTTTTGGTTGTTGTTCCCCCAATTGCCACTGTTTTGTTATTGGTTGCCCCAATTTCCTTGAGGTCTCCACTGTTGTTGGTTGGAAGAGTTTCCCCGTTGGTCTTGATAGTTATTTACATATTGAACCTCTTCACTTTGGTCATCATAACCATCATTTTGAAATCCATCACATTCATCATCAAATTGCTCAAAAATCCCTTGGTTTTGTTGTCTTCTTTGTCTTCTTTTGTTGACAAGCATATTGACACCCTCCATGGCATCACTTGGCGAGGATTTTGGACTTGTTGTAACTGTGCCTTTGCCAATTGGTTCATAGTAGTTGTCAACTCCGCTATAGCCTGCCCATGATCATGTAATTCCTTGTGCAAATGAATAACTGTGGGGTCACCTTGAGGCACATTGGCTCTACTTTGCCATGCAGAAGAAGTGTCAGCCATCTCGTCAAGTATATCACATACCTCATCATACGACACCTTCATAAAGTTGCCCCTAGCAAGTTGGTTCACTATGCATTGATTTGTTGTATTGATGCCCCGGTAGAAGGTTTGTTGTATCATAGCCTCGGTCATATCATTGTTGTGGCATTCCTTCACCATTGTTCTATAGCGCTCCCAAATCTCATGCAAAGGTTTCGTGGGCTCTTGCTTGAAAGCGAATATCTCGTCACGCAATGCCACCATATGCCCTGGTGAGAAAAATTTAGCAATGAACTTATCCGCCAACTCATTCCAAGTTGTGATGGAATGGTTGGGAAGTCACTCGAGCCAATCCAATGCTTTCCCCCGAAGCGAGAATGGGAAAAGCCTCAACCTTAGAGCATCCTCGGACACATTCGTCTGCTTGCTCCCCCAGCATGTATCCACGAACCCCTTGAGATGTTTGTAGGCATTTTCATTTGCAGTGCCCGTGAAATACCCACGCTGCTCAAGTAAGGTCAACATCACATTGGTTATCTGAAAATTGCCCGCCCGGATTTGGGTTGGGACAATAGCAGTCGCATAACCCTGGTTTAGAAGTACTCTGGGAGCCACTCTTGGAGGTGGTGGAGGAGGGTCTGGAACGTTGTTATTTTCATTCGCATTGGCTTGGAGGCCACTACGTTGTCCTTGAGGTACAAGAGGGACCTCATCATCTCCGACATCATCTACCTCCTCCCCCGCAATCACATTTCCAAGAGGGTCATTAGCATTGTTCGCTGCTATTTGGTACCTGAGTTGTGACACAAACAAGTTAGTAACAAAGAAGGAAAGAAGAACAATAAACAAAACTAACTAAATAGATAGGCAAAACTGTTAGCTCCCCGGCAACGGCACCAAAAAGTGATCGCGGCCTACTCAGCACTACTAATGAGTAACGAGAGAAGGTCGGAGCAGCTTTTACCTGATTTAGGGTCGGGATCGATTTCCACAGAGAGCTAGAATTTGGAATCGAGTATCTATCTAGTTTAGGATTGCGTATGTGTTCCAAATTACACTTCTAATCATTTTTGGGGTTTTCATTTTACTTCTACTATTATTAATTACAAATGATAAATGCAACTAGATTAAGCTAAGAGTTAATCTAAAAAGGGTTGTTCAAATGGTTTAAAAGGCACTACGGTAATGACTTTCACCTAGGTGGTTAATTGACGAGTAATTGAATCTAAGACACGATTAACATAATTGGGGAGTATGATATGACCGTTGCACGATATTACCCACTCTACACCTCTCGGTGGTTCGAGTGATTTTGCCTGAATTGACTTTTTCAAGACCAATTGGGTATGCAAATTTGCACAAGCAACTAGGGTTCAAGTCGGGTATTACTCTCTCGAGGTTTAACCCTTTAATTGGGGCTATCATTCTCTTGAGTATGCCCCAATTCCTTGATGGACCAATTGCAGAGACTTAAACTCTCTTTCTCAAGAAGAGCACTAGTCAACTAAACACAAACTAGTGTTTGCAACCACTAATTCAGCAATTAACCATGAAATTGACCCAAATATCAAATACCCATAGTCAATCTAGCCCTAAAATACAAGACCCATCAATTACCCACACTAGAGTTGAGACACAACCCTAGCTTATGGGTCTAGCTACTCATAATTAAAGAAGAAAAGCAAGAAATAGATGAAGAACAACTCATATTAATTAATCACTAAGGTAAATAACAAGATTCAATGATGAAAAGTAGATAAAATTGCCCAAAATGGCTAAGAAAGTCGAACCCACGAGTGCAACTACGTTAGAAAACTATCTCATTCCCTAAAAATGGGAAAAGAAGCTATTTATACTAAGCTGAAAATTCTAGACAAAAATGCCCCTGCGAGGTTAGTGCAGACCGCACAAAATGGTGTACGGCCTCACTAAAGCTCTGAACTTGAAAATACAGCTTTCTGAACTTGGGCAATACGGACCGCACATAATGGACTGCGGCTACATAGGCTTCTAGTGCAGTCCCCATAAAATGGACCGCGGACCGCATAGGCTTTAATCCTCAAATCTGGCACCTCTCTAATCTTGGGTTCTGCGGACCGCACTAAATCTAGTGTGGCCGCATTGCCTTCAGTGCGGACCGCACAAAACCTAGTGCAGCCGCATTGCATCTTTTCCTGGAAATCAACCTCTCTGAATCTCCTAGTGCGAACCGCACAGAATGGTGTGCGGCCGCACTGGGCCTGCTTTGCCTGAGCTTGTCTTGTCTTTGGCACTTGTGCAAGTTTCACTCTTTTGAGCTGATCTTTGACATCTTGTCACTTTGTTGATCAAACTTGCAATCAAGCATAACTTGTGAGCCTTTTGGGACTATTTTGTACAAATTTCTAATCAAAACTTAAGCAAGAAGGAGTATAAAATGTATTAAAATCCCTAGTTATCAAGGGCCTTAGCGGCGTATTTCTCGAACGTAGAATGATATCCATCTCCTTGATGTATTTGATGATCAAGAAGCATATAACAACACTCCGTTTGGATCTTGGATGTTGCTAGAAATTTGATCAAGATATATTTGACATGTCTTTGATCTCTTAATGAATTTTCCAAGAGTTTTATGGAATTTCGGAGAGCGTATATTTGATCCCTTTGTGCATATTCCAAGAGTTTATGGAACTGCAGAGATCCTCTTTGAAGAACATATATATTTATAGGAATGAATTAGGGTTTGGGTGGAGTAGCCACCAAGTAATCCTAATAGACTCCTAGTATTTCAAGAATCGTCTTGAATTTAGGATATATCTTGTTTGTTAAAATTTCAGTGTCTACAAATGCCTCCTACTTCTAGTTTTGTCGAGATGTAGGCTTGCTGAAACTTGAAGACGAGACTTGAAGTACCCGACCATCACAACAGATAATCTTGGTGGCTAATTTATTTAAAACAAATTTATGCAGAGAAAAATAAAACTGCAATCACAAACAACTATAGAAAAAAGGATTTTATTGATAAACATTGCGGGTTACAACTATGTTTATCCCCTGATTCTTCCCTCCGATTTATTATCCATAATTTGAGGGCCTTAGTAGCGTATTTCTCGAACATAGAATGATATGCATCTCCTTGATGTATTTGATGATCAAGAAGCATATAGCAGCACTCCGTTTGGATCTTGGATGTTGCTAGAAATTTGAGCAAGACATATTTGACATGTCTTTGATCTCTTAATGAATATTTCAAGAGTTTTATGGAATTTCAGAGATTGTATATTTGATCCCTTTGTGCATATTCCAAGAGTTTATGGAACTGCAGAGATCCTCTTTGAAGAACATATGTAGCCTTATTTATAGGCATGAATTAGGGTTTGGGTGGAGTAACTACCAAGTAACCCTAATAGACTCCTAGTATTTCAAGAATCGTCTTGAATTTAGGATTTATCTTGATCTGTTAAAATTTTAGTGTCTACAAATTATATGTGATACAAAAATAAATTGCAACCACAATATAAATAAGAAGAAATAAAATTTTATTGATAAAATGATGCGAGTACAATTCAGTTTCTCACTTGATTCTTCGCTCCTCATTATCTCCGTATTTCGAGGGCTGGAGCAGCGTGTTTCTCGAACGTAGGATGATGCGGATTTCCTTGGATGCATATGATATCCATGGAAGTCGCTCATTGCGTGGATGTTCTTCTTGAAGTATTTGATTATCAAGAAGAATATCTATTGATCACGAGATTATTTTATGTCTTGATCCCTTTATGAATATCCCGTGAGTTTATGGGATATTGATGACCTCCATTTTTTAATACCTTTTTAAGAGAATACATAACCTTTTTTATAGGAGTGACCTAGGGTTAGAGTAGAGTAGCCTCCAAGTTAGAGTTTTAGCAGAGTAGTCTCCAAGCAATCCTAATAGACTCCTAGGTTTTCAAGAGTCGTCTTGTAGTAGTGTCTTGATCTGTTAAAATTTCAGTGCCTACACTTCTCTTCTTATTTCTAAGAAAGTCTCATGCAAAGATGGCAAAGGTTTTTTCCCGAGATTCCGAGATCTTACTTCATCAAATTCTCGGCTTTAATCCTGCTAGAAATAGATAAACTCTCTCATTTCTTCTTTTTTCATTGCTTTCACACTATCCGTCGGACATTCCCACTCATTATTGTAGCATTGATCTAATTCTTGCCATAATGAAACCATTTCATTGTAATAGATGGTCACTTCTCTCTCTCTCTCCCTGTCTAGCCTTCCAAAGCTTAATTTTTAATTCAAAAATTTGAGAAGCATTTTCAAAGTCTAAATAAGTTTCTTTAACAGTCTCCCATACATCCCTAGTAGTGGGCAAAAATAAATATGGCTTACCTATTGCTGGTTTCATAGAGTTTAGAAGCCACACGATCACTAATGAGTTCTCGGACCTCCAAGCCTTCATTTTTGGATCTCCAACTTTAGGTTTTCTGATTTTACCGGTCAAGTGCCCAAGTTTTTCTCTGCCATCAATTGCTAACCGGACAGATTGCGCCCACTCCATATAATTTTTCCATTCAACCTATGAGACGTTAGTTGAAATGATAAATGAGACGAATCATTGTTTTGATTCCCTGATTCCAGACAAAGTGGTATTTCTAATCTAATCTAATCCCTAAGAATCTGAAACTTTCCTAACATAGCTGATATGATTTGATCCTATATGATTAGATATTACAAATCAGCGTATCTGATTTGATTTGATTTGATTACACAATCATAATCAGGTATTACAAATCAACATTACTCTTTTTACGTGATTATGTGTCGTCCCACATCCTATTAGTATTAAATTTGGAAAATTTCTATCAATATTTTTTGTTTGTATCCCACTTTTTGATCCATGTGTAGCATTTTCTTTCATTGAGGAACAAGCGGATGCTTTAACATAGGCGGATGTGGGACGCAAAAATAATAGATTCGGGTGTCCTAGGTCTAGAAATTCTTCCCCCTAAGTAGTATTCTCGTAAGTATAGAAGGAATTCTCATGTCTCTAAAAATACTATGTCAAAATAAGCAAATAACTCAATCTGGGTGTAGGCATTACTGCAAATTATGTCTGGTGATTTTTGCACTCTTTGGTAGAAACTTGAAAAAAAACAGTTAATCTGTTCACAAAGTTTATTTTGATGATTATGTCTGGTGATTTTTGCACTCTTGGGTCAACCATTATTTCTAATGTCTTTTTTCTTATTCTTTTATTATATTGGCAATTTGTTTTTTAAAAAAAAAATTCAAGTTTGAGTATTACACATATTATTTTAACATGTTACATAGTTGGCTGGTGATGCTTATATTTTTATTTAATATATGGTATATGTGATAACCATATACCATATATTAATGGTATATGTCAATATACTGCATGCATTTAAAGTTATAAGCTTTATGTATGATATAGTTTATTTATTTACATGTATTATACTATACTATACCATATGGATAATAAAAAGCTACTAAGGATATATATGGTAATAAAGTAGTGTAAACATTATTATTCAAACAAATACAAAAATCATATAGTTCGTATAATTTTTGTAGTTGTGTATATTATACCAAATGTATACCATAAAAAAGAAAAAACTTCACAAGAAGTTGGGGGAAAGCACTAAGAATCCGAACATATTGTTGGAAGAGAGTCGAAGAAACTATAGAATTAAATTACAATTTTCCCCCCCTTATCTTTCTTTTTCAGATTAGTCTTTCTTCGATTTGGGAGTCCTATTGTTGCAGATATTCTATGCATTTATGCTTGTTTTTATCAATTTTGCCCAATAGTGATGATGATGATAGAAGTATAATGGTAGAGAAGATATGGAGTCGCTTTTGTTAGGAATGCTTTACTTCTCAATGTGGGACTTTCCAGTACGAATTCGGATTTAGTCGAGCCTCAATATGAATACTGGACATCGAATAAGAAACAAACAAAATTGTTAATGGTGACTATGGTTTTGAAAGGGGATAAAGTTATGGAGGAAAGAGAAAAGTGAATAAAGTGAAAAAGAATAAAAAGGGATCCCTAATTTAGGGGGATCAAATTTTTTAAATTTTATGGAAATATTTCTGAAAATGCTAAAAATGTTATTAAACCTAATGTTTTTTAAAATTTCAAAGAACTGTATCAATTATATAAATGAATTCTTTTAAGCTGACACAACAGGTAGAAATAACTTTAAAAAAAATGAGTTGGTCTCATCCTCAAGTACTTTCAAATGTCCGGTTCATCTTGTGATCTAAACTCAAGTAATATTCTTAGTTATGTGGCATTTCAAGAAGCAAAAGGCCAAGCAAAGCTTTCTAATTTTTCAAAAAAAAAAACATGTTCTAAATTATGGGTCTTGTCATAGATATAAATTAATATTTGTATGTGTAAGGGCTTCTAATACCAGTTTTCTAACATATACTTTTGCTCGATTAAAACACATATTTTAAACACATACGGCTTCATGTGTTTTTAATTGCATTGATGTGGATATATAACTGTATTGGGAAAATTTGAGTTTACATATTAAAGTGATTGGAAGATGACGTGTCATGACACGTAGACTGGTCAAAGACTTATGATTGGCAAAGAGACACGAGTTGCAATAGATACGAGCAGAGGCATAAGAGGAGGCACGAGCGGATACTCAAAAGACTCAACGCCCATACCTATTTAAATCTAAGAATCAAGGAGAATGAATTTGACAGCACAAGAGAGTACAAATACAGTATTTTATGAGCATTAAATACTAAAAAACGTTAGAGAATCTGTATTAAAACACAATAATTATGTAACGTAGCATTTAATGTCTTTAATTGTCTATAATGGTCTTATTATGACAAAGGCAAAACACATATTTCCAAGATAGCTATAAAAGGGAAAGAATGGGTCAATTGTAAAGACAAGAAATACTATCTGAATACATTGATTTACTTTATCTACTTCTAATTATCTTATTGCTGGCCAAATTATTTTCTTTTATACATTTTTAGATTATCAGTAACCCGAGTTCTTCTAAATTAAAGCTTTGACTAAAATTCCACTTTTTGGTTAAACAAATTGGTTCCGTTACCGGAAACCTGATGATCTATTCTTTTTTAGTTTAATTTTCCTTGTTGCATCAACCATGTCGAACAATAGTGACAACATTCAAGGAAACTAACAACTTCAAGGAAATCTACAGGATAATCACACCTCGGTCCCTTCTCCACAAGCTCTCCTCGGCAGTCTCGAGAAGGTACTCCTGATGGATCTCATGCAAATGGAAACGCTCAATTTGAAAATATTGAAGCTATCAATGCAGCTTTGCAAAAACTAATTGCTGAACAGGTCAATAAAGCTCTTGAGGCTTTTGCTAGCCAGTTACTAGCTGCACCACCCACACCCACTCAAAATAACAACACTTTGGAGAACCCTCGCTCTGGGCTTGTTAATTCAGGTAGTGTGGAACCCCCAACGAATCACAAGAGGGAGTACCAGTTAACTTAGTCAATTCTGATTTACAAAATTTAGTACTAATATTGCAGAAACAGCTCAAGGAGCAAAGTGACCGCATAGAGCAAATACCCGAGGTGCCACCCGTAATCAAAGGGATAGATATGGATAAATATTCACAACAACCCTGGAAGCCAAGTGTTTCTCCCCTCCCAATTCCAAAGAAATTCAAAATGCCCGATATTCCAAAATACGATGGAACAATTGATCCACGAGACCACGCGATTGCATTCACAACAGGCATAAAAGGCAACGACTTGACCAAACAGGAGATCGAATCAGTATTGGTCAAGAAATTTGGTGAAACACTCACTAAGGGTGCATAATATGGTATTCTCTTTTACCCGAAAATTCTATATATTCTATTGCTGAACTTGCAGATTCTTTCATCAAAGCACACTCGGGAGCTCAAAAAGTCGAAAAAAGAATGGAAGATATTTTTAAAATCAAGCAAGGGGACCTAGAATTGCTTAGAGAGTTCGTGGACAGATTCCAACGTGAAAGAATGACATTACCGCATGTACCTGACAATTGGAAGCTATAGCCTTCACAAGTAATTTGAATGAAAAAAGCTCAGAAGCTACGAGACGACTCAAGGAAAGTCTTCACGAATTCCCAGCTACAACATGGAATGATGTTTATAACAGGTATAACACGAAGCTGATGATAGAGGAAGATATTATCTCACGGTCTTAAAAAAAAGAAAAGGTAAGTTTGAGATGGGCTGAAATCAAAAAAAGGACCGGTAAAAACAGGTACGAACCATACATGGGACCAGCGGGAAAAGACTCACGGTCAAAACAAGACAATCAAAGGTACGATCACAGGTCGAGGGTCATCAAGATTTGGGAATGATCAAAACACGCGTGAGTCATGAGATGATGATAAAAACTTGAAGGCGAGGTTTGGCGGTTATAATTTCAATGTGAGCACTTCCGAACTCGTAGCTGTTTTGAGAAGCATGGGTGACAAGGTACGATGGACAAAAGAGATTAGATCGAATCCAAACAGGCGCAATCCTGATCATTGGTGTGAATTTCACAACGACCACGGGTATAAAACGACAGACTGTAGGTTTTTACAAAGTGAAGTTGATCATTTATTAAAATAGGGTTATCTCACCGAGTTATTCAGTGAGAAGAGTAAGCAAGCATACATGAAGAATAGGCAGGATCCCCCTAAACCACCTTCTCCCAAAAGGACCATCAATGTTATAAATGGAGGTGAAGACATCAATGGTGTGACGTACACAACAACCAATAAAATTTTCAAAGTCACAATTACCCAAGGGAAACAGGTGTGACATGTCTTAGAGGAAGAAAGCATTACGTTTGATGATGCAGATGCAAATGGATTATTATTTCCTCATAACGATGCACTGGTAATATCTCTACTTGTACATGATACTAATGTAAAACGAGTTTTGATTGATCCAGGTAGCTCCGTGAACATTATTCTGTTAAGAGTATTACGTGAGATGCAAGCTGAAGATAAATTAATACCGAAGGCGCAAACTCTATCTGGATTCGACAATTTCAGTGTCGTGACGAAAG
This sequence comes from Nicotiana sylvestris, assembly GCF_000393655.2. Lineage (NCBI taxonomy): Eukaryota > Viridiplantae > Streptophyta > Magnoliopsida > Solanales > Solanaceae > Nicotiana > Nicotiana sylvestris. Next base: position 177,883,209 of record NC_091062.1, read on the forward strand.
GAGAGGTAATACTTTCTATATTCACAGAAGGTGTTATCAAAGATACAAAGTTTCAGGTAGTAGATATGGAGATGGCTTACAATATGATCCTTGGGAGACCATGGATCCACGAGATGGATGTCGTTCCGTCAACCTTGCATCAAGTTATTAAATTTCCATCACCATGGGGAATATGTCAAATCCGTGGGTACCAACATACATCCAGGAACATCAACTCTGTAGCGGATTCAAGCACGAGAAACGAAGAAAAATAGCAATCACGGAATCCAGTTGAGGGTACCACAACACAAACCTCAACTAAACAAGGGCGAACAGATGTGGACTCAAGGCCAGATACCATTCAAGAACCAGCGGAAAATGAAAATATCAAGACAACAATTAAAGAACTGGAGGCTGTGGTGTTATTTGCACAATGACATGATAGGAAAGTCTACGTTGGGGCCAATCTAAGCCAGGACATGAAAGGTAAGTTGATTGAATTTTTGAAAACTAACGTGAATTGTTTTGCTTGGTCCCACTCTGATATGACAGGAATACCACCGGAGGTAATGACTCATAAATTAAATAAAGACCCATCGTATCTTCCTGTCAAACAAAAGAAGAGAAAGCAAGGAATTTTCAAAAATCAGGTGATTCAAGATGAGGTTCAAAAATTACTAAAGATTGGGTCTATCCGTGAGGTAAAGTATCCTAATTGGTTAGCCAGTACTGTTGTGCTACCGAAAAAGAATGGTAAGTGACGAGTTTGTGTAGATTACACAGACCTTAACAAAACCTATCTTAAAGATTCTTTTCCACTACCACATATAGATCAACTAATTGATACTACTACAGGACATGAATTATTAAGTTTTTTAGATGCATATTCAGGATACAATTAGATCAAAATGGATCCTATAGATGAAGGAAAAACTTCCTTCATAACTGACAGGGGGACTTACTGTTATAAAGTAATGCCTTTTGATCTCAAAAATGCTGGTGCAACATATCAAAGATTAGTGACTAAAATGTTTCAAGAACATTTGGGGAAAAATATGGAAGTCTATATAGACGACATGCCCGTCAAAACTCAACATTCAGGGGATCATATATCACACTTGTCTGATGCATTTTAGATTTTTCAAAAATTTAATATGAAATCAAATCTTGAGAAGTGTGCATTCGGTGTTGCATCAGGTAAGTTTTAGGTTTTCTTGTCTCTAAACGTGGTATTGAAGTGAATCCCACACAGATTAAGGCCATTGAAGAAATCCCTGACATACTTACAAGTAAAAAAGAAGTGCAGAGGTTGACAGGAAGAATTGCAGTCTTGGGAAGATTCATTTCTAAATCATCAGAAAAGTGCTTTAAATTCTTTTCAGCTCTTAAAAAGCAAGATCATTTCGAATGGAAAGAGGAATGTCAATAGACACTCAAAAATTTGAAGACATACTTATCAAATTCGCCACTGCTCGCAAAACCAAAGGTTGGGGAAAGACTGCTCATCTACCTTGCTATCTCAGAAGTAGCGGTAAGTGCTGTTTTAGTCCGTGAGGACCAAGGTAAACAATCTCCGATCTATTATGTCAGCAAATCTTTATTAGATGCGGAGACGCGGTATCATCAATTAGAAAATCTTGCACTTGCATTAATCATGGCATCTAGAAAATTAAGGTCTTATTTCCAATGTCATCCTATTGTTGTAGTAACTGCATATCCATTACGCAATATATTACACAAGCATGAGTTTTCAGGTAGGTTAGCCAAGTGGGCTATAGAATTAAGTGAATATGATATCACATACCAACCTATAACTGCTATAAAATCTCAAGTGTTAGCTGATTTCGTGGCTGATTTTAGCCAAGGGATGCAATTGGAAGCAAAAAAAGAATTGCAGGTGTTCAACGGAGCTAACCCAGGAATTTGGACCTTATTTACTGATGGTTCATCTAACATAAAGGGTGCATGCTTAGGGTTTGTTTTGGTACTACCTACGGGTGAAACCATTCGACAAGCCATTAAATGTCATTCTATAACTAACAATGAGGCAGAGTATGAGGCAGTGGTTGCAGGTTTAGAACTGGCACGAGAACTTGGCATTAATCAGATTGTAATCAAGAGCGATTTGCAGCTCGTGGTTAACCAAATGCTGGGAACTTATACCGCCAGGGAAGCACGAATGCAACAATATTTAGAGAAGGTACGAGATCTAATCAGGCAATTCCAAACCTGGAAGGTTACGCAAATACCAAGAGATGAAAATGTTGAGGCGGATGCCTTAGCTAATCTCGCATCTGCAGCAGATGTGGCAAGCAATGAAAATGCTTCTGTAATACATTTGTTTTATTCAGTGCTCGATCCAGATAAAAATGAGGTAAATTTTAACAACTTAACCTGGGATTAGAGGAACGAGATTGTTGCCTTTTTTGTAGAATGGTATCGTTCCTGAAGACAAGAGGAAAGCTCACACGCTTCGAAAAAAGACTGCTCGATATTGCTTAAAGCAAGGCAATCTTTATCGGAAAATATTCGGTGGTCCCTTAGCAAGATGCCTCGGACCTTCTCAGACAGAATACGTAATGAGAGAAATACACGAGGGGCATTGTGGGAATCACGCAGGAGGAAGATCGTTGGTAAGAACCCTAATCAGGGCAGGTTATTATTAGCCCAAAATGGAAGAAGAAGCGGAAAGTTTCGTGGCTAAATGTGATAAATGCCAAAGGTACGGTAATAATATGCATAGACCTGCAGAGTTGCTACATCCGATCATTGCACTGTGGCCGTTTATGAAATGGGGCATGGATATTGTGGGTCCACTACCACAAGCAAAAGGACAGGTAAAATTTTTGCTCGTACTCACTGACTATTTCACTAAATGGGTGGAAGCAGGAGCATTCAAACAGGTACGGGAAAAAGAAGTTAAAGATTTCATTTGGCGGAATATCATATGCCGATTCGGTGTACCAAAGAAAATCGTATGCGACAATGGCCCTCAATATATAGGCACGTAAATCACAGAGTACTTTCAAAGTTGGCAGATCAAAAGAATTACATCCACACCTTATCATCTGGTGGATAATGGGCAAGCTAAGTCAACAAACAAAATCATTATCAACAATTTAAAGAAACGTTTAGATGAGTCCAAAGGTAATTGGCCAGAAGTGTTACCTGGTGTTTTATGGACGTACCATACAACAGCAAAAACAAGTACATGAGAAACACCATTTTCATTGGTTTACGGAGCTGAAGCTTTAATTCCAATTGAGATAGGAAATCCAAGTACAAGATTTACACAAGCGTCCGAAGAGCCTAATAACGAAGAAATGCCCGTAAATCTTGATCTACTTGAAGGAAAAGGGGAAGCTGCACTGATAAGAATGGTAGCACAAAAGCAGGTCATAGAACGATACTACAACCAAAAAGCACGGCTAAGATTCTTCAAAATTGGGGACTTCGTGCTCAAAAAGGTTTTTCTATCTGTGAAGACAGCTAATGCAGGGAAGTTAAGTCCAACATGGGAAGGACCCTATAGGATTCATGATATTGCAGGTAAAGGAGCATACGAGCTGGAAACAATGGATGGCAAGATACTACCTTCACATTGGAATGTTGTTCACCTGAAGAGATATTATTTCCAAGGAATACCCACAGTTAGATATCTGTATTTTAAATTTAATTTTTGAATTGTTAAATTTTACTAACAATTTTAGATGATAGGCAAAAAGCTAGCCCGTACTAAATGATGAGTCACGACCTGCAAGGCACATAGAATAAATCAAACTTTCCGGTCTAGGGTTACAATTATTCTGATAGAAATTCAAACGGGCTAAGCAGTATTCATCTATAATCGCACCTCCGAGTCCCGTATGTTTTTCATTTTCAGGGAAAGACAAAATGAGAGAAACAATCAAGTGCTCGAGGCTTCAAACTTCAACGCTCAAACACTTGGGGGACTATATAATATACACATGCATGTGTATAAAGAAGGCAAAGAAGATTGAGAAATAATCAAAGATCAAGCCTGAAAAGTTTACTCAATGAATGAGTCAAGTACAGAGAAAAGTCACGAGCTAAGCCTAAAGAAAGACCTTACCATAGCTAGGGTAAAGGCAATGTACTAAAACGGGTTATAAATAAAAACCTCGCGTTTATTTTTCCTTTTTAAATCTATTATAAGAAAAATAGTTACGAGAAAGTTATAGATGTAATTCAAATACATGTAAAGTGTTATTCAAAACTAGACAAAGTTCAAATAAAAACTTGTCAAAGTTATTTCAAGAAACATGTGTATTCCTATTTCTTTTATCGTATATTAACACCGTTATGAAGTTGAGACGTCTTCTTCATTAAGTGTCGAATATAAAAGGGCCCTTTTTTATAAAATTCATGATTAATTTAAGTATTCATGAAGTTAATAAAAGCATTTTTTTTGGAGAGTAAAAATGCAAGTTATTTAGTAAGTCCTTAGAAATAAAGGCAAGAATAAACAAAAGAGAAGTTCAAATAGTAACGAAAAACTTCTTAATATGAAAAAGCTTAGACTAAGTATGAACTTAGTCATAAACTGAAAATTGTTTATAGATATTGTCCCATAAAAGGTCTGGGGACTTAAGTTTCCAAAACAAACCCTCAAATGAGACCAAGGGTTTTAACCATAATTTTCCAAAAAGAAAAAAAAAGAGATACAAAGGAATTCAAACAACTTAAACTTGTCACTGAGAAGATGAAGGAACTGAAGCAGGTACATCAACATCAGCGGGTTCAACTTTGAAGGAGTGGGGATACCTATATCATCTTCAACATTTGTGGAAGCTTCGGCCACTGTAGAAGGAAAATTTTGGTTCTGCTGAGTCTTCTCAATAGTTTCATTGATCTTAGCTAACTCAGAATCCAAGTTAAAATTCTCTTAGCTAGCTTCAACAAGGGTATCACGGCGAGAATTCAAAAACGCCCAACTCACTTCAATGTCAGCCTTATCTTCAAGGATCTCATAATCTCTTTCCCAGTCAGCGATTTCATTCTTTAGCTTTTCATTTTCAGCCAAGACAGATTCATAAGAAGCTTGAAGATAAGCGTGGGAATTTTCTAAGGAACAAACCTTATTAGAAGAAACTCGGAGGTCTCCTTGGGCTTGAGTCAAATTCTGCATGAGTTCACCAGCATAGGCTTCTTTTGCATCCAAGATAACCTTCAACTCTCTAATATCTTCACTTGCCTTGGAAAGCTGCTCGGAAAAAGAAGTTTCAAGATGAGCTTTTTCCTTGTCTGCTTGGCTGGAGGAAGCCTTTTCAACCACCAATTCCGAAGTCAAAGCCCGCACCTGCTGCTCCAAGGTACTTTTACTTTCTTCTAAGTACTCCATGTCGATCTGAAGACTTTCATACTGTTCCTTCCAATTATATGCCTCCAATTAGTAATCTCGCACTAACTGCTCTGAGAGGGTAACCTTTTTCATCATCTCCGTGCCGATGAGATTGGCCTAAAAAGGGGGAAAGGGAAGGAAATGAGAATCTCAAAGATAGAAAAATGGCAAGGTAAAAGTTAGAAAAAAGGAATACCTTTAAAGAAGCATGCACAATGCCATTCATCAAGGTCAAAGAACTATGACTCTCTAGCTTGGCTCTCTCAACAGGACCAATTAAAGGCTTTAGCCATACATCTACTTGACCCGATTTCCTTAAAAGGTTGCCCTCAGCGGGGACTTCAATAATCACTTGCCTCATAGCACCATTCCTACTTGAGGAGCCAACCTCAGCACGGTGAGTAGGTGGAGGAGGAATTGTCGAAGGAGGAACAATAGAAGTAGTAAAAACAGCCTGGGGAGGAACGGAAGCAGCCATAATCAGCAAAGTAGGAGTCACAGGCATGGGAGGAGAAAAAGAAGCCAAGGGAGCTTCATCAGAAATGGGACCTAAACTTTCACTACCAAACCCGCGGTCAAAAAGCTGCTCAACAGAATCATGAGCAGCAGCGGAAACATCATCAGGGATCATTACCAGGGCTTCAACAGATTTGGTAAGAGGAATAGAACGGCGGGTGGATGCTTCTGCTTCATCATCAGAAATAATGCGTCTACGAGCCCGTAGCCTTGTTACCAAGGAACCCCCGTCTTCTTGGGAATCTTGGTCATTAACAGCTTTTCTTTTCGATGAAGAGCCCAGAATTATTTCTTGAGCCCTTTCCAAAGAGATACGAGAAGCCGCAACTGCCTCAGCAGTAACTCATCGAATAGCAAATCCTGATAAAAAGACGGATTGGGATAAGTTCAGGAAAAAACAATATGTAAAATAAAATAAAAGCTCTTACCATGAGTTTTTACTTTCCAACTAAAACGTTGGGAAAGGATCTTCCAAGCTCTTCCATCCATTGGTGCAATACTCAACAACTTTCCTACCCAATCACGGAAATGGGGAACATCTTCCACAACTCCCATGGTTGCTGGAAAAGAAAAGTAAATTAGAAAAATCAACAAAATTGAAGAAAAAGGTACGAGAAAGTTAGAAGACTCATGTGCAAAATTTCACTTCTCAGGGAAGGGAACGTTCTCATCACCCACTAAACCAACAGTGGGGGCAACAATAAACCTGGCATACTAGCCATGGCCTTTGTCATCTTCAGGGCTAACTAGAACTCTTTTGCTCCTGGCTACTAGTATAAAAACACCATTGCGAAAGAGTCTAGGGGAGTAAAGATGAATTAGATGAGGGAAAGTAAAAGGCACACTAGCTATGTTGGTCAAATGCCTCAAACAGGCAACATCCCTCCATATTATTAGGCCAATTTGACCTAAGCAAACATCAAAAAAACGACATAACTCGAGAATAACAGGATCAATAGCAGGTTTGAATCCTAATGTGAAAGGGTACATATAGACAAAGGAAAATCCGGTTAAGTAAGAGGTAATTCTTTGATTCGGATTGGGAATAATGATAGGAAAGTCATGACTCCAATGGCAGTCTCTACGAACTAAAGAAATCAAACCTTTAGCGATTTGAGTGGGACAGATATCAGCACTATCTAAAGAAGATACTTGATTTCTAAGAGATTCTCTGTCATTATAGAAAGATAGTTCCGCAGGAACTATCTCCTCTACTAAAGGTTCACGAAGAGGTTCAGAAGATTCCTTACCTCTAGAAGAAGATCTGTGTGAAAGAGAACCTCTAGTTTTAGTAGAAGGTCCAGAACTAGGTGAAAGAAGAGAAGAACCACGTAGGGATGGAGATCCTAAATTACGAAGCCTATCTCCTCTTCTGATCCTACTGGAGCATTAGGGAAGTTATCAACTGTGGGGACCCTTCTAGGGTTAGGGTTTGATGAAGACATGATAGTACGAGGAAGAAACAAACAAAGAATTGAATATTTTGAGAACTTTATGTGATAAAGACAAAGAAGAAAACTATATTTATACTGCGAAGCAACCGTCAAAGGAAAAGGTGCAATGATGGAAAAGTCATAATGAGAACTGACGCTTTGTGATTAGTGAAGCTGTAAAAAAGCCCTAAAAAGCGTTGCAAAGTTGCGGAACCAGTAAAAGGATTCCACGCGTGAAGAGCATTAAATGGAAGTGACAAATGAAGCGTTGATTTTGCTATAGCATTAATGGTGACAAAAATTCCCGTTTCAATGAATTCCACTTCTCAAATATTCAATTTATGAATAAATGGCAAGTGGGGGGACTATCTGTATTGGAAAAAATTGAGTTTACATATTAAAGTGATTGGAAGATGACGTGTTATGACACGTAGAATGGTCAAAGAGTTATGATTGGCAAAGAGGCACGAGTTGCAACAAATACGAGTATAGGCATAAGATGAGGCACGAGCGGATACTCAAAAGACTCAACTGTCATACCTATTTAAGTCTAAGAATCAAGGAGAATGAATCTGACAGCACAAGAGAGTAAAGATACAGTATTTAATGAGCATTAAATACTAAAAACGTTAGAGAATCTGTATTAAAATACAATGATTAAGTAACGTAGCATTTAATGTCTTTAATTGTCTATAATGACCTTATTATGACAAAGGTAAAACACATATTTCCAAGATAGCTATAAAAGAGAAAGAATGGGTCAATTATAAAGACAGGAAATACTATCTGAATATATTGGTTTACTTTATCTTCTTCTAATTATCTTATTGCTTATTTTGGGATTTATCATATGTTAATGATTTAAATTGAATTATTATAACTGTTAAAAATGGATTGGGAGTTTGTGTTGGCTGGCCTTGTTTCACGATAGGCGCCATCATGACCGGGTTCGGGTTTAAGGTCGTGACAAGTTGGTAGCAGAGCCTAGGTTATATAGGTCTCATAAGTCATGAGCAAGTTTGGTAGAGTCTCGCGGATCGGTACAGAGACGTCTGTATTTATCCTCGAGAGGCTACAGAACTTTTAGGAAAAACATCATATTCTTGAAATTCTTGTCGTGCGAATTTGTTGATCCGAGTACTAAACTTCTGATATTCTATTATCTCACAAATGGTGAGGACACGTGCTACCGGTCAGGATGGACAACCACCAGTACCACTAGCTATGGCCATTAGGGGCCGAGGACGCGGTCGAGGCCTCTTCTAAATTAAAACTTTGACTGAAATTCCACTTTTGGTTAAACAATAACAACACATCACATATATTATGACATTGCATCATTTGCATTATCATCCCGCGTCATTTAAATCATAAATAAGATTCTTTTTGCTTCTTGAATGTTTAGTATTCAATTAAAATTTTAAAGAAATTTAACTAATTAATTTTGACACTAAAATGTAAAAAGAAGTAAATTTTACTGTAAATGTAGTCAAGATATCATTTAATACCATACAGAGAGGGTTTATATTCAAATTAGCTGTTGAAATATTGGGGTTTATACGAAAAATAAAGGACAAAAACTTGAAACCAGAGTTTGAGCCTTTAAAAAGTTAACAAATGGGTCATATACAAGACATGTGCCTTCTTTTTTTACAATAGTGGTGTCCAAATATAGTGTACGTACACCTCGACTAATATTGTCGTCTCCTGAGATTTGAACTCTGAGCTTGCACGGTCAGTTTTAACATCGTTCACCAATAGGGGCACACCACTGGGTGCACAAGAAATGAAGACAAGACTCATCTTTCTCCATCCAAGCTAAATACAACTATTAGAGGATTTGGTTCATTGTTCTCAACTCAAAAAAGTAGGACATGATTTCTGAAAACTAGGTATCAAAAATATATTATGTAATTTAGCTATAGATACAATTACTTGTACAGAAAATAGATGTTGAGTACAAATTACGTTACTCTTTCGTCTTAGAGATTGAGTTGAGATTAATGTACCGTCCTGTTGCCAATCCTTACATTTTTAGCTTTTCCTCAGCATAATTAATCATTACTCCTTCATGTTTACTTTAAGTGATTTTTTGACCTTTTTGTTGTGGTCCATAATATTTACTTAATTTTTTCAAATATTAAGAAAGAATTAACTTTTTTTTTTAAAGTTGCCCTTGGAGTAAAGAGTCTGTTGTATTTTTCATGAACAAATTAAGGCTAATATGGTCAATTATGTTGTTAATTAATACTAAAAGGTGAATTCCTTAATATGTGTGAAACAACCAAAAAATTATTTTAAGTGGATCGGAGGAAGTAGTATTTTGAGCCTTTCCTCAGCATATAAATCATTTCAAATTTAGAAAGCACCCAGTGGAGAAAATAGCTGAAGTTGATCTTTTTATAAAGCTTCCACTATATTATACTCTATTATTTAACTTATTATTGCAATTAATGGCCGGCTAAGTTTAATATTGATTATGGAACTTTCACATGGCCAATAAATATGAGAAGGAGAGAGACTTAATATGTACAGTACGTTGACAACAAGGTCACTTGCTTTTGTTAATTGGGGAAATTCTTGGTCTTCGATCGCAATATATTGGAGTAACGTTTGAATGTGGCAAATGCTACGCCGCTGCAGGAGTTCTCGCCTACTTTGGTGCTTCTTTTATAATTAATTACTACTACTAGTGATTAATTTAAACAAATTACGGATAAGTATCTTAGTCTATAAATTCAGCTTTTCATGATCAAGAGTGGAAATCACACCATTCTTCTACTCTTAGTTTAATTTGTGTGAAGTGAACCATGGCAGGAGGAGGACGTCCAACACTCATGCTCACTTTTTTCTTGATTGCTCTCTTTGTTACCACTACTGGTTCATATCTTTATATTCTTGAATACATACACATATATATATATATATATATATATATATATATATATATATATATATATATATATATATATATATATATATATATATATATATATATTTATGCTAGTATATACTTATGTGCATGTGTATTATTAAATTCTAGCTAGTAGTAATATTTATTATGTTTGTGTGATCAATTTTGCAGTTAATATGGAAGTGATGGCATTACGAGAAATACCGCAGCAGGTTCCGAGAAAGAGAAATATGTTTTCACTAACAGGTGCATGTACAGATCATTGCCGTACAGATAGTGATTGCAGTGAAAGTTATTACTGTCGCACTTGTACATATGGAGTAGTCTATGCGTATGGCGTATGCCTCTGACCATCTAATTACTACTTCTCTGCTCAAGGTTATTAATGGACTATCCTTGGAACATGAAATTAGCCAACCATATACTCCATATATATATATATGGTTTGCTGAAAACAGCTGTTAAATATTGCATGTTTGTTATGTGTCCTTTAAGCATTTCTTATGTTGTTGTTTCTACTACACTTGTTTTTCAACTTTGTGTAATAAAAGTAACCAATCAGTTTTCTAGAAGAAAGCTACTATGATTGGTCACATTTGTGAGTTTGGCTTGTGACTGTATTTACTATGAAATGCATTAGCTTGATCTAATTAATTTTATGCCCCCTCTTCTTCATGTGTTCTCATTTTGGCCGCGAATATACAGATATGGGGTTATGCCTAAACTAAACCCCCACCATGAAGGAGAGAGATTTATTTTTTTAAAAAGAAAATAAAGACTCTCACTTGTTGTGATCCATCACTAAAGAGTAAACAATATTTACTCACATGTTTCTTGTTTTACATCAACATAATAAATATATGACATATACTTTTATCTAAACTGTTATTATACTTAATCATAGTTAATTATATTTATTCTAATTCTATTTATTTTTAACCATGCTAAACTGATACAATTTGATGTAAACATAGAATATGAATAAGGCCATTTTACTAATAATGTGAATGACACCCTCTTCTCACAAGTTCGAATAAACTAATAGTTGGAGTCATGTGCATTCAAGTCAGATATAAAATATAAGAGCACATGTAGTAGATAATGCCTATAGTTCAAAACCTAAGGAATATGACTCCACACGAAGTGAAATTCTGATATTATTATTTTGGGAGATTCCAAGAACTTCCAACAAGTTCTTGCCAAAAAAGAGGAAGGGGAAAAAGGGGTGACAAATGGGATGTATTTTGGGCTGCTCAAGACGGGCTGACTCATTAATGAGTTATTCTCAAGCTCTGCTTAAAGTTCATTTGAGTTAAGATGTGCTAGGTGAAGATCAGCTAAACAATGGATTATAACCCTATCCGTCCAAATTGACCTAAATTTTTGCAATATTCTCAATTTTTAAACAAGTATATATAAAAATTATCTTAAGTTTTTGAATAAATGTTAATTCATGCCAGATGATTTCTTTCCTCAATTTGTATTTAGAATTTTATTTGATAGTTGTTCATCTTATAATTCTAACAAAAATCAGAATAATAAAAAAAATAGTAAAATTAGAACTTTCCCACCCACCCCAACCTAGCTCCGACCACCACAACCCCCACCTTACCCTTGAACCCCCAATTGGAGAAAAATGAATTGTCACGACCCTGGTTCACCAATTGTGAGCCTGTCATGACGGCACCCAGTCTTCGCGACTAGGTAAGCCTAACACATTGCGGAAATTAACAGTTCGAAATAAAAACAGTAAACAAACACTAAATAGAAAAGGAAGTGTATAACGATGCCGCTTGGCACATACACTGAATACACAACTCCTGAAAGTAACATCCCAAAACCCGGAATCCCACGGGCAACACAGGTTACAAGAAGTCTAACACTGCTCTAGTCACCAGAATTTGTCTAATACAAAGAGAGGAATCGAAATAACAGCTAACAACTAGGGATGGAATGAGAAGGAGACTTTGCGGATCTGCGGACGTAGCAAATGTATACCTCAAGTCTCCAATAATGCTCCCTGACAGCTACTGGCGGTATGCCTGCTCAGATGTACCTAGATCTGCACAAGAAAAGTGTGCAGAAGAGTAGCATGAGTACACCACAGCGGTACTCAGTAAGTGCCAAGCCTAACCTCGGTGGGGTAGTGACGAGAAAGGTCGAGGCCCTATTGAGATAAACATAAGAATAAATATGAAATGAATAGACAGAAGTAAATACAGTAAATCTCAAGTATCTAGCAAAAATAATAAGTAAACGGAACAGGCTACAAATACAAATCTACAAATACAAGAACAATCACTACAGGCTATTTATCATCGGGGATCTCCTAGTATCCCGAAGATCTCCTGGTATCCTCTTCATATATACAAGGGATCTCCAAGTATCCCGAGGATCTCCTAGTATCCTCCATTTAATCACGAGGGATCTCCAAGTATCCCGAGGATCTCCTAGTATCCTCCATTTAATCACGAGGGATTTCCAAGTATCCCGAGGATCTCCTAGTATCCTCCAATTAATCAATCCTGTGCTGGGGATCTCTTAGTATCCCGCACTTCCAAATCATGAAACAAAATACGAACGAGGGAAACTCCCGGGATGCCGTCCCGTTGACCCAATCGTAAACACATCACAACAAATCAATAATTAACAGAAAGAAGCTAAGTGCGGACAACAAGAAAAAAAATCTAGAGTCTAACATGCTTCACAAAGGCAGACATTGCAATTTAGTCAAATAGAGCAAATAAGTTACTAACATGTTCTCCCTAAGCTGAAACAAGTGAAATTGCCTTTTTAACAGTTAAATACGTGAAGAAACACAGTCTAAATAAGTCAAGTAAGGTGAATTTTAAACAATTAGCACAAGTACACGCCCGTCACCTCGCGCACAAGGCATTTTAACAACAGCAAAGACATCCTAAGGGGAGAGGTCCCCCACACAAAGTTAGACAAGCCACTTACCTCGAACCGGTACAAAAATCGCTAAGAAACAATGCCCTTGCCACGAGTATGCAACTCCGAGTGGCCCAAATCTATTCAAACCAATTACATATTGTAAATAACATCGCAAGTAACTAGTTCCACTATTAAAATTAAAGTTAAGGCGCGAAAATAGGTAAAATGACCAAAATGCCCCTCAGGCCAACGTCTCGGAATCGAATAAAATTTACATTTCCAGAAACCTCGTACTCTCACGAGTCTAACCATACCAAATTAATCCAATTCCGACACCATTTGGTCCTTCAAATCTTCATTTTATATTTTTGAAAGATTCGACAATTTTCTTCCCAAATTCCATCTCAAATCACTAATTAAATGATGAATTCAATGGTATATTCATGTATTTTAACCAAATCTGAGTTAGAATCACTTACCCCGATGAATTTCTTGAAAAACCTTCGAAAAATCGCCAAAATCCGAGCTTTATAGGTCAAAATATCAAATAAAACCCAAAACATCGTATTTATAGAGTACCCCTCGGATTCTGACAGTGCTGACCGCAAAAAAATGACCGCGGTCCACGCCCAGGGAGTGCTGACCGCACAAAAATGGTCGCGGCCGCGCAACAATTTGACTGCAGTGACAGGCTTCGCTATTTAGGCCGTAACTTTCTCTACCGATGTCCAAATGCCTATTATAATATGTTTCTAAAAACTAGATTCAAAGCTCTACAACTTTCGTTTTTGAATCACCTCAAAGTTCCATGTTGATCAAAAGATATGAGCTTCCGAAGTAGAACCAGCAGCCTGCAGATCTTCCCGGGCGCGGCCGCGCGCCCAGCGCGAAAAGGAGCGCGGTCCGCGTCTCCACTGCTGCCTCCTCCATTTTTCTAAGTTTCGGGGTGTCCGTACTTGCTCAAAACTCACCCGAAACACACCCGAGGCCCCCCGGACCTCAACCAAAAGCACCAATGCATCCTAAAATATTATGCAAACTTGTTGCAATCATCAAAACACCTCGACTAACACTAAAATAATCGAATTACATCAACTTCAAGCCTAAGTTCTTTTAGAAACTTCAAAATACACATTCGATCAAAAACCCGACCAAAACATGTCCGAATGACTTGAAATTTTGCACACACATCCCAAATGACATGACGGAGCTACTGAAACATCCAGAATTCCATTCCGACCCTCGGATCAAAATATCACTATTGGACCGGAAACTTCAAAAATTCTAACTTCGGCATTTCAAGCATAAATTAGCTACGGACCTCCAAAACACATTCAGAACACGTTCCCAACCCCAAATTCACCTAACGGAGCTAACGAAACCGTCAGATTTAAATTCCGAGGCTGTCTCCCCATTATTCCGACTTCGGTCAAATTTCTAACACTTAAGCTCTCATTTAGGGACTAAGTGTCCCAAAACTCCTCGAAACTCAAAACCGAGCATCCCGGCAAATCACATTAGCAGAAATAAACTTGGGGAAAGCAGTTAATAGGGGTTCGGGGCGTAAATTCTAAAAACGACCAGACGAGTCGTTACATCCTCCCACACTTAAACATTAGTTCGTCCTCGAACGAGCATAAAGAACATACCCGAAGTAGTGAAAAGATAAGGGTAATGGCTGCGCATATCCTGCTCGGTCTCCCAGGTCGCCTCCCTGACCGGCTGGCCCCGCCACTGAACCTTTACCGAAGAAATGTTCTTTGACCTAAGCTTTCTAACTTGCCTGTCCAATATTGCCACTGGCTCCTCAACATAGGATAGATCCTTGTCCAGCCGGACTGAACTGAAATCCAACACGTGCGACGGGTCACCGTGATACCTCCGGAGCATCGATACATGAAATACTGGATGCACTCCTGCCAAGCTGGGAGGTAAGGCAAGATCATAAGCAATCCCCCCCCCCCAACTCGCCTCAATATCTCAAAAGGGCTAATAAACCTCGGACTCAACCTCCCTTTCTTCCCAAATCTCATAACGCCTTTCATAGGCGAAACCCAAAGCAGAACCCGCTCACCAACCATATAGGAAACATCACTAACTTTCCTATCCGCGTAACTCTTCTGTCTGGACTGGGCTGTACGGAGTCTGTCTTGAATCACCTTAACCTTTTCCAAGGCACCTAAACTAAGTCCGTGCCCAATAATCTAGCCTCGCCCGGCTCAAACCAACCCACCGAAGATCTACACCGTCTCTCATATAAAGCCTCATACAGTGCCATCTCAATACTGAACTGATAGCTGTTGTTGTAAGCAAACTCCGCCAATGGCAAGAACTGATCCCAAGATCCTCCAAACTCAATCACACACGCGCGAAACATATCCTCAAGAATCTGAATAGTGCGCTCGGACTGTCCGTCCGTCTGAGGGTGAATGTTGTACTCAACTCTACCCGAGTACCTAACTCATGATGAACGGCCCTCCAGAACCGTAATGTGAACTGAGTACCTCTATCTGAAATGATGGAAAATGAGATACCATGCAGACGAACAATCTCCCGGATATAGATCTCCGCCAACCGCTCTGAGAAATAAGTAGTACACACAGGAATAAAGTGAGCGAACTTGGTCAGCCGTTCCACAATCACCCAAATAGCATCGAACCTTCTCAAAGTCCGTGGGAGCCCAACCACAAAGTCCATGGTGATCCGCTCCCTGATACGGTTAAACAAGGAAGACCGAGAAACCACACAAGCTAGGACTCGACTGGGCTTCGAAAGGTCCAATCTCACAAACTGGCTGACTAAGGCCTGAACATCCATTGCCATAAGTCTCTCTGCACTGCTTCTACTTTGTTTAGATCCACTCGAATACCCTCACTCGATACCACGTGGCCTAATAATGCCACGGAATACAACCAGAACTCACATTTCGAGAACTTAGCATATAACTTCTTCTCTCTCAAAGTCTGAAGCACAGTTCACAGGTGTTGCTCATGATCTTCCCGACTCCAGAAATACACCAGAATATCATCAATAAAGACAATGACGAACGAGTCAAGATATGGCCGGGACACACTGTGCATCAAATTTATAAAGGCTGCTGGGGCGTTGGTCAGCCCAAATGACATAACAAGGAACTCGTAATGGCCATACCAAGTCCTGAAAGCAGTCTTCGGGATATCTGGTTCCCGAATCTTCAACTGATGGAAACCTGAGCGCATGTCAATCTTAGAAAACATCTGTGCGCCCTGAAGCTGGTCAAATAAATCATCAATACGAGGCAAAGGATAACGGTTCTTCACTGTAGCTTTGTTCAACTATCGATAATCAATACACATACGCATAGAAGAACCCTTTTTTTTTCTTTACCAACAAAACAGGAGCATCCCAAGGCGATACACTGGGCCGAATAAAACCCTTATAAAGCAAATTCCTGTAACTGATCCTTCAACTTAACTGAAGGTTTCACCTCATCCTTAGTCCATAACCTTAGGACAGGACCCAAACTTCAAAATCTGCCATTCATCGTAGGATACAAATTCCACATACACGACGTAGCTTATCTCTTTCTTCGCACATCTTAAGGTCTCAAATTTTCTAACTTCCAAAATTTATTTATTTATTTTTTTTGAAATTTCGGCATAGCCTCCCCTATATTTGGGTATATCCACCTACCAGAGTAACACCAAAACAACTACTAACAACACATCTACAACCCAATGAAACACCACAATGTATATATCAATAACACTAATCTCATCATTATAAGCATCGCATTATCATGCTGATATCTGGACATGAAACACATCATATGTATGCTAATAACCATGTCTATGGCCATAATAGTTGTTCATAAATCACAATATTGCCAATTAACCTTATGTTAACAATCATCTTATTTCAAACCTCCACTTTACTCACAACAAGGCATTGAGACCTCATAATTACTTACCCAAATTAACGAGTCACATTTAACACCACATGGATACTCATCTCATAGGCTAGAGCTCAACGTTTACAACACAAAAAAAATGGTTGAATATGAACAGAAAATATACAAGAATTGTCAAATAAGCCCAATAGGCATGACTCCCATTTAAAATATAGTACCAAAAATTTTAATTTCATAAAAGGAGAATTTTAAACACATAAACCTTTCACTACCAGGACCTTGTCCTTATATAACATCCACCGCAGCTTGTAGCTCGGTTTAAAATATTTCACATTATATAATTATTTGAGGATATCACCCTCAACTCTGAATCACAAGTATTTGCACATTGTGCCAACTGAAATTTTTTATTTCCTTTCTTTCTTCTTTTCAATAATTTCCGTCAAAGAAAATCACAACATACAATAATAGGGATAGCTATCTCCATATAATAGCCCAACGTGAGTATTCACATAAGTAGATTTCAGGATTACGAAGCTCACTCATGAGTGGAGCATATTAAGAGGACTTCGCCTAAATTTTCAAAATCAAATCAAGTTAAGGAAAAAAAATATCATTTTTATAACAATCAGAATTGTACTTGTAATGACACCATCTGGTATAGTGGCCTCAGCCACACTATAGCAATTATATCAATGGGTCGGGCATCCACCTCTTAGGCGCCATCTGCCCGTTCGTTCTCCATCTCTATCTTGTAGCGTATGTAGATTAGTAACTATAATGGAGTGTGTTAACTGTGTGTTCTGATGAAATAGGTTTCTCCCAAGTTTGGGATAATTTCTCATGATGTTTCTAGTATCACTACATTCATAACAACCCATCTGCAGTTTGGATGCTCATATTGAGTCTGTGTCGGATAACTAGAATAACCATTTAAGGAACCCCATGCTAGTGGTGCATTTAAAAGATAATTGTCCCATGAGAGTGCCCTGATTAACTGGAGCACTACGAGTATTCTAAAATTGTTTTCATTTCCCTGCTGATACTGAATGTAGAATCATTATGGACATAGGAACATCGAAAGTCCCCACATCATCCCATACAAATCTCAGCTCCTACTCATATACAAGTTTCAGAGAACTTTTGGATACCACATAAATACACCTCATGCCAAATCTGATATGACACATGACCCACAATTTGATCGTTGATAGTGAACTCTCTTCACTTGGTACAAGGCCATAAGATACATCTTGATACTCCACAATACTAACCTTTATCGCTCGTATGTCACCATCATGAGACACCCCAAGCCATTCGTTTGGCATATGTCCTTCTTAGGACAGTTAAACTCACTTCCTCCAGTATCTCGGTTGCTAGTTATACCCTTCGCTATATAGACATCTCATACATACCACATAGTCCCTATTACCACCAACTATCTTCAGATCCACGTCCACCTCGTGACTCTACCATTACTGCGACGATTAGGCAATTAAGTAGACCTTCTTAAGACCGTACTTATCAACCAGATGTCAGAACCTATTGCACCCCCATGTGCACAATTGAATGATCTCTCAATACTTCTGTATTATCGATATGGATGACACGCGGTAACAACGGTTGAGAAAATTCTTGGCTCCCTTATAATCCTTCTGTAGCATCACGAACCATCGGCGCAAAATTGATACCGAGTGCACAATTTCAATACACGAGTGAATGCAAAAGGAACATATGATATAAGCTCCAAACTGAATAAATGACGCACGATAAGAAATGAAATGAAGTGGAATGTTCCTAACGGTTACATAGCCTCTCGTAGATAAGTACAGACGTCTCCGTACCGATCAGCGAGACTCTAATAAACCGGCCTGTGTCCCGTGACTCCTATGAACCTAGAGCTCTGATACCAACTTGTCACGACCCTGGTTCACCAATTGTGAGCATGTCATGATGGCACCCAGTCTTCGCGACTAGGTAAGCCTAACACATTGCGGAATTTAACGGTTCGAAATAAAAACAGTAAACAAACACTAAATAGAAAAGGAAGTGTATAACGATGCCGCTTGGCACATACACTGAATACACAACTCCTGAAAGTAACATCCCAAAACCCGGAATCCCACGGGCAACACAGGTTACAAGAAGTCTAACACTGCTCTAGTCACTAGAATTTGTCTAATACAACGAGATGAATCGAAATAACAGCTAACAACTAGGGATGGAATGAGAAAGAGACTTTGCGGACATGTGGACGTAGCAGATGTATACCTCAAGTCTCCAATAATGCTCCCTGACAGCTACTGGCGGTATGCCTGCTCAGATGTACCTGGATCTGCACAAGAAAAATGTGCAGAAGAGTAGCATGAGTACACCACAGCGGTACTCAGTAAGTGCGAAGCCTAACCTCGGTGGGGTAGTGACGAGAAAGGTCGAGGCCCTATAAGATAAACATAAGAATAAATATGAAATGAATAGACAGAAGGAAATACAGTAAATCTCAAGTATCTAGCAAAAACAATAAGTAAACGAAACAGGCTACAAATACAAATCTACAAATACAAGAATGATCATTACAAGATATTTATCATCGGGGATCTCCTGGTATCCTCTTCATATATACAAGGGATCTCCAAGTATCCCGAGGATCTCCTAGTATCCTCCATTTAATCACGAGGGATCTCCAAGTATCCCGAGGATCTCCTAGTATCCTCCAATTAATCAATCATGTGCCATGGATCTCTTAGTATCCCGCACTTCCAAATCTCGAAACAAAATACGAACAAGGGAAACTCCCGGGATGCCGTCCCGTAGACCCAATCGTAAACACATCACAACAAATCAATAATTAACAGAAAGAAGCTAAGTGCGGACAACAAGAAAAAAAATCTAGAGTCTAACATGCTTCACAAAGGCAGACATTGCAATTTAGTCAAATAGAGAAAATAAGTTACTAACATGTTCTCCCTAAGCTGAAACAAGTGAAATTGCCTTTTTAACAGTTAAATACGTGAAGAAACACACTCTAAATAAGTCAAGTAAGGTGAATTTTAAACAATTAGCACAAGTACACGCCTTTCACCTCGCGCACAAGGCATTTTAACAACAGCAAAGACATCCTAAGGGAAGAGGTCCCCCACACAATGTTAGATAAGCCACTTAACTCGAACCGGTACAAAAATCGCTAAGAAACAATGCCCTTGCCACGAGTATCCGACTCCAAGTGGCCCAAATCTATTCAAACCAATTACATATTATAAATAACATTGCAAGTAACTAGTTCCACTATTAAAATTAAAGCTAAGGCGCGAAAATAGGTAAAATGACCAAAATGTCCCTCAGGCCAACGTCTCGGAATCGAATAAAATTTACATTTCCAGAAACCTCGTACTCTCACGAGTCTAACCATACCAAATTTATCCAATTCCGACATCATTTGGTCCTTCAAATCTTCATTTTATATTTTTGAAAGATTCCACAATTTTCTTCCCAAATTCCATCTCAAATCACTAATTAAATGATGAATTCAATGGTATATTCATGTATTTTAACCAAATCTGAGTTAGAATCACTTACCCCGATGAATTTCTTGAAAAACCTTCGAAAAATCGCCAAAATCCGAGCTCTATAGGTCAAAATATCAAATAAAACCCAAAACCTCGTATTTATAGAGTACCCCTCGGATTCCGACAGTGCTGACCGCACAAAAATGACCGCGGTCCACGCCCATGGAGTGCTGACTGCACAAAAATGGTCGCGGCCGCGCAACAATTTGACTGCAGTGACAGGCTTCGCTATTTAGGCCGTAACTTTCTCTACAGATGTCCAAATGCCTATTATAATATGTTTCTGAAAACTAGATTCAAAGCTCTACAACTTTTGTTTTTGAATCACCTCAAAGTTCCATGTTGATCAAAAGATATGAGCTTCCGAAGTAGAACCAGCAGCCTGCAGATCTTCCCGGGCGCGGCCGCGCGCCCAGTGCGAAAAGGAGCGCGGTCCACGTCTCCACTGCTGCCTCCTCCATTTTTCTAAGTTCCGGGGTGTCCGTACTTGCTCAAAACTCACCCGAAACACACTCGAGGCCCCCCGAACCTCAACCAAAAGCACCAACGCATCCTAAAAAATTATGCAAACTTGTTACAATTATCAAAACACCTCGACTAACACTAAAATCATCGAATTACATCAACTTCAAGCCTAAGTTCTTTTAGAAACTTCAAAACACACATTCGATCAAAAACCCGACCAAAACATGTCCGAATGACTTGAAATTTTGCACACACATCCCAAATGACATGACGGAGCTATTGAAACTTCCGAAATTCCATTCCGACCCTCGGATCAAAATCTCACTATCGGACCGGAAACTTCAAAAATTCAAACTTCGGCATTTCAAGCCTAAATTAGCTACGGACCTCCAAAACACATTCCGAACACGCTCCCAACCCCAAATTTACCTAACGGAGCTAACGGAACCGTCGGATTTAAATTCCGAGGCTGTCTCCCTATTGTTCTGGCTTCAGTGAACTTTCTAACACTTAAGCTCTCATTTATGGACTAAGTGTCCTAAAACTCCTCGAAACTCAAAACCGAGCATCCCGGCAAATCACATTAGCAGAAATAAACTTGGGGAAAGCAGTTAATAGGGGTTCGGGGCATAAATTCTAAAAAGACCGGCCGAGTCGTTACATGAATTTATAAAGAAAATATTTTTCAAATAATTAAACCAACCAAACATGAAAAAATTCGAAAATATTTTTCTGCACATGGATCAAGGTCGAATTCTAAAATTGAACATTTCCGTTGGTCAAGGTTGGATATCAACATGGGTCCATTTGTGCCGATAATTTTTGATGTGTTAACTTGGACTAACTTAAAACAACTCATTTTCAAAACCGTTCTAGCCCAAACTGTCATGACCTAAAATTCCTCCGAAAGAGTCGTAATGACACCTAGTCTCTAAACTAGGTAAGTCTAACATTGACAGAAATAATATTGTTATTCACTAACTTCAAATTCGATAACTCTGAACAATTACAATTCCCAAAACTGGTGGTACAAGTCATAAGCCTTTCTAAGAGTAGTTATACAAAATAATTACATCATTGTTCTAGAAATAAATGAATAATTGGGAGAAAGTACAAATGAAGGTGACTCTGAAACCTGCGAACGCAACAACAGGTTTGCCTTGAGTCTCCACCGCGATGATCCGCACAGCTACTACCAATCAAATACCTGGATCTGTACACAAAAATGTACAGAAGTGTAGTATGAGCACACCAAAGTGGTGCCCAGTAAGTATCAAGACTAACCTCGGTAGAGTAGTAACGAGGAACAGTCAAGACACCTACTGGTCAAATAAATTGAATAGGATATGATAATAAACTATCAACATAAGGATAACAAAGTAATATCAATAGTAGAGAGAAAAACAAAATACAATCAGTAGAAACAATAAAGGGACACACGGATGGAAACGAAAGATAACCAAGTAAATTAACACCAACATAGTTGGGACACAGACAAGTAAAATGTACCCAAATAAGGAAGACGATATCAACTAAATCCATCATTTCATTTCTGATGCACAATTCCAGCCATCTCAACACTCGATGTCTCATATCATAACCTCAATTTCCAAACCTTTAGTACAACTGGCACCTTGTGCCCACATATTTCTATCTCACTTTGCACAACAACATTCTCATGTTACTCAGTACATAATGTCCATAATAGATGCAATTAAGAAGTTCAAGGAGTCTCATTTACCTAACATAAAGTAGAATACAACTTCTAACTAATTAGGAAATCAGCAAGAAGAAATGAAGTTGTTTTTAGAAGTTATTTGAATAAAGAAAGTGCCATTTTCAGTTAAAATACAACATCGAATGAATTATTACCTTTAACATGGGATTTAAAAAATTAAAACTTAGTAGAAATTCCTTTTAAGTAAAATACAACCTCAGACGGTTTAAGAAAATTTAATTGAGAAACTAATTGAATTAAAAATATAACAATTATTAAAATTTGAAGTACTGAAATATATATTTATATATATATATATATATATATATATATATATATATATATATATATATATATATACGACGAGTTCAAATATAAAAAGTCATACAAAGCAGCGAAGTATAAATTCCTTTATTTTGAATCACGAAATTACTAATAACTTAACGGGACAGGAGAAAAATATTTCAACGTAGTAAATTTGCTTTAAAAATTATTTCACCAGAATAATAGTTTCAGGAAAAGAACCCAATGAACATCAGCAAGTCAATAACTCAATGCCAATAACCCGATCTTCACAACTCAGTAAAACCCGAAATACAAATTGTCAAGTCTTAAATAGAGGAACTAGGATCTTCTCAGTATTCAGCTATAACCAAATCTTAAATGAAATGTAAAACCATCGAATAACTCGTACAGTCAAAGAGGATTACATAATATATATATATATATATATATATATATATATATATATATATATTGATGCGGCGCACATCCCGATCCCACCGATCCTCCTTTATTCCTCCTCAACAATTACAATAAAGTAAATAGTATATATTTATTGCGGCATGCAACCTGATCCCACTAATCCTCCCTTATTCCTCCTTAACAATTACAATAAGGGTAAATAGTATTTATATTGCCATATCAGTAACAACCTGATCATTCACCCTTATTACTCCTTGTTGCGGCATGCAACCCGATCCCACTAGTCACCCTTATTACTTCTCAACATATATCACCCTTATCCCTCCTGTTGCGGTGCACAACCCGATCCCACGTGTCCACCCTTATTACTCCTTGTTGCGGCGTGCAACTCGATCCCACCAGACAACATCAATTCTCCCTTATTCCTCCTCAACATATCAACAACCAAACATAGCTTAACATCAACAACGACAACCACAACAATTCAACAACCCAAACACAAGGATTTCTACCACCAAGGGTATGAGTACACGGCAACAAGAGGGTCATGGAAAAATCAAGAAACACTACAACCATTACAAATAACAAGACATATAAGGCACGTGATAACTACACCGGCAACCACAATAAGTTGGACACATAACATATATGCACGGGGTCATAAAGGAATTCATAATTAAGAGATAACAAAATAATAAGGAGAACCATCACTTCAATTAAGGCAAATAAGGGTCAAGTCACAAGTAAGAGTTAGAAGAACTCTAACAACATTGTCTGAAGCATATAGAGGTAAAACAAGCAATTAGGAAACCCAATCATATCGGAAAACTTCTCACTTAATGAACATAAGGACCTAAGAACCCTAAAGAAAAATTTCCCACAAATAAGTCCAAGCACACACTCATCACCTCGCATGCACGGACTACAATTAGCATAGAAGACTCAAATCCTAAGGGGAAGTACCCCACACAAGGTTAGGCAAGATACTTACCTCAATCCGGCCAATTTAGTACTCAATTTAGCTTTTCCTTTACCTATTCATCAGCGTTCGGCTAAATCTAGCCAAAAATGACTTGAATATATCAAACAATGCAAGAGAAAATAATTTCAATTAACAAAACTGTGATTCTTATACAATTTGCAAAAATTCAACAAAAGTCAACTCCCCGGGCCCGCACCTCGGAACCCGACAAAATTTACAAAAACCGAACACCCATTCCGCTACGAGTTCATCAATATAAAAATTATCTAACTTCGATACCATTTGGTCATTCAAATCATCATTTTACATTTTTTAAAGATTTCACAATTTTCCCAAAATTTTCCTTTAGATTCTCATGAATTTGATTTTAAATCTAAGATATAATCACAAAATATAATTAGAAATTGATTAGAGACACTTACCCAATGATTTGGTGTAAAACTCTTCTCTCAAAATCGCCCACTCTCGAAGTTAGGGTTCAAAGAATATGAAAAATGAGAAAAAATTTGGAATACCCAGCTTTTAGCAGGCTGCAAATGTCGCATTTGTGACACTGGGTTCGCAAATGCGAACTCACAAGAGTGAAGAATACTTCGCAAATGTGAAGCCTGAGGAATCCTGTCTCCATTGCAATTGCGATGAGACACTTCGCAAATGCAAAGCAGGGCCATCGCAAATGCGGCCCAAATATTTGCAAATGCGAACTAACTCATCTTCGGCCTTTATCGCAAATGCGATGCTGAGTCCGCAAATACGAACTCAACAGGACTCGCAAAAGTGGAAATTTCCTCGCAAATGCGAGTCCATTCCTTAACAGCCCAGCTTCGCAAATGTGAGGCTGCTTCGCAATTGCGATAGTCGCATTTGCAACATAAACATCGCAAATACGATGACACTAGAACCAGAAATGAAAGACTATGAAAATGTATTCCAAAACCAACCCGGAACTCACCCGAGCCCTCGGGGCTCCAAACCAAATATGAACACAAGTCTGAACACATAACACGAACTCTCTTGCATGGTCGGAACATCAAAATAACCTCTAGAACCACGAATCAGATACCAAAATGCATGAAAATCACCATGAACTTCAAGAACTTCTAGAATTGCAACCATGCATCCGAACCATATCAAATCAACTCCAAACGACACCAAATTTTGTAGACAAGTCCAAAATGACATAATGGAGCTGTTACAACTTTTGAAATCGCATTCCGACCTCGATAACACAAAAGTCAACTATGGGTCAAACTGTCACAATCCGGATTTCCCACCCTCGGGAGTCGTGATGGCACCTACTAGTGAAAGCTAGGCAAGCCAACTATTCCAATTAATTTACCCTTTTCATTTTTAACCTCTTAGCAATTTCAAGTTAATATATTATTAACAGCAGAAATAACAATGCAGAAGAACAAGAATTTAACAATTAAGTTAATGCCAATACGAATCCATAAACACCAACCACCTAGAACTGGTGTCACAATTTCACAGACTGTCTAAGAAAAACTACAAATAGGGTCTGAACAAGAAAGTACATGTCTGTCTCTAAAGTAGAAAAGAACAGAAAGAAACTATATAGGAAGCGGACGCTAAGGCCTACGAACGCCTGCAGGAGTACCTCGGGTCTCCTGATGGACTGAAGGCAGCAACCCCTAGCTAAGGTCTATATGCTCCAGTACTGGGATCTGCACAAAAGAGTGCAGAGTGTAGCATCAGTACAACCGACCCCATGTAGTGAGTAAGTGTCGAGCCTAACCTCGGCGAAGTAGTGACGAGGCTAGGACACAACAAACAACATAACCTGCAGTTAAACAGTATTTAGTAGAATAATAGTAATAGAAGCAATTCAAAAGTAACGGGGGAGGGGTAACATGCTAAGGGGGAAATGCCAATGTAAAGAATCACAATAATAATGGAATAAGACAATTAAGGTACTTGAACCGAAAACAACAAGAAATCATAACAAACAGGCAATAAGTGCACGACATCACCCTATGTGCCTTACTCTCAATCCTCACCAATGCAATCAAGTAATGAAAATGTGCACGGCATCACACTTTGTGCTTTATCTCTCTTCCTCACCATGTAAATGTCAGAAATATGCACGGCATCACCCTTCGTGCCATATCTCTCTTCTTCAAAATATGCATCAATATCAATGAAAATGTACACGACATCACCCTTCGTGCTTTATCACTCTTTCCTCACCATATGCATAAACATGAATGTGCACGACATCACCCTTCGTGCTTTATCTCTCTTTCCTCACCCAAACAATAGCAACAATCAACATCCCGGCAAGGGAATCAACAATAAGAATAAACACATCCCGGCAAGGGAATCAACAGTGAGAGATAAATACGTCCCGACAAGGGAATCAACTATAACCAAACTTGTACCAACAATTAACTTCGCAAATAAAACCTTAACTGGAGCCAATGCTCAACAATAAACAAATACCACGAAGATAATCATAAGTTTTGCTCAACACGGAGAATCAACAATTTAGGCATTTGTAGCAATTATTAAGAAACACAATGATTACAATTTAAGACTTACAGACATGCTTGACACCGACGTATAGATACTTGTCACCACACCTATACGTCATACATTACACTAGCACATAGCAAATAAAGTACAATATCTATTCCCTCAAGCTAAGGTTAGACCAAACACTTACCTCGAACTTTCATGGCCAACTCAAGCCTCAAACACCGCTTTTCCTTTAGAATTCGCCTCCAATTTACTTGTATCTAACCCAAATTAATTTAACAACATCAATAAATGCTAAAGAATTCATACACAATGCTTAATTATAAGTTTTCTATCATTTTTCCCAAAAAGTCAAAAATCGACCCTAGGCCCGTTTGGTCAAAACTCGAGGTTCAGACCAAAATTCGATCACCCATGAGCCCGAATATGCAATTAGTTTCGAAATCTGAACCCAAAATGAGGTCTAAATTCCAATTATTCAAAAAGCCCTAACTCTACCCAAATTCCTAATTCCTACCATAAAAACCCTAGATTTTTGAATGAAGATTGATGAAATGCAATGGGAAATCGAAGGAAAAAGGTTTAGAATCATATACCAATACTTTGGGGAAGAACTTTCTCCTTAAAAATTGCCTCAATACTCTCTAGTTTTGAAAATATGAAAATGTGGGCTAAATCCCGACTTTGCTACTGTTTTAAGTGTTGGGCGACAGTGTTCATCGCGTTCGCGAGAGCACTGTCTCGTTCGCGAAGAGCTGCCAGTAGTGGACTTACGTGATCGCGGGAGAAGCTTCATGTTCGCAAAGGCTTAGCCCAGCCTGGTCTTCGCATTCGCGATAGAGGGGTCGTGTTCGCATAGTTCTCCCTAGATTCCCTGACCAACCCCTCCTAATGCTACGCGTTCGCGATTGACCAGTCGCGTTCACATAGAGCAAACCCCCCAACGCTCCGCGTTCGCAACCTGGGTCTCGCGCCTGCATAGAACAAATTTCACCCCCAACCCAGTTCCCTTTCGCGATCGCGAGAATGGCTTCGCGATCGCGAGAATGGCTTCGCGACCGCGAAGCACAAAAGGTTTGTGCACCAGAAGCAGCAAAACCTGCAATTTTCTAAGTGTAAAAATATCCCGTGGCCTATCTAGAACTCACCCGAACCCTTAGGGCTCCAACCCAAACATGCACACAACCCTAAAAACAACATACAAACTTACTCGTGCGATCAAATTGCCAAAATAATGCATCGAACTACGAGTTTAGCATCAAAATCAAAGAAAAATCTCAATAACTCTTAAGTTCAAATTTTCACAACCGAGGGTCCGATTTACGTCATATGAAGTCCGTTTCTTACCAAATTTTATAGGCACAACTTAAACACCATATAAGACTTGTATCGCGGGCCCGATAAAATTAAATTCAATTGTATTTAAATTTCCAAAACTCTTATAATTTCAGTTAAACAATTTTCTTCAAAAATTTATTTCTCGGGCTTGGGACCTCGGAATTCAATTCCGGGCATACGCCCAAGTCCTATATTTTTCTATGGACACTTCGAGACTGTCAAATTATGGGTTAAGGTCCGTTTACCCAAAATGTTGACCGAAGTTAACTTAAATTTAATTTTAAAGGCAAAATTAGCATTTTTATCAAATTTTCACTTAAAAGCATTCCGGATATATGCCCGGACCACGCATGCAAATCGAGGTGAGATAAAAGAAGTTTTTAAGGCCTAGGGACAAAAAATTTACTTTCAAACCGAGTGATGACCTTTTGGGTTATCACATTCTACACCTCTAAAATAATCGTTCGTCCTCGAACGGACATAGAAAAGAAGTACCTGAGTCGGGAAAAATATGGGGATATCGGCTCCGCATATCGGACTCGGACTCCTAGACTCCCAGGTAGCTACCTCGGCAGGCTGACCTCTCCACTGAACACGAACAGAAGGGTAACTCTTCGATCTCAACTGACAAACCTACCGGTCCAGAATAGCCACCGGCTCCTCTTCACAGGTCAAATCATTATCCAATTGGACAGTGCTGAAGTGTAACACATGTGATGGATCGCCGTGATACTTCTGAAGCATGGACACATAAAACACTAGGTGCATAGCTGATAATCCTGGTGGCAACGCAAGCTCTTAAGCCACCTCACCCACTCTTCGAAGAATCTCAAAAGGGCCAATGAACCTAGGGCTTAGCTTGCCCTTCTTCCCAAATCTCATCACGCCCTTCATGGGCGACACCCGAAGCAACACTCGCTCTCCGACCATAAATGTCACATCACGAACCTTGCGGTCGGCATAACTCTTCTGCCCGGACTGAGCTGTACGAAGCCTATCCTGAATGATCTTAACCTTTTCCAAGGCATCCTAAACTAACTCTATACCCAAAAACCGAGCCTTTCCCAGGTCAAACCATCCAACTGGCGATCGACACTGCCTATCATATAGTACTTCATAGGGAGCCATCTGAATGCTCGACTGGTAGCTGTTGTTGTAGGCAAACTCTGCTAATGGTAAGAACTGATCCCAAGAACCTCCAAAGTAAATAACACATGCTCGAAGCATATCCTCCAAAATCTCAATAGTACGCTCAGATTGTCCATCCGTATGAGGATGAAATGTTGTGCTCAACTCGACTCGTGTGCCCAACTCACACTGAGCTGCTCTCCAAAAATGTGAGGTAAACTACGTACCTCGATCAGCAATAATAGTCACGGGCACACCATGAAGATGAACAATCTCCCGAATATAAATATCTGCTAACCGCTCAGAAGAATAAGAAACTGCCACAAGAATGAAATGCGCTGACTTGGTCAGCCTATCAATAATAATCCATAATGCATCGAACTTCTTCTGAGTCCGTGGGAGTCCAACAACGAAATCCATAGTGATCCGCTCCCACTTCCACTCAGGAATCTCAATCTTCTGAAACAAACCACCAGGTCTCTAATGCTCGTACTTTACTTGCTGACAATTCAAACACCAAGCTACATAGGCAACAATGTGCTTCTTCATTCGCCTCCACCACTAATGTTGTCGCAAGTCCTGATACATCTTAGCGGCGCCCGGATGAATAGAATACCTGGAACTATGGGGCCCCTCAAGAATCAACTCACGAAGTCCATCCACGTTAGGCACACAAATATGACCCTGCGTCCTCAAAACTCCATCATCTCCAACTGTAACCTGCTTGGCACCTCTGTGCCGCACCGTGTCTCTAAGGACAAGCAAATGAGGATCATCATACTGCTGATCTAGGATACGCTCAAATAATTAAGAACGAGCAACTGTGCAAGCTAGCACACGACTGGGCTCAGAAACATCCAAACTCACGAACTGATTGGCTAAAGCCTGAACATCCAAAGCAAGCGGCCCCTGCTCATTCTTAGGGTCCACCTCTGATTGCGCTGAAAGCTTCGTAGCACATGGACCTCCAAGGATCCTAGAAAAATTCTCACATTCCGTTTCAAAATAAATCATACCCACCATATGCGTCTCATTATGCACAGGTGACAGACTTTGGCAAGTGTCTGCTGTATCTGGATTTTACACGACAATGTCGCCTGCATCAATAAGCTTCTGAATTGCATTCTTCATATTCCAACACTTTTCTATGTCATGTCCCGGGACATCCGAGCAATATGCGCACCTTTGAGAAAAATCAAACTTCTTTGGAAGAGGGTCTGGCATTTTTATCTGGGTCGGCTTCAACATGTCCAGTATCCTTAGCCTCTGGAACAGACTGGCATATGACTCTCCCAAGGGAGTGAAGGTCTTCTTCTTCCGTAACCTCTCGTTCTTAAAGGCTTGATTGGGCCGGAAACCTGATCCCGGGGGGGTTTGGTAGACTCGTGAGGGTAGATAGGCATTTTGTGGAGCTGGGTACTGGGAGAGTGATGTACAACTTTGGGAGTTCTGTGGAGAGAAGTGGCATTGGGGAGGATCATATGGTGCATAAGGATATCCACAGGGATGATGTCGAGGCTGGAAGTATTGATCGGGAAAGCCCATTGGATCATCTTCTCTGTTTCTCTTTCTTCCACCCAAGCTTACTGGGATGTTCTAAATGTTTCTCGAACAACTCATGATTTTGCCTGCCTTGATTCCCTCTTCTATTAGCTCCCCCATTCTTAACACATCATTGAAAGGCTTCCCTAGGGCCGGGATCAAATGACTGAAGTAGGTGGGACCTTGGGCTTGTAGGAAAAGCTCAACCATTTCTTCTTCACCAATCGGGGTATTGACTCGAGCAGCCTGCTCCCTCCATCTGAGCCCAAACTCTCTAAAGATTTCCTCCGGCTTCTTTCCCATCCTAGATATGGAGAAGCGGTCTGGGGTAACGCCTGATTTGTATTGAAAGTATTGAACAAAATCTTGAGCGATGTCACCCAATGTAGGCCACTTACCAACATCTTGACGAGCATGCCAGTCCAAAGCTGCTCCAGTCAGACTCTCACTAAAATATGACATCATCAAGTTATATTTCTCTCCAACACCTCTCATTTCACTGCAATAAACCTTCAGGTGGGTTACCGGATCCCCACACCTATCATACAAGTTAATTTTTGGCACTTTAAACCCCGCGGGCAGACGAACGTCAGGGGACACAGACAGTTCCTTGTAAGCCATGCTTCCCTGGTCTCCCGTTATTTGCTTGTTCTTTAAGGACTGTTCTATGCCTTTCAGCCTCTTGGGTACCCCATCTTTCCCTTTTCTTCCTGTGAACCTTTCATTTTCAACATGAGGCTCATCCCTTGGGCCCTGTTTGTATGAGTAGGGAACCTTGTGGGCAATCTCTGAGGGGTAATATTGGGCATCATGAGCTTGGAGATAAGCGGGTGGATCTTGAGAGTATGGAGGATCATCTGGCATTATGTCCGGAGTTTGGGTAAGGGCAGGATCTAGGAAGCTAGGTGGCGGCGGGGGTGGCACCTTCCTAATCATCCAAGCCTGATACATGTCAGACATGTGTTGTTTTAACATCTTTACCTCTTCAACCAAACCATTGTCCTGTTCAACCAACTGCTTTCGAGCGTCGGTATCAACCAACTCAATTCTGTTGTTGTCTGCCATTGCCTTTGACTTTAAGTTGTAGAGAAGAGTTACCACTTTAAAACCACAAATCAACCACTCTTTTGCTATGAATATAACAAAATGAAGTCATCACGTTAGCGTTAGGGCATTTAATATAAGATAATCTCACTTTATGTGCAATGCACCTAGCCACAGTTATCGGTTCTATAATGACTTCGAAGGTACGAAGGTCAGTTGGCATCATCCCAATTTGTTCATTTCAATCCTCTCTTTTCTTTGCTTTTCTAGCATTTGTTGGCTTGCCCATTTTCCTTCATTTCTTTTTTTTTTAATCATCACCTTTCTTTCTCTCATATCTCACATCCCACAATTCCACCTCTTTTTTTCTTCTTTTTTTCCTTTTTTTTCTTTTAATAAAAAAATGATTTGATCGAACCTTATGTTGCTTACGTATCATGACCCCGCATGAATCAGATCTTTGCGTAGTTCTGAAAGATTGGATACGGGTGAAAAATAAAAATAACAACTAATTTAGAGAAAATATATATTTTTTGTTTTTTCTTTCTCTTTTCTTTTTTGAAAAATGATGAAACTTGTAAACTCTTTTTTTAATTTTCTTTTTCCCTTTTTTTTGATTTTTGAAAAAATGATGAAAAAGTACAAAATTTAAAAATTTTCAAGCTCGCTTTTTCTTATCAAAATGTAACAGAAAACATAATTAGGCCCCACTCGCTTTATCTTCACACTTCACCCCTTTTTTTTTCTTCTTTCTTTTTCATTGTCTTTTTTTCATTTCTTCATCTACCCTCAGCTATCATTGGTCCGCCAAAATGACCCTTTTACCCTTGAATAAATACAACATGTAGCACATAAGATGCATCAGAATAGTCTTTTATTTTTTGGGGTATACCCGTCCTAGACGGACCCAACCTCTGTGTTGAGTCCCCTAAGTCAAAATGCACATGATGCAAACAAACGTTCCTACTAGGGATCCGACATGAGGTATTGTTATACTAGGTTTTAAAAAACCTGGGTTTATTTTTTCTAGACCTGGCTTACCCGAGAAGACAACTCGAGCTGAGGAGGGGCTACGTACCGGTAACCAAAAGATCATCCGGCTTTGCAACTTGTCCGAACCTCGTTCTATTTGGGATATGACACTAACAGAAAGAAGTCACAACCAGTGTGCACTCCTCAGGAGAGAGAAAAGAGGGGTTTCGTAACAGTTTATATATACAATTCAGATAATATCAAGGCGGTAAAAGCAACACTTAGCACATTAGGCCCAAACCTGTAACAAAATCAGATAAAGCCAAATATAACACTTCATCTAAGCTCGAATTCTGAACCTTGAACCAAAGATTCTGGGTACTTTTCCCCAGCAGAGTCGCCAAAGCTGTCACACCACCTTTTTCACTACACCCCAGAAAAGGGGTATAAGAGAGTTTTTTCCAACTTAAAGTGACAAAATCGAAATGGGATTGTTTAATTAAAAATTCAGAGTCGCCACTTGGGATAGTTTATGGTGTCCCAAGTCACCAGTTCAAAATCCCGAGTCAAGGAAAAGATTGACTCTGTTTTACAGTCCGCGAACACAGAAATCCTAGTAAGGAATTCTGTTAACCCGGGAGAAGGTGTTAGGCATTCCCGAGTTCCGTGGTTCTAGCACGGTCGCTCAACTGTTATAATTGGCCTAATTATCCGATTTTAAAACATTTTAAGCCTATGTGCATTTTAACTTTAAAACCGCTTTTATTTAGATATTTTTTAGAAAGATTCAACATCATCTAAAATACATCTTGGACCACGTCACATAAATGCACTCGCGGTCCACGACCCGTTTTATCTAACATTGTTGAGATTGGATTTGGGTCACATAAATGCACACCCAAATTTTAGAGTTAGGTATCACAACTACGTCACGGGAACCGTACCCGTAGCTATGACAATTATCTAATTAACGCACCTAAAGCAAACTACGAGAATTCAAAGTATTTTCTACACTAGTTATGGATGTTCCAAGATACGTGCATTACCTTATATTTGCCTTCCTCCCACTCTGAGATGAGAATGGGAAATACATGGCCTTAGCTCATTACGTTATAATTAAGGAAAAGAAGAAAACGAAATAGTGCAACAATCATTTGCCAAGAAGATATACTAAGAGGAAACTGATGCCGACAAGAGAATGATAACAATCAATACACAATCCATTTGGTATTATAGTCAGTGCAAACTTGACTCACGTGATGAACATAAATAGTCTAGTGAAGGAAGTTGTCAAGTTTTCACTTGGAGAAAAACATGAAAATGATACCTTATTCTTTTGACAAATTTAATAGACCAAATCAAGACAAACTGCAATATGAAAGATATGCTTCAAATAGTCTGATTACGGTCTTTTGTCGAAACTGTTCATTTTAATCCAAATTTCAGATTAATTCACTTCAAATAACACTTGAAATTATGTCAGTTGCAATCATATGAACCAGTCGATAAGAGAATATTAAACATCAACTATCACCATTGATTTAGCTTCGTCTTAATGGCTCTTTGAAAACTTGATTCACAATAATTAAACTAGAATAGGGAGGATTAATAGAAATGAACCTGAGCGCATTTGAGAGGAAAAAACTACTACTGAAATCTGAGTTTTAGCAGGAACCGCGACGCTCGAACCGGTAAACTCGACTCAAATAAAGCTCCATCGGTTTTAACGGAGGTCACCGAAAGTGTAACGTCTAGCCAGATCTATCGCCGGGGTGTTCAGCAGCGAAACAGAGTGAGGAAAAGCAAGGGACGAGGTCATAGCTGGTCACCAGCGACTCCAAGAGACAGCGAAAGATTTCTGGGTGAGCAACCACTCTCTTCTCTGTATATGGCTGTGTGTGCGTGTGGAGAAGATGGTAGTGGGGTGGTGGCTGTTGGCTCGGGCTGGTCGGCATCGCAGAGGTTCAAGGGGTGGGCTGGTTTTTGGGTGTTCTCTTTGAGATTAAGAAGAAGAGGTCGTTTTGTGACCTCTTCATCTAAGAAGACGATCATCAAATCCTTGGTGTTATCAGCGCAGCCTTCAACTTTTTTCTTCTTTCCCTAGCTCATTGTAGGCCTTACCTATAATATAGGTCTAGGTATTTGTAGGGTTTTCTAGGTTAAGGGGTATGAGCCTAGAAATTATAGGCTTAAGAATTATGAGCTAGGTTCAAAATTAGGCTTAAAAATAGGTTGCTCGAGCCCAAGTTTTATTTTTTTCTCGCGAACGAGATTAAAATACGACCTCATTTATTAATCAGTCCTACTTAACTAAAATAACTGTTAAAATAAGACTGATCATTAAAATAAAATTATTTTTTTGTATTTTCAAAATATCGTACTAAAAGATAGAAAAATCATTATAAAATTAAGATAACATTCCTAGAATTATTTTTGTATTTTTGAATTTAGTAGACAAATTAAAAGTCACTAGATAAAAATATTAACTAGTTAAATAAGAGAAAATATTTTTTTGTGATAAAATAAAGCAAATAGAGTCAAAATTAGTTGAAATAACTATATTAGGCCTAAACTAAATATTTACATGCTAAAATATATAAAATCTTGGGGAGGGTCAAAAATCACATGTCTACATGTGGTAGGGTAGTAGGTTGGTCGCTCGTCGTTGCAGTTTCAGGCTAATTGATAACTTGTTGATTGGGTATACTATGGTATATTTGGGGCTTTTTTCGTATTGAAGGTCCTGAATTGTAATTAGATTGATTTTGAGTTGCTGATTGTATTGTGTTTGTATCTCGCCTATAGTAGGCTTGAGGGAGCAGTAAAATCAGGGGAAATGCTGCCCGTTTTATTTTAGAATCGAGTTATCATTTGAGATACGTAATATACTAGCGCCATCTAAATCATATATGTATTTCTTTGTTATAGGTTTGGCGCGCTAGTTAACTTATGCTTGTTGTGTAGTTGTATTGACGACTTGAGGTATCTAAGGCTATCCCTCATTTCCTTTTGGCATGATCCATATGATACAACGAAACAAGCAAGCACGCAACTTTCACAAATGATTCTATTCTTAGAAGTACTAGGGTTGCCTTTGTTCTGGATTCCCCATATGTCATACTATCATATCGTCTGTTCATGGGTCTCATGACATTCCGAGAGATCTAATTGAATTACTTCATTATGCATTGCATCCATTTATACATGTATATTGACCCATGACCCGATGGTGTTATATACGCGTATAGTATATGTATATGGGGTATGGAGAAAGGTTATGGCGTTATATACGCACCACCACCTGATCAGCTAGTATACATTTATGATTTTGCCCACAGAGGCTAAGATGATATGATGTGATATCCTTAAAGGCTTGATGATGTTATCTACGCATATACCTATGCATGACATGACATTTATATGCATATGCATGACATTATAAATGTTTCATGATTTACAGAGCTATTCAGACTTACAAGTTGAGTACTTTACTCCATGTCTATTTCATGTATTTTATATAATAATCTTTATGCCTTACATACTCGGTACATTATTCGTACTAACGCCCATATTACCCGAGGGACTGCATTTCATGCCCGCGGGTGCAATTAAACAGGCTGGCGGTCTCCATTCTTTGGATCCTTTCTCAGCGAGAGTTGGTGTGCTCCATTTGATCCGGAGTTGCTATTGAGTTTTGGTACGATACTTTTGTATACATATGGGTATGACGGGGCCCAGTCCCATCCTTTATAAAATGTACACTCGGTTTGAGGTCTATAGAAAGTCATGTGTAGTTAGATAGTATGTGTCCTTGTCGGCTCAACCCTACCGTATTCCGTATATATATATATATATATATATATATATATATATATATATATATATATATATATGTATGTATATGTATATATGTTTTTTGGGCATGTTTTTCCATGTATGTTATTCACATGATTCAGTAGTTTATTGCCAAACGTTATGCATTGCCTATAATTATTTAATGTTTATATCTTAAATGTATGCTTAGGGGTGTTCGATAGGGAGGACTAGGGCACTCGTCACGCCCCATCAGTTTGGATCGTGATAGTTTTGCCACTTAGAAAGTTTTTTTATTTTCTCTACCCTTGACCCACTTGTCTTTTCACCAAGATCCTTGTATGTTTCTTGCTAATTTCTTACATATAAAATAGATGTACTCCTTTTACATACATCATTATATTGCCATTACACTGACTAATACATCCAGTGTTGTATTTTAAACAGTAAGCAAGCAAAGTTTTATTATTCTTAAGTATCCGTCCTATCATATTAGTTCATATCCTATACGCATATTATCCCAAATACTTTGCTTAAACCGTGCAAGTCCTTATACCCTTCAAGCACTTTAATTACGTTATGAACTCCGAGATTATTAAAATTTTAAGCTATAAATTTATGGGGCTTTACATAATTTGTCCTAGAACCATTTACCAGGATGGATATATTATTAGTAGAGATGCATGATATAATAAGCTTTGTAATTTTTGGTGAAAATTTAAAGTAATAAAGGGTTCGATAAATGAAAGACCATTCAAGTCTATCAAATGCTTTCTCAAGGTCAATTTTCAAAAGCATGTTTGCATTTGCTCCTTTCATCTTATTAAATTTAGAGACGATTTCCTAGATAATAGTGGTTATCACTAGCCCTTCTATTCTTTATAAAACTTGATTGGTAGGGACCAATTAAGTTGTTTAGGAAAGGTTAAATTCTATTGGCAATAATTTTGGTAATAATTTTATAAATAGTATTACATAATCCTATTGGCCTAAAGTTCTTAAGATTATTAGTATTGAGAATTTTTGGTATGAGGCATAAGAAGGTATTATTAATAGATTAAGGGACATGTTGACTGGAAAAAATCTTATGGCAAAAATCTCTAACTGATATTCCTACGATGTGCCAATATTTTTAAAAGAAAAGGGGGTGGAGGCCATCCGATCCTGGGGCCTTAAAGGGGTTAAAAGAAAAGAGAGCCTTAGTAATTTCACTATCTAATAGGCGATTATATGATAGATAAATCTTGGTGGTCAAAAGATGTTGGGTCTGTACATATGCTCCTCCAATTTGTATACACATGAGATGTTGTGAACATATCCTTGAAAAATCTTAGAGTATGACTCATAATTGCCTTTTGGTCATCAATCTAATTACCATGTGCATGCTTAAAGAAATAGATTTTATTTCTTCTTTTCCTGTTCGTAGCCATGAGATGAAAGAATATTGTGTTTGCATCGCCATCATTTAACCAATACACCCTAGATCGAATTTTCGAATAATCCTCCTCGAGCTTGAGGATATTGTTATACTCAAACTTGGGGGTTGCTTCTAAATTGTGGAGGAAGATATTAGTGGAATAATTGTTGGATCGCTGAATACCATTCAATCTTGCTAACAGCTTTCTTTTCTTATGGAAAAGATCCCCAAAAACTGCCCTTTTCCAAATATTGACATTATACTCGAATCTAGAAATGACACTATTTATGTCTCTATTTTCTGAACTACTAGTAACAACTTTAATGAACTCAGGATGTGAGTACCATATTGATTTTAGCCTGAAAGGTTTTATCGAAGATCTATAGGGGTTTGGAAAAAGTTTAACTAATATAGGGTTGTGGTCGGAGTAGGTTTTTGATAAATGAATAATGGAACTATACGGAAAAAACTTAATCCACTCTTCATTGGCTAAAACTCTATCCAATCTCTCCATAATGAGGCCTCTTTTTCTCTTCCAGTGGTGACCATGTAAACTTGCACCCTTTGAATTCTAAATCAATTAAATTACACCTGTAAATGCTGGACCAAAGTTTTGAGCATCTATTTAGGCTAACAGACTTTCCACCAAACTTTTCATTAGAGCTAAAAATATCATTAAAATCACCTCCAATTAGCCATGGTCCATTGTAAGGAGCAGACATATGTTCTAAATTTTTTCACATAATATTTCTAGTAGTCTTACAAGTACTTGCATAAATGGCACTAAATAACTAAGAAATGCATTTGGGAAGTATATCAACTATTGCATGGATGACATGGTCTCTTTGATTGAAGTTGTGAACTATAACCATGTTGTGATCTCAAAGGATGACCATCCCACTAGACCTTCCTTCCGCTAGTATCTCACTCACCTTAGTGAAGTTGAAGTCATTATGAAGGGGGTTATGGTTAGTCATCCTAGTCTCTAAGAGTGTAACCATGTTAGGCTTGTGTATATCTAGCATTTCTCTAAAGTTCCTCCTGAATGTGTCACTATTTGATCCCCGTACATTCCAAATTATGAATTTATTTGCTTGATTCATCATCATTGATAAGATTTATTGGTTCACAGTGCTCATCTCCTCCAAATATGAAAATTGAGTTTTCCCTAAGAATAGAACTTATATCGTGACATGTTGTCCTACGATTGGATCTTGTGGAGTTCGTATGTCTATGGGGCAGTTGCAAAGTGCATTCAGACAGCTGACGATATGCCTCTTCTCTTGCATCTCCTTAAAAAGTAAGGTCTTGACATTGTTTAGACTTAAGAATTCGGCCCTGGGCTTTCTGGTTGGTTAGACTATTTCTTCTAGTGCCCCCATTATATTGCCTTTTGATCCTAGAGCATTGGGTAGTGAATTTGGTTAAGCATTCATAGGCACCATGTTGTTGTTTCGAGCAGTGGATTATGCCTGATTCCCCTGAGTTTCCCATGGTATGAATATGGTATTGAGATGAGTTATCTCCTCTAGAGGAAAGAATGTCAGATTTGATGTCGTGTTCTATGGTGGGAAGATGTTTTAGCGGTTGGGAGGATTCCATTGGATCCACAACGTTTGAATTGGATTCTGATTTATCGATGGAGCAAGGGGGTGTAGAATATTTTTCACCTACGTATGATTCATGATGATGCTTATTGCAAAGTTTTCTATGGTTGGAATTATGTAGAGGAGTATTTGGATGGAACGATATTTTCCCCTTTAAGAGATTGGAATCATTGGCATTGTGGTGATTAGTGGAGTTCATAAATTTTTTATTACAGGGTTCATTTGGGGATACCCCTGTTTGGATCGATTTTGGATCAGAGATGTAGTTATCATAGTTGGAATCGACATGATTATTAGTAGCTTGCTCATTATAGTAGTTAACAGACAAGTTGTTGCTTTGGTTAGAGTTTCTAGTGATATGACTTTATCCTTTATCATTGGTATTTGGGGAATCAATTGTTTGGGTGTTGGATTCACTTGTTTCTTTAGAAGGAGACACATGTAGGACACTTGTAGTCATATTGTAATTAAAATTTGAGGCACATTATTTTGGATTTTTGGCAGTAGTATTTTTTCTAGTAGTATTCTCCAAAATCGTGTGCTTATTTTCAAGAAGAAAAAATTATTTTTTGTCTGAACGGGATTAGTCACCGGAGGAATTATAGTGTCTCGAGCTTTGTGATTTTCCCTTTTCTCTATGTCAATGACATTAAGAAAGTCTTTGTGTTTATATTTAAGTATTTGAGCATTCAAATACTTACCTGCAATGGCTTCAAAAATCTTGATATTAACACATGTTGCCGGAGAAGCTTCCATTCGCTCAGACATTGAATATGGACTTTTCTTCTTCTTTTATGCAAAAGACATTGTTTGCCATTCTTCTCCATTTATACACTAAATAATTTGCTGCGAGATTTTCCTGCTAGTACCTTCTTATGATGGAGTTGAAATTGAGTAGGGATAATGTAGGCTCAGATGTCCTAATCTGCCACATATTTTACAAAGGAAATGTTCTCCTTCATTTAAGATCTATTGTTTGTGGGATCTAATGAAGATGTATGGTTTAACTGGTTGATTCAGAGGTATTTCAATACATAGTCTAGCATAATGTCCTCTTAGTGTACCTGATGTACAGACATCAACTTTTAACAAATGATCGATTGTGTTCCCAATTTTTTTCAAAATTAATCCATCATAAAACTCGGTTGGAATTTGAGGTAGTCAAACCCAGATAGCTGAAAATAATTGTTTGGCTTGATAGGCTACAAAATTTTGTTCTCATTTTTGTATGGAGAGGAAATGACTGTTAACAAACCAAGGACCATTTTGTAAGGCTTTAATCATATTTCCTTCTTTGCTAAATTTAACTATATAATAATTTGATCCAAGGTCAATCAATGGAAAATTTTCTATAGGCCTCCATAGCTCTTGGATCTTTTTCTTTAGGTATTGATGGAGGATTATCTTACCTAATAACTTGATTATTACTGAATATCTCCATGGTTGTTAAATTCAACACATATCTTCAATTGATAGGTGCACTTGAAACTTATCTTTTATGACTTCTTCTCCGGTTGTGTTTGAGCATTCTAGCATAGCCACTTCCATTATATTTTCTGTAGATTGCATAGCAATATAATTTATTAGGACGTCGGTTAAAAGCTTATCTTTGAATGAGGGATTATTATTCATGGTAGATAGGTTCGTGGATTTAGTAGTAATATCAGGTGGCTTTGGAGGGATGGAGTTAGGTTGATCGTTAGTGGATGATGAATTAGACATGGAAGGGAATGGTAAAGCTTTAGTGAGGATATCTGAAAATTTTAAAGAGAGGTCAGAGCATCTATCTAGAATTACCTTTAGACAAATACGGCTAAACATGAACCTAAATCCCTAGCAAAAAGAAAATCAGACAAGGTCAATAAAATATAAGAAATCAAAAAATTCTTAGCATCCAAGAGATGCTCGGCATTCAACAAATGACCATAAAGGGTCGATAAATGGTAAATGTAACGATCCGACCGATTGTTTTGAGCTCTAGCATATTGTTTAGCGGTTTGAGGCCTTGATTAACTTCATGTAAGATATTATGACTTGTACATGTGATCGGAATTGAATTTCGGTAAGTTTGGAGTTGATTTGGAAAGAAAATTCTAATTTTGGAAGCTTTAAGTTGGAGGAATTGACTAAAGTTTGACTTTTGAGTAAACGTTCTCGGAATCGGGATTTGAAGGTTCCAACAATTTTGTATGATGATTTTGGAGTTGGGCGTATGTCCGGATTGGGTTTTGGATGACCCAGGAGCGTTTCGGCGCCTATTGTGGAAAGTTGGCATTTTGGAAAAAATTTATGAATTTGGGTTAAAGTGTATTTTAATGTTATCGATGTCTGTTTGGGATTCCGAGCCTGTGAATACCTCTGTATGGTTATTATGTTCTTAGGAGTGCATCCAGATGTGGATTTAGAGGTCCGTAGGTCATTTCAGAAAGTTTGACCAAGGGTGGATTCTTTGATATCGGGTTTGGATTCCGATTCCGAGAGTTGGAATAAGTTCGTAATGTCATTTATGACTTTTGTAAAAAAATTAAGGTCAATCGGACGTGATTTGATAGGAATCAGACATGCGGATGTGTTTTCGAAGTTTTGATTTTCATGAGTTAATCCATGCGTTTTGGCGTCCGATTCGTGATTTTTATGTTAATTCAGTATTTTGATCATGCAAGCGAGTTCGTATGATATTTTTAGACTTGTGTGGACGTTTGGTGTGGAGCCCCGATGGATCGGGTGACTTTCGGATGTGCTCGGAAGGTTGAGAAGGCTTCGGTTTTCTGGTTTTTCTTTGCTGGTGTCTCAGGTATCGCAAATGCGAGAATTGGTTCGCACATGCAAACCTTGCATTTGTGAGAAAGGCTTCGCAATTGCGAAGAAGCCTGATCTAGGCAGGACTCGCATTTGCGAGATTTCCAGTCATATTTGCGACCAGCCTGCCTTTGCATTTGCGACCTTGACAGTGGGGAGCTCAGCTTTGCATTTACGAAGATTTTGT
This sequence comes from Nicotiana sylvestris, assembly GCF_000393655.2. Taxonomy (NCBI): domain Eukaryota; kingdom Viridiplantae; phylum Streptophyta; class Magnoliopsida; order Solanales; family Solanaceae; genus Nicotiana; species Nicotiana sylvestris. Next base: position 177,925,975 of record NC_091062.1, read on the forward strand.
CGCATTTTGCGACCTTCGAGTTTGCGAACCAGGTGTCGCAAAGGTGACATCGGCGACCTGTGCAACAACTTTTAATGAGGGACTTAGCCGTATTTCCCTCATTTACCACTTGGTCTTGGACGATTTTGAGAGGGGTTCCATCAACATCAAGAGGTAAGTGATCCCTATCGATTCTTTAGCTAAATACATGAATCATAAGTAGATATAATATGGAAAATGGTGGGATTTATGGGATTTTTGAGTAAAACCTAGGGTTTTGATAAAAATGGGATCTAACCACGAAAATAGTTATGAAATTTAATGAAAATCATATATTGAGTTCATGAGGTTATGGGTAACAATTTTCTTCTAAACTTTCCAGAATTCGGCCACGTGGGCCTGAGGGTAAATTTTAGGAATTCTTCAATTTGGGTTGGAAAAATCACTTTAATAGTTAGGGTATGAACTCTTGAACATGTATTGACTATTTTATATAACATTTGACTAGTTTCGAGTCATTAGGCACCGAGTTGAAGGTTTAAAGCACAATTTTGGACTGGAAAGTAAGCTTTGAGAGGAGGTAAGTCTCTTGTCTAACTCTGTGAGGGGAAAACTATCCCTAGGTGTTGTAATTAATATTTTCTACTTGTTGTAGGGGCTACGTACGCACGAGGTTACGAGAGTCCGTACATAGCTATATTCATGTTATTGTCTGGGTAGACTCAGGTTTACAACATGCTATAACTGCACTATTTGAGCCATCTCTTGCCTATTAGATTTTACTAAATGTTACAATTTGAGACTAGACTTGTGTAGACCAGTAGACTCGTTATTGTAGAGATCGGACGAACTTTATGATTTGCCACAGAATAATTGTACTCCTCTTACGAATTTCCTTCGTGTTATGTGTTCTCATCTAGAGGTTTCCCAAAAGCTTTCTTAAAACTCACCTGTCCCTTCGTCAGTAGGGTCAAGTACTTTTCAAAGCTTCTTATTCTAATGGGATCAGGCCATTCGGCTCGGTAGGATAGATACATCTATGGTTCATGTTGTTCGACCCTCAGCAGTGCGCACACCTTATGGGATCGAGCCATTTGCCTTGGTTGGATTATGGACAACACTCTTATCGGAGCTGGTCGTTCACCTCGGTAATATTTATAATAGTTGTATCTATGGTTATGTACCAGATTATAATGGGATTGGGTCGTACGCCTCACATTTCTGTAAAATACTCTTATGGAATCGTACATATTATTTGTAGAAAAAAAGTCAGTGTATCTGGGAGTTTTCCTAATTTGAATTGTGACGACCCATCTGGTGAGGTCCATTATTTATATATACATATGCTCCGGTGGAGGAGGTGACTGCTAATCGAGAGTTGAGTTTATTGTTGAGAGAAGGATTGTACCACATATTTATACTTGTTTAATTCATTTATTTACTCTGCCTCATATCCGTTTACTTCTTATTGTATCTGTCTTATTGGACCACTAGTAAGTGTTGATGTCGATCCCTCATCACTACTTCTCTGGAGTTAGGCTAGATACTTACTGGGTACGCATTGATTTACGTACTCATGCTATACTTGCTGCACATTTTTGTGCAGGTACATACATGTCTGGTGATCTTTTGAGCGCAGAGGCACAGATGATGCGGGGACCTACCGTGAGCTACATTTCATGTTACGATCCACAATCTGCGAAGTCTCTATCATAATTATTTGTATTCTCCTGTCTAATTTGTATCTTAGATAGATGTTGTATTTTTTTAATTTTATTTCTGAGTTAATGCTCATGCACTTGTGACACTGGGTTTTAGGGGTACTTATGGATTGTCCTTTATTGCAGTTGTGAAAACATTATCATTAACCTTGTAAATTCTATTTCTTACTATTTAATTGATGAAAATTATGATTTCAAAAATACTACAACGAGTAATTAAATTAAACATTCATTATTGGCTTGCTTGACTGCGATGTTAGGCGCCATCATGACCTCTAGTGGATTTGGGTCATGACAGTTTAGTATCAAGAATTAGGTTCACTTAGGTCTCACGATCCATAAGCAAGTCTAGTAGAATCTTGCGGATCGGTACGGAGACGTCTGTACTTATCTTCCACAGGTTATATGACTGTTAGGAGCATTTCCCTTTCTTGATTCCTCATCGTGCGATTTAATTCCTTTGAGGCTTATTCCTTTTATATCCTTCTTACTCATCCTTATACAATGTCCAACACTCATGTCATTTGGGCATCGATGAGTTGCAGTGGTGCTACAGACAAGGAGCAGGGTATTTCTCCCTGCGCATTCGAGTAGGTTATTATCATCTTCTTGTGGAAGGAGGTTCTATCATTTCAGCTTAGTGAATGTATTTTCGATGGTTTCGAGGCTATGCGCAGGTTGCTATGATGTTCAGACGTTGTTATTGCTCAGTTTTGGTGTAGTGGTAAGGTGCTTGTCCATATGTCGTGCCAGTGAATGACTTGAAAGGAAGTTTTTTTTCTCGATTCATGATTTAGGGATTCAACAATTAAATACCGCGGAGAAAAGATAATAGGTCTATGAATACCCAGACTTTGGTCGATGGAGTAGCGAGACTTGGTATTTTGGGCGTGGTGGAATTCTTAATTGTGATGTGGTGTCGTCGCCTTTGTTGAACGCGTTATGCTTCGCCGGTGTTACGGCCTTGTTCAATTCGCCTTTGGGGTAGGGTATTCTGAAATGTTACAAGGGAAGTGGCTGTTAGAGATCATGGTGTGTAGTAGTTCGAAATTGGATCGGTGTTCCTAATGTTGATGGCTCGAAAAAGATGATCTTTGGAGAGGTTTAGAGCTGGTAGTGATCTATTTGTTCAAGTGCTACAGAGAGGAGTTTTGATTTAGGGCAACAACTGGGCAACGAAAGAGGAGGAAGGACATGTGGGGGGTGTCCTGCGGTGGTTAAAATTCTAGAAGACCAAGTGTGAGAAGCAGAAGTCGAGTAGTTGTGGGCACGTGATTTTTGCCCTATATGAATTATTCCAACAAATTCAAAGCAAAATAATTTCTTTCAGTGTTTGCAATTTTTTTGGATTTTGTGGCATTTTCTGTTAATTATTTGCATTTGTCTATGCATGTTTATTTTATTTAATTTACGAAAATACAAAAATATCACGCACTACATTTAGGATTTAATTTTATATTTTTTTAGATTAATTAGTAAAATAGTTTGTTTTATAAAATATGAAAATCACAAAAATAGTTTAATTTGTACTCTTTAATTTTAACTTTGATTTTGAGTAGTCTTCTTTAATTTATTTTTAATTAATTGTGATAATTTTTATTTTAGGTTTAATTAGTGTTTTTCAGGTTAATTAAGTTCTAGGATTTAATTTAGATTTTAATTTAATTTTGAAAAAAAGAAGAAAAAGAATTATTTTGAAAAAAGGGAATTGAAAAGTTAGAAAATTGGGCTGTCTTGTTTTAATTTGTCCAAGCCCAATGTGAATTCCCTCACCTGGCCCAAATACCCGCCCGATACCAGACCAAAACCGGCCCAAACCCGCCCTTAACCTAGTCTCTTTCCCCACTAAAACCAAACGACCCCATTTTGAAGGCTTGATAGATCTGGGTCGTCGATGTTGTTCCATCCAACGACAGGAACTAAGGGTGTGCTTAATATTTAAGTGTCGGAACCCTCAGACCCCCCCTCCTCGTCGTCTCCAACACTCCCAAAGACCCCACCTCAACCCCACTGTGCACCGCCGCCGGAAATCGCCCTACGGCGGCGGTAGGTCTCCGATGGCCACCGGATTTACACCCTAGATCCCTCTCCTTCTCCTCATTCCGAATCCACACTCCTTTTCCCTCGAATCACACCCGAATGTCTCAAATCTGGCTCAGAAGATCGAAACCCTAACACCGCCCTTGTTCTCTCCGGTGGCGGCGCCACCTCTGTTCAACCCCAAATTAACACCCCATATCCCCCATGACCTCCTCTCTCCAAACCCGTAACCTATACCCCTCAAATCCTTCCCGAATCCGCTGAATTTTGAATCTAGGGATAGGGTCCGAAGTCCTAAGAGGTCAAAGTGTGTTAATCCTTGATTCCATGGTTTGCATGGCTACCTGCTCCTGCTCTTCTGAAGATTGAAGGTTGTTTGAACATGAATGTGATGTCGTTCACTTGTTCTTACAAAGAACAACTGAGTAACATCACTCTTCGTTTAAGCCAGTGTTTCAATTAGGTTTCGAGCCGTGATTTGGTAAGGTCCTCCTCCCCTCTTGTATTTTCTTTCACTGTTTCATCTTCCTCCTCATCCTTTCTCTTTTGGTTTGGGCGAAGTTTGTTTGGGTTGTCTGAGTTCAAATTGGTTCCATCTCCTGTTCTCTTTTCCTCTTCTTTTCTTTTCGTTGTGAAAGCTTGATTATCTGATGTCTTTAGTCCACCTTGTTTTGTTCGTCTAAGTCTTTCATCATCAGTTTAATCACCTAGCTAATGAAATTAGGCCCATGATTTAGTTAAATTGCTGTTATGAAATTAGATTGGTTAGTTCAGTCATTTTGCTTTTGGTTTCGGCTGCTTTTAAACAAATGGTTCCAAAGTTTGGGTCAGTTTTTCAAAATTAGAATCATCGTTTGATTTTAATTGGACTCTGAGGAATCAGAAGCCCAAGAAGGAATTGAACCTGGGTTTTTAACCCGTATCAAATCAGGCTTTTGGGTCAGCTTGACCTGTGAGTTGCTGAGTGTGAATAAGGGGCATTTGGGGGGGGGTAGTCTAGGGAATTGGCCTAAGGAATCTTGTTCTAACTAACTAGGAAGCTTCTAGGAAGCTGGGGAGGGGGACTATTTTGAAATTCTGAGGTTAAACTAGGGGTACTTAAGCTAAAATGAAAATTGCAAAGAGGTCTAGGTGCAAATCTGATACTCCTCTAGCTACCCTAAATGCCTTGTCTATAAAGGCTCTCTAACTTGGCATTCAAGGCAGGTTTTGAGAGATAGAAATTCTGAAAGTTAAAAAATGGCTGCTTCTTCAGGAAATTCAGAAAATAACATATAATTCTGGAGGTTCTCTAAGCAGCTAACTGGAAATTTTGTTAGGATTTTGGTTATTCCGAATAGCCCAATTAAAATCATTGAAGCTGTGATAGTTCTTTTTGGTTTTGGGTTGAAAATGAGTTGAATTCTGGGTATTTTTTTAGCAGGCTTGGATTTATTGTTGGGAAATTACTGTTTCATTGTTGTTTTGAGCTGATTTCACTGTTCCACTGGCTGATTCTGGGATGATCCCTGCTGTTTGTTACTAATAACCTTCCATCTCTTAATTCTGTTCATTTTCCGGTATTCTCCTTAACTATTGAGTGGCCATCGAAGCTTTGAAAGTGATTTGTTATGTATAGACGAGAGAGGATTCTCTGAAATCATAATGAGATTGTTCTCTACTTGAAGTTTTGTGTTTTCTTTAAGATAATATAAGTTATTCAATCTTGTCTAGTTCTCTTCCTTCTTTCTTAAATGGCTTATATGGATAATGGTAAATGTATATTTAGTTTCATGCTGAAATATTTAAGTTTTGTGTTAGACTATGAAGTAAGATTTTGATTTGTTGTTGTTCAAGAGATGCTCTACTTGTAATTCTTAAATTGCATACATTACTTTAGGACTACTTTGCTACTGATGTGTTGTTGAAATGAATGCATGAAGTTAAAGGTTTGATTTACCATTTAAAGACTCAAGGGAAATATAACGGTTTCCCTGTATCTTGTTACTGGAAGTGAAAGAGGGCCTGTAGGTTCACCATGCTTATCTCATAGGACCAGTCTTGAAATTGAGGGCAGACTTATACACCTGTAGGATGAGCCTATTTGTTTGGTGTAATAAGTTATTTACTTTTGAGATTTTGTACCGGTGGGGATTCAAATGGGGATTTCGTTGCTGGATTTTTCATGATGGGTTGGGCCTAAAGAAGCTTGAAGGTTAAAATTCATAAGTTAGCTGGATTGGTTCACATTTGATTAGGTGAAGTTTAGAAGTAATTGAATCAGTTTGATTTCCTGTTTTCCTGTAGTTTCTTTTCCGTTAATTGGCATTAAATGATTGAGCAAGGGCTTGGTTTTGAGGAATGGGCCAATGTTGGCCCAATTGAGGACTATCATGACAGCCTTGGTAGTCTATCTCCTGTCATTTGGGCGTCTTTTCAATTCAGAGATGGACTTCCCATTAGGCCCAAACCTAAGACTAATGTATGTGGATTTCGTAAATATTGGTTTGCCGAGTCGAGTTTGAATTGCGGTTTAACGTGATTTTCCATATTTTGCAAATAATATTCGATTAATTGATTATTTTCTTTACATATATAAAGTTGGGGAGCAAGCCATATTGAGCAAAGCATAATCCTTAGCCCTCATGGTTGCAAGATAAGTAATTTTAGGCAATTAAGTGAGGTGTGCCTATTAAGTAAAAATAGTCTATGACCCTTCCAATGTAGTTTGAATACTCTTTATTATTAGAATTGAGGTGCGCCATGATAAATAAAAATAACAATTGCATGGCCCTCATTTAATTAATGTGTTTGCTCTCTAGAATTCGAGGTGTGCCATTTAGCAAATTTTCCATGGCCTTCGTAAAGTTAAAAACGCGTAGTTGCTTTAGGCGCATTATTTTAATAATATTACTTTCCTAAACTCGGGTGTGCATTTTATGTGACCCAAATCCAAATCGTGATAGCGTTGAATAAAATGTGTTTCGGATTGCGGGTGAATTTCATGTGGCGCGGTCCAAAGACATGTTTTAGACGACGTTAAATTTTCTCTAAAATAAATAAAAACGGTTTTAAATTAAAATGCACGTAGGTTTAGTACGTTTTAAAATCAGATAATAGGCTAATTATAACAGTTGAGCAACCGTGCTAGAACCACGGAACTCGGGAATGCCTAACACCTTTTCCCGAGTTAACAAAATTCCTTACCCATATTTTTGGTGCGCGGACTGATAAACAGAGTCAATCTTTTCCTCGATTCGGGATTTGAACCGGTAACTTGGGACACCATAAAATTATCCCAAATGACGACTCTGAATTTTAATAATCCTGTTTCGATTGTCCTTTAATTGGAAAAACTCCTTTATGCCCTTCTGACTGTAGGTAAAAAAGAGGTGTGATAGCTCTGGAGACTCTGCTGGGGCACGAACCCAGAATCTCTGGTTTAGGATTCAAGAATTCAAGCTTAGAATAACTGCTATAGTTGGCTCTATCCATTATCTGATTTTGTTACCTAATTTGGACCTAATGTGCTAATTGATTACTTTTACTGCTTTGATATTCCGTGAATTGTATATAAATTGTTGCGAAATCCCTCCTCTCTCTGAGTCTTCTAAATCATGAAGAAGTGCGCACTTCGTGTGATTTCTTTTCTGTTAGAGTCATATTCCAAATTTAGAACGAGGTTCGGACAAATTGCAAAGCCGGTGAAGCTTCTGTATTCCCGGTACGCTGCCCCCCTCGGCTCGAGTTGTCCGCTCGAGGAAGGCAGGTCTAGAACAAATAAACCCAGGTGTAAACCTAGTATAACAATACCTCATGCCGGATCCCTAGTAGGAATGTTTGTTTGCATCATGTGCATTTTGGCTTTGGAGACTCAACACAGGGGTTGGGTCTGTCTAGGACAGGTGCACCCGAAACAAAAAGACCATCCTGATGTATCCTACTTGCTCGTTGTGCATTTATTTGCTTTGGACTTTCATGCTGATCGGCTTATGGATATTGGGAAAAGTTGAGGAAAGAGAAATAGCAGTATGAGGGTTAAAGAGAGTTAATCGCCTCTTTTGAAAAAAAAACCAATGTCCAAATAGTGTCGAAACTCTGCCGACTTTTTGAGAAAATAAAAACAACACAAAAAGAGGAAAAACAAAAGTTGGTGTTTTCAAAAATAGTTGTATTTGCCAATAAAATGAAAAAAAAGTCTTCTTTTCAAAAATAGTTTGTTTTATTTACCCGAACTACGCCAGTTTGTTTCTCACAGGGTGTGAGATACGTAGGCCACCCCCATCGGGTCCAACTTCCTTTTTTGCAAAATTTTTTTACTTTAATTTGAAAACAATTAGGGTGATGCCATTCTTGTCAGAAATAGCCGAATGTCCCTAAAAGGGCGCCGGAAGGCTGTTTTTGCAAGAACAACCACTTTTTGTCACTTTTAAAGGTTTTGGCTTGTTAGCTGACGCAACCTTAAAATCTTCGTTTTCGAAGTGCTGAAAGGCCGTGTTTGCAAGGCCGGATGTTTTGTGGAAATTTTGAAAATGGTCATTTCTCTTACGTCAAAACGAGTCATGGTTTTCTTTTAATTAAAATCACCTTAATAAATGTGCAGGATGAGTACAAATCAAAATGAACCTTTCTCAGTCCGTGAAGAGATCCCTTTGGAGCTACATATGTGGTGGCATGATTTGGGGGGCGACAGCAGGAAAGTTGTGACAAAATCATTGGGCGGTCTTATTGGGCTCTTGAAGGCCAAGCCCAGAAAAGACGTGATTGAGGCCTTGATACCGTTTTGGGACCCAGCACATAATGTGTTCCACTTTGCGGATTTCGAGTTAACTCCTACGCTAGAAGAGATAGCAGGCTATGCCGGTTTTGAAGGGAATCTCGGAAGTCAAAACCCGGTAGCACCAAAAACAGTGACCCCTCACAAATTTTTGGACTTGTTAAGCATCAGTCGGGACATCCGAGACGGACATCTGGCCAAAGGATTTTTACCTTCTACTTTCTGTATCGACATTACGGGAATCCCCGTGGCTTCAAAACACCAGATACCGGTCTTACTCACGCTGGAAATCAAGACAAGTGGGAAGCTCGGAGAGGATTAGCTTTCATAGTGGCATTCGTGGGTATCTTGGTTTGCCCGAGAAAAGACGAGAACATAGAGATGGGGCTAGTAGGGATAGCCGACTTTATGATGAAAAGGGCAACTGGGACTCTAGTGCCACTGATCTTGGCAGAAATTTACCGAGCTCTCACTCTCTGTCGAGAAGGAGCGAAGTTCTTTGAAGGGTGCAATATGCTGTTACAAATATGGATGGAGGAACACCTTTGCCACCATCCCAGATACTTGAATTGCGGTATGACTGGCCTTGAGTGCATTGAAAAACATGAAAAGCGAGTAGAGGGTTATGAGTTTCCGGATGGTACGGAAGCATGGCATGCTCATTTGAGATCTTTGACCGCAAATAAGATCGAATGGACATTCGGGTGGCTCTCGGTCAACGAAGTAATCTATATGTTGGCTGAGGTGTGTTTTTTGCTGTTGATGGGTCTTCGGAGTATCCAGCCTTATGCTCCACACAGAGTCTTATGTCAGTTAGGCGGATACCAGACCGTCCCACACAATGAAGATTTGAGTCGGCAAGTCATTGAGTTAGATCCAAAAGTTGCCTTCCCAGAAGAGAAAGTGTGCCGGATTTGGCATTAGTGCAGATTCTTAGGGCCTAATACTCAAGTACGAGACCTATCAAGACGCAAAGTGGAGCCTAGTTATACTACTTGGTATGGTAAAAGATCCTGAGTTCAACATGAACCTGACAGGTCCGCAAAGAGACCCCATGTCCAACAATTCACTGACGGAGCAAAAGTACAATGGGACTGGCTGACCAAAGAAAACGAGTACGGGGCTACCATAAGCAAATTGGAAAAGCAAGTCAGAGAACTTCAATTCGAGAATAGCCTGCAAGTCGCGGCGGATGAAGGAGAAAAGAAAAAGCTAGCCAAAGAAAATGAGGCCCTTCGAGCTCAAATTCAAAAAATGAAAGTAGCGGCAGAAAATCCAGCCCGAAGCGACAGAGACGAAAAACTCATCGCTAACCTGAGGCAGAAAGTAAATGACTATAGTTTTGATTTGAACAAAGCAGAAAGTGAACTAGCCAAGGCTCGAAAGCAATTGGGTAAAAACGCAGAGGAACGAGTACGCCTGGTTAAGCAGTTGAGAGAAAGGTATGACGATAAGGTCGCAGGGTTAAAGAAAAGGGTCATCGCCACGGAAAACAAAATGATCAAACTGGCAAAAGACTTCAAAGTTGAAAGGGAACATTGTTATACAGCATTGGCGCAATTAGAAATAGATTTGCAACAACTTCAGGAGCAAAATCATGCGGTTGAGAAAACTTTGAAAGCCAGGGCCCAGCAGATTGGGAGTTTGTTACAAGAAAAAGGCGTCATAAGAGAGAGAATTAGAAACATCACTGACTACATCGTTATGAAGTGCCAGATCTGTGAGGATATGACTCGCACTACCTTCTTTGTAGCAATAATGATGTTTGTTAAACAGATAATGAACGACTTGGATCGACTTCAAAGGGAGCTTGCATATAAGCCCGCGGCGAGACCGAATGATGTCCCGCGGGCACCAGGAGCATTGATGTATTCATGATTTTTCCGTTTGAGTCTGCATTTCCCTTTTGTTAGCTTCTGTTAGTCATGTTGAGTTTGTATTTTCTTTCTGCTAGAGTCCGTCAAATTATTTTTGAGTCTGTATTTTCTTCTGTTGGAGTATGATGTCTATTTTCAGAGTCTGTATTTCATATTTGCATCGAAATCTGTTAGTCTTTTGGAATTTGTTAGTTTTGAGTTTTGTAATGGAAGCATTTGTTTTTTTATAAAAACTGAGAATCCCAAAAAATGTTTTATTTCACACTTGTCTCCAAGAACTACGCTTGGTCTGATTTATGCGGGGTCATGATACGTAGGCAATCTCCACAGGATTCGACCATAACCAAATAAAAAAGGAGAGAAAGAAAATAAGAGGAAACACAAGAGAGTAAAGAAAAGAAAAGAGCAGAAAAACAAGAAAGAAAGAGAGAAAATAAGAAATCAAGAGAGAGTAAAAACAAAGAGAGAACAGAGGCAAGAGTGAAAGGAAGGAAAAAGAAAGAAAAGGGGGAAGTTTGCAATTAAAAGTAAGAAAAGGCCGGGATGACGCATGCAACCGATCAAATACACAATAGAGACGGTTAACTGTTTAGGTGCATTCATGCCCAATGTGCGGTTACTAATCTGTTAAAGCCTAATCGCTAACAAGGTTGTTGTTTGATGTAACAGTCCAAGCAGGTGGTTAGTTGATTGGCACTCTGGCAACTCACTCATACAACACCCGATCAAAAGACAGGCTGAATATGACCAACCAGGAACCGGAAACAAGTATTGTTGACCCATCGAAAGAAGTGGAAGAAATAGATGTTAATGCGATGAAGGAAGAAATGTATAAGCTAAATCAACAGATGGCTGAAATGTACCAAGTCTGGGCCAAAAAGCATCCACCACCAGTTTATCCCGCCAACCCTGCTTATATCCCACCATCAGCCCAACCTCCGGAATCTCCATGAACTCATCGCTAGCCTTTCCCCTCTACCAACAATGCCATGGCGCCACTTCCCATACTTCTCAAGCTCCACCACCCAAACAAGTCCTATACCCTCTCCCACCAATTACACCTGTTTTTGTGGCACCTCCACCTGCTACATTACACCGATCTTCCAGTGAACCCCTGTTGCAAACTCACGACAACCAGTACTATCCCCTTGAACCCACCTTCAAAGTTCCAGAACCATATCCTTACACCCCTCATCTTGATCTCCCGACAGAGACCGAGAAACCACCCAAAAATCCCGAGCATGAAGAGATGATCAGAAAGGTCAAAAGTTTAGAATAGTCGTTTCGAGATATGAGGGGGTTGAGAGGTCAAGTAAGTGTGGCCTATAAGGATCTGTTCCCAGTTGTTCAGTTGCTAGAGGGGTTCAAAATGCCCAAGTTTAATTTGTACAATGGGCATGGTGACCCAGTAGCACACTTAATAGGATTTTGTAGCAAAATGAGAGGACCAGGTGGAAGAGATGAATTGCTGATGGCGTATTTCAGCCAAAGTTTAAGTGGATCGGCCTTAGAATGGTATACCACACAAGATCACAACAGGTGGTACACATGGGATGATTTGGCCTAGGCCTTTGCCTGCCATTTTCAGTACAACCTCGAAATTATCCCAGACCGTCTGTCATTGACAAAGCTTGAGAAGAAGCCCGGCGAGAGCTTCAGGGGATATGGATTCCGTTGGAGAGAGCAATCAGCGAGGGTTGACCCTCCGATGAAAGAAAGCGAGATGGTTGATTATTTCTTGCAGGCTTTGGAGCCCACTTATTTCGGTCACTTGGTGTCAGCAGTAGGTAAGTCCTTTAATGAAGTCATAAAAATAGGAGGCATTGTTGAAGAGGGACTCAAGTCCAACAAGATCATGAGTTATTCAGTGATCAAAGCGACCACTCAGGCCATTCAAAACGATACTAGGGGTGTGCTTGGGAAGAAGAAGAAGGAGGATGTTGCGACAATTGAGTCGGGAGCTTGGTTTGGATCCAGGAACCTTTCCCGTTACTACAACCAGCCGTGACCCTATCCCCAAACTTTCCCCTACACTCCATATAACCCACCACAACACTATTACCCATCGCCAGATCCCCATTTTTCTGTCCATCACCCACAAACCTATACCTAACCGCCCGCTCACTCACAATGGCATGCGCCAGCTCTACAGAATCCGTACCAAGCTCCACAAAATAACTATCTACCCCCAAAAGCCTACGGAAATCCTCCTGGAATGGGTTTTCGACCCAACCAAGCCTTTAAGAATAAGAGGTTGCAGAAGCAAAAGACTTTCACTCCATTGGGAGAATCATATGCTAGTCTATTCCACAGACTGAGACAGTTGGGTATATTGAATCCGATCGAGGCTAAATTTCCAAGTCCTCCTCCCAGAAATCTTGACCGCTTGGTGAGTTGTGAGTATTGTTCAGGGGCCCCGGGACATGACACAGAGAAATGCTGGAAATTGAAAACAGCCATTCAAGAACTCATTGACACCAATCAGATTGAGGTCCAAGCTCCGGAGGCGCCCAATATCAATCAGAATCCCTTTCCAGCCCATCATGAAACAAATATGATTGAGATAGTGCATAAGGGAGGGGAGCCTAAGAACACAAACCGTCATGATGATTCGGGCTAGTGAAGCCAGGCCATTTGAAAAGTCAACAAGTAAGAAGTCTGTGATCAAGTTGAACAGGGCAAATAATGAACCATCTGTGGAGATCAAGAAGGGGTCCTCAAGTGACGTTGCAGGAAAACATGAAAGAGCAAAAGTGGTTGTTCCAGGAGTGATGAACAAGCCTGTGGTAATTGTGAAGGGCGCCCCCACAAATCCTGTAATTATCAAACCGGTAACTCAATTACCGATAGTCAACAGCAAGACAGTCCCATAGAATTATGAACGAGTGACCGTGATTTACAAAGGGGAAGAGGTTAAAGAAGAGGTGTGTGAGACTCATGGTTTGACTCGACCGGGGAGATGCTTTGCCCCCGAAGAGTCGAGGAAAGCTAAGACCTCAAAAGATAATCCAGTGTTGGTGAAGAAAGCGGTGACTGAGGAAGAAGCAGAATAATTTCTGAGAAAGATAAAAGTGAAAGACTATTCCATTGTGGAGCAGTTAAGGAAGACACCAGCTCAGATCTCGCTCTTGTCATTATTTATCCATTCAGATGAACACCGTCGGGCTTTGATGAAAATCTTGAACGAAGCCCATGTTCCTAACAAAATCTCAGTAAACCACTTGGAAAAGATAGCTAGCAAGATATTTGAGGTAAACAGAGTCACTTTTTCTGATGATGAATTGCCCGTGGAGGGTACCGAGCACAATAGAGCCCTCTATCTGACGGTGAAATGCGAAGATTCCGTGGTTACTCGAGTACTGGTTGACAATGGGTCTAGCGCGAACATTTGTCCTCTCTCCACATTGAACAAGCTGAAAATGGAGGATGAAAGAATTCATAAGAACAATATTTGCGTTCGGGGATTTGACGGTGGAGGGAAAGATTCAGTCGAGAACATAGTGCTTGAGCTCACAATAGGGCCAATTGAATTTACTATGGAATTCCAGGTACTCGATGTGGCTGTTTCTTATAATTTGCTGATGGGACGACCTTGGATTCATACTGCCAAAGCAGTCCCATCTACTCTACATCAAATTGTCAAGTTTGAATGGGATCGACAGGAAATTGTCGTACACGGCGAAGATAATTTGTGTGTGCCTAATGATGCCATTATTCCGTTCATAGAGGTTGACGACGACAAGGGACCATGGGTTTATCAGGTTTTCGACACAGTATCGGTAGAGAAAATTCTGTAAGGAAAGTGCGTTTCAACTCCAAAGATGGCTGCGACATCAGTCATGGTAGCCATTGAAATGTTGAAAAATGGTTTCGTACCGGGCAAGGGTTTGGGTGCATCTCTGCAAGGTATTGTGCAGCCAGTTTCTCTTCCAAAGAATCCAGATACTTTTGGCCTAGGGTTCAATCCCACAGTTGCGGATGTGAGACGAGCCCACAAAATGAAACAGAAAGCATGGGCATTGCCAAAGCCCATCCCGCGTCTGTCCAGATCATTCGTCAGGCCGGGTATCAGAAAGCAATTGTTGTCAAAGGTTCCTGGATCATTGATTGGTGCTGATGGAGACTTGGAAAAGGGGTTCGAAAGGTTATTCGCCGAGGTTAACATGGTTGAGGTTGGGGAAGGGTCCATCAAGGCAGATGTGCAATTCGTGGGACCACGTGCAAAAGTCAACAACTAGGAAGCTACTCCTCTTCCTACCCGGAAGGAGTATTGGTAGTGGGTTTTGATTTTCTTTTAGTTGTCTGAATAATTTCAGGGTCTGTAATTCAGATATTATGTTCCGTCCAGTTGGATGTGTTAAAACCCTGTTATCTTTAAATTTAATGAAATGCAATTGTTCCTTTCCATTCATTTCTTCTAATTTTATTTTTGTTTTCTTCTTTTGTACAGTTCTTTTTATGCTGATATCAATGACATGACATGCATGAGAAATCTTCGACCCAGTTTTAAAAGCCAATCTAACTCTGGAATAATAATACAAGAAATTGAGTGTGATGACGAGTCTGAATTTGATGATAATGAGGCCTATGAAGAAATTTGTAAAGAACTAAGTCATTTTGAGGAAAATCCCAAACCTAATTTGAACGATACAGAAGCACTTAATCTAGGGAACTAAGATAATGTCTGTGAAACTAAAATAAGTGTACATCTGGAACCTCAGCTCATGGAGGAAATAATTAAAGCACTTTTAGAATACAAAGATGTTTTTGCATGGTCCTATGACGACATGCCGGGTTTAAGCACTGATTTAGTGGTTCACAAGTTGCCCACTGACCCGACATTCCCTCCTATCAAAAAGAAGCTGAGAAAGTTCAAAATGGATATGAGTGTAAAGATCAAAGAAGAGGTCACCAAGTAGTTCGATGCCAAAGTCATTCGGGTCACCCGGTATCCCACCTAGTTAGCCAATGTTGTGCCTGGGCTGAAGAAGGATGGCAAGACCAGGGTGTGTGTTGACTATCGGGATCTCAACAAGGCGAGTCCAAAAGATAATTTCCCATTGCCGAATATCCATATCTTGATTGATAATTGTGCCAAACATGAGATTGGTTATTTTGTGGATTGTTACGCGGGGTTATCATCAAATCTTAATGGACGAGGAAGATGTAGAAAAAACGGCATTCATCACGCCGTGGGGAACGTACTGCTATAGGGTCATGCCATTTGGCTTGAAGAATGCTGGGGAAACCTACATTAGGGCAATGACAACAATATTCCATGATATGATACACCAAAAAATCGATGTGTACGTGGATGATGTGACCGTGAAGTCTAGAAAGCAGTCTGACCATGTCAGGGATCTGAGGAAGTTCTTCCAAAGGCTTCGCAGGTACAATCTCAAGATTAATCCTACAAAGTGTGCTTTTGGGGTGCCGTCTGGAAAGTTGCTAGGGTTCGTAGTTAGCCGCTGGAGCATTGAACTGGATCCATCAAAAGTCAAGGCCATACAAGAATTGCCACCTCCGAGGGACAAGACTGAGGTGATGAGTTTGTTGGGGAGATTGAATTATATCATCAGGTTCATCGCTCAGCTCACGACAACTTGCGAGCCTATCTTCAAACTGTTAAAGAAAAATGCTGTGGTCAAGTGGACAGATGAATTTCAGGAGGCGTTTGATAGGATAAAGGGGTATTAGTCAAATCCACCCGTGTTGGTCCCGCCAGAACCAGGGCGACCTTTGATCCTATATTTGACAGTTTTGGACAATTCATTCGACTGTATATTGGGTCAACATGATATCACTGGCAGGAAGGAGCAGGCTATCTATTACCTCAGCAAGAAATTCACATCGTACGAAGTTAAGTATACTCATCTTGAGAGGACATGTTGCGCCCTAACTCGGGTGGCACAGAAGCTGAAACATTATTTGTCATCTTATACTACCTACCTCATATCTCGCTTGGATCCATTGAAGTATATCTTTTAGAAGCCTATGCCCACAGGGAGGCTTGCAAAGTGGCAGATCCTGCTCACAGAGTTTGGAATTGTCTACGTGACTCGAACTGCAATGAAAGCATAGGCCTTGGCGGACTATTTGGCCGAGAACCCGGTTGATGAAGATTATGAACCTTTGAAAACTTATTTCCCCGATGAAGAGGTGATGTACATTGATGAGTTGGAGCAAGTTGAGAAGCCGGGATAGAAACTTTTCTTTGATGGGGCTGCAAACACGAAGGGCGTGGGGATAGGAGCGGTACTTATTTCTGAAATAGGGCAGCACTACCCTGTTACGGCCTAGCTTTGTTTTTACTGTACTAACAACATAGCTGAGTACGAGGCATGCATTCTGGGTTTGAGGTTAGATGTGGATATGGGTGTCCAAGAAGTCTTGGTCTTGGGTGACTCGGACCTCCTGGTGCACCAAATTCAGGGAGAATGGGAAACACGGGATTTGAAACTCATACCATACAGATAATGTTTGCATGATCCTTGCCAGCGGTTTTAGTCAATAGAATTCAGGCATATCCCAAGGATCCATAATGAAGTTGTCGATGCTTTGGCTACTCTGGCGTCAATGTTACATCATCCAGATAAGGCTTATGTGGACCCTTTGCAGATTCAGGTCCGTGGTCAGCATGCTTACTGTAATATGGTGGAAGAAGAACTTGATGGGGAGCCATGGTTCCATGATATCAAAAAATACATCAGGATGGGGGTATATCCGGTACGGGCCACAGATGATCAGAAAAGAACAATTCAACGATTGGCAAGTGGATTTTTCCTCAGTGGAGGGGTGTTATACAAAAGAACTCCAGATCTTGGATTGCTAAGATGCATAGATGCCAGATAGGCCACAGCTATCATGACTGAGGTATACTCTGGGGTTTGTGGGCCGCATATGAGTGGGTACGTTCTGGCAAAGAAGATTCTTCAAGCAGGTTATTACTGGCTCACTATGGAGTGAGATTGCATAAGTTTTATGCGCAAGTGTCATTAGTGCCAGGTGCATGGAGATTTGATTCATTTCCCACCATCTGAACTGCATACAATTTCGGCACCATGGCCCTTTGTTGCTTGGGGCATGGATGTCATTGGGCCAATCGAGCCAGCAGCATCAAACGGACACAGATTTATTCTGGTGGCCATTGATTATTTCACCAAGTGGGTTGAAGCGAAATTTTTTAAATTTGTGACCAAGAAAGCAGTGGTCGATTTTGTGCATTCAAAGATCATCTGTCGGTTTGGGATTTTGAAGGTAATCATCACGGACAATGGCGCTAATCTCAACAGTCACCTGATGACGGAGACATGTTAGCAGTTTAAGATTATACATCGCAATTCCACCCCATATCGCCCTAAAGCGAATGGAGCAGTCGAGGCAGCCAATAAGAACATAAAGAAGATACTTCGGAAAATGGTGGAAGGGTCCAGACAATGGCATGAGAAGTTACCGTTTGCATTGTTGGGTTATTGCACTACTGTCCGTACTTCAGTAGGGGCCACTCCTTATTTGTTGGTATATGGCACGGAGGCAGTAATACCCGCAGAAATTGAAATCCCATCCCTTCAGATTGTCGCTGAGGCAGAAATTGACGACGCCGAATGGGTCAAAACCCGCTTGGAGAAATTAAGTCCGATTGATGAAAAGAGACTGGCAGCAGTGTGTCACGGCCAATTGTACCAACAGAGAATGGCGAGAGCATATAACAAGAAGGTATGTCGACGGAAGTTCGAAGTGGGTCAGTTAGTGTTGAGACGTATCTTGCCTTATCAGGCTGAAGCAAAAGGAAAGTTCGCCCCAAATTGGTAGGGGCTATTTGTTGTAACTAGAGTGTTGTCTAATGGCGCGTTATATTTGACAGATGTAGAAGGGAAATATGTAGAAATGGCTATCAATTCTGATGCAGTCAAGAGATACTATGTATGATTTCTTTGTTTGATTGTACTTGTTTGTATTTGGCATATTTTGAAAATTGAAATGACGAAGGCATTTTGTTCTGCTATCTAAACACTTTATCCCTCGTCACCCCTTTTGAGCCTTATTTATTTTCTTTCATACCCCTCTTTCAGAATCAGTAGTGAATATCAGAAACACAGACGTGAAAGATAAGAAAAGGAGAAGAAAAATGAAAAAGGAGAGAAGAAAGAGAAAGAAAAGAATGAAAAAAGGAAAGAAAAAGAAGAAGAAAAGAGAAAAGAAGAAGAAAAACAAGAAAAGAAAAAGAGAGAGAGAAAAGCAAGGAAAAAAAGAGAAGAAAGAGAAAAAGAAAAATTACAACAACAAAGTAATTTCTATGATATGAACTACATTCGACCTGATTCCTTTTAAGGATACATAGGCAGCCTCACGGTTCGGTCTCATCAAAATAAACATCCAAAAGACCCCAAGCAAGAAACTGGGGCAGAAGTCGTGGTTGTTGTGAGAAATCTGATTCCGAAAGTTATAATTTTAACCAATTTGAGTTGTTTTGAGCCTTTCATGTCCTTTATTTCTAACCATGTCCAAAAGCCCACATTACGATCCAAAGAAAGACCTTCTGATCAGTCTTTGAGAAATGCCAAGTCGAGCAGGTAAAGGTAATTCATGCCAGGGGCAACACTCTGGCTCAAGTAGGAAAAATAAAAATGAGAGAGTCTTATTGGTGAAAACCCTCGGGTGCACCATGAGGCAATGAGAGCTGAGAGAAATAAAATGAGAGAGTCTTATTGGTGAAAACCTCCACATGCACCGTAAGGCAATGTGAGTTGAGAGAAATTAAAATGAGAGAGTCTTATTGGTGAAAACCTTCACGGGCACCTTGAGGTGAAAGTGAGTTGAAACGTCAACAAGAGAGAAGGGTCTGTTGGTGGAAAACTGTTTCAAGGCACCACAGGATGAACAAGGTCAAGGTTTGGGTAAAGTAATCAGGTCATGGAAATTCTGAGGCGACAAAGTACGGCAACTGAAAGTTGATTGGTTGGACAGATTGGGCGGATTAATCTAAAATGCATGTCATGATCATTGGTACTAGCTGTTCCACTCAGATAAGTTTCTTTTTCTTTTTCCCTTTATAGCAGTCATCTGGGTTTGGATTCTTCTTATCCCTAACCCTCAAAGTCACTGCATTTTATTTTCTTTTGGGTCTATTTGTCTAAGATGTTTTAATGTCAGTCTTGTCCCAAGTAAGTGGAAAAGAATTTCAAAGCTCACTACCAACTTCCAAAATTGCAAATCACAATGTGGTCAGAGCATACTAAAAACAGCATGATGTAAGGTAGGATACAGGGGATCACCAGAAGTTTCACCGGTGGAATGATTTGGTAATGTCATGGGAGATGCAAAGGTTCAGATAAAGGGGTCAGAGGTGTGAAACAACAACATGGATATAGAACACTCGGTTCGTCAAAGGTCATTGGATTTGAAAGTCAGTCAGAAAGTCAAAGTGGTTCAGGGCCAGTTCGGGAAAGCCATTCAGAACAAAACAATGCAGTGGAAAGATCTTCAGCAAGAATGCCATCAGCTAACCACCACTTTAAACTGACAAAATTTTCTTTGATTGAGACAGGGGCAGAAAATTCGTTTGTTTCGGAGAAACTCTTCGTAGGGGAAAGATCAAGCACAAAAACAGGTTTGACCGTAAACTTTCAAGACCCTCCTGGAAAATGGGATCGAGTTTAAAGTTCAGAAATAGCATAATCTAGCATAAATGTATCCCAAAGGAATATAAGCAGGTTTAGAAGTTTGCATGTTCGAGATAAGATTCAATTAGGAGTTTCCAGGACCCTCCTGAATAATGGGACTTAGTTTAAGATTTCAATTAGATAATGACATTTAGCGTAAGTTCTGCTATATGGTAGTATAATTCAGCCGTAAAAGTTTTCACTCTTAAGATAAGACTTGATGTTTGATTTTTTAGGACCCCCCTAGATAATGGGATGTAGTTGTAAGACCTTCTTAGATAATAGGATTTAGCAGGAGTCACACCTTTAGAAGATATAATTTAGATTTTTAAAGCCATCATTTAACTAGGAATTTTCAGGATCTTCCTGGATAATGGGACCTAGCTTTCAATTCTTAGTAATACTTGGTAATATGATTTAGTTTTACACTCACATTGGTGCCCAGCCACCAAACTAGGGCAAAAATATTTTCTTGGTTTTGTCTATTTAGAAGTCAGGAGCCCGCCTAAAGAGCAGGGAGTACATTTCAAGTTGAAGTCAGGAGCTCGCCTGGAAAGTAGGGAATACATTCCAAGTTTAGCAATCAGGAGCCCGCCTGGAGAGCAGGGAATACATTCACGTTTAGCAGTCAGGAGCCCACCTGGAGAGCAGGGAATACATTTCAAGTTTAGCAGTCAGGAGCCCGCCTGGAGAGTAGGGAATACATTCCAAGTTCAGCAATTAGGAGCCCGCCTGGAGAACAGAGAATACGTTTCAAGTTAGCAGTCAGGAGCCCGCCTGGAGAGTAGGGAATACTTTCAAATGCAGAAGTTAGGAGCTCGCCTGAGAGAAGGGAATAATTTCAAGCGCAACAGTCAGGAGCCCGCCTGGAGAACAAGGGAGTACAATTTAAATTTTAGCTTTCAAATTCTTTTTTTTGTTTATGTTGAAGTCAGGAGCCCGCCTAGAGAGCAGGGAATACATTTCAATTTAGCAGTCAGGAGCCCGCCTGGAGAGCGGGGAATACATGTCAAGTTAGCAGTCAGGAGCCCGCCTGGAGAGCAGGGAATACTTTTAAGTTCAACAATCAGGAGCCCGCCTGGATAGCATGGGAATACATTCACGTTTGAAGTCAGGGGCCCGCCTGGATAGCATGGGAATACATATCAAGTTCAGCAGTCAGGTATCCACCTGGAGAAAGGGAAACATCTCAGTTTACAATTCAAGGTGGCAACGAAAGAATTTTACCAAGAGAATACAAGACAACAAGGCAACGAGAAACACAAGATCAAGTTTGAAGATCTAGATAGGATTTTCGAAAGCATATATCATATTCTAGTCTAGCTTCTTTTATTTTCGACATGGTGTAATAAGGGGTTCAGTAAGCAGCAGCAACAACAACAACAGTGAAATACCAGCTGCATGGTAGTCCCAGCTACCAGGCATTCCCGAACTACACTGATCTGATTCCTCTTCAGCCAAGGATATGTAGGCAACCTCGAAAGCAGGGTGCGGTCAAATCTTTCAAAAATTCTTCCCACGGAGTATTCAAACGGGCAAAAATCGCTCGTATCCACTCACTTATATTTGCACGAAAACTCTTCGTGTTTCCGGGCAAAAAGGGGCAGTTGTGAGCACATAATTTTTTCCCTATATGAATTATTCCAACAAATTCAAAGCAAAATAATTTTTTTCAGTGTTTGCAATTTTGTTGGATTTTGTGGTATTTTCTGTTAATTATTTGCATTTGTCTGTGCACGTTTATTTTATTTAATTCACGAAAATACAAAAATATCACGCACTGCATTTAGGATTTAGTTTTATATTTTTTTAGATTAATTAGTAAAATAGTTTGTTTTATAAAATATGAAAATCACAAAAATAGTTTAATTTGCACTCTTTAATTTTAACTTTGATTTTGAGTAGTCTTCTTTTAATTTATTTTTAATTAATTGTGATAATTTTTATTTTAGGTTTAATTAGTGTTTTCAGGTTAATTAAGTTCTAGTATTTAATTTAGATTTTAATTCAATTTTGAAAAAAAAGAAGAAAAAGAATTATTTTGAAAAAAGGGAATTGAAAAGTTAGAAAGTTGGGCTGTCTTGTTTTAATTTTTCCAAGCCCAATGTGAATTCCCTCACCCCAGCCCAAATACCCGCCCGGTACCCGATCAAAACCGGCCCAAACCCGCCCTTAACCCGGTCTCTTTCCCCACTAAAACCAAACGACCCCGTTTTGAAGGTTCAACAGATCTGGGCCGTCGATGTTGTTCCATCCAACGAACAGGAACTGAGGGTGTGCTTAATATTTAAGTGTCGTAACCCTTAGACCCCCCCCTCATCGTCTCCAACACTCCCAAAGACCTCACGTCAACCCCACCGTGGACCGTCGCCGGAAATCGCCCTACGGTGGCGGTAGGTCTCCGATGGCAACCGGATTTACACCCTAGATCCATCTCCTTCTCCTCATTTCGAATCCACACTCCTTTTCCCTCGAATCACACCCGAATGTCTCAAATCTGGCTCAGAAGATCGAAACCATAACACCGCCCTTGTTCTCTCCGGTGGCGGCGCCACCTATGTTCAACCCTAAATTAACACCCCATAACCCCTATGACCTCCTCTTTCCAAACCCCTAACCCATACCCCTCAAATCCTTCCCAAATTCGTCGAATTTTGAATGTAGGGATAGGGTCCGAAGTCCCAAGAGGTCAAAGTGTGTTAATCCTTGATTCCATGGTTTGCATGGCTACCTGCTCCTGCTCTTCTGAAGATTGAAGGTTGTTTGAACATGAATGTGATGTCGTTCACTTGTTCTTACAAAGAACAACTGAGTAACATCACTCTTCGTTTAAGCCAGTGTTTCAATTAGGTTTCGAGCCGTGATTTGGTAAGGTCCTCCTCCCCTCTTGTATTTTCTTTCACTGTTTTATCTTCCTCCTCATCCTTTCTCTTTTGGTTTGGGCGAAGCTTGTTTGGGTTGTTTGAGTTCAAATTGGTTTCATCTCCTGTTCTCTTTTCCTCTTCTTTTCTTTTCGTTGTGAAAGCTTGATTATCTGATGTCTTCAGTCTACCTTGTTTTGTTCGTCTAAGTCTTTCATCATCAGTTTAATCACCTAGTTAATGAAATTAGGCCCATGATTTAGTTAAATTGCTGTTATGAAATTAGATTGGTTAGTTCAGTCACTTTGCTTTTGGTTTCGGCTGCTTTTAAACAAATGGTTCCAAAGTTTGGGTCATGTTTTCAAAATTAGAATCATCGTTTGATTTTAATTGGACTCTGAGGAATCAGAAGCCCAAGAAGGAATTGAACCTAGGTTTTTAACCCGTATCAAATCAGGCTTTTGGGTCAGCTTGACCTGTGAGTTGCTGAGTGTGATTAAGGGGCATTTGGGGGGTAGTATAGGGAATTGGCCTAAGGAATCTTGTTCTAACTAACTAGGAAGCTTCTAGGAAGCTGGGGAGGGGGACTACTTTGAAATTCTGAGGTTAAACTAGGGGTACTTAAGCTAAAATGAAAATTGCAAAGGGGTCTAGGTGCAAATCTGATCCTCCTCTAGCTACCCTAAATGCCTTGTCTATAAAGGCTCTCTAACTTGGCATTCAAGGCAGGTTTTGAGAGATAGAAATTCTGAAAGTTAAAAAACGGTTGCTTCTTCAGGAAATTCAGAAAATAACATATAATTCTGGAGGTTCTCTAAGCAGCTAACTGGAAATTTTGTTAGGATTTTGGTTATTCCGAATAGCCCAATTAAAATCATTGAAGCTATGATAGTTCTTTTTGGTTCTGGGTTGAAAATGAGTTGAATTCTGGGTATTTTTTTAGCAGGCTTGGATTTATTGTTGGGAAAATACTGTTTCATTGCTGGTTTGAGATGATTTCACTGTTCCATTGGCTGATTCTAGGATGATCCCTGCTGTTTGTTACTAATAACCTTCCATCTCTTAATTCTGTTCATTTTCAGGTATTCTCCTTAACTATTGAGTGGCCATTGAAGCTTTGAAAGTGATTTGTTATGTATAGACGAGAGAGGATTCTCTGAAAGCATAATGAGATTGTTCTCTACTTGAAGTTTTGTGTTTTCTTTAAGATAATATGAGTTATTCAATCTTGTCTAGTTATCTTCCTTCTTTCTTAAATGGCTTATATGGATAATGGTAAATGTATATTTAGTTTCATGCTGAAATATTTAAGTTTTGTGTTAGACTATGAAGTAAGATTTTGATTTGTTGTTGTTCAAGAGATGCTCTACATGTAATTCTTAAATTGCATACATTACTTTAGGACTTCTCTGCTACTGATGTGCTGTTATAATGAATGCATAAAGTTAAAGGTTTGATTTACCATTTAAAGACTCAAGGGAAATATAACGGTTTCCCTGTATCTTGTTACTGGAAGTGAAAGAGGGCCTGTAGGTTCACCATGCTCATCTCATAGGATCAGTCTTGAAATTGAGGGAAGACCTATACACCTATAGGATGAGCCTATTTATTTGGTGTAATAAGTTATTTACTTTTGAGATTTTGTACCGGTGGGGATTCCAATGGGGATTTCGTTGCTGGATTTTTCATGATGGGTTGGGCCTAAACGAGCTTGAAGGTTAAAATTCATAAGTTAGCTGGATTGGTTCACATTTGATTAGGTGAAGTTTAGAAGTAATTGAATCAGTTTGATTTCCTGTTTTCCTGTAGTTTCTTTTCCGTTAATTGGCATTAAATGATTGATCAAGGGCTTGGTTTTGAGGAATGGGCCAATGTTGGCCCAATTGAGGACTATCGTGACAGCCTTGGTAGTCTATCTCCTGCCATTTGGGCGTCTTTTCCATTTAGAGATGGACTTCCCATTAGGCCCAAACCTAAGACTAATGTATGTGGATTTCGTAAATATTGGTTTGCCGAGTCGAGTTTGAATTGCGGTTTAACGTGATTTTCATCTTTTGCAAATAATATTCAGTTAATTGATTATGTTCTTTACATATATAAAGTTGGGGAGCGAGCCATATTGAGCAAAGCATAATCCTTAGCCCTCATGGCTGCAAGATAAGTAATTTTAGGCAATTAAGTGAGGTGTGCCCTATTAAGTAAAAATAGTCTATGACCCTTCCAATGTAGTTTGAATACTCTTTATAATTAGAATTGAGGTACGCCATGCTAAACAAAAATGACAATTGCATGGCCCTCATTTAATTAATGTGTTTGCTCTCTAGAATTCGAGGTGTGCCATTTAGCAAATTTTCCATGGACTTCGTAAAGTTAAAAATGCGTAGTTGCTTGAGGTGCGTTATTTTAATAATATTACTTTCCTAAACTCGGGTGTGCATTTCATGTGACCCAGATCCAAATCGTGATAGCGTTGAATAAAATGTATTTCGGATTGCGGGTGCATTTCATGTGGTGCGGTACAAAGACATGTTTTAGACGACGTTAAATTTTCTCTAAAATAAATAAAAGCGGTTTTAAATTAAAATGCATGTAGGTTCAGAACGTTTTAAAATCAGATAATAGGCTAATTATAATAGTTGAGCAACCGTGCTAGAACCACGAAACTCGGGAATGCCTAACACCTTCTCCCGGGTTAACAGAATTCCTTACCCGGATTTCTGGTGCGCGGACTGATAAACAGAGTCAATCTTTTCCTCGATTCGGAATTTGAACCGGTGACTTGGGACACCATAAAATTATTCCAAGTGACGACTCTGAATTTTAATAATCCCGTTTCGATTGTCCTTTAATTGGAAAAACTCCTTTATGCCCTTCCGGGTGTAGTAAAAAAGGAGGTGTGACAGTAGTTACTTAAAGGAGAGGGTTGACCAAAGCGGGGGAGTGACATAGTAGCATATGGGTTCTGTGGTAGGATAGCTACACGCCTTGGTAAAAGTTTATAGTGATTTGAGATTCATGGTGGACAGTGACTAGGTCTACAGACTTAATTTGGAAGGTTGGCTACTATACTAAGGAAAATCGTATATGATAGAAAGGAGTTCGTTTGATATGAAAAGGGTGTAACATGACTTTGGGTTGGAATGTGTTGTCGGACCTTTAGTTGATGTCAATCGGGAGTAAATGGACTTCTACAGCTGGTGAATGAGCACGAGATCAGGATGTTTTATTGATTTCGTAGTAATTGTATCCATTGCAGCATCATTGGAAGATGTCGGCATGGAATTTCCACAGGCGGTTTATCTCCTGTGAACAGGTTGGCTATTGCATGGTGTTGACGAAGCTTCTACAAAGAATTCTATTGGCCATCCAGTAAAAGGTCGAATATGTGAATGTGGCTAGTGAGACAAAATGTTAATAAAATGTTTAACAGGAAAATTTCGAGAAATTGGCGGGTCGATTGTGCGAGATCATGTCAATGAGGAAGAAGGAACCTTGGTGGGTTCCGGGGTTATGTAATTGTTGCTTCAAGCTAAGTAGGAGAGCTCCACAGTCTATGATTGGATTACGTGGTTGTCTACTTATGAGGTTTATGGTTATCGGTGTATTAGTGGGTTATTACGATCAAGGAAAGAAAACATCAATCGTAATTCGAGCAAAGGATTTGAGGAATGTGCTCTAAATTGGGCCTTATAGATTCATGCCCAGGTTTTGGGAAGACTCAGAGTTATGCTTCGTGTAGATGTGATGTACAAAGAAAGTAATTCATCCAAGTGCTTCTTTGAGGGGGTGTTCATGTGCTAGTAGGGCCTTGGAGTTTGATTATATTTGAGACAACGTGGTCTCGTGAAATAGGGTCACTCAGGATGAGTGCAGATTGGGTTTGTTATATTTTGAATGGACCTATTATTATTTCTATGTGAAGTCCAGAGTAAATTAGAAGAAGTGGGAATGGTTAGCAATGGTTGAGTCAGCATGATGGTGACAATGATCAGTTTCTTCAGCGTGTTAAGCTGTACATGTGATTTGTGGAGGTACGTGAGAGGCATGATGGCCGCCGTAATTTGATTTATTTGGAGGTATTCGATTATAATGGCTTGTTATGTGTAGATTGATCCCGGAAGAGTTATGGTGGTTTAGATCACTACTTGAGGATTGTATTCTGTGGTTATGGGAATTCAGTCGCGTGTTGCAATGGTTCTCCTAAAATGAGTTAAGTGAAAGGTTTCTACATGATGGGGTGTTTATTCTATTAGTGGTTCAGAAGTTGTGATGGAATTCTTGTACTCTTGCATATTGGCATGTTAGGTGCAGTGAGCGGCATGGGAATTGGAAGTTGAGGATCAAGGTTGCATTTTGGTGTAGACAAGAATGTTACAAGCTTGGATGAGTAGGGAAGAATTCAGATGTTTAGAGTAAGCTGGTATTGTCTTTAGCGTCACCTGAGATCGATGTCCTATGTAAGAGGCTTTGTGTGTTGATTTGCCAATTCGCAATTCACTTTACAACATTGTATGGCCGGTGGTATGGATGTGCAGACTTTGTTACCTAGTGCGAAAGGTCGTGGGAGCGTATCCCACGGGAAGATTGTATAAGTGTGACATGTAGTCACTTGATTGATTGAAGATTGAAACCAAGTATGGACATTATGGTACTATCGCTAATGTGAGAGCTTAGGCCTGGGAGGCACCTATTCATTTGGTTGTGAACTGTGGAAGTTTGTTTCGGATTGGATTGTTGTTCTTATATGTCATGAATAGGGTTGTTGTGGATCCTTAGAAGGTTATTATCCCAGTGCAGTACGATCAGAATCGGCTTGAGGTCTGCAGATGGATCTAGATGTGAATGTGCACTCTATATCAGGTCGGATGTGTTCATATTAGTATAACGTTGCTTACGGAGGGGTTTTCGGGCCTTGGATGTTATTTCTGTCAACAGATATTCCATGTAATCTCTATTGTGCCCTGTGGATTGTGAGACGGTATCATTATTCACACTCGTATTGAGACCCATGTAGTTGTAGTGTTGTGAGAGCAGGATGGATCTTGAGATGCTAGTGGTCGGCATTCGGGTATTTCGTAGGTATGAGCATTCTGGCTCGATAGGTACTTCCTTCTACATTATTATGTTTGGATCGAGTTGCACGCCGCCATGGGTATCATGGTTGGATCGGGTTGCACGACGCAATAGTGTGATGTTGAGAACAGTTCCCTATATCTATTCTTGTGTGTTTTGTTTCTCATTTTCTGAGGAAGGTTCATAACATCTTTTCGGTTGTTTAATTAGTTACACAGGTTGAGTAGTTCTTTCCAGAGTCCATTTTTCCTTATGTATCACATTCGAGTTTGTAGCTTGTTGGTACATTGTAGCATCATATAAAACTTTTGGTAGTGTCTAAGGCGGCTTATTGCCTGAGCAGCTTGTACTGGGTGAGACGAGATTATTGGACCTGGGATTAGTGCGATCGGATTTATATAAGGCATATTAAAGAGCAAATATTATTATTTAGTTCAGAATGAGGTAATGGCTCTTGTCAGGAGGAGAGACTACCTAATTTTTGATTTGGCAGGTGGTTATGAGTTTCTACACATCTCTTCCGTCATGGCAGTATTGCGAGAGTTGGAACATGGCTTATATATGCTATGAGGTATACTATGGGCTTCGGGTCAGTGGAAATCTCAGTTGTTGTATTTGGGGGAGATTGCCAGGTAAATGAGTCATGGGGTACATGGTGTGATTTCAGCGGAGGAGCATGGTCACGTTGGGTTCAATGTCTGGTGATTGATACGGTGTTCATGTGTGAGAATCCGGTATCATGGAGAACTCCTAATGCTGGAATTTGGCTCTAAAGCTTGCTAGCTAAGGTAGCAGGAAGGATCTTTAGTCTGGTTCAAGTTACTGTACTTAACTGGTTTGTGGTGGCACGGCTAGGTGCACAAAGTATTATACAGTGATTTTGGACAACTCCGGAGCTGTCCTTAGCACGTTCAAGGACAAACGTATGTTTGAGTGGGAGAGAATGTAACGACCCAAACGGACATTTTGAGCTCTAGCACGTCGTTCGGTAGTTTGAGGCCCTCAGTAACTTTACTTCAGGTATTATGACTTGTACATATGATCGGAATTGAATTTCGGAAAGTTAGGAGTTGATTTGGAAAGAAATTTCTAATTTCGGAAGCTTTAAGTTGGAGGAATTTACTAAGGTTTGACTTTTGAGTAAACGCCCTCGGAATCGGTATTTGAAGGTTCTAACAGGTTCGTATATTGATTTTGGACTTGGGCATATGTCCGGATCGGGTTTTGGATGACCCAGGAGCATTTCAGCACCTATTGTGGAAAGTTGGCATTTTGAAAAAATTTTATGAATTTGGGTTGAAGTGTATTTTAATGTTATCGATGTCTGTTTGGGATTCTGAGCCAAGGAATAGCTCCATATGGTGATTATGGTCTTAGGAGTGAGTCCAGATGTGGATTTGGAGGTCCGTAGGTCATTTCGGGGTCATTTGACGAAAGTGGAAAATTTGAAGTTTTTGAGAAGTTTTCCCAAGGGTGGATTTTTTTATATCGGGTTAGGATTTCGATTTCGAGAGTTGGAATAAGTTCTTAATGTCATTTATGAATTGTGTGCAAAATTTAAGGTCAATCGGACGTGATTTGATAGGAATCGGACATGCGGATGTTTTTACAAGTTTTGAGTTTCATGAGTTAATCCATGCGTTTTGGTGTCCGATTCGTAATTTTTTATGTTACTTCAGTATTTCGATCATGCAAGCGAGTTCGTATGATATTTTTAGACTTGTGTGGATGTTTGGTGTGGAGCCCCGAGGGCTCGGGTGAGTTTCAGACATGTTCGGATGGTTGAGAAGGCTTCAGTTTTTTGGTTTTTCTTTACGGGTGTCTCAGGTATCGCAAATGCGAGAATTGGTTCGCATTTGCGAGAAAGGCTTCGCAATTGCGAAGAAGCCTGATCTAGGCAGGAATCGCATTTGCGACCAACCAGCCTTCGCATTTGCGACCTTGATAGTGGGGAGCTCAGCTTCACATTTGTAAAGATTTTGTCGCATTTGCGAACCAGGTGTCGCAAATACGATATCTGCAACCTATGCAACAACTTTTAATGCAGGACATAGCCTTATTTCCCTCATTTTCTACTTGGTCTTGGACGATTTTGAGAGCATTTTTGAGAGGGGTTCCATCAACATCAAGAGGTAAGTGATCCCTATCAATTCTTTAGCTAAATACACGAATCATAAGTAGATTTAACATGTAAAATGGTGGGATTTATGCGAATTTTGAGTAAAACCTAGGGTTTTAATAAAAATGGGATTTAACCACGAAAATAGTTATGGAATTTAGTGAAAATCATATATTTTAGTTCATGAGGTTGTGTGTAACAATTTTCTTCGAAAATTTCCGGAATTTGGGCATGTGGGCCTTGGGGATTAGGAATTCTTCAATTTAGGTTAGAAAAATGACTTTAATA
Organism: Nicotiana sylvestris; assembly: GCF_000393655.2. Lineage (NCBI taxonomy): Eukaryota > Viridiplantae > Streptophyta > Magnoliopsida > Solanales > Solanaceae > Nicotiana > Nicotiana sylvestris. Next base: position 177,956,351 of record NC_091062.1, read on the forward strand.
GTTAGGATATGAACTCTTGAACATGTAACGACTATTTTATATAACATTTGACTAGTTTTGAGACGTTAGGCACCCAGTTGAGGGTTTAAAGCATAATTTTGGACCGGAAAGTAAGCTTTAAGACGAGGCAAGCTTTAAGATGAGGCAAGTCTCCTGTCTAACTCTGTGAGGGAGAAACTACGCCTAGGTGTTGTAATTGATATTTGATACTTGTTGCAGGGGCTACGTACATACAAGGTGACGAGAGTCCGTACGTAGCTATATTCATGTTATTGTCCGGGTAGACTCAGGTTCACGCCATGCTATAACTGTACTATTTGAGTCGTCTCTTGCCCATTAGATTGCTTTACTACATGTTACAATTTGATACTAGACTTGTGTAGAGCGGTAGACTCGTTATTGTAGAGATCGGACGAACTTCATGATTTGCTATAGAATAATTATACTCCTCTTACGAATTTCTCCCGCGTTATGTGTTCTCATCGAAGGGTTTCCCCAAAGCTTTCCTAAAACTCACTTGTCCCTTCGTGAGTGGGTTTAAGGACCCATCAAAGCTTCTTATTTTAATGGGATCAGACTGTTCGCCTCGGCAGGATAGATACATCTATGGTTCGTGTCGTTCGACCCTCGGTAGTGCGCACACATTATAGGATTAGGTCCTTTGCCTCGGCATGATTATGTACCACACTCTCATGGGAGCTGGCCGTTCGCCTTGGAAATATATATAATAGATGTATCTATGGTTATGTACCAGATTATAATGGGATCAGGTAGTACGCCTCGACATTTCTGTAAAATACTCCTATGGAATCGTGCGTATTATTTGTAAAAAATAGCTAGTGTATCTGGGGAGTTTTCCTGATTTGAATTACGACGACCCATCTGATGAGGTCCATTATATATATACATATACTCCGGTAGAGGAGGTGACTGCTAATCGAGAGTTGAGTTTATTGTTGAGAGAAGGATTGTACCATATATGTACACTTGTTTAATTCGTTTATTTTCTTTGCCCCATATACGTTTACTTCTTACTGTATATGTCTTATTGGACCACTAGTAAGTGTCGATGTCGACCCCTCGTCACTACTTCTCTGGGGTTAGGCCAGATACTTACTGGGTACGTATTGATTTACGTACTCATGCTACACTTGCTGCACATTTTTGTGCAGATACATACATGTCTGGTGATCTTTTGGGCGTAGAGGCGCAGATGATGCGGGGACTTACCGTAAGCTACATTTCATGTTACGATCTGCAGCCTACTGAGTCTCCATCAGAGTTATTTGTATTCTCCTGTCTAATTTGTATCTCAGATAGCTGTTGTATTTTTTTTATTTCTTAGTTGATGCTCATACACTTGTGACACCGAGTTTTTGGGGTACTTATGGGTTGTCCTTTACTGCAGTTTTGAAAATATTATCAGTAACCCTGTAAATTTTATTTCTTACTATTTAATTGATGAAAATTATAATTTAAAAAAATACTAAAATGAGTAATTAAGTTAAACATTCACTGTTTGCTTGTCTGACGGCGATGTTAGGCGCCATCACCACCTCTAGTGGATTTGGATCGTAACAGTAGCATAATTTGCTTTGGCTTCAAGGGAACTGCACAATGAAAGAAAGTGATTCTTGCACTTGATAGGGAAGAGAGGTAATCACCAAAAGAGGTCTGGCGTCGTAAATCTCCCGGACATCATCAACGTAACTTGAATTGGTAAAAAAGGACAAAAAAGTTTAGGGTAGTTATAGAGCCATAGAGAAATGGTGTCATTTGCTAGAGAGAAGAAAGAGAAAAGAAAGAAGAAAAACATTGGTTGGGAGAAGGTGGTGCAAGGCCGCCTGAAGTTACTCAAGTCTCTACTAAGATCATAAAGACTCAATACCACGAAAAAATGAAACCTCTAATTGACTTTTGCAAATGAAAAATATAGAAGTTGAACTCCTTATATAGGAGTCTTAAACTATTTACAACATGATAGATAATCAAGATAAATAAATATTCAATTAACTAAAAGCAAAATATCCTAAGATATCCTATAGATATAATATTTTTCTTATTCAAGTTTAATGAATCTAGACATGTGGGAATCCAAATACATTCTCTTAAACAGATACTTTCTAGGTCCCTTTTACACAGGTAGCAACTATTGCATATTGAACATCCTTTTATCACTAAGTTGTCTTTGTAAGGGGGACTTTATTCAACGCTATCCATCCAAAACAAGCCAACCAAGATGGACATATTAGTTTACCACAACATTGTCCATGCTAGTCCTTACTCAAATCTAGTTTTTCAATTTATACTACTTATATTTCTATGAACCTCTTAATTGTCACATTTTAACGTCTATTTTTTGAATTAAAGACATTAAAGTGTAAAGAGAATTAACACTTCTTTTAGCAACAAAATTGTAGGAATAGTTACAAAAAGCTAGTACATCACATATCAAACCACCATAACATACAATTGAAGAAGACCTAGTTTACCTAAGAAAATGAATCTAATAGTAACCAAAACCTCAATACCAGATTCTTAACATTCTAAGAGGAAAGAGTGATCCAGGTCTTGTTAATATGCTCATGCAGCTTCTTAATCCAAGGCTTGGTCGGCGTCATATGTCATCTTTCTGAGACTTGGAGAAAAGAAGTTCATACAGTCATACTGATGCAATAGACACTAATTTTATTGCCAATGCCATCTTAACTTCTCTTTCCAGGCAATCATCAAAGCTTCTTTGTGTATCTGAAGATTTATGTAAAAGAATTTTGGGAAGATCAATCTTAAATAGGAGATAAAAGATAATTAAATTAGACAATTGTAACTTACACTTTATGTCAAAACTTAAAGGAAATTGAATGGGAGAAAAGTAATGAGGAAAAGAAATTCTCAAAACCATTGTGTATAAAGCTCTCCAAACGTCCAGATAAGAGATTCGTCTTCGGATTTTTATAGTACTAGTAAGTACTTATATCCCATTCAAGGTTGCAAGTATAATTAATATTTACCCACGTAATTCTATAATAATTGTAGTTTCCATGTTCATATACATTGTATATGAAAAGATGTCAGTAGCTTAATAAATTTGTTAAAATCTATAATTACGTTATTGTACAAAAATATTGTAGATATTGAGAATAAAATGGGCATTCAATTTTTTATGGGTATTTTAGAAATTCAAGTTTGACATTAGGAGCTTTATACTCAACTTCTGGGCAAGCAACCCTTTCTCAGTTCTACTCTCGAAAAATTGTCTTGCAGACTTGTAAATCAAATGAACTCCCCAACGTCTCGCAATGTGCCTTTGGATAGATGCCTCGAATAGGCCATACTGGTTAAAGTTTATAGCTTCTGTGCCAGAAGTCTGCAGCAAAGAACACAATGGTATGTAGGCAAAGCAAACACACCAGCTATAAGTTCTAGACCTCGTACTGACTTTACACTCTTTCTCCAGCACTTTAAACTTTCCAGATGATTATTGCATATCAATTTGGCTTTGATGAAAGTATAGTCATACTTCCCTGATAGCCCTGAAACAGGATCGTGGACACCTGCCCCCATGCAAGTGACACAGCATATAGCAAAGCCCTCAAACCCATCATCATACCAATCCTCGGGCAGTTTAAGCAAGATCTTTTCCTCAGTACTCTGATGTTTAAACCATGTGGGGATAGCACGTTCAGGAAAGATAATACAATAAGTCATCCTATCATCCATGCTGTCTAAAAGAAACAAGCTCAGAATCTCATCCAAAACTGAGTTATCATCGCTCTTCTCTGTGTACGGTTGTTGATCAAAACTATAGTTGGTGAATGAGACCAAACACAACCTTCGGTATATCGACATAGCTAGCATAATTTGTCTGGCCAGAAAATCTTCTGCATACAATTCCTTTATATTTTGAGGAAGTTCGGGAAGTTTCTTAAGTTCATGACAGTGTGTTATGTTGAGATATCGAAGTCGATAAAGTTGACTGATGCCATCAGGTAGAGAAATAAACTTGTTTCTGCTAAGGTTTAGTTCCGATAGAGAAGTCAAGAACTTATGAGCATTAATCTTGTCACCAGATAAATTGCATCCACTGAGATCCAAACTTTTCAATTCCCTCAAACCCTGAAATGCACAAGGGAATATCAAACCTGTAGCAGATTGACACTTCATCTCCCGTCTACCTTTTAATGATAGGATTTTAAGTTTGCTTAAGTTTTCCATAGAATCTGGTAGTCGCCAAATGGCAGTGTTTCCAGCATAGAGCTCCTCCAATTCTTCTAGATCACCCAGGCTTTCTGGAAAAGTGGCCAGTTTTAAGCAGCCTTTAAGAATTAAAACTTTCAGTTTTCTCATCTTGCTAACACTGGCTGGGAGTCTTACAAGATTTTCACATGAATGCAAATCAAGCAAACTAATACCCAAGAGCCGTCCTATTGATGAGGGTAGTTCCCGAATTGCAGTACGTCCCAAAAGAATCTCTGATAGCAATTCCATATTCCCCCGAATTTCTGGAAGAGTATCTAATTTCTCACAACCAGAGAGGTTGAGGCTTTCAAGAGATTCCATTTGAATACTGCTCGGTAAAAACTTGAGATTTTTACAGTTCTTCATGTTCAGAGAAACAAGCTTTTTGATATTGCCAATGGATGGATGAACATCTTTCAAGCTTAAACAACTTTTCAGTATTATCCTCTGCAGGTTTGGAATCTCAGAAAAATTGGGTGTTCGGAGTAAATTACTCTGAAAAACTTAAATTGAGAATCGTCAACTTGTCAAATGCCTGCTTATAAAAAAGTATAAGAATAGAAAGTCAGCTTTAACTAACTCTTTTTCTTTGAAAGAAAACGAAATACTTAAAGAACCATAATGAAAGAGATCACCAATACCTTTGGTTCCTTGCAAATTTCAACAAGAGAACTAAAAGTCATATTGAGCCCAACAAGGTTTCTTGGTTGAAAATTTGTTGGTAAAGATTCAAAACTGTAGTAAGACCAATCAAGCCATTTCAAGCTACTGGGGAGATATTCAATAGTGCCAGAAACTTGTTCATAATGTCGGACCTCCTCCCCTTTGACCATGAGTAACCTAAGACAAGGCATATTTCTAAAAGCTTTGCTCCACTTGCATATATGTCGGTCTGAGCCAATTGGTACCATTATGCCTTTTACTGACTCTGTCCACTGAAAATGGAAGAAGTAACTACGTTAACCAGAATTCACATTAAAGAGCAAGACTCTATTCTCCTTAGACAAAGCATAATGGAGCTTTCATTCAGAGTTGAATCAAATAGTTTCATGACTTTATTAAGAACAGCTTTCTCTTATCATATAATTCAGTTGCTACAGTAGTTCAGTTAAATATACATTTTCCTTATCAAAAAGAAATTATCATATAATACATTTATTTCTCAACTAAAAATGCCTAATAAACTCAAGATTCTATGTCCTACATTTAGAAAATCTCTTTCCCTTAAAAACCCAAAATCTACTAGCTGCTTCACAACCCTTTTTTTAATAAAGTTACTTGCTTCTTCAACTTGAAAACCAGCAGAAAATCCTAAGTGGATACATGGAAGTTTTAAAAGAAAATTCATTCGAAAGTTCGTTCCATATAGCATAGCCTCTACGAATTGTTAAACCACAAAAAGCAAAGTTATGTTGAAACCTATCAAAGGATAGCTTCCCCTATAATCTAAAATAAAGTACATTTACTTCTAGAATCCTATATTACGTTTCAACTATTAGTTCCTCATATAATTCTTCTCTAAGAGGGAGAAGACTTTGCAACAATCTAATTTACAAGAAAAAATTTCTTCTCAAAATAGTACTCCCTCCATTACATTTTATGTTTCTTAGATTGACTGGACACGAAGTTTAAGAATGTAAAGACTATTGAATCTTGTGATCTTAAACTAAAAGTAACATACAAAAAAATACTCTTATAATCTTATGGTCTTAAACATGGAATTAAAGACTTACCAAATATGAAAAATGGCAGTTTTTAAAGCAAATTAGAAAGGAACCTAAGACACATAAATTGAAAAGGAGGGAGTGCCAAATGTCATCAGTCAAATTAGCTCTCAGACAAATAACGGCATTACTGAAAAAAGACACTGCAACAAATTACTTTGTAGTAAAAGTAAATTATATCACTATTTATAGGTAGTAAAGAAGGCGCTCACTAAAATGTACTTCCATTAAGACAAATAAAATGAATGTATACGAAGCAATATGAGAGACAAATCATATGACAAAAGTCAATAAAAGTTTGTAGAGCTGAATTGTGATAACACAAAAAAAGGGACATTAATTTTGTCTTTTTTTCTTCTATTGGCAAGAAACACTGATATTTAGAGAAAATCAAAAAAATGAACAACATTAAATTGTAAAAAAGAAAAAATAGACGATTCAATGAATCAATCAACTATGCCATGATCTCAAATTACTTCGTATTGAACTAAATCAAACCTTTATATTCATCCTGCTCTATTCAAATTAGTATTCACAAGAATCATCATACTTAGAACTATTGTGCCGCTGGCTGTCAACCTACTATAATCCTCCTTTACGAACTTAGGACCGCCACCGGCTGTACTTTGTTCACACGGGCGGAGTTATGAAAATAGAACTAGCTCCTAATGATTTAAATAAGACATCATAAGGAAAAATTGGGCCTATGAGTAATTTTCTTTTACTAATATTACTTTAGTGGATAATAGGTCATAAGAATTTGACATTTTTTAGCATATCAAAAAATAAAAGAATCAAGAGCACAAGATCTAATACAAGTATCATAATTGAAACTAAAACTCTAGTAATTGTATATTGAGTAGCTATACAAATTAAAATCTCCCAAAGGCACATGTGATAATATATGAAAGTAGAATCCGTAATAAAACTATTCTCATTGATGGCCACATGAGAGACACATGCCCGCAAAATAGAAGGAATGTAATTCAAAGATACCAGAGTATACTTGTCACCAAGATGTTGCAATTGATTTAATTAAGAAAACAGCCCATAACTTGAAGTTTATACTATTAAGAAAAATGTTTTAGTCCTAAAATGCTGTACAACTCGATGTCTATTGTCTAGCTTTCACTTTTCATGAATCCCAAAAAAATGCAAAAGAAACAAGACAAATCTCAAGCATCCTCAAAATGATTAGAGGAGACACATACCTGATTTGCAGAAAAAACAGTTTCTATATCGTTTTCATGCCATATTCTACTATGGTTCCACGGTTTGTCCTGATCAACATCACGTGCCAATTGCTGACCCATTTGTTCAATCAAATCATGCATCTCAACTATTCCTTCTGAAATATAAAGAAGTGATTTCTTTGTAAGGACATCTATTCCAATCTCTGATTTGAAGCCAAAACTATTTAGTATTGCTATCACAAAATCTCTCCTTTTTCCTCTAAAGAAGCATGCAATATCAAGAAATATATTCTTGTCTTCACAGGACAATCCATCTACACTTAAGCTGAGCTGCTTAACAATTTCTTCGTATCCAGTATCTTTGAGTCTATCCAATGCGCTTCTCCACTCAGTTATGCCTCGTTTGTAGAGAAAATAACCCAATACCGTAAGAGCTAAGGGTAAACCTTTAGCATAATCTACTACAGACTTAGAGAGTTTTAAAAACTCTTTATCTGGAGTCCTCTTCTGAAAGGCATGCCAACTAAAAAGTTCAAGAGCCCCCCATTTCGCCAATTCAGGGACAGAATATAACTCGTCGTGGCAACGAAGTAAATCTGCATTTCGGGTTGTTGTAATGATTCTACTGCCATCACCAAACCAATCATGCTTTCCAACTAAATACTCCAACTGGTGGTTGTCATCCACATCATCAAAAACAATTAAAACCTTCCTGAGACAAAACTTTCCTTTTAACATGTCAGCTCCTTCATAAAAACTTGCTACCTTCAAAGATTTTTCATTTAAGATTCTTGAAAGAAGTGTCTTCTGCAAGTGTTTTATCCCATGCTTCTTCGATTCTTCTCTAACATTTGCAAGAAAACAAGACCCTTGAAACTGATTAGAAATATTGTCAAAGATTTTTCTTGCGACCGTTGTCTTCCCCACACCACCCATTCCCCATATTCCCACAAAATAAACACCTCCTGATCCAACTTTCAACATTGATTCCACTCCACCAGTACGAGATTCGACTCCCACTAAATACTTCTCAGTTGCTGAAACTGTGTGGTGCACATTTTGAAATTTCTCGTGTACAATCCGATCAATGCATTCTGCTTCATTCCTGTGATGAATAAGAACGTAATAATTAATAACAAAGTAGTGAAACTTATTCAATGCTAAGCAGAGCCCATGTTCAATGTAATTCTTTATTGAAACTTGTATAAAATGTCCAAAGAATCAAGATAGTTAAAGCAACCAGAAATCCTGTCGATGTTTTTTCTCTAAGCTGTCCTCTGTGCCACCATTTTTCAGATTCCAACAAACGAACAGTTTCATTCCCATTTTAAACAAAGACCTACTTCGTCCAAACAAAATGCAACTCAAACTAGCTTTTCATCGTTATGTGGTTAGCTTCTGCATTTCGAGTTGTATTTGCTATGAGTAAAAGGAATTGAGTGGAGATAGATGTTGACAAGTGAAAACAATTCCTGGTATTAAAAGGTGTAACGTTGTTTGCCGAGCTTTAAATTGAAGAGGAAAAAAGAAATTTTATGAGATTTAGCAAGATTATTCTTGAAAAAACAGTCATTCATGCCTGCGACTCTACTGGTGCCAAAGCAGGATACACTAAAATTAGAAATTGGTTTAATAACACATGATATTACATCTTTTTATTTTTAGCCAAGAAGCAAGAGGCCTGATCAACACATTCTACCTCCTTAATAACACTTGCAACATATTTGAATCACTATGATAATTAGTCATAGGGGTTAAAAATGATTATAATCATGCAAAGTGTTGGGTGTTGCAACTTTGCTCATATAACATTTGAACTAAGCTTGTATGACCCCATCGTGCAGCTAGAGCTCGGTTCAAGGAACACTTTCAAAGTGCTAGCTCAAGCTTAATTGTAAATTATTTTGCGAAGCAAATGTTTGATTTGCTGTTTGTGAGTGATTTTATACTCTACTTTCTTCAAGCCCTTTTTTTAATAAGTAATAGAAAGAGTAGCATTATGTCAGAAAAGCAGCATAAAGAAAGTGCTGGTTGGTATGTACAACCCATTACAAACTGAGCATAGTACAGGTTTTAGATCATTAGAGAAAAATTTAATTAATAAATCAGCACTAAGTTAGTGATGTATATGTATAGCATAGGGATTACAGAAAGCTCAAACTCCTTTATGATTCTGCAAGGAGCTGAGAAACTCTCTCATGTTACCAGAATCATAAGTATTCTCCATCCTACACCAAAAAGTTGACAAAGAGATACATTTGAACTTAAAGCAAAGAGATAGACACTAAGGGTGTGTTTGGTACGAAGGAAAACGTTTTCCAATTTTCCCACGTTTAGTTGGCTTAAATGTTTTGGAAAACATTTTCCTCATGAATTCATTTTCCTCCTCCAACAACAACAACAACAGCCCAGTGTAATCCCACAAGTGGGGTCAGGGTACGCAGCCTTACCCCTACCTGGAAGGGCAGAGAGCATGTTTCCGATAAACTCTCGGCTAAAGAAAAGATGGAAGAAGCACTAATAGCAAGTAATAGCAAGACAAGATATTTAGAAAACTAAATCCAAGATAGCAAAAGAGAATATGAAAGAAGTACCATAGCAAGTAATAATAGTACAAGATATGTAGTGATAGCAAACTAAGAGAGTACTGATAACAAGTAATAACAATACAAGATATGCGGTAAGAGCAAACTAAGGATAAAAGGAGGTACCCTACTAGCATTAATACTATTGAACGAAGGAAGACAAAGGGAAATACTCGACTATCTACTAACCTTCTACCCTAATCCTCAACCTCTACACTCTCCTATCAAGGGTCATGTTCTCAGTTAGCTCAAGTTGTATCATGTCCCGACTGATCACCTCTCCCCAAGACTTCTTTGACCTACATCTACCCTTCCTCGTACCCCCAAGGCCAACCTCTCACACCTCCTGACAGGGGCATCTGTGCTTCTCCTTTTAACATGCCCGAACAATCTTAGTCTCGCCTCTCACATCTTTTCCTCCATATGGGCCACTCCCACCTTGTCCCGAACAACTTCATTTCTAATTCTATCTTAACCTAGTATGCCCACACATCCATCTCAACATCCTCATTTCAGCTACTTTCATTTGCTGGACATAGGAGTTCTTGACTGGCCAGCACTCTGCCCCATACAATATAGTCGGTCTAACCACTACCTTGTAGAACTTACCTTTAAGTCTCAACGACACATTCTTATCGCACAAGACACCAGAAGCGAGCCTCCACTTCATCCACCATGCTCCGATACGATGTGTGACAATCTCCCCATCATTCTGAATTATAGACCCAAGGTACTTGAAACTCTCTCTCCTGGGAATGACTTGCGCATCAAGCCTCACGTCCCCGTTCGCTTCCTGGGTAACACTGTTGAACTTGCACTTCAAGTATTCTTTCTTGATCTTGCTCAACGTGAAACCTTTAGACTCAGGGTATGTCTCCAAACCTCTAGCCTCTTATTAACACCACATCGTGTCTTATCGATCAAGACTATATCTGCAAATAACATGCACTAAAGCACCCCCTTTGAACGCGTCGCGTCAATGTATCCATTGCCAAGGAAAACAAAAACAAGCTAAGAGTTGATCCCTAATGCAACTCCATCTTAACTGGGAAGTATTCAGAGTCTCCTCTTGCTATCCTTGCCCGTGTCTTAGCTCCATCATACACGTTCTGGATCACTTTAATATACGCTACAGGCACTCATTTAGCCTTCAAATATCTCCATAGAACCTCTCTTGGGACTTTGTCATAAGCTTTCTCTAGGTCAATGAATACCATAAGCAAGTCTTTCTTCATGGCCCTATATTGTTCCACCAATCTCCTCACAAGGTGGATGGCTTCCGTAGTCGACCGTCCCTGCATGAAACCAAACTGGTTCTCGAAAATGGACACACTTCTCATCCTCCCTTCTATCACCCTCTCCCAAACTTTCATCGTATGGCTTAACAACTTAATACCTCTATAGTTGTTGTAATTTTGGATATCCCCTTGTTCTCGTACAACGGAATCATCATACTCCACCTCGACTCTTCAGGCATCTTCTTCGCCCTAAAAATGACATTAAACAACCTAGAGAGCCTTTCCAACCCCGCCTTACCCACGCTATTCTAGAATTCCACAAGAATCTAGTCTGGCTCGGTCGCTCTACCCCTACTCATCCTGCGGATAGCACCTTCAACCTCCCCCACTCTTATGCGTCTACAGTACCCAAAATCTCGATGTCACTCTGAGTACTCCAACTCACCCAACACAATGCTCTTATCTCCCTCTTCATTCAAGAGTTTATGGAAGTAAGACTGCCATCTCTGCCTAATTTGTGCTCCTTCCAACAAAACTCTATCCTCCCCGTCTTCTATGCACCTCACTTATTCTAGATCACGGGCCTTCCTCTCTCTCACCTTAGCCAGCCTGTACAACTTCTTGTCCCCGCCTTTATCCCCAATTTCTTCATATAAATGACCGAACGATGTGGTCTTAGCCGCAGTAACCGATAACTTCACCTCCTTCCTAACCTTCATATACCCCTCACTATTATCCCCCTTCTCCCTCGTCTATGCTCACTTTCCCTTGTACCTCTTTGTTCCACGATCAGTCCCCTTTGTGGCCACTAGAGAAACCCTTCGAGACCCGTAACACCTCTCTTGTCGCCTCCAATTGGAGGAAAATGTTTTATCTATCAAGAGAAAATGTTTCCAAAACACTTTTTCAACCTTCCCTATCCCCACCAACTCCCCACACCCCACTCACCCCCACCCACTACCCACCCTCCCCTACCTTAACCCTACCCCCTCTGAGCACCTAATTTTTGATAATATTTAATTTTTTTTGTCGCTTCTTCTATGTAAATATTTTAGGGGGTTTTATCATACAAATTTTTAGCTTTGTTATACTTTTTATTATAGGTTAAAAATACAAAATTTTAGAAGGTGAATTATTACTATTACTATTATTTTATTTTTATTCTTATTTTTAAATAATAATAAAAAATCCAAAAAATATTAATTTTTTTAAAAATTTTCGGGAGAGATTTAAAAAAAATAAGAAAAAGGGAAGTATGAAATTAAAAAAAAAGTAAAATTAGGAGGAATTCTCTTTTAAAAAAGTAAAAGAAATTGAAAAATTTAAAAAATAAAAGTAAAGTTTTGTGAAAATTTTTAAAAATAAAAAGTAAAAGAAAGTTGGAATTAAAAAATAATATAAAGGTAGCTGAAAATTTTAAAAAAATTAAATTAAAATAAAGTAGAATTTTTTAAAGAAAAGTAAAAGAAAGTGCATTGTTTTTTTAAGAAAAAGTAAAATAAGTGGAATTTTCTTTTTAAAAAGTAAAAAAGTGGGATTTTAAATAAGATAAAAGTAATTAAAGTTGGAATTTAAAAAATAAAAGTAAGAAAGGTGGTAATTCTTTTTATAAAAAAAGAAAAGCAAAATGTAAGTGGGATTTCTTTTAAATAAAAAATTTAAAAAATTTAAAAAAAATCTGATTTTTTTTGAAACTTCTCCTATAAATAGAAGAGAAATATTTGAAGAAAAGAGGAGAAGAGAAGATGGAAGAATATTGAGAGAAAATAAATTTTCTTCTTCTATGCTAAAGAGTTTCTACTAGTTTTATTCTTTCTACCTATTTCTTTCAACAAAAAAAAAAACATATAGCCATTCATTACCTTGTTTAAAAAAAAATACCTCAAAAACAGGAGCTAAATCACACCAAAAATCAAATCCAAAAGCTTCAAACTCAATTTAAAAGATAGCCCAAAATACTAGCCCGAAGAGGTCGAAGTCGAGTTCGGTTCGAAAGGTTTCCGCTCGTTGCCTCTGATTGTGGTTCATTTGCACATTAAATTTGATGGTTGTTTGCTCCATATGTATTGAATAAGATCTTCATCTATAAAGGTACACAAACTGATACACTGGTACATCTTGTAAGCTACTCGAAGCATGAATGCAAAAAAAATGGGAAAGATTTGAAGCTGTAGTTTAATGTAGTCTTTTCTTTCTTTTACTGTCTGTATTTAGAACATTCTATGCGCTGCCCATGTAAACTCTTTAAACGACTCACTTTCAAAACTCAACTATAATAACTCGTGAGCATGTAAATAAGTTAGAATTCTTTTTCTTTCAATATAGAGACAAACGAAATAGAAAACATAGTCACTATAGGTCGATCCTTTTAAAACAAAAATGCAAATTGCGGGGCCCTCAATAATTGGTCATAATAAAATACTTAGAATTTGGGAAGGGCCGTTTAGCGAATTTTTACGGCCTTCCTCAAAGATAATAACGCGTTAGAATTTTTAGGCGCGATTTTTAATTAAATTACATTCTTCAATACGGGTGCGCATTTATGCGACCCAAATCCAAATCTCAACGAAATTGGAATGTATTAACAACTACGGGTGCATTGATTGTGACGTGGTTCGAGATGCATTTTCACGACGTTGCAATTCTATAAAATAAATGATAATAATAAAAGCGGTTTAAACTTAATAAAAGCACATAAGTCACAACATGTATTTAAATCAGATATTTAGCCATTATAACAATTTAAGCGACCGTGCTAGAACCACGGGATTCGAGGGTGCCTAACACCTTCCCTCGGGTCAACAGAATTCCTTACTTAGAATTTCTGGTTCGCAGACTTCATTTGGAAAAGTCGAAAATTTCCTCGATTTGGGATTCAAGATAAACCGGTGACTTGGGACACCAAAAGTCAAACCTTTCCCAAGTGGCGACTCTGAATTAAATAAATAATCCCATTTCGAATATTGTCACTTAAATTGGAAAAACTCCCTTTACGCATTTACCCTTGGGGGCAGGCGCGCAAAAAGGAGGTGTGACAGCTCTGGCGACTCCGCTGGGGAAAGAATCCAGAATCTCTGGTTCAGGGTTCAAGAATTCGAGCTTAGAATAATTGTTATATTTGGCTTTATTACCTAATCTTTATTACATGTTTGGGCATAACGTGCTAAATGTTTCCTTTTACCGCTTTGATATTATCTGAACTGTATATAAACTGTGCCGAAACCCTCCTCTTCTCATCTTCGGGGATGTGCTTGCTGGGCGAGACTCCCTATTCTGTTAGTGTCATACCCTGAAATAAGAAAGAGGCCGGACAAGTTACAAAGCCGGACGATCTCGCGGGTCCCCGGTACGTAGCCCTTCCTCGACTCGAGTTCTCCGCTCGGGTACACAGTCTAGAACAAATACCCAGGTTACGAACCTAGAATAACTCAGCTTCATGTCGGATCCCTAGTAGGAACGTTTGTTTGCATCATGTGCATTTGACTTTGGAGGCTCAACACAGGGGTTGGGTCTGTCTAGGACAGGTGTACCAAAATGACAAAAGACCATCCTGATGCATCCAACTTACTACTTGTGCATTTGTTTGTTTCGGACTTGCATGCCGACCGACTTTTGAATGTCTTGAGGAAAGGAAGATAGAGGTAGTTAATCGCCTGGTTTGAAAAAAAAATCAACGTCCAAATAGTGTCGAAACTCTGCCGAATTTTTGAAAGAAAAAAAAAAGTTTTGTTTATGAAAAATGGTTTTGTTTGCCAATGGAAAAAGAGTCTTGTTTTTCAAAAGAAGTTTGTTTTATCTGCTCGAACTACGCGGGTTTGATTCTCACCGGATGTGAGATACGTAGGCAAACCTCATCGGTTCCGACCCCGGTTTTCAAAAAATAATCCAAAAATATTTTCTTCGAGTCCCTTCTTTGAAAATATTTCCTTAAAAAATTTAAAAACAAAAAAAAAAAGTAGTTTTTAAACTCAAAAAAAAATGGTTTCCTTCTTTCTAATATCTTTCATACAAAAAAAAAATCAAAATCTAAAATACGGGTTTCTTTCATTCTGAAGTATTTTTCCAAAAAATCCAAAAAATATCAGAAACAAAAATCCAGAAAAAATTGCTCTTTAGCTGTCTTTATTTTGTAAATATCCATAAAAAATTTGAAAATATGAGTCCAAAAATATTTTCGCTTTTCTTTAGAAGTGCTTTTGTAAATAAATAAAAAAACTCAAAAATTCAAAATATTTTCTTAAAAGTGCCTCTTTCGAAAATTAAGAGGCGACAGCCAAAATCCAAAGAAAATATTTTCTTTCTTATTTAGAAAAAGATAGAACAAATGAAAATTCAAACAAAAATATTTTCTTTTTTACTTCTAAAATTCTCAAAGTTCCAATCAAAAGAAAAGGAATTTTTAGAATTCTTTCTTTCAAAAAATAAAAATAGAGTCAAATTCAAAACTCCAAAAAATATCCTTTTCTTCTTTTAAAGCATTTTTTTTTAGGAAAATCCAAAATAAACAAAAATCCAAAAAAAAAAACCTTTATTCTTTTAAAGCATTTTTTTTAAAAAAAAATTATTCCAAAAAGAAAAAAAAAGAGTTAGTTTACTTATTCTATTCACGATCTCCCGAACTACGCAAGATCTGATTCATGCGGGGTCATGATACGTAGGCAATCTCCATCGGATTCG
The DNA here is from genome assembly GCF_000393655.2 of Nicotiana sylvestris. Lineage (NCBI taxonomy): Eukaryota > Viridiplantae > Streptophyta > Magnoliopsida > Solanales > Solanaceae > Nicotiana > Nicotiana sylvestris. The sequence goes on from NC_091062.1 coordinate 177,972,007, forward strand.
ATCATAGCCATAAAATAATTGAGTAAAAAAAAAGAGAAAAAATTAAAAAAAAATGCCAAAAACAAAAAAAGAGCGGCAAAAACAAGATCAAGAGTGGTTAAAGAGAGGCAGGAATAAAAGAAAAGAGGTACGTAGTGAAGAGGGTTAGTTTAAGGCCGGGATGAAACATGCAACCCGTTCAAACACATGTAGAAGCGTTTAACTGTTTAGGTGCATTGCATCCCAACGTGGATTTTCTATATGTTAAATGCCTCAAAACTAACAAGGTTGTGTGTGTGAGTAAATTAGCCAGGTTCTGTTCAGGTGATTGGTTTTGTTGGTATGCGTTGATGAATGCGCAACCTTACACGCGACCATAATATTATCCACAAAACTGAGCTCCACTTCCCAGAAATGTCCATCCTTACCAAGCTCCATACAATCCTCAATCAGATGTTCCCCGGTACAATCCTTGCCTAAGAGAGCCTTTCAGAAAGAATCAGTTCACCCCTATTGGTAAATCGTATTCAAGCTTGTTCCAAAAGCTGATTAGGCTAGATCTATTGCAGCCAGTGGACCAAATTCGGCTGAACCCCGAGTCCCCACCGCACTGAGCTGACACTATATGTGAATACCACTCTGGAGCAGTGAGGCACAGTACAAAGGACTGTTGGACCCTCAAAAGGGCAGTTGAAGATTCGATTGAAGCTGAAAGAATCGTTTTTCGGGATGAAGAAGCTCATGATGTGATGAACAATCAGTTGCCCGCCCACAACAACAGGCCAATAGTCAGAATGATTTGCGAAGATGAGGAATTTGATTCGGCACTGAAGGCCATTACAACCATTGCCGAGATAGAAGAAAAGCCATAAAATGGTTGCCAAACATGAAAGTTCCCCATCAGACGGGAGTCTTAGTAGCCAGTCTTGCTATCCTTTCTGCATCCAGATTATCTTAGGGTGTGATTCAGATGTTTTACTTTATTGTCTTACTTTCTTGTATAAACCCTTCTATCTTCAAAAAATTCAAAAAAAAAATCAATCAAAATCAAGAAAAAAAATGAAATTAATATTTCATTGTCTAGGAATGTCTCTTCTCTTAATCTTGTCATTTTTCTTTCTTATTCTCTTTTCAATTCTCTTAAATGCAGATTTCAATAACACGACATGCTTGCGGACTTCATGCCCGGATCCTGAAAGCCGTCAGACCTCGAAATAATGAATCAAGGATTAGATCGCAATGAAGATATGTTTAAGAAAATAAAACAAAGAGTTGGAAAAGCTGAAAGAAAATTGGGTCCAGATTGGAAAGGTACATACATTGCAACAAGAGTACTGCCAAAAGAGTGCGTTGTACTTGGGACACATCGATAAAAATGCCCTTGAAATAACTGTCAATGCAAATGCAGTCAAAAGTTACTATGTTGGATCCTACATATAGTTCTAATATTTTCCGGTTGAGATGACGAAGGCTTTCATTCTCGCTACCCAAACACTATCAACCCTTTGCAAACCCATTTGAGCTGGTTACTCTTCTTTGATTACCCTCTTTGGAACCTGAAAGTATTATTGAAAAATAAAATGAAAAAAAAGAAATTGAAATGAAAAAGAAAAATGAAGAAAAAAAGAAGAAGAAAGAATTGGAAAAATAAGAAAATATATATACAAAAAAAAGACAATGAAAATGAAAAAAAAAGGAAACAGAAGGGAAGAAGAAAGTGAAAAACAAAGCAAATCAGAAAAACAAAATATTTGCTTGAACTACGTCTTGACTTGATTCCTAAAGGATACGTAGGCAGCCTCTATCTGGGGTTCAGTCACAGCAAAACAAAAATCCAAAGTCCCCCAAAAGTGAAACTGGGGCAGAAGTTATAATGGTTCGGCAATGATCCCGCCCAAAAGGTTCCAAAGTTGTAGTTCAATCCTAATTCTTTTCACCCCAAACCTTGTTCAAGTCCTTCTGATCAATCGACAAAGCGGTTCAAAATGGGAGGATGGAGTTATTTGGATCTGATACAACAAAATGAGAGGAATAAAATGAGAGAGTCTTATTGGTGAAAACCCATACGGTCACCGTAAGACGACGGTAAGCAGAGAAAATCAAAATGAGAGTCTTGTTAGTGAAAACCCACACGGGCACTATAAGGAGATGGTAAGAAATGAAATGAAAAATGCCAGCTCGTGAAAACCCACAAAGGGCTCCCATGATCGAAAATAAGATCCCCATAGCCATCGGCATCAACAGAGTCCTGATAAGGTTCCTCGGTATTCAAGGCAAAGTTGTGATGAATTTTTGAGAGTCGGACGGTTTACACAGATCAGGCATCCAGTCCAAAAGGCATGTCATGTTCATTGAAGTCCGCATGTACTCCAGATAAGTCCTTCTCTCCTTTCCCCGAAAGGGACACTTCTAGTTTTAAACTCATTCTCCATTCAATTATTTGTTTCTCTTTGAATCCCTTTTGGTCTAACACTGTTCCAAAACCAAGACAAAGAAAGGATGGCAAGACTGATTTACAGGGCTTTCGTTTGATACACGCTAATGTGAAAAAGGCACCCAGCCTCAGCAGGTGCATCAAGTCGACCTCGACTGTCCATGGCGGCCGATGCTCAGGAATCAAAACTCTTGGAAGGAGAAAATCAAATTAAAGCGCCTATAAAGTCAATTGAAGTTGAAAGGGTTGAGTTTCACATGGCTAATCGCCTCAGCGAAGTTGAAGAAACCAAGGTACCCCCAAATGCTCTAAAATTGAAGTTGTAAGAAAGAAGACAAAAAATAAAGGCCTACAAAGGCAAAATAAAGTTGGAAAGGTTAAGTCCCACGCGATTAGCCACTGCAGTTAGGTTTGAGGATAAAAAATTCTCTGATGCTTCGGAAAAAAAAAACAAATGATTTGCCTGAACTACGTCTGACTTGATTCCGAAAGGATACGTAGGCAGCCTCTCTCTGGGGTTCAGTCATACCAAAACAAAAATCCAATTTTCCCTGAAGTTGAAACTGGGGCAGATGTTATAATGGTTCAACCACGGGCACACCAAATGGTTCCGAAGTTGTAATTTCATCCACAATTCTTTTTACCAAAAACCAAGTACAAGTCCTTCGGATCAATTGCCAAAGGCGGGGGAAACCAAGAAATATCATGGTTGGAAGCCGATGCATTCTAAAATTAAGAGAAATAAAATGAGAGAGTCTTGTCGGTGAAAACCTTCGGGCACCATGAGGCGACGAGAGTAGAGAAACCAAGAATAAGAGAGTCCGTTTAGTGAAAACCGCAAAAAGTACTATCGGGCGACGTTGAGAAGAGAAATGAGAGAGGTCGACTAGCGAAAACCCGCAAAGGGCGCTGTAGGCCGAAAAGATGATTTCACCACAGAAAGTTCTGGCAAGGTTCCCTAGTTGGGAAACATAGATCCGTTTTGGTTCTTGAGGAAATGCAAGTTCGTGAGGATTCGGGCATCTAGTCCAAAAAGTATGTCATGTCAGTTTGAAGCTGGCATGCACCTCAGATAAGTTCTTCTTTTTCCCCGAAAGGGACGCTTCTCTTTTAAATTCGTTTTTCCGCTCTTTGTTTACCTTTCCTTGAATCCCTTTCGGCTTAACCCTAAATTCAAAAATGTGTTAGAAAGAAAAGGTGGCAGGACCGGTTTCACAAAGCTCCGACTGGCAAGAGGTGAAGAAAATACCCAGCCTCAACGGTGCGTCAGTCCAATCCCGACTGATCATGATGTTTGATTACCTCAAAAGCAAAGGAATTAAAAAAAAGAAAAAATAAAGAGAAGAAAGTCAAAGGCAAAAGTCTGGGAAGCGGAATGAGAACCAAAGCCTTACACGGGCGAGTCATCATGAAATCCTGAAATCTGAGTCTTATTAGTTTGAAAGGGGGTCGCATTTGAAGCCAATCAATGTCGAAGTTTCTCAACAGAAATGAGGCCGGGACCAAGCAATTGGAATGATCAAGTCCACCGAACCAACCACCGTTTTCAAACTGACAATTGTTCTTTGTCTGGAAAATTGAAACAGGTGCAATGCAAAGCAACCATGCAAGAAACAGGTGCAACCAAAGGGAAAAGAAATGCAAGAAACAGCTTTGCAGCAAGGAATCAACGCAAGAGGGAAGTTTCCTCCGAATTCTTTCCTGCATGTTTACTAAACAAAAAAAAATAATAAAAAAAATAATAAAAACGAAAAGAGAAATAAGAAGAAAATTCCAAAAAAAATGGGTTAGTTTAGAATCCCCAATATCAACCTATTTTTCGCCAACATTAGGGCTCCAATCTATAAGTTAAAATTTTAGACATAGGGCCTCCATTCCCTAGTCGCCTTTGCCATCATTAGGGCTCCAATCCCTAAGTTGAGATTTTAGACATCCTCCATTCCCTAGTCGCCTTTGGCCAACATTAGTGCTCCAATCCCTGAGTTGAGATTTTAGACATAGGGCATCCATTCCCTAGTCACCTTTGCCAACATTAGGGCTCCAATCCCTGAGTTGAGATTTTAGACATAGGGCCTCCATTCCCTAGTCGTCATTAGCCAATATTAGGGCTCCAATCCCTGAGTTGAGCGATTTTCTTTTAGCCGACATTAGGGCTCCAATCCCTGAGTTGAGCGATTTTTGTATAGCCGACAATAGGGCTCCAATCCCTGAGTTGAGCGATTTTCGTTTAGCCGACATTAGGGCTCCAATCCCTGAGTTGAGCAATTTTCCTTTAGCCAATATTAGGGCTCCAATCCCTGAGTTGAGCAATTTTCCTTTAACCGACATTAGGGCTCCAATCCCTGAATTGAGCAATTTTCTTTTAGCCGACATTAGGGCCCCAATCCCTGAGTAGAGCAAGTTTCCTTTTGCCAACATTAGGGCTCCAATCTCTAAGTTGAGATTTTTAGACATAGGGCCCCCATTCCCTAGTCACTTTTGCCAACATTAGGGCTCCAATCCATGAGTTGAGATTTTAGACATAGGGCCTCCATTCCCTAGTCACTTTTGCCAACATTAGCGCTCCAATCCCTATGTTGAGATTTTAGACATAGGGCCTCCATTCCCTAGTCACCTTTGCCAACATTAGGGCTCCAATCCCTAAGTTGAGATTTTAGACATAGGGCCTCCATTCCCTAGTCGCCTTTTGCCAACATTAGGGTTCCAATCCCTGAGTTGAGATTTTAGACATAGGGTCTCCATTCCCTAGTCACCTTTGCCAACATTAGGGCTCCAATCCCTGAGTTGAGATTTTAGACGTAGGGCCTCCATTCCCTAGTCACTTTTGCTAACATTAGGGCTCCAATCCCTGAGTTGAGATTTTAGACATAAGGCCTCCATTCCCTAGTCACCTTTGCCAACATTAGGGCTCCAATCCCTGAGTTAAGATTTTAGACATAGGGCCTTCATTCCCTAGTCACCTTTGCTAACATTAGGGCTCCAATCCCTAAGTTGAGATTTTAGACATAGGGTCTCCATCCCCTAGTCACCTTTGCCAACATTAGGACTCCAATCCCTGAGTTGAGATTTTAGACATAGGGCCTCCATTCCCTAGTCGCCTTTTACCAACATTAGGGCTCCAATCCCTGAGTTGAACCTTTTTAGACATCGGGCCTCCATTCCCTAGTCACATTTCGCCAACATTAGGGCTCTAATCCCTGAGTTGTGCCTTTTAGACATAGGGCCTCCATCCCCTAGTCGCCTTTAGCCAACATTAGGGCTCCAATCCTTGAGTTGAGCATTTTTTCAGCCAGCATTAGGGCTCCAATCCCTGAGTTGAGCAATTTTCCTTTAGCCGGCATTAGGGCTCCAATCCCTGAGTTGAGCAATTTTCCTTTAGCCGACATTAGGGCTCCAATCGATGAGTTGAGCAATTCGCCTTTACCAATATTAGGGCTCCAATCCCTGAGTTGAGATTTTTAGACATAGGGCCTCCATTCTCTAGTCGCCTTTTGCCAACATTAGGGTCCCAATCCCTAAGTTGAGATTTAAACATAGGGCCTCCATTCCCTAGTCGTCTTTATTGCCAGCATTAGGGCTCCAATCCCTGAGTTGAGATTTTTTAGACATAGGGCCTCCATTCCCTAGTCGCCTTTTGCCAACATTAGGACTCCAATCTCTAAGTTGAGATTTTTAGACATTGGGCCTCCATCCCCTAGTCGCCTTTTGCCAACGTTAGGGCTCCAATCCTTAAGTTGAGATTTTAAACGTAGGGCCTCCATTCCCTAGTCGTCTTTATTGCCAGCATTAGGGCTTCAATCCCTGAGTTGAGATTTTTAGACATAGGGCCTCCATTCCCTAGTCGCCTTTTGCCAACATTAGGACTCTAATCCCTAAGTTGAGATTTTATAGACATAGGGCCTCCATCCCCTAGTCGGCTTTTGCCAATGTTAGGGCTCCAATCCCTAAGTTGAGATTTTAAACGTAGGGCCTCCATTCCCTAGTCGTCTTTATTGCCAGCATTAAGGCTCCAATCCCTGAGTTGAGATTTTTTAGACATAGGGCCTCCACTCCCTAGTCGTCTTTTGCCAACATTAGGACTCTAATCCCTAAGTTGAGATTTTATAGACATAGGGCCTCAATCCCCTAGTCACCTTTTGCCAACGTTAGGGCTCCAATCCCTAAGTTGAGATTTTAGACATAGGGCCTCCATTCCCTAGTCGTCTTTATTGCCAACATTAGGGCTCCAATCCCTGAGTTGAGATTTTTAGACATAGGGCCTCCATTCCCTAGTCGTCTTTTACCAACATTAGGGCTCCAATCCCTGAGTTGAGATTTTTAGACATAGGGCCTCCATTCCCTAGTCGCATTTTTTGCCAACATTAGGGCTCCAATCCCTAAGTTGAGATTTTTAGACTTACGGCCTCCATTCCCTAGTCGCCTTTTTGCCGACATTAGGGCTCCAATCCCTAAGTTGAGATTTTTAGACATAAGGCCTCCATTCCCTAGTCGCCTTTTGTCAACATTAGGGCTCCAATCCCTGAGTTGAGATTTTTAGACATAGGGCCTCCATTCCCTAGTCGCCTTTTGTCAACTTTAGGGCTCCAATCCCTAGTTGAGATTTTAGACATAGGGCCTCCATTCCCTAGTCGCCTTTCTTTTCCAACATTAGGGCTCCAATTCCTAAGTTGAGATTTTTAGACATAGGGCCTCCATTCTCTAGTCGCCTTTTTGCCAACATAGGGTATCCACTCCCTAGTCGAGGTTATTTTAGATATAGGGCTCCATTCCCTAATCTCTTCCTCCTAAAGACACACAATACTTATTTTACCGCTTTCAAAACAAAAAAAAATGTTTAGATTTTAGTTACAAATAACTTACAAAATTTTCCTAGTGAAAACAGGGGCAGAAAAATTTCGTTCGTTTGTTTGTTTTGGTGTCTGAGCAGGTTTGGTCTCGAGGCACAAGGTCTGAGACAACCAAAAGAATGAGTTTCAATCCAAAATAAAGAAAAGAAGAAAAGGAGCAAAAAGAAATGAACTCAAAGTGTTGATGTGGAGAAAGATGTGGATTGTTCAAGATATGATTGAAGTCACAAGCTTCGCATGTCCCGCCTTGATCCGAAAAGCTGAAGAAGAATGAACCAACAGTTGCAGCTAACGAGCACCAAGATTCAGATCAGAGTCTGCAGGAAGAACCAGTCAAGATCAAGGACAAGTTTCACAAGACTCATAGATAGGAATCTTGTAACTCATAGCTGATAGGCTTGTTTAGTTTCTCTTTGATTTTTGATATAATAACAGAATCGCGGACCGGAGCCTCGACGGAACCTCACTCGACTCCTCAACTCATTATTCCATCATTTTTCTTGAACTACACGCGACCTGATTCCCTTATAACCCGGGATATGTAGGCTCTTTTCTCCTATCCTTATTTCTTCTCTTTTGAATAAAGATATGTTCAAAAATTAGTCACATGACTCACCTTATCTTTGCTTGAAAACTCTTCATGTTTCCAAGCAAAGAGGGGCAGCTGTGAGCACCTAATTTTTGAATAAATTTTTTTTTTGTCACTTCTTCTATGTAAATATTTTAGGGGGTTTTAACATACAAATTTTTAGCTTTGTTATACTTTTTATTATAGGTTAAAAATACAAAATTTTAGAAGGTGAATTATTACTATTAATATTATTTTATTTTTATTCTTATTTTTAAATAATAATAAAAAATCCGAAAAATATTATTTTTTTTTAAAATTTTCGGGAGAGATTTAAAAAAATAAGAAAAAGGGAAGTATGAAATTAAAAAAAAAGAAGTAAAAGTAGGTGGAATTCTCTTTTAAAAAAGTAAAAGAAAGTGAAAAATTAAAAAAATAAAAGTAAAGTTTTGTGGAAATTTTTAAAAATAAAAAGTAAAAGAAAGTTGGAATTAAAAAATAATATAAAGGTAGCTGAAAATTTAAAAAAATTTAAATTAAAATAAAGTAGAATTTTTTAAAGAAAAGTAAAAGAAAGTGGATTGTTTTTTTAAGAAAAAGTAAAATAAGTGGAATTTTCTTTTTAAAAAGTAAAAAAAGTGGGATTTTAAATAAGATAAAAGTAATTAAAGTTGGAATTTAAAAGATAAAAGTAAAGAAAGGTGGTAATTCTTTTTATAAAAAAAGAAAAGCAAAATGTAAGTGGGATTTCTTTTAAATAAAAAATTAAAAATATTTAAAAAAAATCTGAAATTTTTTGAAAATTTTCCTATAAATAGAAGAGAAATATTTGAAGAAAGAGGAGAAGAGAAGAGGGAAGAATATTGAGAGAAAACAAATTTTCTTCTTCTATGCTAAAGAGAATTTCTACTAGTTTTATTCTTTCTACTTATTTCTTTCAACAAAAAAAAATATATATAGTCATTCATTACCTTGTTTAAAAAAAAGTACCTCAAAAACAGGAGCTAAATCACACCAAAAATCAAATCCAAAAGTTTCAAACTCAATTTAAAAGATAGCCCAAAATACTAGCCCGAAGAGGTCGAAGTCGAGTTCGGTTCGAAAGGTTTCCGCTCGTTGCCTCTGATTGTGGTTCATTTGCACATTAAATTTGATGGTTGTTTGCTCCATATGTATTGAATAAGATCTTCATCTATAAAGGTACACAAACTGATACACTGGTACATCTTGTAAGCTACTCGAAGCATGAATGCAAAAAAAATGGGAAAGATTTGAAGCTGTAGTTTAATGTAGTCTTTTCTTTCTTTTACTGTCTGTATTTAGAACATTCTATGCGCTGCCCATGTAAACTCTTTAAACGAATCACTTTCGAAACTCAACTATAATAACTCGTGAGCATGTAAATAAGTTAGAATTCTTTTTCTTTCATTATAGAGACAAACGAAATAGAAAACATAGTCACTATAGGTCGATCCTTTTAAAACAAAAAATGAGGCATGCCTTGCCAAACAAAAATGCAAATTGCGGGACCCTCAATAATTGGTCATAATAAAATACTTAGAATTTGGGATGGGTCGTTTAGCAAATTTTTACGGCCTTCCTCAAAGATAATAACGCATTAGACTTTTTAGGCGCGATTTTTAATTAAATTACATTCTTCAATTCGGGCGCGCATTTATGCGACCCAAATCCAAATCTCAACGAAATCAGAATGTATTAACAACCACGGGTGCATTGATTGCGACGTGGTTCGAGATGCATTTTCACGACGTTGCAATTCCATAAAAAAAAATAATAAAAGCGGTTTAAACCTAATAAAAGCACACAAGTTATAACATGTATTAAAATCAGATATTTAGCCATTATAACAATTTAAGCGACCGTGCTAGAACCACGGGATTCAGGGGTGCCTAACACCTTCCCTCGGGTCAACAGAATTCCTTACTTAGAATTTCTGGTTCGCAAACTTCATTTGGAAAGTCGAATATTTTCCTCGAATTGGGATTCAAGATAAACCGGTGACTTGGGACACCAAAAGCCAAACCTTTCCCAAGTGGCGACTCTGAATTAAATAAATAATCTCATTTCGAATATTGTCACTTAAATTGGAAAAACTCCCCTCACGCATTTACCCTTCGGGGTAGGCGCGCAAAAAGGAGGTGTGAAACCCCCTCCCATACCGCCCCCACCCCACCCCCATCCTACACCCGACCTTAAATAGAAAAAGTATTTTATTTCATTTCAACAAAATGAATAGTTTCTTTACATGGTATAGACTAGATATTTTCTTTTATTTCAGCAAAATGAATATTTTCTTTTCATGTTGTGGAAAGAGTACTTTCTTTTTTCAACCAAAAAAGAGTATTTTCTTTATAGTTATACTGGGTCGTTGTTGTTGTTATGGAACATAAGTTTCAATATTGTTTTTGCGTGAAAAAATAATTAGCACATTAGTTCTTTTGGGTTTGTGTGAATTTTACATGGAGATTTGGGGAAAGGGGGATAATGAGAGTAGAATAAAAAATTAATTTTCTAAAAAATATTTTTTATTCTCTAACCAAACACTAGGAAAACAATTTCGGAAAAAGTTATCCACTCACCAACCAAACAAGGAAAATAAATGATAGAACCACTCTTTTTCCGGGAAAATATTTTTCAGGAAAATATATTTTTATGTAAAACATTTTCCTTCATATCAAACACACCCTAACTTACTCTCGAAACATCTTTGATCTCTTTCTATCCAAATCAGTCAACATGCTTTTTCGGGGAGAGATACTATTTTGCCAATCGAGTCACTGATATTCATACCTAATGATTTTCCACAAAGTAACCAATATCATATTGGTATCATTTCCAAATTCTATTTAGTCCGCTAAAAGATAGTGTATGAAAAGATGATTTATATTTTCAACATCTTTTTCACACATAAAGCAGATATCGCAATATATAGAGCCCTCACCTCTGTAAGTTGTTTGGTTTTAATGCAACATTTCACAAACAGTCAACCAACAGAACTAATGATGGCAAAACAAACAACAGATTAGCCTTTTAATCAGCTTGAATGTTTTTTCGGTTTAGCTTGGTTTTTTCCTTTATCTTGAACACCGCTATTTAGGAATGTGACAAACACGTAATGGACTTTTTTTTAATCAAACTGAACTCATAAACTAGTTAATTCACTTACCCATTAGCACATTTACGAAGATCCCATCCTGTTATATTAGCTGCTTTTTGGAGAGCGTCAGTCCACCTCTGCACCTTCTCTGAATCACTACCGTTGAAATTTGCCTTGTGTTTGGCCATCGCCTTTGCGAAGCTAATTCCGGTTCTTTGCATGCGCACATATGATGGGTCAACATTGTAGAATATAGAGATAGCTTCCTATCCCTTCTTTTCAACACACTCCATAATTTTGGTGAGTTCCTCCAAGCACCATATCGATGAAGCATAATATTTGGAGAATATGATTATGGCAATTCTTGATTCTTCAATGGCTTTCAATAGCTCTGCTGAAATGGGTCTTCCTCTTTCAAGTTTCTCATCGTCTTTGAATACGTTGACTCCTCTATCTTCCAAACGTTTGTGGAGATGGGCCACAAAGTTGTTGCGGGTATCTTCACCTCTAAAGCTCAAGAAGGCATCATATTTCCATTTTTGGTTCAATTCCTTTTGGGAATCCATGTGGAACTAATGGGTACTTAGAATCTAGCAAAGAGAAAGAAGATGGGAAGCAAAAAAAGATCGAGAAAAGTTGGGAACATTTTAAGTTATTCATTGACTGAAACAAGGAAGAGTCAACGGGTCCAACTTTGCCCGATGTTTCCTCTTCCAACATAGATTGGATTAAAACTTTGGAAAAAAAAGTTTTTAAAGTTATATTAAAAACTAATTTTTAAAAATTAAAGTTACATTTGGATATATATTTTATTTGAAAAAAAGTTGAAGTTTTGTGAGTAGAGGAAAATTTTTATCCAAAAATTATCCTAAACCAGTTGAATAATTTTGAAGTTTTTTTTTTCTGAAACATGATCATATTTCATAAATAGACAATGTTTTCAAAAAAAATTTGAAAAAATAAAGCCAAAATCTATGGCAATAGAGAGTTGAATTGTCACATTTCGCTTTTATAGCCCACCTGGTCCGTTAAGTTTGGATGTAGGTCTATTTACATCCTTAGAATATACTCTTCAGTACATATCTTTAAGTTTGTTGAAATTGAGCATATATAGTCCATGTAACATAATTGCCAATACACGCTAGTCTTATAAAAAGAAGGTATAATTACACCTCCAGCTTTACTTTAAAAATCAAATTCCGTCTTCAACTTTGAAAGATAGATATTCTCTCCCCTTGATCCTACACAATATCTATTTGCCCTTGCCATTTTCAATTTCCTCACTTATGTAATAGTTTCTTAAATATATGATAACCTTTTATGATTTTACCTATAATTTAAATTATGTTATACCTTATTACAAATTGCGATATGGGTTCATTAAAATCATAAATAAAATAGGTTGAACCAAATCTACAATTAATTTTTATGATTATTATTTTAATATAATGTGCGTTAAGTATATATTTTATTGAGGATATAGGCACCAAGTCAATTAAGTAGTTATAATGTTAGTTAGGATAATTATGTAATTTGTACATTAGTTAGTTGTGGTCTGTTAGTGGAAGTGTATTAATATTGTAGCCTTACAATCAATACAACAATATTCATTTTCAACTCAACTGCTCTTTTTCTCTCTTTTAGCTGCGACTAGCTCAAGCATGAGTGCTCTCATGGCTACCTTTTGACATGGTATCAGAGCCATCGGAGAAGATTTCAATACGCTTCTCGAGTTCTCGACTATAGAGCTAGAGCTCAGCGTGAAGATAATTGATTTCTCAAAATTTCGGTATTTGCAATCTGTTTTTGCAATTAGGTTTTCTTCGATTCAGCAATGGGGGAAAATAAAATTGATCACACGCATCCATTGTTCGTGCATCCATCAGATACTCCAAGCTCATTGCTAATTCCGGTCCAGTTCAAGGGATCCAAGAATTATGGCTTATGGCGGAGATCGATGAAGATTGCACTCCAAGCCAAGCGAAAGCTATGATTGTTATTGGTAAATACACCAAGGCCACGTTTCCTACAACATTGCATGAGGATTGGGAAACCTGTAGCGCCATAGTCATCTCATGGATTATGAACAGTGTATCACCAGATTTACTCAGTGGTATAGTGTATGCATCAAATGCATAGGCCGTGTGGGAGGATTGTCGAGAAAGGTTTGACAGAGACTTAGAGCTACAACACAGGGTTGTTTATAAGAGTGAAATGAAACCTGCCCACAAAAGTACTTTTTGTATTTGTCAACAAAGTGGTTCTGCCCAAGCAGGAAAGGAGGCACATTGCTACCTTTATGGACGTGGTCCTTGTGGAGTGCCTGGATAGTGGGAGGCAGATAAACTAGCCGAGATTTATAATCCAGCTCCTTGATAGGCTAGTTTCTGGTACTAAAACTCATGTCATACCTTATTGGTTCATATTAATTGTTGTGCTTGCTCACTTTAAGGTTCTCCTCAAGAAATGAGATGTTAGCACAAGTAAAGATCACTTTGGGTCCAACACTTTGACTGATTGCGACTATGAAGTCGTTACTACTCTCAAAGAACCTGGTTCATCTAAGAGGGTGCACATGAACAACAAAGTGAGAGCTTTGGAGCAGGAGAGTGAAGCTAAGGATGTTGAGATTGAGCACCGAAAAAGAGGCTGGCTAAAGTAGAAACTGAGAGGGATGCTTTCAGGTCTAAGCTTGCAAAGGAAAAGAGAAGAATGAAGGCATTCTTCAAGACCTGTTGAAGCTGCTTCAAGCTAGAAACCAAGAACCTGGTCCTTCCCAGCCTTAAACCATTCCTAACCTAGTTTGTAACCAGTGAACTGAGTAAGATGTTTTCTTTTTGTAATTTTGCACATGGTTCAGTACTTTTATTTCTTTTTATGCTTTGTGGATGAATCTTATCAATGATAATCACTACTTTTGCTCTAATTGTTTGTTGATATTTTTTAGATGGTTAATATCCTTAGATCGATAAGATAAACTTGAATCTATAATTGTATTTGAAGTAGCCTCAATGTCCATGAGTAAGATCTGCTAAAATCTAGTTATATAACTTAATTATGCAACTTTTCGATGATGCTAAAATGAGGAAGATGGGTTGTGCTTTTGCTTTGGACTGTGATGTTTATAACCTAATGAACCTGGTCCCTGATGATTTGTGACTTTAAAATGGAAAGTGTTCTAATATTGCGTTGATGTTGAGCTAAGTTGAAACAGGTTCGATGCTTCTGAAAAGCACATAGTTTGTCATCATAAAAAAGGGGAAATTTGTTGACTTGAGCGGTTTCGTTTTGATGATTGAAAAAGGAACATATGCATGAACCAGGTCCATGGACATTGTACACAGGTTACGGTTAAACAAAAGTCATGCATGTTCAAGGTATAAGCATAAGTGATCATTTCTGATAGTCCCCGAACGAAGATGTTGCATATTTGATAAGGATCAGGACTCCTTACTTGAAGAAAACTCTATCCAAGATAAGGGAAGAGTTAGAAGTTGAAGTTAACTAGAACTCTTCCACCATGAAAGAGCAAAGCATTAGAACTCTAGTTAATCCTTATTCTACTAACTCTATGTATTCAGTTGTGTTCTCTTTTAGAGATGATGCACATGTACTGAAGTAAAAGAAGAATTGAGAGCAAAATAGCAAGGCATTTTGTGAGCAATTCCTGTGAGATTCAAAAGTGTGATCCTAAAGCTGCACGAACCAGATTAAAGAACCAGTTCCATAAAGAGTTTTATGTGTCTGCCTTTATGTCACGACCCTAAACCGACCCAGTTGTGATGGCGCCTATCGTGAAACTAGGCCAGCCGACACAATTCCCAAATTAAACCATAATTTTATAAAAGTCATTTTTAAGCCATTAATTAACAAGAAATCTCATAGTATAAGTCTAAATAACCAGTGTGGAATAAATACACAAGCCCGACATCAGGGTGTCACAAGTCACGAGCAACTACAACTTTGTCTTAATACAATAAAGTCTAACAAAGTCTGGAAGGCAATACAAAATAAATCTAAGGAAGATATGAGGGAGAAGAATAGGGTTGCAAACGCCATGCAACTACCTTTTTTGACTCCGAAATCCTGCTGAATGGACAATCAATGCTCACCATTGCGACCCGCAACTCCTGAATATGCACAGAAGGTGCAGGGAGTAATGTGAGTACGCCAACCAAGTAAGTAATAAAAGTAAATAAAAGCTGAGCAATAAGAAAACACATAATTTCACGTCATAACACTACAACAAATACAGTACATTGCCCAAAATAGTACAAAAATCATTTGCCTCGTAAAACAAACTCAGTTTCTTTAAAACGTTTCCTTTGAAAACATCTTTCAATAGTTTCAAACGAGTGATGAAAAGAGTGAGTAAAAATGATAGAAACATAAACAGCCTATCGGGCAAAACATGTACCATAAATCGCCCCTCGGGCAGAATATCATCAAATCCAGCCCCTCGGGTTGCCTCACAATCACTCGTAATCAGCCTCTCGGGCAACAACATGAATGAATAACAGCCCCTCGGGCATTATCACATCACTCACACTGGGTACCCGCGCTCACTGGGGGTGTTCAGACTCCGGATGGGCTCCTACAGCCCAAGCGCTATCACAAGCCATCTCGTGGCATAATAAATCAGGCCCTCGGCCTCTCATATATCACGAATCAGTATAACATGCTGTGGCGCATAGCCTAATCCCATAATATCCTCACAACACAGGCCCTCGGCCTCACTCAGTCAAAAACCTCTCAAGCCACTCGGGCAAATAGTGAAACGTAATGCTTAGCCCAAAATATCATTTAAAGTACCAAAACGAAGTAAATACGGCTGAGTTATGAAATCAGTAAAACACAACATGACTGAGTACAGATATTAAGTCAAAACAGTGAAGAATAGTAGTAAAAAGATTCTAAGGGTCCAAAATAGTTGGCACGAGGCCCAAATATGGCATTTAGCCCAAGACATAGTAATACTTTCAAAAACACAATAGTATCAAATAGTTTTCAATCAGATATACGACTTAATAGCCGTACGAGACAGACCAAGTCATAATCCCCAACGGTGCACACCCCTACGCTCGTCATCTAGTATGTGTGTCACCTCAAAGTAGCACCACAATGTGAAATCTAGGGTTTCATACCCTCAGGACAATATTTACAATCATTACTTACCTCAAACCGGTCCAAACTCTAACCCGCGATGCCTTTGCCCCTCTAATCGGCCTCCAAATGCTTCGCTTCTAACAAAAATCAGTTTCACATCATTAATACACGCTAAAGGAACAAAGCCCAAGCAAAAATAATCAAATTAACTCAAAACTCTCGAAATTGGCTAAACCCGACCCCCAGGCCCACGTTCGGATTTTGATAAAAATCACACCACAAGAATCCTTATCCTCACACGAGTCTATACATACCAAGAACATCAAAGTCGGACCTCAAATGGTCCCTCAAATCCCCAATAAAAGCTCTCCAATTACAAGCCCTAATTCTCCAATTTTAGCCCTTAAATCCCACTAATTTCATGTCTAATTAGTTAGAAATCACCATAGAATTGAGTATTGAGTTCAAAAATCTTACCTCAAAGTATTTCCCCTCGAATCCCTCTTCAATCCCTCTCAAAAAGCTTCAAAGCCGTTCAAAAATAGTGAGAAAGGAGCTAAAAATTGTGAAGATGGCTTTTTATACATTCTGCCTAGGTGCTCCCTTCATCGCAAACACGGTCAAAGCCTCGTGTTCGCGAAGTACAAAAAATCCACTGCTTAAATTTCCTCTATCGCGAACGCGAGTACTCTCTCGCTAATGCGAAGCTTCATCTGCCAGACCCTTGCGAATGCATTGCCTTCCACGCGAATGCGTAGAAGAAATTTTTGGGGTCCAGTTGATCCATCATTCCTCTTTGCGAACACGTTCTAATCCTCGCGTTCGCGATCCTTCCACTGGCCACACCTTCGCGAACGCAAAGAACAAATCTCTGCAACAAAATTACCAGAAAATCTACTATCTTTTCAAAGTCCAAAATGATCCGTTGGGCATCCGAAACACACCCGAGGCCCTCGAGACCTCAACTAAACATACCAAAACATCCCATAACATCATTCAAACTTAGTCGAGTCTTCGAATCACTTAAAACAATACCAAAACACCGAATCAACATCGGATTCAAGCCTAAGAACTTATAAACTTTCAAATTCCCCAAATGATGCTGAAACCTATCAAATCACCTCCAAATGACCTGAAATTTTGCACACATGTCCCAAATGACACAACGGACCTACTCCAACTTCCGAAATTCCATTACGACCTCTATATCAAGATTTCCACAACCGACCGGAAAATGCCAAATTTTCAATTTTATCAATCCAAGCCTAAATCTACCACGGACTACCAAAATACATTCTGATCATGCTCCTAAGTCCTAAATCACCTAACAAAGCTATTTGAACTATCAGAATTCACATCCGAGACCTTCTACACATAAGTCAACATCCGGTTGACTTTTCCAACTTAAGCTTACTCAAAAGAGACTAAGTGTTTCATTCCTCTCCAAAACCCGTCCGCACCCGAACCAGCCAACCCAATACCATATAATACAACTGAACAACACATAAAGAAGCGGAAATGGGGGAAACAAAGTGGTAACTTGAAACGACCGGACGATCGTTACATCATCCCCTTCTTAAACAAATATTCGTCTTCGAACGAGTCAGGAAACATACCTGGAACCTCAAATAGGTGAGAATATCTGCTCCACATCTCCCGCTCGGTCTCCCAGATAAACTTCTCCATGGGTCGACCTCTCCACTACATTTTCACTGAAGCTATATCATTTGACCTCAACTTTCGGACCTACCGCTCCAAAATAGCCACTAGCTCCCCATCATAAGTCAAATCACCATCTAACTGAACCGTGCTGAAATCCCAAACAGGAGACGGATCACCAATATACTTCCGAAGCATAGAAACATGAAATACCGGATGCACGCTCGACAAGCTAGGTGGCAAGGCCAGCTCATAAGCCACCTCCCCAATCAACCGAAGCACCTCAAAAGGCCCAATGAACTGAGGACTCAATTTACCCTTCTTCCCAAACCTCATAACGCCCTTCATGGGTGAAACCTTCAATGAAACCTTCTCCCTAACCATGTAGGACACATCACGAACCTTCCTGTCGGCATAACTCTTTTGTCTTGACTGCGCTGTACGAAACCGCTCCTGAATCACTTTCACCTTGTCTAGAGCATCCTGCACCAAGTCTGTACCCAAAAGCCTAGCCTCGCCTGGCTCAAACCAACCAATTAGAGATCTACACTGTCTCTCATATAAAGCCTCATATGGAGTTATCTGAATACTTAATTGAGAACTGTTGTTATATGCAAACTCCGCGAGCGGTAGAAACTGATCCCATGAACCACTAAAATCAATGACACAAGCGTGCAACATGTCCTCCAATATCTGAATAGTGCACTCGGACTGCCCCTCCGTCTGAGGGTGAAAAACTGTGCTCAACTCAACATGAGTACCCAGCTCTCTCTACACGACCCTCCAAAACTGCGAAGTAAACTGAGTACACCTCTATATGAAATGATAGAAACTAGGACACCATGCAATTGAACAATCTCTCGGATATAAATCTCTGCCAACCACTATGAAGAATAGGCAGTACACACAGGAATGAAGTGCGTAGACTTGGTCAGCTAATCCACAATCACCCAAATTACATCGAACTTCTTCAAAGTCCGTGGGAGTCCAACTACAAAATCCATGGTGATCCGCTCCTACTTCCACTCTGGAATTTCTATCTGCTGAAGCAAGCCACTTGGTCTCTGATGCTCATATTTCACCTACTGACAATTGAGGCACCGAGCCACAAATCCCACAATATCCTTATTCATTCTCCTCCACCAATAATGTTGTCTCAAATCCTGATAAATCTTTGCGGCATCTAAATAGATGGAATACCACGAGCTATGGGCCTCATCTAGAATCAACTCTTGAAGCCCATCTACATTGGGCACACATATCTGGCCCTATATCCTCAACACCCCATCATTACCAATAGTCACATATTTGGCATCATCGTGCTGAACTCTGTCCTTAAGGACAAGTAAATGAGTATCATCATATTGGCGCTCTCTGATGCGATAAAACAAGGAAGACCGAAAAACCATACAAGCTAAGACCTGACTAGGATCTAAAATATCCAACCTCACAAATTTATTGGCCAAGGCCTGAATATCAACTGCAAAAGATCTCTCCTCAACAGGAATATATGCCAAACTGCCCATACTCACCACCTTCCAACTCAAAGCATCGGCCACTACATTGGCATTCCACTAATGGTACAAGATATTGATATCATAGTCCTTTAGCAGCTCCAACCATCTCTGCTGCCTCAATTTGAGATCCTTCTGTTTAAACAAGTGCTGGAAACACCTCACAAGACATACCATACAAATAATGCCTCCAAATCTTCAACGCGTGAACAATAGAAGCCAACTCTAGTTCATGAACATGGTAGTTCTTCTCATGGGGCTTCAACTAACGAGAAGCATAATCAATCACTCTACCCTCCTGCATCAACATACCCAATACCAACCCTCGAAGTATCACAATACACTGTATATGAACCTAAAGCTTATGGC
The DNA here is from genome assembly GCF_000393655.2 of Nicotiana sylvestris. Taxonomy (NCBI): domain Eukaryota; kingdom Viridiplantae; phylum Streptophyta; class Magnoliopsida; order Solanales; family Solanaceae; genus Nicotiana; species Nicotiana sylvestris. The sequence continues at coordinate 177,991,601 of NC_091062.1, forward strand.
AAAACTAACACTAGAGTTGTGGTCAAGGCAGTCTTGAGCTTCTGAAAGCTCACCTCACACTCATCCGACCACTTGAATGGAGCACCCTTTTGAGCCATTTTGGTCAAGGGTGATGCAATAGATGAGAATCCTTGAACTAACCGACGGTAATAACCCGCCAAACCAAGGAAGCTGCGAATATCTGTGGCTGAGGACTGTTTGGGCCAACTTTGAACCACCTCTATCTTCTTCGGATCAACCTGAATACCCTCACTGGACACTACGTGCCCCAAGAAAGCCATTGAACTGAGCCAAAACTCACACTTGGAGAACTTTGAATAAAGTTTCTCCTCCCTCAACCGCTGCAATACAACTCTCAATTGCTCGGCGTGCTCCTCCTAACTACGCGAGTATACCAGAATATCATCAATGAATACTGTTGCGCCCCCTTTTTCTAAAAGCAAAATCGGGTTCATGACATTTGGGAAGACAACTCGTTCCCTCTTGGGAATTGGGTTTTTAGGTTGAAGAGTTACCACCTAATGATTAAAGTGCATTAGGACACTAAATAAGAGTTCGAGTTAAAAAACCAGAGTTCAGGTAAGGGCTAGAAATTATCTCGAGAGGAAGGTGTTAGGAACCCCCCAAGATCCACTAGTGTGGTTCCCGGACATGCTACAATTGTGACTTTCAATAACAAGTAAGCAAATAAAAATCTCAAGTAGAAGGGGGTTTTCACATAATACTGCAAGCAAGTTGAGAGTTTGGCGAAAGTAAAGAAAGCAGAAATTTTAAAGAAATAGTTTGAGAATAAAATAAACAAATAAAGGAAAGGGGGTCCTAGGTTTACAAATAATATGGATCACCTCAATGCAATACCCGGTAATCACTCCTCAGAAGAGGGGTTACATGTGGTATTAGCACACCGGTCATCATATCCATATCTACCATTTCTCACCCTGTTAAGGTATTAAGCGCGGAATAGTATCGTTACTTATTGCATGCTAGTACCCGCCCCAATCCTATCACCGGAGGCATTTGGGACTACTAGTACTAAAGGGAAGGGAGATTTGGCTTTTCAGAGTTTTAAAAGGATAAAATTTGGGGGACAATCAAAACACATAAGCAATTAGGAGAAAAACAAATAGCAGTTAAGGCTCAAACAAGCCTCCTCACTCAGAGGAGCAAATATATAGCATGACTTCAAATACTGGTTATGGTCTAAATTAAAGCGTTAGGATAGGCTGATTTATCACATATTTCTTAGATGAGAAGTCCAAATTAGGCCTCCACTAGTTGTAATTATCAAAGACTGATGCAGTTAATTAATTACCTAATGGCTTGCCTAGGTGAACCTATAGGCATGATATCTAACGATGTTTACTCTGATTTTAAAGAAGGCTTACTGATTATATATATATATATATATATATATATATATATATATATATATATATATATATATATATAAAAGATCTGCAGATATTAAACGACATTACTACTGATTTTAGACTTGTAAACGATTCAGATTTAGTTAATTACTCATATAGGCATGCTTTCTAAGCGTCGTTGGTTTAAAACAATTATGAAAGTGCAGGAGTCCTATAGACATGGTATCTAGGATGCATTTTGTTATTTTTAACCTATAACTGTTTGCCTAATGATGGAGGTATGAGAAAACCTATAATCATGATTTCTATATGCAGAAGTGCAGAAAAACCTACAGACAAGATTTCTATATGATATGCAGAAGTGCAGAAAATTATAGGCGGGATTTCTATATGATATGTAGAAGTGCAGAAACTTATAGGCAGGATTTCTATATGATATGCAGAAGTGTAGAAACTTATAGGCGGGATTTCTATAAGATATGCAGAAGTGCAGAAACTTATAAGCAGGATTTCTAATGCAAAAGTGCAGAAACTATATGCAGGATTTCTATATGAAATGCATAAGTGCAGAACTTGTAAATAGTAACACCTGTGAGCATGTTGTCTACCCTTTGCATACATAAATGACCCTTCCCTTTTTTACTTAGAACCCCAGAAGTTATTATAAAATATTGCAGACCAGAATGAATCAAGAAAAGTAAAATTACATCAGAAATTTAAGCTATAACCAAGGAGCCTAATTCAGACTCAAGGTCTAACAATATGAGATGAACCAACTTCCAGGATCAGTTTTCTAAAGCCTTTATCTCATTTGGGATGTGTCAAAGTTCCCTAAGAGCCTCAAGTGGACTCCGGGTAGTGCTTACACCCCAAATATATTGCAGACTTAAGCAAGTGTAGTGTGGAAGAGCCAGCTCTCAAATGTCCAAGTTCAGAGGGAACTCAAGGTCCCAAAGCAAGGCTCATAGGAGGGGGCAAAACTTAGAATCTAAGAGAGATTGAAAATGCATAGAGGGGATTTAGGGGAAGGCCATGACAGGCTGGTGGTCATGCCCAACAATTAGGAGTGCTAGCACACCCCTGACCAGCCTGTTAGCCAAAGTTGGGAGTTAGGATCCATTGAGGATCAGTTCAGGCCTAAGCAGCAACTTGGATGCTGTTAGGCCATGAACCTTAACTCAAACACATAGAAGGAAGTGGGGGTATAGGGAATTCATAACAAACAGCAGATGCAAAGAAACAAAAATTTACATAGTTAACATTAATCACTGAACATGAACAACAAAGTAAACAAGCTTGCAGAAACTGTAAATAAACACATAGGGGAGTGAGGCAGAAAAGTTAAATTAGAACATATCAGTTTCAGGGAAAACAAACAAGTAAAAGCAGTCTTGAGAAAGCCAAGTTGCAAGCAAACAGTTCCAAAAGATCTCAGAAAGAGTAGAATGTTGTAAGAGTATTGAACTCAAAGCAGTATTGTAAGTATGTAAGTAAGTTGAAAGTATTGAACTAAAGGCTCGAGGTCTTCAACTTGAAGTAGTGGTGTAAAAGTATTGAATTGGAAGTGTGTTAAAAGTGCGGAAGGGTAGTCCCTTTTATAGTGCAGAGAAGCAAGTAAGAAAGGTAAGAAAATAACTTGCAATCAATCACATAGAATTTTCCTTCAGTTAAGGGATTTGATTTCAAATGGGTAGAAGACATTTAAGGAATAAAATTTTGATTAAGACCTTTTCAAAGTAGCTCAAAAGGGGTAAATACATAGAAGTTTATTTAAGGAAAAGCTCAGTGGTACACGGCTTGGAAAAAATAAGGAAAGGGAATCAATCAAACAGCCAGGGAAATCAAAGTTACAGGTTTAATCTTGAATGAACCAAGTCAGGAAAGGTAAAGAAGGTTCAATTATAGAGAATCAGTAATAATCAGTCAGGACTCATTAAAAGGAATTCGAAATCAATCAATTAGTCGGTAAAGACCTTTTGAAAGAAGAGTTCCCATATATAAAGCACACAAACATGTGAATCAAGAAGTTATATAGAAGAGAGTTTACTCAAAGAGAGGTTCAGAATCATGAGCAAGAAAGGGTACAAGTCCAGTTTGCAGACTCACAATGAGTTTGAGAGTTTAGGGTCCCAAAGTGGAACCCTAACTCGCACAAATTCAAAATTGCCAAGAAACCCCCAAATCCTAGGGTTTCGTAGAGATGAGAAACCAATTAATTGAAACATGCTCAGAAGCCTCTTTCAAAGACTTATGAGAAACAAACAGACATGATACAAGAAAGAAAGCTAATTTGAGGTCATAGAGAACATATTTGAGAAACTTGGAACTTAAACAAGTTCAGAAAAGAAGAGGTGATACAGGCTTAAATTAAAACAGAGGAAACATGTTCAGCAAGAATGCAAACAGAGTCTAATAGAGCAAACAAAAAATCAAAAAAAACTCAATAGTAAGCACATATAGTAGAAGAGTAAGGGAAACATAACAAGGATTAACAGGAGTAACAGGTATAGTAGAAAAAGAAGAGTAGGAGAACAGTACACGCGTAGTAAAAGAAGCCATACGAGCATAGAGAAGAGCCTCGAACAACTTAGGGTTTTGGAGAAACCCTAGAAATGAGAAAGGCTTGGAAGAAAAATCAGATCCTGAGTCGAAGAGGTGAGGAATCAGGCTCCTGAGGCTTGAATGTGCCGGAGCATGGCCAGAGAAGCTATAGAAATGAAGATTTGAGAAGATCTGGAAGATCCATCGAAGTCAGCCTTCAAAACCTCGAACACCCAAGGTATAATGATGGAGAGGGGTGAGTACAGACCGTCCATGGCCTGAGAAGTCAGGGATTCCGGTGAAAACATGGTGAAATAAGGTAGGAGGAGGCTAGGGTTTCGAAGAGCTGATGAGAGGATTTGAGAGCGTTTGGGATTCAAAGGCGGTGGGTCAGGTGAGAATGAGGGATATTAGGGTAGATCGTTTGGTTTAATTATGGAAGGGTGAGTTATGGCCGTTGATCTTGTGTGATCAACGACCCAGATTTAAGAGGGTAGGTGAGAACCGGGTAAGGGTCATTTGGATCGGGTTGGGGGTTTGGTCAAATTAAAAAATTGGCTGGTCCAAATGGGTTAAGATTGGGTCAAATAATGGTTAAAATTGAAAGGCAAAAAGGCTGTATTTGAAATGGAAGGAGGCTAGATGTTAAATAGCTAGTTTTCCCTTTTATTTTATAAAAATAGTAAAAAAAAATAATTTTAAAAGAAAACTAAAAGTACTGATCCAATTAATAATATAAATATTAATTTAAAAATAGTAGAAATAATTTTACAATTATAAAATGCTATTAATCTTAAAGTAAGCTAGAATTGCAATTATATGCAATTTAGCTTTTAAAATATCAAATAAAATTTGTAAAAATATACAAAAATCACCTTAACTATATTTTGGTATAAATATGAGAATAAGATAATTTATTCACCAAAATGATAATCTTGGGAATAATTATTGGTTTTTGTACTGCTAAAGTGGACAATAAATTGATTTTAAAATCGTTTTTTAAAAAAATTAGAAAAAATACCAAAACACTTGGGCATGCTTATATATGCTATATTGAAAGTATTTTGTATATAAAAATACATAGGGAAAAATTGGGTATCAACAAATACAATGACAAATGAGTCGAGATAAGGCTGAAACACGATGTTCATCAAATGCATGAATGTTGTTGGGGCATTTGTCAGCCCAAAAGAGATCACAAGGAACTCATAATGACCATATCGGGTCCTGAAAGTTGTCTTAAGAATATCCGAGTCCCTGATCTTCAACTGGTGATACCTTGAAAGAAGATCAATCTTGGAGAACACTCTCGCTCCCTGAAGCTGGTCAAATAAATCATCGATACGAGGCAAATGATACTTGTTCTTGATTGTAACTTTGTTCAACTGCCTGTAATCAATGCACATTCTCATTATTCCATCCTTCTTCTTCACAAATAGAATAGGCGCACCCCAAGGCGATACACTAGGCCGAATAAACCCCTTATCAAGGAGTTTCTAAAGCTGCTCCTTCAACTCCTTCAACTCCGCTGGTGCCATATGATACGGTAGAATAGAAATGGGCTGAGTGCCCAGCACCAAATCAATACCAAAGGCAATATCCCTATCCGATGGTATGCCCCACAAGTCTGCAAGAAACACATCCGAAAAGTCCCTCACTACCGGGACCGAATCAATGGTAGGAGTCTCTACACTCACATCCTTAACAAAAGCTAAGTATGAAAGACAATCTTTCCCAACCATCCGTTGAGCCTTCAGAAATGATATCACCTTACTGGGAACAAAATCAGTCGAACCTCGCCACTCAATTTGTGGCACACCCGGCATAGCCAACATCACTGTCTTAGCATGACAGTCCAAAATAGCACGGAATGGAGATAGCCAATCCATGCCTAATATCACATCAAAGTCAACCATACAAAGCAACAGAAGGTCCACTCGGGTCTCCAAACCCCCAATAGTCACCATACATGACCGATATATGCGGTCCACAATAATAGTATCGCCCATCGGAGTAGATACACAAACAGATGAAACAAGAGACTCACGGGGTGTATCCAAATAACGAGCAAAATATGATGACACATATGAAAAAGTGGAACCAGGATCAAATAACACAAAGGCATCTCTGTGGCAAACTGAGACAATACCTGTAATCACAACATCTGAAGCAATAACATCGGGTCTAGATGGGAGTGCATAGAAACGGGCCTAACCACCACCTGATTGACCTCCCCCTCTATGGAAACCCCTAGTTGACTGTCCTCCACCCCTAGTTGGTTGGGTGTGCGATGAAGTAACTGGTGCTGAAGTCGATGGATGACTTATCTACTGAGATGAAACCCCAAGACGTTTAGGACACTATCTCCACATACATGCCGACTCTCCACACTCATAACAACCCCCTAGTGCTGGAGACGGGGACTGAAGGGAACCCCTAGCACCGGGATGACTAGTAGAAGAACCTGGCATGGAAAAGCCCTGAACTAATGGAGCACGGGATGAACTCTAGGCCGGAAGGGCACTAAGTAAGGAATGGCCATGATGAGAACTATGAGAACCATGGCCCGATAATGCCCCACGATAACCTAGGCGAGCTGACTGAGCATACCTGAATGGACGACCTCTACCGTGCTGAAACTGACCCCCATAAGGAGTACCACTAAATCCACCCTGACCACGAGGCCTCTTAGCCTCCCTCTCAACCCTCTCCTAATCACGAACCATCTCAATCTGTCGAGCTATGTCAATAACCTCATCAAAGGTAGCACCAGATACTCTCTCTCTAGTCATAAGCAACCGAAGCTGAAAACCGAGGCCATCTATAAATCTCCTAATCCTCTCTCGATCTGTGGGAACCAACCAAACCACATGATGAGCCAACTCGAAGAACCTCATCTCATACTGTGTAATAGACATATCACCCTGATGAAGCTGCTCGAACTTCCTGTGCAGCTCCTCTCGGCGAGACTGAGGTACAAACTTCTCCAGAAAGAGAACGGAGAACTGTTGGCAAGAAAAGGGCGCTGCGCCAACCAGCCTATGCCTCTCGTAAACCTTCCACCAACTAAGTGCAGCCCCAGAGAACTAGAAAGTAGTGAATGAGACCCCACTGGTCTCCAGAATACCTGTGGTCCGAAGCATCTTCTAACACTTATCCAAGAAACCCTGAGCATCCTCGCCCTCTGCACTACTAAAAGTCGGAGGCTTAAGTCTACCAAACCTCTCCAATCTGCGCTACTCGTCCTATGGAATAATAGGAGCTACATAGTCCTGAGCAGCTATAACAGGTTGGGCTGGAGGTGCCCTCGGTGTCTGAAGTCCCTGCACAACCTGCTCAGGTGTGCGAGTGGCGGGAGTCTGAGTGCCTCCCCTGGTATATACAGCCGTAGTAACTGAGACTACCTGAGCCAGGACAGTGCACAATGATAGAATCTGGGCCAGGGCCTCCTAAAGGCCTGGAATCACAATAGGCACAGTTGGTGACTGAGCTGGTACTGCTGGAGCGTCCGCAATTGGGACCTGATCCTGAATTGGGGCGGCAGGTGGATCTACAGGTGCTGCCCTTGCTACTGTGCGAGCTACACCCCCGCCCCTACCACAGCCTCGACCGCATCCTCAGCGTCTAGTAGCCCCAGCTGATGGTACTAGTGGTCGTCTATCCTGATCGGTAGCACGTGTCCTCACCATCTGTAAGAGAATAAAATAACAGAAGTTTAGTTATCGGAATTAACAGATTCACACGATAGGAATTCAAGAATATGAAGTTTTTCCTAAAGATTCTGCAACCTCTCGAGGATAAGTATAGACGTCTCTGTACCGGTCCGCAAGACTCTACTAAACCTGCTCATGACTGGTGAGACCTATATAACCTAGGCTCTGATACCAACTTGTCACGACCCTAAACCGACCCGGTCATGATGGCGCCTATCGTGAAACTAGGCCAGCCGACACAATTCCCAAATCAAACTATTATTTTATAAAAATCATTTTAAGCCATTAATTAACAAGAAATCTTATAGTATAAGTCTAAATAATCAGTGCGGAATAAATACACAAGCCCGACATCGGGGGTGTCACAAGTCACGAGCAACTACAACTCTATCTCAATACAATAAAGTCTAACAAAGTCTGGAAGGCAATACTAAATAAATCTAAGGAAGATATGATAGAGAGAAACATGGCTACGAACGCCATGCAGCTAACTTGTCGACTCTGAAATCCTGCTGAATGGACAATCAATACTCATTATCGCGACCTGCAACTCCTGGATCTGCACACAAGGTGCAGGGAGTAATGTGAGTACACTAACTCAGTAAGTAATAAAAGTAAATAAAAGCTGAGCAGTAAGAAAACACATAATTTCACATCAAAACACAAAAAAATACAGTACATTGCCCAAAACAATACAGAAATCATTGTCTCGTAAAACAAGCTCAGTTTCAGTAAAACCTTTCCTTTGAAAACATCTTTCAATAGTTTCAAACGAGTGATGAAAATAGTGAGTAAAAATGATAGAAATGTAAACAGTCCATCGAGCAAAACATGTACCATAAACCGTCCCTCGGGAAAAATATCAACAGATCTAGCCCCTCGGGCTACCTCACAATCACTCGTATCAGCCCCTCGGGAAATAATGTGAATCAATAACAGCCCCTTGAGAAATATCACATCACTCACATTGGGTACCCACGCTCACTAGGGGTGTTCAGACTCCGGAGGTGCTCCTACAGCCCAAGCGCTATCACAAGCCATCTTGTGGCATAATAAATAAGGCCCTCGACCTCTCATATATCACAAATCAGTACAACATGATGCGGCGCACAACCCGATCACATATTATCCTCACAACATAGGCCCTCGGCCTCACTCAATCAGAAACCTCTCAAGCCATTCACGCAAACAGTGAAACATAATGCTCAGCCCAAACTATCATTTAAGGTATTAAAACGAAGTAAATATGGCTGAGTTATGAAATCAGTAAAACACAGCATGACTGAGTACAAATATTAAGTTAAAACAGTAAGGAATAGTAGTAAAAAGCCCCTAAGGGTCCAAAATAGTTGGCACGAGGCCCAAATATGGCATTCAGCCCAAGACATAGTAATACTTTCCAAAACACAATAGTATCAAATAGTTTTCAATCAAATACGCGACTTAATAGCGGTACGGGATGGACCAAGTCAAAATACCCAATGGTGCACACCCCCACGCTCGTCATCTATCATGTGCGTCACCTCAAAGTAGCACCACGATGTGAAATCCGAGGTTTCATACCCTCAAGACAACATTTACAATCTTTACTTACCTCAAACCGGTCCAAACTCTAACCCATGATGCCTTTGCCTCTCGAACAGCCTCCAAATACTCCTAATTACCAAAATCGGTTTCATATCATTAATACACACTAAAGGAACAAAGCCGAAGCGAAAATAATCAAATTAACTCAAAATTCCCAAAATTGGCCAAACCCGACCCCTGGGGCCACATCTCGAAATTTGATAAAAATTACATCACAAGAATCCTTATCCTCCCACAAGTCTATACATACTAAGAACATCAACATTGGACCTCAAATGGCCCCTCAAATCTCCAATCAAAACTCTCCAACTACAAGCCCTAATTCTCCACTTTTAGCCCTTAAGTCCCACTAATTTCATGTCTAATTAGTTATAAATCACTATAGAATCGAGTATTGAGTTCAAAAACCTTACCTCCAAGTGTTTCCCCTCGAATCCCTCTTCAATCAAAGCCGTTCATAAATGGTGAGAAATGAGCTAAAAATCACGAAGATGGCTTTTTATACATTCTGCCTAGGTGCTCCCTTCATCGCGAACGCGGTCAAAGCCTCGCATTCGCGAAGTACAAAAAATCCACTGTTTAAATTTCCTCTATCGCGAATGCGAGTACCCTCTCGCAAACGCGAAGCTTCACCTGCCATAGCCTTCGTGAACGCGTTGCCCTCCACGCGAACGCGTCGAAGAAATCCTTGGGGTTCAGCTGATCCATCATTCCTCTTCAGGAACGCGTTCTACTCCTCACGTTCACGATCTTTCCACTGGACACACCTTCGCGAACGCGAGTTTTCCTTCGTGAACGCGAATAATAAATCTCTGCAACAAAAATACCAGAAAATCTTCTATCTTTCCAAAGTCCAAAATGATCTGTTGGGCATCCGAAACATACTCGAGGCCCTCGGGACCTCAACCAAACATACCAACACATCCCATAACATCATTCAAACTTAGTCCAGCCTTCTAATCACTCAAAACAATACCAAAACACTTAATCAACCTCGGATTCAAGCCTAAGAACTTATAAACTTTCAAATTTCACAAATGACGCTGAAACCTATTAAATCACCTCCGAATGACCTAAAATTTTGCACACACATCCCAAATGACACAACGAACCTACTCCAACTTCAGGAATTCCAATCCGACCTCTATATCAAGATTTTCACTACCAACCAAAAAATGCCAAATTTTCAATTTTGCCAATTCAAGCCTAAATCTACCACGGACCTCCAAAAATACATTCCGATCACTCTCCTAAGTCCCAAACCACCTAACGAAGCTATCCAAACCATCAGAATTCATATTCGAGACCTTCTCCACATAAGTCAATATCCGGTTGACTTTTTCAACTTAAGCTTACTCAAAAGAGACTAAGTGTCTCATTCCTCTCCAAAACCACTCTGCACCCAAACCAACCAACTGAACAACACATAAAAAAACATAAATGGGGAAAATGGAGTGGTAACTCATGAAACGATCGGCCGGGTCATTACACTTTATTTCTAGTTCAAATTGCAGTAGGCATTTTAAATTGTACCTTTTAGTTTTCTTAGGAACAAATTGTACTAGGTACATGAGTTGTATCATTTAAGTTAGAGTTAACTTAAAGTAGTCGCAACAACTTGTGGCGTGTTGCTATAAGGGTTAGAGTTAATTCTTAGGTTTGCAAGAGGTTGTAAACTCGAGTTGTATCTTTCAAGTTAGAGTTAACTTGAAGTAGTCGTAATAGCCTATGGCGTGTTGCTACAAGGGTTATAATTAATCCTTAGGTTTGCATGATTTTGTAAACTGTGTTGTTAGCTCAGAGTTGTCGTGAAGTCTTTGGGAAAAATCCTACTGGGTAGTAGGTCATAGTTTTTTTACTTTTTGAGCCGGATTTCCATGTAGAAATTCTTATATACTTTACTTTTTGCATTATTTATTCCGCAACTATAGTGTAAGGAACGTATAGAATAACCAGGTCCTTTAATAAACTAGTACATACGAAAATTCGGCACCACACAAATTTTCCTCTCTCTTTCTCTTGTGTGGTATTGAAGTATAAAACATCAAGTAGTAAAAGGCTTTTTCTGCCGAGATTATTGATCATTGGAAAGTTAAACTTATAATACCATTCTTTCATTCTTTCGTTCTTATTCTGATATCATTTGTTGTATATCATCGGTGTGACATTATAACGACTCAATTGGTTGTTTTGAGCATTTGTACTTCGCTCGGTAGTTTGGGGGCACGAGTAGCTCTATATGATGTATTAGGACTTGTGTGCAAAATTTGGGTTCATTCCAAGTTGATTTGATATAATTCGGCGTGAGTTTTTGGAAGTCAAAATTTTGAAAGTTCATTAAGTTTGATTTGAGGTGTATCTCGTTGTTTCGATATTGTTATGTGTGTTTTGAGGCCTCAAGTAGGTCCGTATTATGATATAAAACTTTTTGGTATGTTTAGATGGGGTCCTCAGGGGCTTAGGTGAGTTTTGGGTAGGTTTCGGTTGTGTTGCGCTCGTTTTTCTTATGGTTCGACGTCGTTTCTTCAAACATAAATGGTACCACATTGAACAAATGAGCTCCGATTTCTGTTTTTATTGAAGCATTAGATCCGTGTCGTAATTACGGAGCCATAGAAAAAAGAATCATCAAATTTGGACATCGTATGCGGATTTTATGGTCATTTTACTAAGAATTAGGTTGCCAGACTTTTCAGATTAATTACGAAATTGTCACTGTTATGTATTTAAAAATCTGCACTATTTCCAAATATTGAAACCAACATATCTCCTTCAATAAGGTCAAATGGAGTGATTCAAGAGCCTAACTTGACTAGAATTTCACAAGGAATCCATTGGAGGTATCAAAAATGAGTTTCGAGAAGATCTTTTGGCACAAGAAACGAGGCAGAACAGTGTTAAAATGAGGGTTTAATGCATTTAATATATTTTTGAGTTGAGGAACTCGAAATTGGGCAATTTTTTAGGCTCTTTTCAGCATATGAATTGGGTTACGAGCCATTCAGAGGTCAGAACGCACGTGATGGGATTCTTGGAGCATCGCTTGGCTTGCTTAGTGTCGGAATTGGCTTGTTTAAGATAAGTAACTCTTCTAAGCTTAGTGCTGAGGGTATGAAATCCCAAACTACATTTTATGTGATTGATATTGAGGTGACACACATGCTAGGTGATGGGCATGTGGGCGTGCACCTAGTGAAATGGGACTCTATTGTTCCTATGGCCTTGTATAGTGGCCCTATTTTGTTGATATTTGTGTTTTCATCATGTGATAAAGTAATTGAGCTGTCAATCATGCTAAATATTATGTTTAGGCTTTATGCTGATATTGTGTGTATCCATAATGGTTATATCTTACTGTCATCTCACTGATTTCCATAGATATTTTATACTAAGTCAGATTCATACATTCATATCGTATCTCAGTCTCAGCTGTTGTTGTTGATGCATCATATCATTGTTGTCAGGCTAGTTTCATGACATTTTGAGCCTGTGAGCGAGACTAGAGAGAGTGATGACTAAGTGAGGCCGAGGGCCTGATTGTGGGGATATAAATATATAGATGGATCGGGTTGCACGCCGCAACAATATATATATATATATGGATCAGGCTATACGCTGCAATGATATATGGATCAGGCTGCATGCCACAACGATATTGGGATGGGCTGCACGCCATAACAATATAGCGCTTGGGCTGTAGGAGTCCCTCCGGAGTCGTTACAACCCCAGTAAGTACAATTGACTATATATATGGATCGGGCTGCATGCCGCAGAAGTTATTATACAGCGCTAAGTGATTTAGTGTGATAAGTATTGAGCTTAGTAAGAGAGGATGCAAGTTAATGAGATTGAGTACTATGAGAGTGTGAGTACATGTTTCATCTCTGAAATACATGGCATTCACATGCATACATGACATACATGCATAGAGATGCATTCTTCCTCGTGCTATATAGTATCACGTCATTCATGACTTATTATATACATTGATATGTGGGTATGGAGAGGCACTTTATACTTGTTATTTGGAAAGAAATGAAACATTTTATTTATTGTGGAAAGGATATTTGGAAAATTACAGTTTTTAAACGTACTCGTACTTTTGGTATTTTCGGTAAGAGATCTGGGATTTTCTTTCACTGAGATATTTGAAAAGCATGACCATTTTCTGGAACTGTAAACGAGCTGAGTATTTTGAGATATCTCTTTTATACTTGTATTTATGTTGTTATGAACTATTGTGGAAATATTGGATTTGGACCCGATCTTGTGTTAGTTCATCACTGCTTTCAACCTGAGGTTAGGTTTGTTACTTTTTGAGTACATGGGATCAGTTGTACTCATACTGCACTTCCTAAACAGTGCGTGCAGATCCCGGATGCCGATGTTGCTATGTTCGATGGTTGCTAGATTTGAAGGCATATCCGCATTCCTGCTATAGCTGCCTCTTGTTCACGGTAGCCTTAGACTATAAAATTCTATTTATGTACTTTTCAAATAGACTATGTAATTGTTCCATTGTTGCTTTGTAAACTCCATTCGTAGAAGCTCATGATTTTTTTTAAAGTTAAATGAAACTGGATAATTGTTAATTGTCTTACCTGGTGGGTTGGGTTAGGTGCCATCACGACTGGTAGATTTTGGGTCATGACAAGTTGGTATCAGAGCTCTAGGTTCATAGGTTCGACAAGTCATGAGCAAGTGTCTAGTAGAGTCTTGCAGATCGGTATGATGACGTCTATATCTATCTTTGAGAGGCTACAAGATATTTAGGATATACTTCCCATCTTTCTTTCCTTATCGTGCGACACTGATTCAGCTTGAAGCATGATTCTTTGAATTCCTTCCATGCATTCGTATGCACATGTAAGCTCTCGCTATCAGCTGTACATCGACCGCTTGTAATTCATGGAAGAGGTGCGAGATGTAATTTCGATATTGCTGATGATGGGCCAGTCAGGAGAACTTGAGGCTGAGTTTTGACTGTGGTTTGAGAACATAGGTGTTGATTGTGTGAGCACGTGCTTTTGGATTTATATGTACGACAATGTCCCTATTTGTAGAATTTATGGCTAGATGGCTACGTGATGAGTATGATGTGATTGCGAGATGTGTTCATATGGTTGAATGTGACGAGAAGGGTCTACTTGGAGTGTAGAAATAACTATTTGGTGCTTGATTTCCATCTTGATTTAATGTATAGTCCCGTGTTATGGGTGTGTTAAAGGGTCTTTTCATGTTGATTAGTTGAAGAGTGAAGTAGATTTCATGTTGCTATATGAGTTCAGACTCAGAAATATTAACTGATTGTGTAATGTTTATGATCGTGGAAGGGTATAGAGAGAGGTCGGTTTGAGGCAAAGCAGGTGGGCTATCTCCTGCGGGGTATCCTGAGGTTTGTGTGATCCCTATGATTATTTGTTGGGAGTTCTCTTTTACCAGTGAAATATGTGTTGTAATTTGAGTTTAGATCGCTTATGAGAATGTGCTTGACTATTTCGAGGATGAATATGAGATTTGCAAATGATTTGAGGTATTATATGGTTTGTGTTGCATGAACTTATGGAGGATTTAGTTGAATCTCACTGCAACATTATATCTATAATAAAGTATGGGCATTGGGAGTTATGGTGTGTTTTGATCTACGGCTTTGAGCCAAGTGGGATAGTCCGCTATTGATAAGTTGATTTCACGGTTATGTGTTGTATTGGTTTCGGTTTGAGGTATACTTGTGAATTAGTTATGTTCTGTAGAGGGTGAGATCGAGGATGACTTGAGTAAAGGAAATTCTGGGTAAACGTTATGAGTATATGAGAATCACGGAACAATTGTTATTGGTGAAGAATGTAATGTGTATGGAGCAGGAATATATTTGGTTGCATTAAAGTGGAGTTACTTCCTTGTGTGTTGGAGTGCTAATGGGGCACCGGTCATTCGATCCATTTGGTCGGTCTAATTGAGATTTGAGCAGCGTGGAAGACTCTCAAGAATGGTTCAAATGAATTAAAGATTTGAGCATGGCAATTGGGAATCTGCAGGATGTGTATTTGGCTAGAAACTGAGATTCGTATTGGAGGATGTCGGGACTTGTGGCATTTCTATATCATTATGGATTCTACATATCAGTATTAGGAAGGCTAAGGTAATGGCTTTAATGCAGAAGGTCTCTTCTGAGTGGGTATCTCGGTTGTGGTACTTTTAGGGTGATTAAGAGAGCATTCATCGGCTTATGAGCCTTAGGGCAGTATGGTTTATGCTAGGGTCTCGTGTGGTGAGTCTTGGTTGAGGATTGTGGTATTATGGAAATGAGAAGTATCAATTTGAAGGTAATTCAGAAGGAACTAGGATAAATAGGATAGCTTGGTAGTAGGTTGCATCGGCATAGTAATGGATGTGATTGGCTCTTTTGGTCCTTATGAGGTAGTGAGTTTCTACAGGTGTTTTGTGGAGGTACTCTTGGGTTTTGGTGGCCTGCATGGCTTGGTTGAGTTAGATAGATTCAGTTCTGATTGTTTATTTATGTGCAAATGGGTTTCGGAGAGTTGTCGATGGTTTCTACCATGGTTTGAGATGTATATTTTCTACTGGTGTGAGGAGCATGTGATGTATAATGATTTTCTTCGGATAAAATCAAATGGATAGTTCTTGGCTAATTGAGTGAGTAGTTTCTTGTGACTCGGAGTGGATTACGAATTTCTCGTATTTTTTGTATGATGACATAGTATATGCAATGTGTTGTATAAGATTGAGATTTGCATGTGTAAGATCACAGTTCAGTTTTGAAGGGGAAGTCATGAGTCCTTAGGCAACATGGACAGTTTCAGATGACTAGGTAAATAACATTACTATTTGGTATGGCTTGATGAGAGTATATATTTCAGAAGGGGGGATGTGTTTTAATTTATAGATACTTCATTGGTATTGTGGCACTCTCCTAGTTGATCGACTGCTGGTGTTCAAATTTTTCTTTGTGGCACAGAAGAATTATAGAGCTATTCCTTGCAGGATGATCGTGTATGAGAGATGTGTTAGACATTCAGGCAGTGGAGTTGGGATCAGATATGGTGGTTCATATGTTCTATGGATTTGGAAACTGAGAGCTCTTAGGAGTAGATTGTTGCATGGTTGTGTACTGTGAAGTGTGGCAGAAGCTAGCCAGATGATAGTATGTGTTATGATTCAGTCATTGTAGACTTTCGAAGGATTATTTATCTATTTGTGGGTGACCGGAGTTTATTTGGGGGTCCATTGGTAGGTCCAATTAGGATGTGTATTCTATACCGAGTCGGATTGGTTGGCTTCATACTGCTATTGCTAAGGGATGTGCCATTTGGTTGTTGTTGAGCTTATTCGTGTTTTGAAATGATCTATGAGTTACTCTTTTATGCCACAAGGAGTTTTGATTTGTTGATTATATGAACATATAGTGCGGTTCTATTTGAGCTTTATAGCGGAATTTGAGCGAGATGAGTATTTAGATATTGTATGATTGATTGAGTGTTGGCTATGTTCTTTCCTGATTGTGGTATTGTGTTATTTGCTCTCCGTGGTTACGATGATGCAATTTGGGTGCTTGATGTCGAATTTTGCGTGGTTATTGATTTTGAGCAGGGTGGATCGAGGTACATAATATGGACTAGCATTTGGATGGGTTACACATTGTAGCGGAGTTATGTTGAGACTGATCTTTTGTGTTAGATTCGTATGTTTTGGTTATATGATGTGTGATAGGTTCTTAGCATTGCTTTGTAGCGGTACATGTTGAGCTTGCGAGATAGTTCCTTCGTCTGAGTCATTTTCCATGATTGAGTACATTTGGAATGTTGCTTATTGGTGCACAAATTGCACGAGTTGCGGCATTAGACTGTATTAATATGCCATGTCATGAGAGTGATTATATTAGATGGGATGAGGTCATCGTACATAGAATGGGTGCTATCGGATCAGACTGCGGTATATTTGGAAGGATATTGATGCTGATCAGCTTAGAAGTTTGTTATAGTTCCTATCAAAAGAGAGAGAGTTTCACAACTTGTTGGTCTGACGAATGTTTATGAGTTTATGCCTATTTCTTTCATTGTTGGCAGTATATGAAGGTGTTAGAATGAGGCTCTGTTTGATAAGAGGTTTATTACCAGTATTAGGTTGTTCTGAGCAGCTACTGTGATTAGAAGTTATCGCTATGAGTGTTTAAGTTATATGGTATATCATGTGATTTCATTATTGAGTTATGTTTATGGCTTGATACATCTTGTTCAGACTTATACAGTGTGTAGATGCGAGATTTTGATCTTATAGAAAATTTTGGATGTGGAAATTGGATTCGAAGGCTTATGGGCTAGGTTGGATTAAGAAATTTCAGTCATGTTGTGTTATCAGATCTATATGGGATAGGATGACGTGGGATCACCCCCGGGTATGTGCATAGTGAGGTTACACGACAATTTGGCGGCTTTTGAAACAACTCTAGGCACGTTCGAGGATGAACGTATGTTTAAGTGAGGGAGAATATAACGACCTGACCGGTCATTTTGAGCATTTGCACTTCACTCGGTAGTTTGGGGGCACGAGTAGCTCCGTATGATGTATTAGGACTTGTGTGCAAATTTGGGTTCATTCCGAGTTGATTTGATATGTTTCGGCGTGAGTTTTTGGAAGTCGAAAGTTTGAAAGTTCATTAAGTTTGATTTGAGGTGCATTTCGTCGTTTCAATATTGTTATGTGTGTTTTGAGGCCTCGAGTAGGTCCGTATTATGATATGAAACTTTTTGGTATGTTTAGACGGGGTCCCGAGGGACTCAGGTGAGTTTCGGATAGGTTTGGGTTGTGTTGCGCTCGTTTTTCTTATATTTCGACGTCGTTTCTTCAAGCATATATGATACCACATTGAACAAATGAGTTCCTATTTCTGTTTTTATTAAAGCACTAGATCCGTATCGTAATTATGGAGTCATAGCAAAAAGAATCGTCAAATTTGGACATCGTATGAGAATTTTATGGTCATTTTACTAAGAATTGGGTTGCTAGATTTTTCAAATTAATTACGACATTGCCACTGCTGCGTATTTAAAAATCTGCACTATTTTCAAATATTGAAACCAACATATCTCCTTCAATATAAGGTCAAATGGAGTGATTCAAGAGCCTAACTTGACTAGAATTTCACAAGGAATTCATTGGAAGTATCAAAGTGATTTTTGAGATATTTTGGCACAAGAAACGAGGTAGAATAGTGTTAAAACGAGTGTTTTATGCATTTAATATATTTTGAGTTGGGGAGATCGGAATTGGGCAATTTTTCGAGGCACTTTTAAGCATATAAATTGGGTTTCGATCCATTTGGAGGTTGGAACGCACATGATGGGATTCTTGTAGCATCGCTTGGCTTGCTCGGTGTCGAAATTGGCTTGTTTAAGATAAGTAATTCTTCTAAGCTTAGTGCTGAGGGTATGAAACACCAAACTACGTATTATGTGATTGGTATTGAGGTGACGCACATGCTAGGTGACAGGCGTGTGGGCGTGCACCCTATGAAATGGGACTCTGTTGTTCCCATGGCCCTGTATAGTGGCCCTATTTTATTGATATTTGTGTTTTCATCATGTGATAAAGTAATTGAGGTGTCAATCATGCTAAATATTATGTTTAGGCTTTATGTTGATATTGTTTGTACTTATAGGGGTTATTTTTTACTGTCATCTCACTGATTTCCATTGATTTTTGGTACTCAATCATATTCATGCATTCATATCGTATCTCAGTCCCAATTGTTGTTGTTGATGCATCATATTAGTGTTGTCGGGCTCGTTTCATGACATTTTGAGCCCGTGTGCGAGACTGGAGAGAGTGATGACTAAGTGAGGCCGAGGGCCTGATTGTGGGGATATAAATATATATATCGATCGGGCTGCACGCCGCAGCAATATATATATATATATATATATATATATATATATATATATATATATATATATATATATATAGATCGGGCTGCACACCGCAACGATATATGGATCGGGCTGCACGCCGCAATGATATAGCGCTTGGGCTGTAGGAGCCCCTCCGGAGTCTGTATACTCCTAATGAGCATAGTCGACTATATATATGGATCAGGATGCACGCCACAATAGTTATTATACAGTGCTGAGTGATTTAGTGTGCTGAGTATTGAGCTTAGCAAGAGAGGATGCAAGGTAATGAGATTGAGTACTATGAGAGTGTGAGTACATGTTTTATCTCTGAGATACATGTCATTCACATGCATACATGACATACAGGCATAAAGATGCATTCTTCCTCATGCTATATAGTATCACGTCATTCATGACATATTATATACATTGATATGTGGGTATGGAAATGCACTTTATACCTGTTATTTGAAAAAAAATGAAACATTTTATTTATTGTGGAAAGAATATTTGGAAAATTACAGTTTTCAAACTTTCTCGTACTTTTGGCATTTTAGGTAAGAGATCTGGGATTTTCTTTCACTGAGATATTTGAAAAGCATGACCATTTTCAGGAACTGTGAACGAGTAGAGTATTTTACTTTTGAGATATCTCTTTTATACTTGCATTTTTGTTGTTATGAACTGTTGTGGAAATATTGGCTTTGGACCCGATCTTGTGTTAGGTCATCACTGCTTTCAACCTGAGGTTAGGTTTGTTACTTTTTGAGTACATGAGGTCGGTTGTACTCATACTGCACTTCCTAAACAGTGCTTGCATATCCCGGATGTCGATGTTGCTACGTTCGATGGTTGCTGGATTTTAAGGCGTATTCGCGTTCCTGCTGTAGTTGTCTCTTGTTCACGATAGCCTTATACTGTAAAATTCTGTTTATGTACTTTTCAAACAGACTGTGTAATTGTTCCATTGTTGCTTTGTAATCTCCATTCGTAGAAGCTCATGATTTGTACTACCAGTCCTTGGAAAATGTATAAGATTTAGATAATTCTCTTGTTTAATTATTTTTATTAAGTTAAATGAAACTGGATAATTGTTAATTGGCTTACCTAGCGGGTTGGAGTAGGCGTCATCACAACTGGTGGATTTTGGGTAGTGACAGACATAAGGAAAGAGAAATGTACCAGATCTATTATTCTTAAATAGAAAAGAAAAGAAAAGAAAAGAAAAGAAAAGAAAAATACTCAATGAAATAAAACAATAAAAGAAATTTAAAAGAATATTGTAGAGAAAAGTAGAGAGAGAATTCTTATTGATTTGGGATAAAAACCCCTTTATTTATAGGGAAAAAGTAACTTAGCCGCAAAGTAACAAACTCCAAAATTTCTCTAAAAGATAGGCATTCACAATCAATAAAATATTATTTATAATACTCACCCTTGAATAAACATTCAACTTATAATGTGCCTCGTTAAAACCTTAACTAAGATAAAACCCAATGGAAAAAATTCTAGTGAAGGAAAAAGAGTACACATATCTAACAATATGCTTTTTGGTTGCCTCGTTAAAAACCTTGCAAGGAAAATCCAGTGGGAACCTTATAAAGAAAAAAGAGTACAACATGTATTAATTCCCCCGATGAGACAATCAATCACATCTTTGAGCCTTCGCATTCTAATCTTATGCACCATCTTCAAAAAATTATTGGTAGAGATTTGATAAACAAATAAGCCATATTAACTTGAATAAGTATGTTGCACCTTCAAATCATCATTCTTGATAGGTATGTAATGTCTTCATATAATATCGTGGAATGGCATTTTCACTGTTTTCATAGAGGTAAAAATTCTCGCTATCACATTATCATGCTTATAGTTATAGCAAGATAATATGTGCATAAATTGTACTTAGGATGTGGTACTTTAAGACCAAGAATTGTATATGCTTTAAACGATTTAAATCCTTCAGGGATTGTCATATAAGCCATATAGATAGACTTTAGATGCATATCAAGTTTCATGTCATGCTAGACGTATAAGATAGATAAAAGTGATTGCATACACCATTGACTTTATACTTTCAAGTGTTTGAACTGTAGGTCCAAAACTACATGTCTTTTATATAAAAACTATTCTGCCTGAATTGTATCTCCAGACTTAAGATCATCATATATATTTAGCGTTATCATAGATATAGTCGATAAATATTTTACATCAATTTCAACATCCTCTTTTTTTCATAAAGGTATAACATAGAGATTTTTTTATTCATATTTTTCAGGTACATGAACCTCTCTTGAGATTTTATGAAGTGTTATGTCATATGATCTTCTAAACAACTTGCCTCCTTATTATGATTATTTGGATCATTTGCTAATCTTCTTAATCAAGAATTTTATTTGAAATCGATTTCTCTATACGCTTTAAGCATATCATAGACTTTTTCCTTCTAGGACTTATTCTAATAGGAGCATTTGCAGTGGGAATATAGTTACTTTATTTGGATTAGCAAATACGTCTGGCATGCATTGCAATATACTGCAGATGAATTATCTTTTTATGAACTTCAAGTTCATAATATCTTATTCGGAGATCTAGATGTACAAATGATAATTATTACACAAAACCTTTTCTCAATTGTTTATCCTATCTACCCCTCATATTAAAAAAACTAACTTGCTTCCTCAACTTAGGAAATCTACCTTTTTACGTTATGGTGTTAACTAAAATATACACCACACATCAATAACAATAAGATAAAATTATTTGGTTCCGGACCTTGAACCACTTGTGAGGGAAAAATGTAATATAGTTTTGTATATAAGGTATATCAAACTTATATAGATAACTTTGTTCTCATAGGTAATAATTTAGCTATTAATTGGAGATACTCAATAAATTATTTTGGTAAACCAACTGTGATGTAAACCTACTTATCAAGATGAACTATCTTGAATAAAAAATCTGGAAATTATGCTCTAAATTAGATTATTGAGCAAGTTACCTCGCAAACATCATGTTGCGGATTAATAATAATAGCACATGTAACTGTCGCATAGATGCATCTTAAGTGGTATACATAGCAGGTGAATGAGTACATATTCACCTTTGATATTTCGAGCATTCATGAGATTCAATGTCAATTTTAGTTGGTCTATTAATTAATGAGAACAAGCAACATAAGAGAATTCGTAAAAAGTTTTCTTGTTCTTTAATATTTACCCATGTGAATTCTCTTTTATTTTTGCACATCATACTTAAATTAAGATTTCTCAATAGGCCATGCCTGATAAAGCGATCTGTATCAGTAAACTTCAGGTTTACATCATGACATGTGCAATAATTAATTAAACTCCAATTTACTATGATATGTGTTTTTATAGCAATAAACAACCAGTTTACTGTGTCATGCAATTTTACTATTTTTTGTTGTTGTACAAATCAAGCAATAAAGCGGGTAGTTTTCATATAGATATTACCCTGCTACAATTATAGTAATATAAAGATGTTAATTCTTCTCATTATTTATAGTCCCAATACAACCATCCTTTTCGCAAACACTTTAGAAACTCAACAAATTTCTTTGAGACTTACTACGACATATTAACTTATTGATAATTAATTTTATTTCTCCAAAATAGTATAATTGGCTCTTCTAGAGTTCTCAATTAATTTTGTGCTATCACATATTCTGTAACATCCATATGATGAATATCTCTTTCAAGGAGAAAGTTATATCATTATGGTCATTGTCAAAACCATTGTAGGCAAGATATGTTGCATCCATTACTTTTACCCTATAATAATCACATTACCGTAATATTTTTGTCATAATCACAATAGATACGTGATCAATGTCCGTTCATGCCATAATAATGAAATTATTTTCTTATTTCATCTCAAACCTCCTTCTAGAGTATATTCACTACCACTAGCATGTTCATATTCTTCCCAGAATGAATATGTATTCATAAATCACATGTTATTACATTCACATCATGAATGGACCAAAAAACTTTGGGAAGAGAGAGAGAGAGTCTAACTTCTCTCTAAAATCTCAATTCGCTTACTGCTAACTTCTTACAAAATGAATTCTTCTTCATCAATTCAACAACCAACCTTGTCAATCCCTCCAAAACCCCTGGATATTTCTATTACTAATGATGAGATTAATCAAGTCCAATCCTTGTCGCTACAAAATCCATCATCTAGCTTCGAAGAGGTCTTACTTGCAGATAAGCAATCCAATCTCATAAGTATATAAACTACAGGAATCTTTCCCACACAAATGGATCCACTACAGTCTACTCAATTATATTTGGGTGGAAAACAGAAAGTAGATGAAGAATACCATGTTGCCCTATCAACTGAAGATCTGCACCCTTGGAAATTTTAAGTCATCATTAAACTCCTTGGCAAGAGAATCCTACATCAGTACCTAAAAAAGAATATTCAAGAATTGTGGAAATGTCATGACCCATAATCCCACCTTCAAGACCGTGATGGCGCCTAACATTTCACTTACTAGGCAAGCCAACGTTAGAGGATTCCATTAGCCAATCTTAGTCAATTTCAATAACATGATCAATTAAGCCAAATAGAAGCTAAAATTAAGTGCGAAATACCATAAAAGCCCATAATATCTAATACAATCCGGATATGGAGTCACAATTCACGAGCTTCTAGAATTTTCTACAAATAGAGTCTGAAAGAAATACAATTGTCTTGAACGAAAAGAAACGGTAAAATAGGAGAAATAGAAGGGGACTTCAAGGTCTGTGGACGCTAGCAGATCTACCTCGAGTCTCCAATGAGAAAATCCAAGATGTTATGCCTCACGAACAGCTAGGGCCAGTACCAAAGTCTGCACAAGAACTGTAGAGTGTAGTATGAGTACAACCGACCCCATGTAGTCTAGGGTTTTCTAGTTTTGAAAATTTAAAAAATGAACAAAAATCCCGTCTAACTCCTGCGTACCTCTGCTTTCATTGTTTTCATGCCCCAAACCTGGGGAGGCGTGGAAAACACCCGGTTCCATACTCGGCCCGAGCGTACCACTCTACAATTGTGAACTCTTGAAGGGGTAACCCTCAACTTAGGCCGATGAGGCCATATTCTGAATCATCTAAAAATATCGTCTCTCTAATATAAGAGGTGAACATACCCAAAAGCTCGTATATATATATATATATATATATATATATATATATATATATATATATATATATATATATATAAAACTGTGCAGGCTGATAAGGCTGCCATGAACATCTACTGATATACAAAATATACATGACTGGTCTACAAGCCTCTAGCGATAGCTGAACTGTATCATGGTCGGGACATGGCCTCGACCTACCCATTAAATCGGTATATATACATTGGACTCCAAGGTCTAGACCTGGTAACTCCGAGGAAGTGGAGCTTACCAACCGATCTAATGCTTGACTTTGTCTATTGGGAAGGGCTATCCAGATGTCTATCAGGACTTGCAGTCATGAAATGCTGGGACGTCAGTGCGAAATAATGTACCGAGTATGTAAGGCAACAGAATAACTGAAAGCTGAAACTGAACTGATAATATAATAACTAAAAGTAACTGAGTGTCAAAGATGATCTAAAGATACACTTACCTGCTGATACTGACTCAACTCTCTCAATATAGTAAGTAAAATAGATGTCCGGCCCTATAAGGCTTGGTACGTATAACTGCTCTGCCGTAGTAGGCTCGCTCATAGGTGCTCGGCCATGCTAGGCTTTGTATCTCGGCCATTCTGAGCTTGCTCATAGGCACTTGGCCATAGCAGGCTCGGTATATAACTTACCATCTGATCTGAGGTTGCCCGATAGGGGCCTGCCCATCAATGATAGCTCTATGGTGGTATAAACACTGTAATATTGCCCAATAGGGGCCTGCCCACCGATTATAGCTTGATGGAGGTGAAAATACGGTAATATTATATATTCATAGACCCTCTACTCTCTTGACTAAAAGAAGATAATACTTAACTGAATATAAGGTCCCGATAAGGGAAAATATGATAATTTATGAGACTAGAATAATGTGAATGAATTAAGGAATATGAATATCTCTTTATGTCTCGTTATCAAACACATGTAGGTACGAAATCATGCCAAAATGAAGGAAGGGTTTAGACTTAACATACCTTATCACAATCTGTCCAATAACTATGTTAAACTCGTCTCGTTGCACCTTAATCTACAACAACGATAACAATACTATCTTCATATTATGGAAGGTACGACTATCGAACAACGAACGACAAGCTTATTTTATAATAAAACGGGTAGCATCTCCCCTATAATCTTTACTTCCTCCCAATTCGACATAACACCACCAACAACAAAAATGCAACAATAACAACATACATATATATTATTTTCCAACCTTATATACAACACAAAATACAACAAAACATCCCAACATACCCCAATATATTCATACACAAAACAACCACTATAGTAGTGTCAAGCAACCCAAAAATGTTACGACGAACAATCAGCCAATCATCCTGCCATTATATGGTATTTCTCCACACCCTTTCTCCCCAAAAACTCCACAAAAATAGTAGCAAAGAGACAACCCAACAGCAAAATAAAACAACCCACAAAACAGTCCACTAAAAGTTTAACAACTCGAACTCACGACTTTCGATCACCATCCCGTGAATTCTTACAATTATTGAATGAGTTTCTCTACTTTTACAGAAGAAAAAATGGATAAAATAGGGTAGTATATTTACCTTATTTGGTGAATATCTCATCTCCTATCTTGGTTCTTCAACCCTTAGGTGTTTCTCCAACTAGAACGCGAAAAGAAGAGAAAATTATTTAGGGTTTTGTGTTGAATATTTGGGAGAATTTTGCTGGGGTGTACCTCTGATATTTTTTCCCTATTATGAGTGTAATATCTGAAGGAAATCGCCTTAAAAGGGCTCTTTGGCCAACCCAAACTAGCTCCTTATTGGACATGTTTCGTCCTTTCATTTAAGCAAGTAGGTGACACACCTACTTGTCACATATACAGTCTGTGCAGTCTCACAAAAATGCAAATATCTATTTACTCCAATATCGTATTGACAAACAATTTATTTAGTTAGAAGCTAGACTCGTAGATCTTCAATTTGGTAAGTGGATCATCCCTTAACTCTAAGTATATTAGGAGAAAAGATCAGATACATTTCACCTAAATTTCAGAATATTTATGAATGTAACTTGTGATGACCTTTGCCAACTTTTGTTCCACAAATCGCTTGACTTCAAAACATAACATACGACTATTATAATCCTAAAATAACTCATAACATAACCTCCATATAATGTTATAAACCTTAGTATCACCCTAAAATTACATGTTACAATATTCCCAACTTATCGACTTTCTATGAAACTTATTTTTTTCAATTCGTTTAGCTTCTAAGCCTTCCAACCATCTCGGTACTTGTTACTTATGAGCATAAATATTTGTAACCTCAAAGGTAACATGTTTAACTTACTTTAGATACTTTCAAATATGACCTTATTTCTACGCGTACATCAATTGACTTGCAACGTACTCTTACATACGAAAATGTGTGGTGTAACATTATTCCCCCCTTTTGGAATATTCGTCCTTGAATATTGACTGATGCCCTTATCTGTCTCATAACCTATAGCTTTTACAAATACGTTTCTGCTGTCCTTTCCATCTAGGCAACTATTTTGTAAATAAATCCAAAGGCCAGGGTTTTCCCCCCTTTGGGGGTATCTCTCATACCATGACTTGTGGTCGGAATTCTTCCAATCTCGTAACTGTTGCTACCTTATGTCATGCAGCCTGTACGACTCTGTCCTTGTTTGTGCGCCTATGTGACTTTTCTCTCTTTTATCCTCTAGCTTTTATCCAATCTCTAGGCCTCACATTGTGAACATATACAGAACTATGACAAGCTGTCCCTCTGGGCATCAATAGGTGTACTGAAGTTTTTCGCTCGGTACTTGTCAAACTTACGACTATTGTTGTATCTTGTTTCATAGCCTCGGTTAGCTATACTTATGGCTTTACTATATCTAGGTAGCTTATACTATACCATAACACTTACTTCGATTTATTATTAATAAGGTCTGCTACCCAACTCCAGGTTACTCTCTCGCTGCTTGTCATATATGTATAAATCTAAGTCCCTTAATTCTTCCTCATTACTATTCATCTTAAGAATGACAACTTAATCTCATCTCATACTTTGAAACTTTTTTCCATCTATTGTTGATTCTCCTTAATGTTGATCTATAATCTGCCGCTGATAACTTGAAACCTCTTATGTAATATATTGTCACTAGGGCTCACGTCTCATCGGGGAACATCTAGAGTTATTTATCTGAACCACTTAGGGAAAATAATATACTTCAATAACCATATTTCGTAGCATTCCAGCGTGATTCACCTTATGGGGATATTTTAATCCTGTACAATCCATGAAATCCCTTTTCTTTGATTCATTACCCAATCAAAGGCCTAAACGTCATCCTCTTATCTATCGCAATTACACCTTATTCTACCACTAGGGAAGCATTTCGTCTCTTCTAAATCCCCCTAGTCTTAAACTCCTACGTGTTTATTCAGGCTATGCTGAGATTTTTATAACTTACGGAAATCATCATCCCTCTTGTTTTGATGGGTTTAATCCCGAGGACTTACCTATTCTCGTCACCTTCTTACTCATCTTTTCTTATCCTTACTCTTGTCTACCTAAACCTTGTTTCTCTACCATACTTTAGCTTGCAACCCACACATATCAATTTATACTACTCGAAACTTGCTAGCACCATAGATTTCCTTATGTTATTCTGAAACCTCAAGTGAGACATCACGCCATCTCTAACTCTTCTTTACTCTCTTAACTAGACCTCTCGGTACATGGAAACTATAGGGTGGAAGATATGCTACTAAAGACACTACTATCATTTCTGGATACTGAATCACATTGCTTCTAGCCCTCTACCTGAAGTATGGATTTTTTACAACCTTCTGCACTTGAGTATCTCGTACCTTCTTCACCTTTACCTTACTTATCATTAAATCTCGTATTGTGTCTTTGTCTATTTTATAACCTCCTTTCAACATAGGTGGAATTCACATCCACACCTGGAAGCTCTACTATAATACTTGCACCTCTGGTGCATACATAATCTCGCAGGAGCTTCATACTGACTTCTTATGAGGCTGGTATTCATCTAACTGGTTTTATTATAGAGCCAT
The DNA here is from genome assembly GCF_000393655.2 of Nicotiana sylvestris. Taxonomy (NCBI): domain Eukaryota; kingdom Viridiplantae; phylum Streptophyta; class Magnoliopsida; order Solanales; family Solanaceae; genus Nicotiana; species Nicotiana sylvestris. The sequence goes on from NC_091062.1 coordinate 178,019,979, forward strand.
TATAGAATCTGGCCGCTGCACTATCTCTCTTATACCTCTAATATTAAGATTGATTCTGCAATGTTCTGAATCATAATTTCTGTAATCATTAGGGCCTAATAATCAGACTCCTGATTCACTTAGCTGATGTAACTACTTAGTTTCCACTTTTATCTCAGCCTTTAAGTAGGCTTATGATATCTTCTGATCTGCAGCTCAGGGTATCAATTATTACTTTAGCTCTTCGTGGATGCTATGGAACATCCATGATATAACCTTCTAACAATTCAAGCTTTTATCTGTGACATGGACTCAATTCTTTCTTCTAACTTATACTGAAGTCTCTTATAGCTGTATCAATGTCAACATATATGATGTTTGGATAACACTCTGAAATCTTAAGTGCGTTCATAACATGACCAACTCTGGGTCATAGATCAAATAATTCCTTTCGTGCCTTCTCAGTTTTTGTTAAAAGTAAGTAATTACTTTTCCTGGTCGTTCTGCCACTATTACATGAATACTTGGCTTATCTTAGTGCCCACGTATATTGGAATTTTGTGCAACTCATATAATATCGAATATTACTTTGGATTTTACTTCCTGTTCCTTAGTCACGATAGGTGCAACTTTCTTATGGAGTGCATACAATATTGTAGTGAGACTGTTGTTACAACTTCATTTCTTCCTTAGGTCACTATGCTTATGTTGAAGCCTTCTTCCTTATTTCCTCAGCTAGTCTTTTGTTATAGTACTTAGGGAAGACTCTCTAACTCTTATCAAGCTACGAGCTTATTACATCATATACCCGATGGAATTTTTGATGTTCTTACTCACCTATATACATCCGTAGTTACAGACCTCCATGCCCTTGTTCTCATAGGGTTACTTTTGAATTCAAATTTTGACTATCTCCCTATTTTATTTCTGTAACACTTATACGGTACCTTTAACTATCCCGACTCTTATCTGAATATTTCTCAAGGATTACGCTGTCGTATCTGTGAGATTGAATTTCCTATGCTAGGTTTCACTACGTTTATCTTGCATGATCTACTGATTTATCAGAGACCTTTTGTTTAGCCATAACTAGGCTCCTCCTGAATCAACTACTAACTACTTGTTGGTCCATTCTCACATCTATATCCTATGTACTCTCTCTTAAACTATGTCCTTTGTCTTAACTTACTACTCACACTAACTCGTTATGTATCCATTCACACTTATTTATTAATAACATCATGGCTGGGAACCCATACTACCTCTCCCCAGCGCCACGCTTGCATAATGTTTTGTGGTCCTAACATATTTGTAGGCTTTGAATATGCACAGTCTCCTCCCTTTCACATTTTTATCGCATTCTTCCTTTACAATTCCATAGTTACCTGAACCACTTAACTCCGACTTAATACCATATCACACAATCTTCCCCCCTTTAGGGGAGTACTAGCATTTAATGCTTTGAAGTTTTACATGCAGATGTTTTACCTCTTCATCTTCGGCGTCTTTCCATATTTTTTTTATTACCCTTACTTGCCTTGCAATAACCTTTCTTGTACCAGGGATAACTGAATTTCTCGCGCACGAGGGTGATGTGTACTATAACTAGCACACATAGTCCTTTAAGCTTAAATCCGCTCACAGTGCTTGCTTTAGGGAAGCGTCTTCCTGAATGACCTTTAAAGGTAATTCTTATGTTGTCCATTCTAATATTGATGGAACGCGATCTCTGAAATTCCCGCGATGCCGACTATTATCAAATCCTTCGTTCCCTAATTCATGTTCAGTTCATATTGTTCACTAGCCCATACTATTTTCTATTACTCTAGGGTCTAACGTTTCCATCTGGTAATCCTGTTGGAGTTACTAACTCCTTTCTCAAAATGAAGATATGACTTTATGGCTTATACTCTTTTATTGTCTTAAGGTCTGTCTTCTCTTGTCCTTTACATCACTTTAATATAGACTCCGTCATCCTATCACTTTGATTTATTGTTATCACCTATTTATCACATCTTACTCATAATGCTTCAATTACTCTCTTCTTATTCTCCTACTAATATTATTATCTATTACCTTATTCTAAAAACTTCGACGAACTATTCTTTCACTTTAACTCTCATTGCTCCATCTCACTGGCTCTTCGAGTTGCCTAATATTCTCTCTTTACTAGGGACGGGAGTCATACTAAGATAAATATTTATCTCTTCTAGTATTCCGGTGCCTATATTCTAAAATTTCTGAACATATTAGTATTTATATCTAACTGTACTATTCAGAGTGCACCGCCTAGGTATCTCACAAGGAGAACTATTATCATGTTTATAATATCCTTCACAAATGTCATCTAACACTAACAATCCACCCACCATTTTGGGTTACTCTAACCCCAGCTACATCCTGATATCACATCCTTCTCTTAAACTATATATGTTAGCTCCCATAGGGCATAACAGAGATGGGTGTGGCCACTTGTACATACCTTTGTTACTCTTGAGGATAACTCAGAATACTTATATTTCTCTGCCAGAATTGTAAATACTGATAATCTTCATTAACTGGGTACCTCGTACCCTCCTTCACCTTGCTTCTGTTAGTTGTTGAAACCTATACTTTTACCTTCTGATACTCCCATGTCCTCCTATTCACGGGGTGTGTTTGATCTTTCTATATTAGGGTCTTAAGCTGGAAATTTGCACATTTGGTATGCACAATCCGGTAGGGCCTCAAATAGGGCCACGTTGTCAAGAACTCTCTCTCAATTAGTGCCCTTACCTATTGTTGTATTAGTCCTCTAGCTAGCTGTGATTTTTCTAATTGCAAGCATCTCTATAATTAGAAAACATAATTCATGGCTCGAACTCTTATGACTCAGCTTTATAGCACGATTCAGATTTGAACGAAGGGTAACAGACTTCTAAATTCCTTGTAGCTTCCTGTTTATATAATGTGGTGCACAATACATTTATAAACAAGGCTCTACTAGCCATGACTAGTAGACTCCCTAGGATAGAACTGCTCTAATACCAAGTTTGTCACGCCCCAAACCTGGGAGGCATGGACGGCACCCGATGCCATACTCATCCCGAGCGTACCACTCTGCAATTGTGAACTCTTTAGGGGTAACCCTCAACTTAGGCTGATGAGGTCATATTTTGTATCATCTAAAAATATCGTCTCTCTCATATGAGGGATAAACATACCCAAAAGCTCATATATGTATAACTGTGCAGGCTGATGAGGCCGCCATGAACATCTACTAATATACAAAATATACAGGACACGTCTACAAGCCTCTAGCAATAGCTGAACTATATCATGATCGGGACACGACCTCAACCTATCCATCAAACCTGCATATATATATTAGACTCCAAGGTCTAGACCTGGTAACTCCGAGGAAGTGAAGCTTACCAACCGAGCTGATGTTTGACTTTGTATACTAGGAAAGTCTATCAAGCTGTCTATCAGGACCTACAGTCATGAAATACTGGGACGTCAATACGAAATAATGTATCGAGTATGTAAGGAAACAAAATAACTGAAAGCTAAAACTAAATTGATAATATAAGTGTCATAGGTGCTCGGCCATACTAGGCTTTGTATCTCGGCCATTTTGGGCTTGCTCATAGGCGCTCGGCCATAACAGGCTCATTATATAACTTACCATCTGATCAGAGGTTGCCCGATAGGGGCCTGCCCACCGATTATAGCTCGACGGTGGTGTAAATACTATAATATTTCCTAAAAGGGGCCTGCCCACCGATTATAGCTCGATGGTGATGAAAATATGGTAATACTGTATATACATAGACCCTCTACCCTCTTGACTAAAAAAAGATAATACTTTATAGAATATAAGGTCCCGATAAGGGAGAATATGATAACTTATGAGACACGGATAATGTGAATAAATTCAGGAATACGAACATATCATTATGTCTCGTTATCAAACACATGTAGGTACGTTATCATGCCAAAATAAAGGAAGGGTTTAGCCTTAACATACCTTATCGCAATCTGTCCAATAACCATATTAAACGCGTCTCGTTTCACCTTAATCTACAATAACGATAACAATACTATCATCAAGTTATGGAAGGTACGACTATCGCACAATGAACGACATGCTTATTTTATAATAAAACGAGCAGCATCTCCCCTATAATCTTTACTTCCTCCCAATTCGACATAACACCACCAACAACAACAAGAACACAATAATAACAACATACATATATTATTTTCCAACCTTATATACAACACAAAATATAAAAAAACGTCCCAACACACCCCAATCTCTTCATACACAAAACAACCACCGTAGTAGTGTCAAGCAACCCGAAAATGTTACGACGAATAATCAGCCAACCATCCGGTCATTATGTGGTGTTTCTCCACACCCTTTATCCTCCAAAATTCCACAAAAATAGTAGCAAAAGAGATAACCCAAAAGCAAAATGAAACAGCCCACAAAACACTCCACTACAAGTTTAACAACTCGAACTCACGGTTTTCGATCAACGTCTCGTGAGTTCTTACAACAATTGAACGAGTTTCTCTACTTTTACAGAAGAAAAATGGATGAAAGAGGGCAGTATATTTACCTTATTTGGTGAATATCTCAGCTCCTATCTTGGTTCTTCAACCCTTAGGTTTTTCTCCAACTAGAACTTGAAAACAAGAGAAAATCATTTAGGGTTTTGTGTTGAATTTTTGGGAGAATTTTGCTGGGGTGTACCTCTGATATTTTTTCCCTATTACAAGTGTAATATGTGAAGGAAATCAGCCCTTAGAAAGGCTCTTTGGCAGATCTAAACTATCTCCTTATTGGACATGTTTCGTCCTTTCATTTAAGCAAGTAGGTGATGCACCTACTTGTCACCTATGCAGTCTGTGCAGTCTCGCAAAAATGCAAATATCTCTTTACTTCGATGTCTTATTGAAAAGCGGTTTAGTGCGTTAGAAACTAGACTCGTAGATCTTCAATTTGGTAGGTGGATCATCCCATAATTCTAAGTATATTTGGCGAAAAACTCAGATACATTTGACCTAAACTTCAGTACATTTATGAATGTAACTTGTGATGACCTTTGCCAACTGTTGTTGCACAACTCACTTGACTTTAAACATAACATACGAATATCATACGCCTAAAATAACTCATAACATAACCTCCTTATAATGTTATGAACCTTAGTCTCACCCCAAAAATACATGTTACAACATTCCTAACTTGTCGACTTTCGACGAAACTTATTTCTTTCAATTTGTTTAGCTTCTAAGCCTTCCAGCCATCTCGGTACTTGTTACTTATGAGCATAAATATTTGTAACCTCCATGGTAACATGATTAACTTACTTTAGATACTTTCAAATATGACCTCATTTCTAAGCATACATCCATTGACTTCCGATGTACTCTTACATACGAATATATGTGGTGTAACAATCACATTTGTGATGAAATGTTCGCAAATGCGAACTCTAGCTTCCCCGCAATTGCGACATCTTGATCGCTAATATGAGCTCTTGCTAACTCAGGCATTCTTCGAAAATGCGAGCCTGACAGGATTTGGGATTTTTGAAAATGCGAACATTGATCTCGCAATTGTGAGATCAGAGACCAGTACCAGAAATTGCAGAACACCAGCTGAGCTTTCTAAGTCTAAACCACTCCGTAGCCTATCCGAAACTCACCCGAGGCCTCAAAGCTCTAAACCAAATATGCACACAAGTCTAAAAATATCATACGGACTTGTTCACGCGATCAAATCGCCAAAATAACACCAAGAACTACGAATTGAGCATCAAATCAAAGGAAATTTTCAAGAAAACTCATGAACTTCTATTTTCACAATCGGACGTCCAAATCACATCAAACCAACTCTGTTTTTCACCAAATTTGACAAACAAGTCATAAATATAGTAATGAACCTATATCGGGTTCTGGAACCAAAATACAGACCCAATATCAATAAAGTCAAACATTGGTCAAACTTTCAAAGTCATTAAGCTTTTAAACCTTCAAATTTCAACAAAGTGTGATAACTCGGGCTAGGGACTTCCGAATTCGATTTCGGGCATAAGTCCTAGTCCCAAATCACAATATGGACCCACCAGGACCGTCAAAACCCTAATCTAGGTCCATTTACTAAAAACGTTAACCAAAGTCAACTCAAATAGATTTTAAGGAAAAAAATTCATATTTTCTCAATTTTTAACATAAAAGCTTTTCGGAAAAACACCTAGACTGGGCACGCAAATCGAGGAAGACTAAGATGAGGTATTTAAGGCTTCAAAGCACAGAATTAGGTTCAAAAACATAAGATGACCTATCGGGTCATCACATTCTTCACCTCTACAACAAACGTTCGTCCTCGAACGGATATAGAAAAGTACCTGGGCTGGTAAAAAGGTGTGGATATCTACTCTGCATGTGTGACTTGGACTCCCAAGTATCTGCATCGATGGGCTGACCTCTCCCCTCCACTCGAACCGAAGAATAACTCTTTGACCTCAACTAACGAACTTGTCGGGTAGAATAGCCATCGGCTCCTCCTCATTAGTCAAATCCTTGTCCAACTAGACAGAGTTGAAATCTAACATGTGAGACGGATCACTATGATACTTCCGGAGCATGGACACATGGAAAACCGAATGAACTGCTGATAAACTAGGTGGCAATGCGAGCTTGTAAGCCACCTCACCCACTCTCTAAAGAATCTCAAAAGGTCTGATATTCCTAGGTCTCAACTTGCCCTTCTTTCCGAACCTCATCACAACCTTCATGGACAAAACCTAGAACAACACTCTCTCTCTAACCATGAATGCAACATCGCGAATTCTACGGTAGGCATAACTCTTCTGCCTTGACTGAGCTATTCGAAGTCGGTCCTGAATAATCTTGACCTTATTCAAGGCATACTGTACCAAATCTGTACCAACAACCGAGCCTTCCCTGGCTCGAACCATCCAACTGGAGAACGACACCGCCTCCCGTATAATGCCTTATTAGGAGCTATCTGAATGCTCGACTGATAGCTGTTGTTGTAGGCAAACTCTGCAAGTGGCAAGAATTGATCCCAAGAAACTCCGAAGTCTATAACACAAGCGTGGAGCATATCCTCCAATATCTGAATAGTGTGTTCGGACTGTCCATCCGTCTGAGGATGAAATGTTGTGCTCAACTCAATCTGCATGCCCAACTCACTCTGTACTGCCCTCTAGAAGTGCGAGGTGAACTGCGTACCTCGATCAGAAATGATAGACACGTGCAAATCGTAAAGACAAATGATCTCGCGGATGTAAATCTCAGCCAACCGCTATAATGAATATGTAACTGCCATAGGAATGAAATGCGCTGACTTGGTTATCTTGTCCATAGTGACCCAAACTACATCAAACTTCCTTTGAGTCCGTGGGAGTCCAACAATGAAATCCATAGTGATACGCTCCCACTTCCACTCAGGAATCTCTAACTTCTAAAGCAAAAAACCAGGTCTCTAATGCTCATACTTTACCTATTGACAATTTAGACACCTAGCTACATATGCAACTATATCCTTCTTCACCCTCCTCCACCAATAATGCTACCGCAAATCCTGATATATCTTGGTGACACCCGAATGAATAGAATACCAGAAACTATAGGCATCCTCAAGAATTAACTCACAAAGTCCATCCACATTAGGCACACAAACATGACCCTGCATCCTCAAAACTCCATCATCTCCAACAGTAACCTGCTTGGCATCACCAAGCCGCACTGTGTCCCTAAGGACAAGCAAATGAGGTTCATCATACTGCCGCTCCCTGATGCGCTCAAACAAGGAAGATCGAGCGACTGTGCAAGCTAGAACATGACTGGGCTCAGAAACATCCAACCTCACGAACTGATTTGCCAAGGCCTGAACATCTAATACAAGTGGTCTCTCACCAACTGGAATGTACGCAAGGCTTCCCCTACTCACTAACTTCCTACTCAAGGTATCAGCCATCATATTTGGCCTTCCCGAGATGATACAAGATGGTAATATCATAGTATTTCAATAGATCCAACCACCTCCTCTACCTCAAATTGAGCTCTTTCTGTTTGAACAAATACTGCAAGCTCCGTTGATCCGTGAATACCTCACACAACATGCCATAGAGATAGTGACTCTAAATCTTCAGCGCATGAACGATAGCTGCCAACTCTAAATCATGAACAGAGTAATTTTTCTCATGAACCTTCAGCTGCCGTGACACATATGCAATCACCCTACCACCCTGCATCAATACCTTACCAAGTCCAATACGAGATGCATCGTAATATACTGTGTAAGATCCTGAACCTATGGGCAATACCAACATTGGAGCCATAGTAAAAGTGGTCTTGAGCTTCTGAAAGCTCGCCTCACACTCGTCTGACCATCTGAATGAGGCACCTTTCTGGTTCAACCTAGTCAATGGGGCTGCTATAGATGAGAACCCCTTCCACAAACCGATGGTAATAACTTGCCAATCCCAAGAAACTCTGGATATCTGTAGCTGAAGTAGGTCTAGGCCAGTTCTGAACTGCCTCAATCTTCTTAGGATCCACCTGAATGCCCTATGCTGATACAACATGCCCCAATAAAGCAACTAAGTCCAACCAAAACTCGCATTTTGAAAACTTAGCATATAACTGGCTGTCTCTCAAAGTCTGAAGTACAATCTGGAGGTATTGCTCATGCTCCTCTCGGCTATGGCAGTAGATCAGGATATCATCAATAAACACAATCACAAAGGAGTCCAAATAGGGTTTAAATACCCGGTTCATCAAGTCCATAAAGGTTGCTGGGGCATTTGTCAGCCTAAATGACATCGCTAGAAACTCATAATGCCCATATCGTGTCCGAAAAGCTGTCTTAGGGACATCGGATGCCCTAATCCTCAACTGATGGTAGCCAAACCTCAAACCAATCTTTGAAAACACTTTGACACCCTGAAGCTGATCAAATAAGTCATCAATCCTTGTCAATGGATACTTGTTCTTGATGGTGACTTTGTTCAATTGCCGGTAATCTATGCACATCCTCGTCGATCCATATTTCTTCTTTATAAACAACACGGGCGCAACCCAGGGACACTAGGCCTAGGGAAGCCCTGATCAAGCAAATCTTGCAACTGCTCCTTCAATTCTTTCAACTCTAGCGGGGCCATACGATACAACAAAATAGAAATAGGCTGAGTGCCCGAAGCCAAATCATTATCCCTGTTGGGTGGCATCCCCAGTAGGTCTGCAGGAAACACCTCTGGAAACTCACGAACAACTGGTACCGAATCTATGGAAGGAACCTCTACACTAGAATCATGGACATAAGCCAAATAAGCTAGACACCCCTTCTCAACCATATGTCGAGCTTTCACATAACAGATAACCCTACTGGTAGAATGGCCAGGAGTCCCTCTCCACTCTAATCGAGCAACCTGGCAAGGCTAAGGTCACCATCTTTGCGTGATAATCCAATATAGCATGATAAGGTAACAACCAATCCATGATAACATCAAAATCTACCATATCGAGAAGTAGAAGATCTACAGTAGTCTTAAGACTCTCAAGGGTAACCACACACGAACGATAAACACGATATACAATAATAGCATCTCCCACAGGTGTAGACACATACACAGGAGCACTCAAAAATCACGAGGTACAACCAAATATGAAGTAAAATAGGATGACACGTAGGAATAAGCATAAATTAGATCAAATAGAACTGAAGCATATCTACGGGAAACGGAAACAGTATATGTGATAACAATGTCAGATGACTCAGCCTCAAGCCTGGCTGGGAAAGCATAGTATCGGGGCTGGGCTACCACTCTGAACTACATCTCTAGGACGGGCCCTCGCTAGTTGGCCTCCACCTCTAATGGCCTGACCTCCACCTCTAGCTTCCTGAACCCTACCTCTAGCTGGCTAAGTGGGCGGTGAAACACCCTGTGCCGGGACCATGGCACGAGAACCCTGATGTTGTGAGCTGCTCGATGCCCGAGGGCAAAATCTAGCAATGTGCCTCGGATCAACCAAGTATAATAGGACCTGGGTTGCTGTGACTCCTGACCCTAAAACTGACCCTGTCGACCTGAGTAACCACCCTGGAAGCTCTAGATCGGAGGTGCACTAATAGGAGCTGGTGGTGCACTGTAGGCTAGCTAGTCGAAATGAGACATATGAGGGCCACGACCACCTAAAGCACTGTGGGATGCCTGGAGTGCTGAATGAAATGGCTTGGGAGGATGGCCTCTACTAAAGGTACCCCTACCTCTAGACGAGGCACCATTAAACCCACCAGAATGATGAGGCCTCTTGTCAGACCCCTGACCTCCCCCCTGAGCAAGAACCATCTTTACTCGCCTGGCGACATTAGCAGCTATCTAAAAAGAAATCTCACTCCCGGTCTCCTTGGCCATCTTCAACTTGCTAGGCTGAGCGAGTCCCTCAATAAACCTCCTCACCCTCTCTCTATATCAGTAGGAAGCAGAAGAATAGCATGACGGTCCAGATCTACAAAATGGGTCTCATACTGAGTGACAAATATACTACCCTACTGAAGGCGCTCAAACTGCCTGCGATAATCCTCTCTTAGTGTGACAGGAAGGAACTTCTCAAGAAATATCTAAGAGAACTGGTCCCAAGTAAGAGCAGGTGACCCAGATGGTCTAGTAGATACAAAATCCTTCCACCATCTCTTAGCAGATCCCATCATCTAAAACACAGCAAAATCGACCACATTGGTCTCAACTATCCCCATGTTCCGCAGCACCTCATATCATCGGTCAAGATAATCCTGTGAGTCCTCAGAAGGTGCACCATTGAAGTGAACTATAAAGAGCTTGGTAAACTTGTCCAATCTCAATAAGCCCTCAAAAGACATGGATGGTCAATCACTGGCTTGTGCCACAACAACCGGCTGAACTACCCCAACTGGTTGGGCTGCTAGAGTTTGATATTGGGGAGCCATCTACTCCGGAGTGTGAGTAGAGGGAGTTTGTGCTCCTTCCCCAGCCTGAGAGACGGCTAGTACTATAGGAAATGTACCGGCCTAGGACACACTCTCCGTAAGACCCACTAAACGGACCAGAGCGTCTTGAAGCACTAGGGTGGCGATGGACCCCTCCGGGACCTGAGCTGGTCCAACAGACACAGTCTAGGCTGGAACCTCCTCATCAAACTCCACCTGAGGCTCAACTCTTATTGCTACTACTCGAGCTCTGGGCTGAGCTCTTCCCATGCCTCAGCCTCCGGCACGACCTCGGTCTCGACCTCTGCCCCTCGTAGGAGCTGCCACTGGGGGCTCCGACTGTTGCCCAGCTAAAAATGCAGTACGTGTTCTCACCATCTGCAAGAGAACAAGAGTAGAAGAGTTCAATTAGTAATGAGAGACAAAAATCGCACGACATAGTAGAATAGAAGTGAAATTTGTTCCTAAACTTCATAGCCTCTGAAAGATAAGTACACACGTCTCCGTACCGATTCTCCAGACTCTACTAAGCCTGCTCGTGACTTGTGAGACCTAGGCAAACTAGTGCTATGATACCAACTTTCCACGACCCGGAATTCCAACCTTCGGGACCGTGATGACGCCTAACGTTTCACTTTCTAGGCAAGCCAACGTTAGAGGATTCATGTAACGACCCGGCCAGTTGTTTTAAGAATTTACACCCTGATCCCCTATTAACTGCTTTTCCTGTATTTGTTTCTACTATTTTGATTTGCCGAAATGTTTGGTTTTGAGTTTCGGAGAGTTTTGAAACACTTAGTCCCTAAATGAGAGTTTAAGTTGTAGAACTTGGGTCGTGTTGATACCCAATTTTTCGCTATATATTTTTCAATATACAAAATACCTTCAAACTAGACTATATATGCATATATAAGCATGTCCAAGGGTTTTATTATGTTTTCCATAATTTTAAAGGTTTAAATTGATTTATTTTCTCCCTTTTTATACATAAAATCCCAATAATTATTTCCAAAATTATTGTTTTGGTAATTCATATATTAAATTTCTATAATTATTCCAAACTACAGATAAGGTAATTTTTATATGTTTTTTTCTAATTACATTTGGTATATTTAAAGCTAAATTGCACATAATTGTAATATTAGCCCTTTTTAGATTTAATTATGTTTTATATGCATAAAATTGGATCCTGTATTTTTAAATTGCTAATTATGTGTTATAAATCAGTTTAGCATTTTAAAATTATTTTTAGAAATTATCTACTATTTTCTATAAATTAAATGGGAAAAATGGCTATTTAACTTGTAGCCAAAATTGGATTTCAAATCTAACCTAAATCAAACAGACCCCAACCCAACTAAAAAACCCACCGGACCCAAGCCCAAACCCAAGCCATACCCGACCCACCTACCCCATTCAATCTTGATCGTTGATCATTCAGATCAACGGTCCACATTCCCATTTCCTAAATTAAACCCTAAAGACTACCCCCCTCCATCTCTCATTTCCCCATCTCATTCTCTCTCAACCGGTCTCTCATCTCTCTCTCTATCTCTGGTTCTCTCTAGAACCTTCGCATCTCCCCTCCTCTCCGATGAACTTTATCCACCTTCTCCGGCCATCTCCCTGCCTGAATCCATGGTGGTCTCACCACCACCAGCCTTATGGATCCCTTTTGAACATGTGTCATAATTTTGAGGCCTTCAAGTGAACCAGAGGCGGTTCACTCGCCTCCCATTGTTTTCCATGCCATTTTCCGTCCATCCATGGCCGTTCGAGTAAGATCTGTGACTTTTTCGGCTAAAACCGGTAACTTTTCAAGGTTTTCTCACCTTTTCTGGGATCTCCGAAACCCTAACTCTAAAAATATTCCAATTTTCTTTTAGATCTGTCTTAGATCTTTATATATTATGAGCCTTTTGGTGTTTTCCTCAAACGTTTTTCCCGATTTGCTTCAAAGTGGCTTTTCGTCTTCAAGATTAGGGTTTCTTAACCTCTTTTTAATTAACTTCTCCTCTGATTCTCAGTACTATCATATGATTTTACTATGTTTAAATGGTTTATTTATGTTTTTCTTCTACCTGATTCATCACGTTGAAAACCCTAATTATTTTTGGTTTTATCCGGGGTTCTGGAACTATCTTTGTTTATTTGATTTGTATGTATACCTGTTTCGATTGATTTCTTTATGGTTAGAAATTTTTCTTTGTTTATCTTGACCGATTCTAAGTTCTTACCACTTTTTAACTCAACTCTGTTAAAACCCTAATTTCTTAAAGATTTTCTTCACTTGTTACTATGAGTTTTAAAGACTTTCTTTACTTGTTTCTGTGTGTTGGCTTGATCTTCTTTACCTCCTGTTGTGTGTTAGATTGGTTTCTTCACTCTGTTTCTATGTGTTAGCCATGAAAACTTAACTTTATTAAGTTCTTGTTGATTACCATGCTTCGAGTGAGTTCTTTTTACTACTGAGTCCTTAGCCTACTCGTGTCACTTCTGTATGATTGTGTTCATCTAGTTTGTTCATCTCTTGCTTCTTTTTGTCAATATGGCTAACCTTGCATGTCTGATACACCTATTCATTCTTCTCTACTTATATGTTGAAGTGCAGAATCATGACTCCCTCTTGATTGATCCTGATTTCCTTAAATTACGGTTTGATTGCAAGGTTTTCTTATAAACCCCTAAAATTTTACTCGTTTGTTTAAATTGATTGATTCCAGTCCCTTATTTGTTGTGGTGCTTCACTCTTGCTGAATACTTTCCTCGAATTAGTGTATTCTATACGTAGACTCAATCATATGCTCTATATTTTAACTACCCCTTATATGGTAAAAACCAATCTTTCTCAAACTGATTTTCTTTCCTTAGTTATCCATGTTAGTATCCGTTTAAGCTGTAATTCCTTGATTAAAGGAAGTTTTGTATTAATTGGATTCTAATTGTGATTACTTCCATGATTGTGCTAAACTTTACTTGTTACCTTATTTTCTACTAATTTTTCAAAGCTATAAATACCCTAAGTCTTTCATTAACAAGACGCAAGACTTGGCTTTCAAAAAACCCTCTCTTACTTAAAGAAAAATTTTGTGTTATTCTACTACTATTGGTCGGCTGCAAGCTAAGGCTAATCATCCGTAAGCATTGGTTATTTTACTTGTTTACCTCTGTCTTCACTGGTATGTCCTAGTTTAATTTTAAAGCCTCAACAACAACATGCTTCTCTTATTGTTTCAGTTTCTCTTATTTCTGGTCTACTTCTACTTGTGGTTCTGTGTGAAACCTGTAATTGAGTTACATTACTAACATGCTATTATGTCTCCCCTTCCCTTTAGATTAATGCATTCCCTTATGTGTGTTTCAAAGCATACCTTGTCAATCACTTATTGTGTACTTACCATCTTATGAATCCCAAATCCCTATCCCTTCCATGTGTTTGTGTTCTTCATGACTGGTTTGTGATTATGCCAGTATGAACTATTACTGAGCATGTCCAAACTAGTCCTAAGACCCTTTCTAGGGTTATGTATTTGCAATTAAATGTCTGCGTATCCCCAAATCCCTTGACCCCCTGTGTGACCACTGAATTCATTTGGATCCTGTGCGTGATCCCATCTTAAGGTGTTTGAGTTTTGTTTACTCTCCAACTTCTTTCAACCATTTCTGTTACTAATTGCTTTCAAAATGGACCTGTCAGTCTAGTTTTTAAACAAACTCCTTTCAAACATGTGTTCTGCACTCTCACATATACTCTTAGGCCACTAGGTTCTGCCCCTTTTGTGTGAGCCTTGCCTTGGGACCCTTAAGCTCCCTCTGAACTTGGACACATGAAAGTTGTCCTTTCCACACCGCACTTACTCTGTTTTGGCTGTGAAATCTGGGTGTGAGCACTGTCCGGGATCCCTTGAGGTCCTTAGGGAACGCTGACACACCCGGATATGAAAAGGCTATGGAATAACTTTGGCACTTGAAGTGGTTTATTACATAACACAGGGAGGAAGTCCTAATCAGGCTTCCTATAGTGTAACATCTTACTTTTCATTTCCTACTTATGTAATTCATTTCAGTATGGGTCTGTAATAATTTGTAAATAAGTATTGGGGTGGCTAGTGAAAGGGATGGGGTAAATATGCATGCTATAATTGTTAAAGGTAGAAAACATGTTATTAGGTTTATATTCTTAATTGCGCAATAGAAACCATGTTTAGGATTCATACATGCATTAGAAATCATGTTCTTAGAACCCATGTTTATTATTTCATCATGTGCATCCTTACAAAATCATGTGTTAAAATCTGCTAATAACTAGCATTCTACTATTGTGTTCTGCACTGCCATGTACATTTAGAAATCCTTCTCTTAGGAAATTCTGCAATCATACATGTACATTTAGAAATCCTGCTCTTAGGAAATTCTGCAATCATGCATGTACATTTAGAAATCCTGCTTTTTAGGAAATTCTACAATCAAGCTGTATATTTAGAAATCCTGCTCTTAGGAAATTCTGCATATAAATCATTAGATACCATGATTAAGTTCTCGTTCATAATTACTCAGCTACGCTTAGTTAAATTACTGATGTAAAAAAAGGAGTATCAATGGTTTCCTCCCGCTTTAAACGAACTGGTAATAGTCCTGCATGTTTTTGCAACATTTAGAACAACATGTTTTAGGTAAAAACCATCTCCAAACTATTTTAATAATTCTGAATAATTACTGCATATTATTTTACGCCTAGGCAAGCCTTAGGTAATAACTTAAATAAAACTAGAACCTTCTTTATGTGTGTTGCTTAATTATCAACTATTAAAACACATGTAATCCTGATTCGAACTTCTTATCTGAGTCATGTAATAAATCTGGTTCTGTTGTAATCACTTAGATACCATGCTTTAGAATCCTGAATCCAGACCTTATAAACGTATGAGT
Source organism: Nicotiana sylvestris (assembly GCF_000393655.2). Lineage (NCBI taxonomy): Eukaryota > Viridiplantae > Streptophyta > Magnoliopsida > Solanales > Solanaceae > Nicotiana > Nicotiana sylvestris. The sequence continues at coordinate 178,035,877 of NC_091062.1, forward strand.
CATGCTGTCTGTGAATTATTTGTGGAGGTATATCTGAGCCTTCTACATGCTTCCTATGTTTTTCCACTTAAATGCAGTCCTATGTGTTCTTGTTCGTCGCTTAGTATTTTTGCCTTTAAACCTAAGGGTCTGCCTAGAACCCCCCTCTTATAGGATAGAAGTCCTAAATTCCTCCGGGACTAATAGGAAGGGACGGGTAATAGCATGCAATAAGGATAGAGACCAACCCTCGCTTTAATTACCTTCACGGGGTGGGAAAGGGTAGATATGGATATGATGATCAGTGCTTTAATACCACGTCTAGCCCCTCTTTGAGGAATGTCATATCGGGTATTGCATTGATGTGATCCATTTTATAAACAAACCTAGGACCCCCCTCATTTTTATGCTTAGATTGTAATTCTTTTCATTAATTGCTTTTCAAACATCTGTGTTCTTAAACTTAAATCACCTATTATTTGAGCTCTACTTTTCTATTTGCTAATTGTACAAATTCACAAAAACTGTTTGGCCGGGAACCACACTAGTGGATCCTGAGGGGTGCCTAACACCTTCCTCTTTAGGACAATTTCAAGCCCTTACCCTATTTCTGGTTATCAAACGTAGTTATAAATGAGCCTTACAGGTGTCCTAACGCACCTTAAAATTGCTAGGTGGTGACTCTACAAAATTGCAAAACCCCTTTACCAAAAGGAAAGAGTTCTCGCATATTCAAAATGTCATAAACCCGACTTCCGCAGAGTAAAAAGGGGGCGCAACAGCATGGCGACTCTGCTGGGGATTTTTGGGCTTTCACCATATCAGATTGTTCTTGTGAATTTGTACCTTCCTATGTGTAATTTTTTATATGCTTTAAGCATTTAACTTCTTCTTCAAAAGCAAAACTGACATAGCTTTCTCATTTCCTTCCTTTACTACTGCTTCAAATTATAAAACTATTGTATTTATTGCTTTTTTAACGTGCAAATACATGTTAACATGCTTTTAATTATTGCATAATCATACTCAACATCATACTCCACTCGTTCCAAAAGAATACTATAGCAACGCTTGATGAGTGGTTGCGCCTTTACTATACAATTACCCCTAAATTCGGAAAGGCATATTTGCAGTAAAACTAGCCGATCAACGGTGTAGTCGACAATTTTGTGCCTTCCCCCTTGAGTTGTTCGCTCAAGAGTACCCGTCTAAAACCCCATAGAAACCTTACTCTGTTAAATTGTGCATGCATCATGGTCAAACCTAGCCAGTTCAGTTATGTTGTCCACATAATGATCCTTTTAAGATAGCCTTGTCCAAAGTCCATTAGATTTCCCTAAACCCAAACTGACATCGTCATGTTCTGTGCGTTTATTTGGAGAACTAAATTCTTCATGCTAATTGTTGATATTAAATAGTCGAGTCTGGTAGAGGTAAGGGCCTAACATTGTTTGTCTTGCAGAAATATGAGGCACAAGTCCCCAGATTCGGCATGGTCACCAACATCCACCCAATATTGCTAAGCTGGTGGAGAGATTTACATTCTAGTGACAAAACCCTCGTCAGAAAATATCTGGGTAATCCATCGTCCCACTTGGAGATCTATCCTAACAACATGAAAATAAAAGCTGCTACTTTATTTTGTGATTGTGAAAGGGCTGTGTTCCGTTTTGGGGACATAGAAATGACACATTTGCTAAAGGAGATAAGAGGGCTGGATGGTCTAGTGTGACGACCCGGCCAGTCGTCTCATGAGTTACCGCTCTGTTTCCCTTATTTCTACTTCTTTATGCTTTGTTATCTGTATTTTATGGTATCGGGTTGGTCGGATCAAATTCGGAAATGATTTGGCAAGGTTTGAGACACTTAGTCTATTTAGAGGAAGTTTAAGTTGGAAAAGTCAATCGATGTTGACTTATGTGTTAGAGGGATCGGATGTGAGTTCTGATGGTTCAGCTAGCTTCGGGAGGTAATTTGTGGCTTAGGAGCGTGACCGGAATAAATTTTGGAGGTTCGTAGTAGATTTAGGCTTGAATTGGCGAAGATAATATTTTGGCGATTTACGGTTGATAGGTGAGATTTTGATATAGGGGCCGGAATGAAATTCCAAGAGTTACAGTAGTTCAGTTGTGTCATTTAAGATGTGTGTGCAAAATTTCAAGTCATTCGGATGTGGTTTGGTTGGGTTTTTTTTCAAAAGCAAAATTTGGAAGATTTTAGAAACTTAGGCTTGAATCCGAGGTGTTTTAGTTGATTTGATGTTGTTTGAAGTGTTTTGATGATTGGAACAAGTTTGTATAAGGTATTGGGTTATTTTTGTGCTTTTAGTTGAGGTCCTGGGGGCCTCAGGGTGATTTCAGATGGTTAACGGAGATGTTGGAATTTTGTTGTAGCAGTTGATATTGCTGCTTCTGGTATTCTCGCACCTGCGGATTGGGGACCGAAGGTGCAGGGCCGCATAAGCAGAGATTTGGTCGCAGAAGCAGGAGATGCTTGAGGAATAGGAACTGCAGAAGCAGCTAATGGGATCGAATATGCAGAATCGCAGATGCGGAGGGAGGATCGCAGAAGCGGGTTTTGGACCGCAGATGCGGGTATCCCTGGGCAGAATGAATATAAGTCTTCCTTCGCGATTTTTGAATGTTTTCACCATTTTTTAACATGGATTTGGGAGCTTTGGGCAATTTTGAAGAGAGAAATCAAGGAGACTTCGTTAAGGTAAGGATTTTGAACCTAAAACACATTTCTATGGTAGTATTTCATGGATTATGGTTGTAATTAAAGGAATTAAAGGGCTAAAAATGGAGGATTAGGGCTTGAGGTTAAGAGGCCTTTAAAAGAGGATTTGAGGGGTCATTTTGACTCCGATTTTAGTGTTCTTGGTATGCATAGACTCGTGGGGAGATGAGGAATCCATTGATGTAAAAATTTTGAATTTCGAGACATGGGCCCCGGGGTCGGGTATTGGTAATTTTGGGATTTGTGCCCTTTATTAATTTCTTTCGCTTGGGCTTTGTTCCCTTAGCATATTTTGACATTCTCGTTTTGATTTTGGATAGATTCGACGCTCGTGGAGGCTGATTCGAGGGGGAAAGACATCTCGAGCTAGAGATTTAGCCGGTTCGAGGTGAGTAATAATTGTAAATGATGTTCTGAGGGTTCGAAACCCCAGTTTGCACATCGTAGTGCTATATTAAGGTGAGGCACACGCTTGATGATGAGTGTGGGGTCGTGCACTATTAGGGATCGTGACTTGGTCCATCCCAATTGATGATTTTACCGCGTATTTGACTGAACCTTATTTGCTATCATCATTATTTGGGCTGAATGCCATATTTGGGCTTCGTGCCAACTGTTTGAACCCTTCGGGGATTTTTATTACTATTTCCTCACTGTTTTGACTTATTACTTGAACTCAGTCATGTTAATTTCCACTGTTTTATACTCAACCATGTTTACTCAGTTTTTAAGACTTACATGATATTTTAAATGATGTTTGGACTGAGGAACACTGTTTTACTATTGCCCGAGAGGCTTGTGAGGATTTTTGACTGAGTAAGGCCGAGTGCCTATGTTGTGAGGAAACATTTGATACTGATTATGAGGTCGAGGTCTTGAGTTATGTATGCCACGAGGTGGCTTGATTGATATGAGGCCGAGGGCCTAGTTTGATGCCACGAGATGGCTTGTTATTGAGCTTGGGCTGTAAGGGGGCCCTCCAGGAGTCTGTACACCCCCAGTGAGCGCGGGTACCCATTGTGATGTGAGATTGAGCCCGAGGGGCTGTTATTGTTCTAAGATGTTGTCTGAGGGGTGGATGTGGTGATACTATGCCCGAGGGGCGAACTTCTATTTGTTTACTTTACCTTAATTACCTGTCAATTACTTGTTTACTTGTTGACAGAGGATTTTACTTGCCTTTTCACTGTTTTACTGCTTTTAAATGGTTTTTACTACTTCATTATAGAATGTCTTGTGCCTTACGCATTTTCTTACTTTCAGTCGTAATTTGCATGTGTTACTCACTGAGTTGGAGTACTCACTTTACTCCCTGCACACCATGTGCAGATTCATGCATAGATGGTCCCGCTCCTGAGTGCCGATTCATTCCAGTTTCAGGCGGATCTTCGAGAAGTCCTTAGGTATATGTTGGCGTTCGCAGCCTGGAGCTCCTCCCTATCTATTTCCTTTATGTTCATGGTTCAGTATTTAAAACTTTATAGTTACATTTGAGGATTCAGTATTGTTAGATGCTCGTGACTTATGACACCCCGGTTAGGACTGTGTCAGGTTGTATTTTTGTTACTTATTATCATTAAATCATGTTCTAGACTGCTTTTATATTGTTTAACTGCTTTAACAAGTGAAGTGGGTTTAGTTGGCTGGCCTTGTCTTCACGAGAGGCGCCATCATGACCGGGTTCGGGTTTAGGGTCGTGACAAGTTAGTATCGGAGCCTAGGTTACATAGGTCTCACTAGTCATGAGCAAGTTTAGTAGAGTCTAGCAGATCGGTACGGAGACGTCTGTATTTATCCTCGAGAGGCTGCAGAACCTTTAGGAAAAACTTCATATTCTTGAAATTCTTATCGTGCGAACTTGTTAATCCGAGTACTAAACTTATGTTATTCTATTATCTCACAGATGGTGAGGACACACACTACCGGATAGGGTGGATGACCACTAGTGCCACCAGCTGTAGCTACCAAAGCCCGAGGATGCGGTTGTGGTCGTAGTAGAGGCTGAGCAGTGAGGGCATCACTTGTAGATCCACCAACTGCCCCAATTCAGGATCAGGTCCCAGTTGTGGATGCTCCAGCAGCACCAGCTCAGGCACCAGCTGTGCTCATTGTGATTCCGGGTCTTCAAGAGGCCTTGGCCCAGATCTTATCAGTTTGCACTGGCCTAGCTCAGGTGGTTTCAGACAGTTCCACCAATAAATTTCCTTGAGATTACAGTATATTTTCGTAGAACTTGGGTGCACAGAATACCTGGAATTATGAGCTTCTGCCATTACCCTCCCCCGAAGATTATCCACATCTGGAATACATATCCTACCTTGACATCGTAACACACCATCCTCACCACCGAGTGAAAATGTCGAAGTATTGTTATTCAAAACTGCCTCCTTCATCTGTGCTAATGCTGGATCAATGAGCTGCTTTTCCTTGACTTCCCCTACCAGTGACGATTCTGCTCCATTACACACCATAACCTTCCCCTCGTCTGAGGTCGAAATACGAACCCCCAGACTAGCCAATTGATAAACCTCCCGAGCCAAAGGCCTCTGATCCGCTCCCAAATGAGCCAAACTACCCATGGACTTCCGACTGAGAGTGTCGGCCACCACATTCGCCTTCCCTGGATGGTATAAAATATCCATATCATAATCCTTGATCAATTCTAACCACCGCCGCTGCCTTAAATTCAACTCCTTTTGCTTGAACAAATATTAGAGACTCGTGTGGTCCGATAACACATCCACATGGACCCCATAAAGATAATGCTTCCATATTTTCAAGGCAAATACAACTGCCGCAAGCTCCAAATCATGTGTCGTATAATTCTTTTCGTGATTCTTGAGTTGCCTTGAAGAATAAGCTGCAACCTTCCCATGTTGCATCAACACACACCTCAAACTGACCCTGGAGGCATCGCAATAAACCACAAATCCTTATGTGCCTTCCGGCGAGGTCAATATCGGTGCCGAGATCAATCTCAACTTCAATTCATAAAAACTTTTCTCACAAACGTCGGACAATTGGAACTTAACTGCTTTCTGCATCAACTTAGTCAAAGGGGAGTCGAGGGTAGAGAATCCCTCCACAAACCTCCGATAATACCCCACTAAACCCAAGAAGCTACGTATCTCCATCGGGGTCGTGGGTCTAGGCCAATCTTTTACTACTGCAATCTTCTGGGGATCCACCTGAATCCCTTCACTGGAAACAACATGGCCCAGAAAGGTAACGGACTCCAACCAAAATTCACATTTTAAAAATTTAGTATACAACTGGTGCTGATAAAGGGTCTGCAGAACTGCCCTGAGGTGATCAGCATGATCCTCCCGGCTCTGCGAATAAACAAAGATGTCATCAATGAAAACAATCACAAAGGAGTCTAGAAATGGCTTGAAGACCCGATTATGTGACCATAGCGAGTTCTGAAAGCGGTCTTAGGAATATCCTGTTCTCTGATCTTCAATTGGTGATACCCGGACCGTAGATCAATTTTGGAAAAGAACCTCGCAACTTGCAATTGGTCGAACAAATCATCTATCCGAGGTAGAGGATATTTATTCTTGATGGTGACCTTGTTAAGTTGTCGATAATCGATACACATTCGGAGCGACCCATCCTTCTTTCTGACAAAAAGAACTGGGGCACCCCACGGTGACACACTTGGCCGTATGAACCCCTTTTCTAATAAATCCTTCAGTTGTTCCTTTAACTCCCTTAACTCCGCTGACGCCATTCTCTATGGTGGAATAGATATCAGTCGCGTATCTGGCAATACATCAATCACGAAATCAATCTCCCTATCTGGAGGGATCCCTGGAAGCTCATCCAGAAACACTTCAAGAAACTCATTCACGACTGGCACGGACTCAGGGACAGACACTTCTGAAGTGGTGTCCGCCACCCGGATCAAATGGTAGATACACCCCTTCCTAATCACTTTCAAAGCCTTAAGGTAGGAAATAAACCTACCTTTCGGCACCACACCATTTCCTTTCCACTTAATAACAGGCTTATTAGGGAACTCAAGCCTTATGACCCTTGTTCGGCAGAACCGCAGCTACTTCTCAAGCCGGGGGAGGCAATCAGACTCTCTTCGCTCGCACATCTGAGAAGGGCGTGCAGGGACTTCAGACGTCGGGGGAGCATCTAGCCCAGCCGGTTGTAGCTGCTCAGGACTATGTAGTTCCTGCCATGCCGGAGGATGAGCAGCGTAGGTTGGATAGATTTGGTAGGCTTCAGCCTCTAACTTTCAGTAGTGTAGAGGGCGAGGATGCCCAGGGCTTTTTGGACAAGTGTTAGAGGATGCTTTATACAACAGGTATTCTGGAGACCAGCGGGATCGCTTTCACCACTTATCAGTTTTCAGGAGCTGCTTTCACTTGGTGGGAGGATTTTGAGAGGCATAGGCATGTTGGTGCATCACCCCTTACCTGGCAGCAGTTCTCCGTTCTCTTTCTGGAGAAGTATGTGTCGTAGTCTCGTAGAGAGGAGCTGTGTAGGCAATTGGAGTGGTTGTATTAGGGGGAGATGACTATGTCATAGTATGAGTTGGTTCGTCATGCCATTTGGTTGGTTCCGACAGATAGAGCAAGGATTAGGAGGTTTGTTGATGGTATTACTTATCAGCTCCGTATTCTCATGACCAGGGAGAGGGTGACTGGTGCTAATTTCGAGGAGGTTGTGGATGTCGCCCGTGAGATTGAGTCTGTTCGTCGCCAGAAGCGATAGGAGAGGGAGGCCAAGAGGCCAAGAGGATCTAGCAGTTATAGTGGTGCTCCTTCGAGGGGTTAGTTTCAGCACGGTATAGGCCGTTCATTCAGGTCTACTCAGCCAGCTCGCCCAGGTTATTGTGGGGCATCTTCGGGTCATGGTTATCACAGTTCTTAGTAGGGCCAGTCTTCACTTAGTGCCCTTCTAGCTTAGAGTTCGACCCGTGCTCCATTAGTTCAGGGCTCTTCTATGCGGAGTGCATCTATTAGTCACTCCTGTGTGAGGGGTTCCCTTCAGTCCCCTTTTCTAGCACCTGGGAGTTTTTATGAGTGTGGTGAGATGGGCCACATATGGAGGCAGTGTCCTCGCCGTGTTGCTAGTTTGTCCCAACAGAGGGGGCAGCCATCGGCTTTAGCGCCAATTTCTTCACCACTACCCGCTCAACCAGCTAAGGGTAGAGGTCAGTCAGCTAGGGGTCACCCTAGAGGGGGAGGTTGATCAGGGGGTAGTCAGGCCCGTTTCTATACACTCCCAGGCAGACTCGATGCTATTGCTTCAGATGCGGTCATTACAGGTATTGTTTCAGTCTGCCATAGAGATGCCTCTGTATTATTTGATCCCGGTTCCACCTTTTCTTATGTGTCCTCATATTTTGCTCGTTATTTTTCTTGATTTACCTGTTCATGTATCTACCCTGATAGGCGATATTGTTGTTGTAGACCGTGTATACCGGTCATGTGTGGTGACTATCGATAGTCTGGAGACTCGAGTGGATCTATTATTATTGAGCATGGTGGATTTCGGTGTCATTTTGGGCATGAATTTGCTATCTCCATGTCGTGCTATACTAGACTGTCATGCTAAGACTGTTACATTGGCTATGCTGGGTGTGACACGGATCGAGTGGTGAGGTGTGACTGATTATGTTCCCAGTAGGGTGATCTCATTCTTGAAAGCCCAGCATATGGTTGGGAAGGGTTGTCTTTCGTATCTAGACTTCGTGCGGGATGTCGGTACTGAGACTCCCAGTATTGATTCTGTTCCAGTTGTGAGGGATTTTCCCGATATGTTTCCTACAGACCTGTTGGGCATGCCTCCAGACGGGGATATTGATTTTGGTATTGACATGGTGTCGGGAACTCAACCCATTTCTATTCTGCCGTATCGTATGGCACCAGCAAAGTTGAAGGAATTAAAAGAACAACTTCAAGAACTCCTTGATAAGGGGTTCATTCGGCCTAGTGTGTCACCTTAGGGTGCGCCGGTTCTGTTTGTGAACAAGGATGGCACAATGAGAATGTGCATTGATTATAGGCAACTGAACAAGGTAACAGTTAAGAACAAGTATCCTTTGCCTCGCATTGATAATTTATTCGACCAGCTTCAGGGAGCGAAGGTGTTCTCCAAGATTGATCTTCATTCAGGTTATCACTAGTTGAAGATCAGGGACTCAGATATTCTTAAGAAAGCTTTTAGGACCCGATATGGTCATTATGAGTTCTTGGTGATGTCTTTTGGGCTGACCAATGCCCCAGCAACATTCATGCATCTGATGAACAGCGTGTTCCGGCTTTATCTCAATTTGTTTGTCATAGTTTTCATTGATGATATTCTGGTGTACTCGCGTAGTCAGGAGAAGCACGTGGAGCATTTGAGAGTCGTGTTGCAGAGATTGAAGGATGAGAAGCTTTATGCAAAATTCTCCAAGTGTTAGTTTTGGCTCGGTTCAGTGGCTTTCTTGGGGCACGTGGTGTCCAGTGAGGGTATTCAGGTTGACCCGAAGAAGATAGAGGCGGTTTAGAGTTGGCCCAGACCATCCTCAGCCACGGAGATTCGCAGTTTCCTTGGTTTGGCTGGCTATTATCGTCAGTTTGTTCAGGGATTCTCATCTATCGCATTGCCCTTGACCAGGTTGACCCAGAAGGATGCTTCATTTATATGGTTGGACAAGTGTGAGGAGAGCTTTCAGAAGCTTAAGACAGCTTTGACCACAGCTCCAGTGTTGGTTTTTCCATCTACTTCAGGTTTATATACCATGTATTGTGATGCTTTAAGAGTTGGGATTGGTTGTGTGTTGATGCAGGAGGATAGAGTTATTGCTTATGCTTCCCGTCAGTTGAAGCCCCACGAGAAGAACTACCACATTTATGATTTGGAGTTGGCTGCCATAGTTCACGCATTGAAGATTTGGAGGCATTACTTATATGGCATATCTTGTGAGGTGTTCATTAATCATCGCAGTCTTCAACATTTGTTCAAGCAAAAGGATCTTAATTTGAGGCAGCGGAGATGGTTGGAGTTGCTTAAGGATTATGACATCACTATATTGTACCATCCGAGAAAGGCCAATGTGGTGGCCGATGCCTTGAGCCGAAAGGCAGTGAGTATGGGGATTTTGGCATATATTCTAGTTGGGGAGAGACCTCTTGCGGTTGATGTTCAGGCCTTGGCCAATCAGTTCGTGAGGTTGGATATTTCGGAGCCCAGTCGACTATTGGCTTGTGTGGTTTCTCGGTCTTCCTTATATGATCGCATTAGAGAGCGCTAGTATGATGATCCGCATTTTCTAGGTGTCGAGAATGCAGGGCCGGATTTGCGTGCCCAACGTGGATGGGCTTCGGGAGTTGATTCTGGGGGAGGCCCATAGCTTGCAGTATTCCATTCATCCGGGTGCCGCTAAGATGTATCAGGATTTAAGGTAGCACTATTGGTGGAGAAGAATGAAGAAAGATATTTTGGGATTTGTAGCTTGGTGTCTCAATTGTCAACAGATGAAATATAAGCATCAAAGACTGGGTGGCTTGCTTCAGCGGATAGATATTCCAGAGTGGAAGTGGGAGAGGCTCATTATGGACTTTGTTGTTGGACTTCCACAGACTTTGAAGAAGTTTGATGCTATTTGGGTGATTGTAGATCGGCTGACCAAGTCCGCACACTTCATTCCTATGTGTACTACCTATTCTTCAGAGCGGTTGGCAGAGATCTATATACAGGAGATTGTTCGTTTGCATGGTGTCCCAGTTTCCATCATTTCAGATAGGGGCACTCAGTTTACTTCGCAGTTTTGGAGGTCTGTGCAGCGAGAGTTGGGTACTCAGGTTGAGTTGAGCACAGCTTTTCACCCTCAAATAGACGGGCAGTCCGAGCGTAGTATTCAGATATTAGAGGACATGTTGCGTGCTTTTGCCATTGATTTCGGAGGGTCATGGGATCAGTTTCTACCGCTTGCAGAGTTTGCTTATAACAAAAGCTACCAGTCGAGTATTCAGATGGCTCCATATGAGGCTTTGCATGGGAGGCAGTATAGATCTCCAGTTGGTTGGTTCGAGCCTGGTGAGGCTAGGCTATTGGGGACAGATTTGGTGCAGGATGCTTTCGAGAAGGTGAAGGTGATTCAGGAGAGGCTTCGTACAGCGCAATTGAGGCAAAAGAGTTATGCTGACAGGAAAGTTCGAGATGTGTCCTACATGGTTGGTGAGAAGGTTCTATTGAAAGTTTCACCCATGAAGGGTGTTATTAGATTTGGGAAGAAAGGGAAATTGAGTCTGCAGTTCATTGGGCCTTTTGAGGTTCTTCAGAGGATTTGGGATGTGGCTTATAAGCTTGCGTTGCCACCTAGCTTGTCGAGTGTGCATCCGGTATTTCATGTTTCTATGCTCCAGAAATATATTAGGGATCCGTCTCATGTTCTGGATTTCAGCACGGTTCAGTTAGATGATAATTTGACCTATGATGTGGAGCCAGTAGCTATTTTGGGTCATCAGGTTCGAAAGTTGAGGTCAAAGGATATAGCTTTAATGAAAGTGCAGTGGAGAGGTCGGCCCGTAGAGAAGTCTACCTGGGAGACTGAGCGGGAGATACAGAGCAGATATCCTCACCTGTTTGAGGCTCCAGGTATGTTTCTTGACTCGTTCGAGGACGAATGTTTGTTTAAGTTGGGGAGGATGTGACAACCCGGCAAGTCGTCTCATGAGTTACCGCTCCATTTCCCCCATTTCTGCTTCTTTATGCTTCATTATCCGTGTTTTGTGGTATCGGGTTGGTCGAATCGAATCCGGAAAGGATTTGACAAGGTTTGAGACACTTTGTCTCTTTAGAGTGAGTTTAAGTTGGAAAATCAACCAAATGTTGACTTATGTGTTAGAGGGCTCGGGTGTGAGTTTTGATGGTTCGGCTAGCTTCGGGAGGTGATTTGTGGCTTAGGAGTGTGATCGAAATGAATTTTGGAGGTTCGTAGTAGATTTAGGCTTGAATTGGCGAAGTTGATATTTTGGTGATTTCCGATTGATAGGCGATATTTTGATATAGGGGTCGGAATGGAATTCCGAGAGTTGCAGTAGTTCCGTTGTGTCATTTGGGATGTGTGTGCAAAATTTCAATTCATTCAGACGTGGTTTGGTTGGGTTTTTTATCAAAAGTGGAATTTGGAAGATTTTAGAAACTTAGGCTTGAATCCGAGGTGTTTTAGTTGATTTGATGTTGTTTGAAGTGTTTTGATGATTGGAACAAGTTTGTATAAGGTATTGGGTTATGTTTGTGCTTTTGGTTGAGGTCCCGGGGGCCTCGGGGTAATTTTGGATGGTTAACGGAGAGGTTGGAATTTTGTTGTAGCAGCTGATATTGCTGCTTATGGTATTTTCGCACCTGCGAATTGGGGACCGCAGGTGCGCGCCGCATAAGCAAAGATTTGGTCGCAGAAGTGGGAGAGGCTTGAGGAACAGGAACCGTAGAAGCGGGTAATGGGATCGCATATGCAGAATCGCAGATGCGGAGAGAGGATCGCAGATACGGTTTGTAGCTGGTAAGTGAATTCTGTAGAAGTGGAGGATTAGACCGCATATACGGTACCGCAGAAGCGGGTTTTGGACCGTAGATGCGGGTATCCCTGGGCAGAATGTATATATGTCTTCCTTCGCAATTTTTGAAGGTTTTCACCATTTTTGACACGGATTCGGGAGCTTTGGGCGATTTTGAAGAGAGAAATCAAGGAGACTTCGTTAAGGTAAGGATTTTGGACCTAAAACACATTTCAATGGTAGTATTTCATGGATTAAGGCTGTAATTAAAGGAATTATAGGGCTAAAAATGGAGGTTTAGGGCTTGAGGTTAAGAGGCCTTTAAAGGAGGATTTGAGGGGCCATTTTTACTCCGATTTTAGTGTTCTTGGTATGCATAGACTCATGGGGAGATGAGGAATCTATTTATGTAAAAAAATTGAATTTCGCGATGTGGGCCCGGGGGTCAGGTTTTGGTAATTTCAGGATTTGTGCCCTTTATTGATTGCTTTCGCTTGGGCTTTGTTCCTTTAGCATATTTTGATGTCCTCTTTCTAATTTTGGATAGATTCGACGCGCGTGGAGGCCAATTCGAGGGGCAATGATATCACGAGCTAGTGATTTAGCCGGTTCAAGGTGAGTAATGATTGTAAATAATGTTCTAAGGGTTTGAAAACCCGGATTGCACATCGTAGTGCTATATTGAGGTAAGGCACACGCTTGATGACGAGCGTAGGGTAGTGCACTATTGGGGATCGTGACTTGGTCCGTCCCGATTGATGATTTTACCTCGTATTTGACTGAACCTTATTTGCTATCATCATTATTTGGGTTGAATGCCATATTTGGGCTTTGTGCCAACTGTTTGAACCCTTCGGCGATTTTTATTACAATTTCCTCACTATTTTGACTTATTACTTGAACTCAGTCATGTTATTTTCCACTGTTTTACTACTAAGCCATGTTTACTCAGTTTTTAAGACTTGCATGATATTTTAAATGATGTTTTGATTGAGGAACACTATTTTACTATTGCCCGAGAGGCTTGTGAGTATTTTTGACTGAGTAAGGCCGAGGGCCTATATTGTGAGGAAACATTTGATACTGATTATGAGGCCGAGGGCCTGAGTTATGTACGCCACAAGGTGGACTTATTGATATGAGGCCGAGGGCCTAGTTTGATATCACGAGATGTCTTGTTATTGCGCTTGGGCCGTAAGGGGCCCCTCTAGGAGTCTGCACACCCCCAATGAGCGCGGGTACCCATTGTGATGTGAGATTGAGCCCGAGGGGCTGTTATTGTTTTGAGATGTTGCCCGAGGGACAGATGTGGTGATATTGTGCCCAAGGGGCGAACTTCTATTTGTTTACTTCACCATAATTACCTGTCAATTACTTGTTTACTTGTTGACGGAGGATTTTACTTGACTTTTCACTGTTTTACTGCTTTTAAATAGTTTTTACTACTTCATTATAGAATGTCTTGTGCCTTACGTGTTTTCTTACTTTCAGTCGTTATTTACATTTTTTACTCACTGAGTTGGAGTACTTACTTTAGTCCCAACACCCCGTGTGCATATTCAAGCGTAGCTGGTCCCGTTCCCGAGTGCTGATTCATTCCAGCTTCAGGCGGATCTTCGAGGAGTCCTTAGGTAGCTGTTGGCGTTCGCAGCCTGGAGCTCCTCCCTATCTATTTCCTTTATGTTCTTGGTTCAGTATTTAAAACTCTATAGTTACATTTGTGGATTCAGTATTGTTAGATGCTCGTGACTTGTGACACCCTGGTTAGGACTGTGTCAGGTTGTATTTCCGCTACTTATTATCATTAAATCATGTTTTAGACTGCTTTCATATTGTTTAAATGCTTTAACAAGTGAATTGGGTTTAGTTGGTTGGCCTTGTCTTCATGGGAGGCACCATCATGACCGGGTTGGGGTTTAGGGTCGTGACATCTAGTGTGGGAAACTCTGGGTTTGCTAATGCATGAGAACTGCACAGGCAAGGGTTTCCTAAAAATGATGGGTTCGAAGAAGAATGCAGAATTGGTATGCCTAAAAGAGTCATACATCCCTTTTGACTACCTGTATGAAAGGTAAGGTCACAGCAAATCATATCGTACCTACCCTGACGAGTTTGCCATCACGTCCTTCAGACATATTCATCGTAGGGTGTTCGTCTTTATGTTTGCTTCCTGGATTTAATCGTGTTCCCAATTAATAAAAGGAGAATCCATACTAAGGTGGATATGGTAACCAAGACCCTAATGGAGGGGATTGGTGGGCAGATATTCAGCATTGTACCCATGATCATTGTAGACATATATCGCGCCTTAGAGAAGTGTCAATGAGGAGCGAGACACTTCGAAGGCTGCAATACTACTTCACCTTTGCCTCATGGAACATCTCTAAAAGGGAGAATACCAACAAGAAATTCAGCGGAGAGACTGGGATGACCATATCGCTTTCCACCATCCAAAGTGAATGAATTACATCCCCAACATGTTCACTCAGCCTATGCCAAAGAATGGGTTGAGCTCTTTAATAATCTGACAGAAGAATAGGTTCAATGTATGTTCGAGTGGTTTCCGACAGAGGAGTTCATCGTCCGATCCAGAGATGCACCTTTCCTGATACTGATTGGTCTTAGAGGAACATACCCATACGTCACTCTTAGAGTTATGAGGCAGGCAGGTAGGAAGCAAGTCATACCTAGGGTTGACAAGATGAGCCATTTCCGAGCTGACTTCCAAAATGATAATAGCCCCCACAAGTGCCAAGCCCAGCACATGTGGCACTACAAGATCGTAATGGGGAAAGACACCATCGATCCAGACAAAAATCATGTTGGTTGTACCCCTTTCTATTCTGGTTGGTTGGAAGATAATCAAGATGGTTTGGGCTAGTCGGGGTTCGTTCAAGGTCACAGAATTATAGATTAAAAGGTCGAGGCACAAGTCAAGTACAACCAGCTACACAAAAGGATCCGTGAATGCGAGAGCGAACATCAAGAGATACAAGAGTCCAACAAGAAGCTGATTGAGAAGTGGAAAGACATGGCTATCTGTGCCAATAAAAGGCTAGGATACTTGGAGCGAGGCATAGTAGAACTAGAGGAGAAGTTTCTCAAAAGGGTAGAAGACTGTTGGAAGGCTGAAGGAACCGAAGGTGGACATCTAGCCAGAGCATACCTGTTGCTGGGACTTCGTGAATTAGGGAAGCTGTTTGAAGGAGCCAGATATGCTGAGTCTGGGGAAGGTCCTTCTGGGACCAAATAGCTAGAAATTTACTCTTTCGCTTTATGAATGTAACAAGGCCAATGGCCATTAGTGATTTCTTGTTTATTTAGTGTTGTTTTGGAATTCGTCTATTTTTATCAATAAAATGAGGCATTTAGCATTCTAAGTTCTCTAAATCAATTTGTCGCTAGGACTACCTCGGGCACAAAGAGGTTCCAAAATTAGGACACGCTTTACATTCCTGCACTATGTGTTTAAATACTGCAATACTTTTTATAATCCTCACTAACTTGATTACCTTTTGTTTTATTTTTGTTTGAATTATTCCCCTCCCCAAAAGTTAGTTCGTGTCTGGCATCATCATCTTATTTCACAAGATCCAGGGGCCCTCCACCCACTCCTCCTCTTAGTCCCATAAAAGGCAAGAACAAAGGCAAAATGGAATATTTGAACAACATCAGGAAGGAGAACACATCTGAACAGGTTGAGGCCACTGATGGCCATTGCATTCGGGTTCCTAATGAGAATGTGTCACAGCTTGAACAGAAACTATTGAAGTTCCAGGAAGAACTCGATCAGGTTCGAAATCTGGCAAACCTATCAGTTTCCCTCAGAACCCCAGATATCAACTTCCCCAACACTGAAAACCCTACGCCTCCTCAAAATATCCCAAAACAACATAATTATCTCATGCCTTCCCATCATGCTTATCCACCAAAGAACCAATGCAACACCTGCCATACCCCAAACAACACTCCACTACTCATTCTAGAACCTCAAAACTCCACAAATGACCATTTTCACACCCATACACCAGGCCACCATAACACTCCTATCTACGTGGAGACCATGCCACACCCTACCCAACCTATCTCATACACACTTTAGTTTGATGAAAAGGATCTACTTATCAGGAACCTAGCCGAGGAACTTAAGAAACTGACTTGCTGGATCCAGGGCATTGAGGGAAGCAAAGGAATCAAGGGGATGAACTATGAGGATCTTTGCATACAGCTTGATGTCGAACTGCCTGAGGGGTACAAACCTCTTAAGTTCGAAATGTTTGATGGTACGGGTGATCCAAGGGTCCATCTGAGGACATATTGCGACAAGCTGGTTGGAGTAGGGAAGGATTAAATGATTCGCATGAAGCTGTTCATGAGGAGTTTGAAAGGAGATGCATTATCTTGGTACATCAGCCAAGATCCCAAAAAGTGGTCAAACTGGGTAGGCATGGCATCTGACTTTATGGATAGATTCAGGTTTAATATAGAGAATGCACTAGACGTGTTCTATATCCAGAATTTGAAGAAGAATCCCACGGATACGTTTCACGAGTATGCTACTCGCTAGAGGTCTGAAGCTGCTAAGGTTAGACCCTCCTTAGAAGAGGAGCAAATGAACAAGTTCTTTATCCGGGCCTAGGATCCGCAGTACTATGAGCGGCTGATGATGATTGAGAACCACAAGTTCTCCAACATTATCAAGTTGGGTGAAAGAATTGAAGAAGGTATTAAAAGTGGTATGGTTACAAATTTCGAAGCCTTGCAAGCTACAAATAAGGCTTTACAGTCCGATAGTATGTCTAAGAAAAGGGACATAGGGGTCGTGATGGTTGCACAAAGGACCAAGTCTCCCCTCAAATACCAAACTTACCCAACACCTCCACTCATATACCAACCAACTCCAAATTACAAAGCACCCTCACCCTCCTACCAAGCTCCGCCACCAATTTATCAGTCGCATCCACCTCCTACATAACAACCTACTTCACCCAGATACTCCCAACCTGCTCATGTCTACCAGACTTATAATGCTCAACCATCCCATTATCAATCATCCCATGCACGCCAAAACTTCCCTAGACCTCGACCTAATTTTGATTGCAGACCTCCAAAATAATATACAGTCATTGCTGAACCCATCGACCAGCTGTATTAGAAGCTCAAAGCTGTTGGTTATATCACTTACATCCCTGTTGCAACCCCTGAGAATCCTTCTCAGTGGGTTAACCCAAACAAGTCTTGTGCATACCACTCTGGCATGAAAGGTCACACCATCGATAAATGTCGCTCCTTGAAAGACAAGATATAGTCTTTGATTGATAACAGGATCATTGTGTCAAAGGAACTCGCTCCAAACGTCCGCAACAACCCTCTGCCAGACCATAAGGGTGGAGGTATCCACATGATTGAAGTAGAAGATGAATGGGATCCTGAGGGATCAATCGGGTTGATCGCAGAAGGTGATGACCCAAAGAAATCAACAATTACTCTCAATCCAATCATAGTCCAGATCCAACCGTCTGAGGACGCTGAGGTGAATATGTCTATACCTCTTGAGTTTGAAGCAGCGCCACCCACAAAGATACCAGCACCAATTAAGGTTGAATTCATGTCTCCGGCAAATGCACCCGCACCATTTGAGGTTGCAATCTTGCCACCCAAGGCACATGTTCCATTCGAAGTGAGGATAGCCGCGCCGATCCCAGTGGCGATGTCAACCATGCCACCATTCTATAAAAATGTTGTACCTTGGTACTATACAGCCGAGGCGAGAAGGAAGGGCAAGGTCAATATTGAATAAACTGTCGCAGCACAGGGCATGACAAGAACTGGTAGAGTCTATACCCTTGAACATCTTGCTGAATCAAGTAAGCAGGCCTCCAGTCGGCCTCCCCTCATTGAGACAGGTCTGGACAACCTTTGGAGGAAAATGCAGGCCAAGGAATAGTCGGTCATCGACCAGTTGAACAAGTCTCCAACAAAAATATCCATTCTCTTCTTGCTGCAAAATTCTGAGATGCACAAAATGCTTTGTTAAAGGTGCTAAATGAAGCATGCGTACCAAGTAACATCACTAGCGGGGAAATGGACAATATGGTAGGAAAAGTTCTGGAAAGCCATAAGATCACCTTTCATGAAGACGAGCTTCCACCTAAAAGGCTGGGGCACAACAAAGTACTGTACATCACCGTGCAATGTGAAGATTATTTCATCACCAGAATCCTGATCGATGGACGTTCCATTCTTAATATTTGTCCGTTGGTAACACTCAAGAAGTTGGGTAAAGGGCTGCATGAGATAAAGGATAGAGCAATCAATGTGAAAGCCTTTAATGGTTCTCAGAAGTCCACCATTGGTGAAATTAGTCTATGCTTACAGATGGGGCCAACCTGGTTTGAGGTCGATTTCCAGGTGATAGATGTACTAGCATCTTACAACTTGCTGCTTGGATGGCCATGGAATCATGTTGTTGGGGCCGTAGCATCAACGTTGTATCAGGCAATAAAGTTCGAATGGAATCACCAGGAAGTGATCATTCACGGTAATAGTAGCAACCCTATATATAGTCGCCAGACCATTCTGCCGATCGAGGGAAGAAGGAAGCTGGGTGGATAAACATACCACCGCATTGAGTGGGTCAATGCTATCGACAAAGACAAATGGTAGGATCACAAAATCGAGAGTATACTGAGTTGGAGTGGGTACGAACCTGGCAAAGGGCTCAGCAAGACCCTCCAAGGAATTTTTAAACCCATAAAACTCAAGAAACATGGCACTACCTTCGGCTTGGGATATGAATACACCTGGGAAGAATTCAATAACTGGTCGCCACCATGGCGCAGTCCTTACTATCCACTAGAGCAGCCAATACCGCATCTAGAGAAGACCTTCCAAGAGGCCGACATTATTTATGGGTTAGATGAAGAAGAAGCACTTGCACTAGTGAAGAAATTGTTTCTAGAGGACAGTGACATGGATTGTTGTGTTATTCTCAAGGAGGAGGGGGAGCAAGGCCCTTTCATACAGGCTGTGAGTAGAGGGGCACATCTCAAGAATTGGACCATCAGGACAACCAAAGCCCGATGAGCCTCGAGGTAGCAAGGCTAAAACAAGCATTATTCACTATTTTATTTACTAAATAATTTTCTTTTCTCAATTTTCAATTTCCGCAACAAGATCTTTGATGTTCAAAAACAGTTATTCAATTTATCAAAAGCATTTTGACTTTCTTATGAATTAATGTTTATTGCTATCATTTTCTTTCCTTGCTTTACCTATACAGCATTACTATTACTTGTCTTAATGAACCAATGACTATGACATGCAATGAGACAACGCAACAAACGGATATTGATTCAGAGGAAGATGACATACCTGACGAGATTATCAAAGAAATTGAGAACTTTGAGAACATACCTAAGTCCAACCTAGACGAGACCGAGATTCTCAACCTGGGAGATGCAGAAAACGTCAAGGAAACACGAATCAGCATTCACCTATCGCCATCAGAAAAGAAAGAATACACAAAATTTCTAAAGGAGTATGAGGACATATTCGCCTGGCCGTATGATGACATGACTGGTCTGAGTATGTCCATTGTGGCTCACAAACTACCAACCGATCCAATATGTCCACCAGTAAAGTAGAAGTTCAGAAACTTCAAGCCTGATATGAGTTTGAAAATCAAGGAAGAAGTCAACAAGCAGATCAAAGCTAAGGTTCTCAGGGTAGTAGAATACTCGACATGGTTAGCCAACATTGTGCCAGTGCCAAAGAAGGATGGGAAGGTCAGAGTCTGTGTCGACTACTGGGATCTCAACCAGGCCAGTCCGAAAGACAACTTCCCTTTGCCAAATATACACATCCTAATTGACAATTACGACAAGCATGAGTTACAGTCATTTGTAGATTGCTTCGCTGGTTATCATCAAATTTGGATGGCTGAGGAAGATGCTGAGAAAATAGCTTTCATTACGCTGTGGGGAGTGTACTATTACAAGATGATGCCATTCGACCTAAAGAATGTAGGGTCCACCTACATGAGGGCCATGACTACCATCTTTCATGATATGATACACAA
This sequence comes from Nicotiana sylvestris, assembly GCF_000393655.2. Lineage (NCBI taxonomy): Eukaryota > Viridiplantae > Streptophyta > Magnoliopsida > Solanales > Solanaceae > Nicotiana > Nicotiana sylvestris. Next base: position 178,056,181 of record NC_091062.1, read on the forward strand.
GGAGATAGAGGTATACATGGATGATGTTATTATCAAATCCAAGAAGGCTTCTACCCATATGGAATATATGAGGAAGTTCTTCAATAGACTGCAGAGATACAACCTGAAACTAAACCCCGCAAAGTGCGCATTTGGGGTTCCTGTTGGAAAGTTTCTTGGGTTTATTGTGAGCCACCGAGGAATAGAACTAGATCCATCAAAAATCAAAGCCATTCAGGAACTACAACCACCAAAGAACAAGAAGGATGTGATGAGTTTCTTGGGAAAGCATAACTACATCAGCCGATTCATAGCACAGTCTATAGTTATCTGTGAGCCAATCTTTAAGATGTCGAAGAAGGACGCCGCCACCAAATGGACCAATGACTGCCAAAAGGCCTTCGACAAAATCAAAGAGTACCTGTCAAAACCACCAGTCTTAGTCCCTCCCGAGCTAGGTAGACCCTTATTACTCTACCTTGTAGTGTTGGATGGAGCTTTCGGCTACATTCTGGGGCAGCATGATGAAACAGGGGGGAAGGAACAAGCCATTTATTATCTTAGTAAGAAGTTCACCCCATACGAGGCCTGGTATTATCTATTGGAATGCACCTGTTGTGCTTTGACTTAGGTAGCTCAGAAGCCGAGACATTACTTTTGCGTCTATACTACATATCTCATATCGAGGATGGATCCTTTGAAGTAAATCTTTCAAAAGCCCATGCCCACTGGCAAGCTAGCCAAGTGAAAAATCCTGTTGAGTGAGTTTGACATTGTTTATGTAACTCAAAAAGAGGTCAAGGGACAGGTACTGGCAGACCACCTTGCTGAAAACCCCGTGGATGGAGAATATGAACCCTTGAAAACAAATTTTCCTAATGAAGAGGTATCATTCATAGGAGAAGACATTGCGGAATCTTATGACGGTTGGAGAATGTTCTTCGATGGAGTATCAAACTTCAAAGGAGTTGGCATAGGAGCAGTCCTAGTATCAGAAATCGGTCAACATCATCCGGTGTCTGCCAAACTCAGGTTCTCATGCACCAACAATATGGCCGAGTATGAAGCCTGCATTCTAGGGCTCAAAATGGCCATTGACATGAACGTTCAGGAGCTACTAGTGACTGGATATTTGGACTTACTTATATCATGTGCAGGAATTGAGAAAGAGATTCACGAAGAAGGAATTCCAGCATGTTCTCAGAATCTAGAATGAGTTCTCTGATGCATTGGCTACCCTGTCATCCATGATACAGCATCCCGACAAGAACTTCATTGATCCCATTCCGGTGAAAATCCACAATCAGCCAGCTTAATGTACCCATGTTGAAGAAGAAGCAAATGGAAAGCCTTGGTTTAATGATATCAAGGAATATTTGGCAAAAGGAGAGTACCCGGAGCTTGCAAATCCTACTCAGAAATGCACACTTCGGAGATTGTCCAACAACTTCTTTCACAACGGAGGAATCCTATATAGGAGGACTCCTGATTTGGGACTATTAAGATGTGTTGACGCAAAGGAAACATCCAGGCTACTAGAGAAAATTCATGTTGGGACCTGCGGTCCACATATGAATGGTTTTGTCTTAGCAAAGAAGATACTCCAAGTTGGTTACTTTTGGATGACTATGGAAACGGACTACATCCAGTATGTCCGGAAATGCCACCGATGTCAGATACATGAAGACATGATAAAGGTACCTCCAAGCGAGCTTCACACAACAACTCACCGTTGTCGTTCGCTGCCTGGGGAATGGACGTTATTAGACCAATTGAGCTTGCCGCTTCTAATGGACACATGTTTATCCTAGTAGCCATCGACTATTTCACCAAATGGGTCGAAGTAGTATCTTACAAAGCAGTAACTAAGAAAGTTGTGGTAGACTTTGTCCGTGACCACATTGTTTGTCGATTCGGGATTCTAGAGTCAATCATTACTAATAATGGCTCCAACCTCAATAGCGACTTGATGAAGCTATGTGCGAAACTTTCAAGATTAAACACAAGAATTTCACAGCCTACAAGTCTCAGATGAATGGAGCTGTAGAAGCCGCCAACAAGAATATCAAGACGATATTGAGGAAAATGATAAAGAATCACAGATAGTGGCACGAGAAGTTATCATTTGCTCTTCTGGGGTATCGCACCACAGTCCGTATATCAATCGGGGCAACCCTCTGTATGCTGGTTTATGGTACATTGGTTGTCATTCTCGCTGAGGTAGAAATCTCTTCCCTAAGGATCAACAAGAAGCTGAGCTCGACGACACAGAGTGGGTAAAAAGTCGTTATAAGCAACTAGCCCTTATAGACGGAAAGAGCATGAATGCAGTCTGACATGGTCAACTCTATCAGAACAGAATGTCCAGAGCCTTCAACAAGAAAGTTAAGCCAAGACAGTTCACACTGGGGCAGCTGGTGTTGAAGAAATATTTCCCGCATCAAAATGAAGCCAAAGGGAAGTTCTCTCCCAACTGGCAGGGTCCATATATGGTTCACCGCTTTTTGACAGGAGGAGCCCTCATACTTGCAGAAATGGACGGAGAAGTCTGGACAAAGCCGATCATTTCAGATGCAATCAAACATTACTATGTGTAATCTTTATGCTTTCCTATATGATGTAAATTGAACTATGCTTGACTTGATTCCCGTTTAAGAGGGGATACGTAGGCAGCCCAATGGGTTCAGTCACAATTCAATAAAAATTTCATTTCCCCTACAATTGGAAACTGGGGCCAATTTTGAGGAGGACCCTCAAAATTCCAAAGTAATTTCAGTCGATCGCCACACGAGCAATAGTCAGAAATGCCAACCTATCAAACTGTGGCAGAATTTTGAGGAGGACCGTCAAAATTCCATTAGCAGGAGAGGTTGTAATGTCTTAAACTACGTCACAGTCGTCGGTTTATCTAAAAGTTATTTTTAATTATACATTTATGTCATACTATTGAAACTGCTTTATTTAGAAATGCTACCCCAATGATACAGACGGTATCACCGGATCGAAGCAGAACGAGTCAAGCAAAGCCAACGGGGATACGAACTAACCTCCCCCCTTACAAAACTCACAATTTTTCTTTGGATGCAGGCACTTCCCCCCAACAACTTCACTCCGGAGGAATCGCATATCCTTTTTAGAAGACGGTATGCCGCCACTTCTCGTCTTTTATTTCCCTTTTTTCTGAGAGAGATGGCATTTTTTATCAAAAATCAAAAACGAAGAATTTCATGACTTTATTGACCTGACCAGGAAAAAAGAACCCATAGATCTAAAAGGATCCAGCCATAGGCCTGACCGGATATCGTTTGTCCACAAACAAAACAAACTCATTGCTCATTCATTAAGAGCTCTTGTCGGTAAAGAGGATTGCGGAATCGTTAAACATATTATACGCCCATGGGACAATCCTTGTTCAAGAATACGATTCTCAGAACCGTTGCCCTTGCCAGCATTTTCTATCAGCACACACTAGTGATATTTCGTACGTCACAGTGCTCCCAGTAATCACAATGCCGCAATCTGCTATTAGCTAAGAAAACTCTACTATCAGTTGTTATCTTATTTCTTGCATAAGGCTGCCATTCTGCCTTTCTAGACTAAACGTTGTCTCCATCTGCATCTACATTGCATAAGGCTACTATTCTGCCTTCCAATTTTGCATAAGGCTACCATTCTGCCTTCCAAGACTAAACGTTGTCTCCATCTGCATCTTCATTGCATAAGGCTACCATTCTGCCTTCCGAGACTAAATGTTGTCTTCATCTGCATTTCTTCATAAGGCTACCATTCTGCCTTCTGAGACTAAATGTTGTCTCCATCTACATTTACATTGCATAAGGCTATCATTCTCCCTTCCAAAGTTAAGCTCTACCTCCATCTGCATTTACATTGCATAAGGCTATCATTCTTCCTTCCAAAGTTAAGCTCTACCTCCATCTGCATTTACATTGCATAAGGCTACCATTCTGCCTTCCGAGGTTAAGCTCTACCTCCATCTGCATTTGCATCTTTGCATAAGGCTATCATTCTGCCTTCCGAGGCTAAGCTCTGCCTCCAATTTTCTTCGAAACTAAGTGCTATCTCAAGCACTCTTTATCTCTCTTTCTTACGGGCTAAGCTCTGCCCTTCAATTTGCAAGACTAAGCTCTGTCTTGTCCGCATCATACTACTGCATCCTTTATGGGCTGAAATATCGCCAACTCATCCAAAGGCATCATCGTTCGAAGGCACCATCTTCATAGCCCGAGAACACCATGTCATGGCCTGAGGATCTCTTCCCATCTTTTGCATATCATTAATCAAAGGCGCCATGGTTCGGAGGCATCATCCTCATAGCCCGAGAACATAATTTCATGGCCTGTGAATCCTTTATCATACGCTTCATGGCCCAGGACATCATGGTCTAAGGACGTCATCCTCATCTTCTGAAGACAACATTCATAGTCCAACGGAAATTTGCATTATGTTTAGATTTATGCACAATGTACGCTTGTATTGTTTCTATTTGCAGGTAAACCGGCGAGCAATGGCTACCCTAGCAGGAGCGATCCGGGCCCAGTTCCCTTAGCCATATCAAACCTAACCATTCCTGTAAACCTTTCACTCACTTAGCCCTAGATATTGCGTCCATTCTTAAAACCGCTTTATCGGTATACTCCGCCGATGGATCCTGAACTACACATGGCCTGATTCCTGTAAAACCAAGGATATGTAGGCAACTCAAAATCTAGGGTGCAGCCTAAATCTTCCTAAACCGATTCTCTTGGTCACAATTGGCCATCATTTCTTTACCCGAAAACTTTTTCATCCTTCCCGGGTAAAGAGGGGCAGTTGTTGATACGCAATTTTTTCCTATATATTTTTCAATATACAAATACCTTCAAAATAGCCTATATATGCATATATAAGCATGTCCAAGGATTTTATTATGTTTTCAATAATTTTAAAGGTTTAAATTGATTTATTTTCTCCCTTTTATCCATAAAATCCCAATAATTATTTCCAAAATTATTGTTTTGGTAATTCATATATTTAATTTCTATAATTATGCCAAAATATGGCTAAGGTAATTTTTATATTATTTTTTGTAATTACATTTGGTATATTTCAAGCTAAATTGCACATAATTGCAATATTAGCCCTTTTAAGATTCAATTATGTTTTATATGCATAAAATTGGATCCTGTATTTTTAAATTGCTAATTATGTGTTATAAATCATGTTAGCATTTTTAAATTATTTTTAGAAATTATCTACTATTTTCTATAAATTAAATGGGAAAATGGCTATTTAACTTATAGCCAAAATTGGCTTTCAAATCTAGCCTAAATCAAACGGACCCCAAACCCAATTAAAAACGGCCCAATCCCGACCCACTTACCACATTCCCCTTTCCTAAATTAAACCCTAAAGATGACCCCCCCCCCCCTCTCATTTCCCCCTCTCATTCTCTCTCAACCGATCTCTTATCTCTCTCTCTCTATCTATCTCTGGTTCTCTCTAGAACCTTCTTCTCTCCCCTCCTCTCCGATGAACCTTATCCACCTTCTCCGGCCATCTCCCTGCCTGAATCCATGGTGGTCTCACCACCTACCAGCCTTATGGCTCCCTCTTGAACATGTTCCATCGTTTTGAGGCCTTCAAGTGAACCAGAGGCGGTTCACTCACCTCCCATGGTTTCCCATGCCATTTTTCGGCCATCCATGGCCGATTGAGTAAGATCTGTGACTTTTCCGGCTAAAATCGATAACTTTTCAAGGTTTTCTCACCTTCTCTGTGTTCTTCGAAACCCTAACTCTAAAGATTTTCCGATTTTCTTTTAGATCCGTCTTAGATCTGTGTATATTATGAGCCTTTTGGTGTTTTCCTCAAAAGTTTTTCCCTATTTTCTTCAAAGTGGCTTTTCGTCTTCAAGATTAGGGTTTCTTAACCTCTTTTTAAATAACTTCTCCTCTGATTCTCAGTACTATCATATGATTTTACTATGTTTAAATGGTTTATTTATGTTTTTCTTCTACTTGATTCATCACGTTGAAAACCCAAATTATTTTTGGTTTTATCCGGGGTTCTAGAACTATCTTTGTTTATTTGATTTGTATGTATACCTGTTTCGATTGATTTCTTTATGGTTAGACCTTTTTCTTTGTTTATCTTGACCGATTCTAAGTTCTTACCGCTTTTTAACTCAACTTTGTTAAAACCCTAATTTCTTAAAGATTTTCATCAATTGTTACTATGAGTTTTAAAGACTTTCTTTACTTGTTTTTGTGTGTTGGCCTGATCTTCTTTACATGTTGTTGTGTGTTAGATTGGTTTCTTCACTCTGGTTCTATGTGTTAGCCATGACTACTTGACTTTGTTAAGTTCTTGTTGATTACCATGCTTCGAGTGGGTTCTTTTTACTACTGAGTCCTTAGCCTACTCGTGTTACTTCTGTATGATTGTGTTCATCTAGTTTGTTCATCTCTTGCTTCTTTTTGTCGATATGGCTGACCTTGCATGTCTGATACGCCTGTTCATTCTTCTCTACTTATATGTCGAAGTACAGAATCATGACTCCCTCTTGATTGATCTTGATTTCCTTAAATTACGGTTTGATTGTTTTCTTATAAACCCCTAAAATTTTACCCGTTTGTTTAAATTGATTGATTCCAGTCCCTTATTTGCTATGTTGCTTCATTCTTGTTGAATCCTTTCCTCGAATTAGTGTATTCTGTACTTAGACTCAATCATATGCTCTATACTTTTACTACCCCTTATATAGTAAAAACCAATCTTTCTCAAACTGATTTTCTTTCTTTAGTTATCCCTATTAGTATCCATTTAAGCTGTAATTCCTTGATTAAAGAAAGTACTTGTATTAATTGGATTCTAATTGTGATTACTTTCATAATTGTGCTAAACCTTTACTTGTTACCTTATTTTCTACCTATTTTTCAAAGCTATAAATACCCTGAGTTCTTTCATTAACAAGACACAAGACTTGGCTTTCAAAAAACCCTCTCTTACTTAAAGAAAATTTTGTGTTATTCTACTACTATTGGTCGGCTGCAAGCCAAGGCTAATCATCTGTATGCCTTGGTTCTTTCACTTGTTTACCTCTGTCTTCACTGGTATGTCCTAGTTTAATTTTAAAGCCTCAACAACAATATGCTTCTATTATTGTTTTAGTTTCTCTTATTTCTGGTCTTCTTCTACTTGTGGTTCTGTGTGAAACCTATAATTGAGTTACATTACTAGCATGCTATTATGTCTCCCCTTCCCTTTAGATTAATGCATTCCCTTATGTGTGTTTCAAAACATGTCTTGCCAATCACTTATTGTGTACTTACCATCTTATGAATCCCAAATCCCTATCCCTTCCATGTGTTTGTGTTCTTCATGACTAGTTTATGATTATGCCAATATGAACTATTGCTAAGCATGTCCAAACCAGTCCTAAGACCCTTGCTGGGGTTATGTGTTTGCAGTCAAATGTCTGTGTATACCCAAATCCCTTGACCCCCTATGTGACCACTGAAATCACTTGGATCCTGTGCGTGATCCCATCTTAAGGTGTTTGAGTTTTGTTTACTAATCCAACTAATTTCAACCATTTCTGTTACTAATTGCTTTCAAAATGGACCTATCAGTCCAGTTTTTAAACAAACTCCTTTCAAACATGTGTTCTGCACTCTCACATATACTCTTAGACCACTAGGTTTTGCCCTTTGTGTGTGAGCCTTGCCTTGGGACCGTTGAGCTCCCTCTGAACTTGGACACATGAAAGCTGGACTTTCCACACTGCACTTACTCTGTCTTGGCTGTGAAATCTGGGTGTGAGCACTACCCGGGATCCCTTGAGGTCCTTAGAAAACTCTGACACACCCAGATATGAAAAGGCTATGGAATAACTTTGGCACTTGAAGTGGTTTATTACATCTTAGGGAGGAAGTCCCAACCAGGCTTCCTATAGTGTAACTTCTTATTTTTCATTTTCTGCTTATGTAATTCATTTCAATACGGGTCTGTAATAATTTGTAAACAAGTATTGGGGTGGCTAGTGAAAATTGATGGGGGTAAATATGCATGTTATAGTTGTTAAGGATAGAAAACATGTTATTAGGTTTATATTGCGCAATAGAAACTGTGCTTAGGATTCATACATGCAATAGAAATCATGTTCTTCGGACCCATGTTTATTGTTTCAGCATGTGCATCCTTACAAAATCATGTGTTAAAATCTGCTAATAACTAGCATTCTACTATTGTGTTCTGCACCGTCATGTACATTTAGAAATCCTGCTCTTAGGAGATTCTGCAATCATGCATGTACATTTAGAAATCATGCTTTTTAGGAAATTCTGCAATCAAGCTGTACATTTAGAAATCCTACTCTTAGGAAATTCTGCATATAAATCATCAGATACCATGATTAGGTTCTCGTTCATACTTACTCAGCTACGCTTAGTTAAATTACTGATGTTAAAAAAGGAGTATCAACAGTTTCCTCCCGCTTTAAACGAACTGGTAATAATCCTGCATGTTTTTGCAACATTTAGAACAACATGTTTTAGGTAAAAACGATCTCCAAACTATTTTAATAATTCTGAATAATTGCTGCGTATTATTTTACGCCTAGGCAAGCCTTAGGTAATAACTTAAATAAAACCAGAACCTTCTTCATGTATGCTGCTTAATTATCAACTGTTAAAATCAACAGGCAAGCCTGATTCGGACTTCTTATCTGAGTCATGTAATAAATCTGGTTCTGTTATAATCACTTAGATACCATGCTTTAGAATCCTGAATCCAGACCTTATCTGCGTATGAGTCATGCTGTCTATGTGCATTATTTGTGGAGGTATATCTGAGCCTTCTACCTGCTTCCTGTGTTTTCCCCCTTAAATGCAGTCCTATATGTTCTTGTTCGTTGCTTAGTATTTTTGCCTTTAAACCTAAGGGTCTACCTAGAACCCCCCCCCCCCTCCTTATAGGATAGGAGTCCTAAATTCCTCCGGGACTAATAGGAAGGGACGGGTAACAGCATGCAATAAGGATCGAGACCAACCCTCGCTTTAATTACCTTTACGGGGTGGTAAAGGGTAGATATGGATATGGTGACCGGTGCATTAATACCATGTGTAGCCCCTCTTTTAGGAGTGTAATACCGGGTATTACATTGATGTGATCCATATTATAAACAAACCTAGGACCCCCTCCCCCTCTTTTTATGCTTAGATTGTAATTCTTTTCATTAATTGCTTTTCAAACATCTGCGTTCTTAAACTTAAATCCTATATTATTTGAGCCCTACTTGTTTATTTGCTAATTGTATAAATTCATAAAAACTGTTTGGCCGGGAACCACACTAGTGGATCCTGAGGGGTGCCTAACATCATTTCCTAGGATAATTTCAAGCCCTTACCCTATCTCTGGTTATCAAATGTAGTTATAAATGAGCCTTACAGATGCCCTAACACACCTTAAAATCGTTAGGTGGCGACTCTTCAAAATTGCAAAATCCCTTTCCCAAAAGGAAAGAGTTTTCCCATATCCAAAATGTCATAAACCCTACTTCCGCTGAGGAAAAAGGGGGCACGAAAGGCCGTAGTCGGAGCAGTGTAAAGACGACCTCGAAATGGAAATCCGATGATTTTGTTAGCTCCGTTGGGTGATTTCAGGCTTAGGGGCGTGTTCGGATTGTGTTTTGGAGGTCCGTAGCTAATTTAGGCTTGAAATGCCGAAAGTTGAATTTTTAAAGTTTCCGGTTCAATAGTGAGATCTTGATCTAAAGGTCGGAATGGAATTCCGTAAGTTGGAGTAACTCTGTAGTGTGAAACTTGTGGTGTGTGCAAAATTTCAAGACATTTGGACAAGGTTTGATAGTCTTTTTGATCGAAAGCGTAATTTGGAAGGTTTGGAAATCTTTAGGCTTGGATTGAAGAGTGATTTGTGGTTTTGGCATTGTTTGATGTTATTCGAGGATTGGAATAAGTTCGTTTCATGTTTTAGTATTGGTTGGTATATTTGTTGAGGTTCCGGGGACCTCGGGTGAGTTTCGGATGCTTAACGGAAGTAGAATTGGACTTACGAGAAATGTGAAGGTTGCTGAAGATCTGTCATAACCGTACCTGTGGATTGGGGACGTAGGTGCATGATCACAGTAGTGTGAAGGCAGTTGTAGATGCAGCCATGAACTAGAGACCAGTATTTGCAGGTGTGGGTCCGCAGGTGCGTAACCCCTGGGCCAGAACCTATATAAGGCTTCAATCGCGAATTTTGCCCATTCTTTCACTATTTTCATCCGGGAATTTAGCTTTTTGGAGGGTTTTTGAGAGGGAATTCAAGGAAACTTGGAGGAGGTAAGATTCTTGGAATCTAAACTCGTTATTATGGTGATTTTTATCATTCTAAGCATGAAAATTTAAGGAAAATCAGTGGTAAATTGGGGGTTAGGGCTTGGTTAATTAGATAGTCTTGAGTGATGATTTGAGGGACCATTTGAGGTCCGATTTTGGTACTTTTGGTATTACTAAACTTGTGAGAGTATGATAATTCTAAAAATATAAATTTTACCCGATTTCGGGACTTGGGCCCGAGGGGCATTTTGGTCATTTTACCTAATTCCGCGTATTAGCTTAGAGTTTGTTTGTAGAATCAGTTACTTGAAGTGTTATTTACATTATGCAATTGAACTGAATAGATTTGGGCCATTTGGAGTAGAGTACTCGTGGCAAGAACGTGGTTTCAGGTTGATTTTGAGCCGGTTCGAGGTAAGTGGCTTGCCTAACCTTGTGTCGGGAAAACTCCCCTTAGGATTTGGTATTATTGATATTTGAAATGCTTTATACGTGAGGTGATGAGTGCGTACTTGTGCTAGTTTCCTAACCTTTTAAGCATGTTGTTAGCTTAGGGAAGCATGTCTAATTGACTTAATTGCTTTACTTGCTCAAACTACCTTATATGGATTACGTGCATCATGCTAGGCTAGAAATACTTGTTTTACCTTGGTATGGAATTTGAATTGAATTGTGTATTCTTCTTGTTGTTGCTATGTGTTTACTTTGGGACTACGAGATGGTATCCCAGGAGACCCCCCTGTATGTTTACTTTGGGACTACAGAACGGTATTCCGGGATATCCCCCTGCACATTTACATAGGAACTACGGAATTGCACCCGGTAGATTCCCCATGTACTGAGTATTTACATTTGGGACTCTGGATCGGTATTCCGGGAGATCCCCTCGCATTATGAGTTGGACTACGGGACGGTATCCCGGGAGATCCACTGGATATTTATATTTGGGACTACAGGACGGTATCCTAGGAGATCCTCGGTTGTTATTTCTGTGTTGAGCTGTATTTCTCTCCGTGTTTACTTTGCCTCTGTAGTAGTTGTTGTTATTCTTTCTATTCTGTGTTACTCCTTATTGTTTCACTTATTATATTGTCTTATTATATATTGTCATTCCTTATATTTCATTTAATCTCAGTAGGGCTCTGACTTTCCTCATCACTACCCGACCGAGGTTTGGCTTGGCACTTACTGAGTACCGTTGTGGTGCACTCATGCCCTTTCTACGCATGTTTTTCATGTGCAGATCCAGGTACTTCCTCTCAGTCTTATCATCCTTGAGGCGAGGCGCTTTTGTAGAGACTTCGAGGTATATCTGCCGCAGACCGAGGAGTCCCTTTCTATCTTTCTGTAATATTATAACCCTTCTGTATTTTTTCCTTTTGTTAGACATTTCTCGAGTTAGAGCTTCTTATATACCTCTTAGCTTGTGATTCATGGGTTTCCGGATTTTGGAAAGCATTAAGTTGAGATTTTGTACCGTTATATGCCAGGTGGCATCTTAAACACTATTTAATCTGTTATTTCGGTTTTATATTATTTTCTTTCCGTAAATGGTTTTTTTTCTGCATTTGTAGGCTTATCTAATCGTAGATACTAGGTGCCATCACGACAGTTCATAGAGGGCAAACTGGGGTCGTGACAAGTTGGTATTAGAGTTCTAGGTTCATAAGAGTCATGAATCACAAGTCGGTTTATTAGAGTCTCGCGGATCGGTACGGAGACGTCTGTACTTATCTGCGAGAGGTTATGTAACTGTTAGGAAAATTCTACTTCATTTGATTTCCTTGTCATGCGAGATTTTGATGTCACAACTCTAAACTTCTGTCTTCTATTCTCTCACAAATGTGAGGACACGCGCTACCCGAGATGATCAGGCACCTGCGCCCCCTGCTGCAGCCGTCAGAGGTCGGGGCTAGGGTAGAGGCCGAGGATGCGCACGTGGTGCATCCAGAGCACCCACGCGAGCTGCTACCGAGGTACCACTAGCAGTTCCAGCCGGAGTCCAGGTACTTGATACGCCTACTACTACTACTACATCTTTTCAGGAGACTCTTGCACAGTTCATGAGCATGTACACCACTCTGGATTAGGCAGGGTTGCTTCCCCTTGCTGAATCCTCATCTCAAGCCGGGGGAGGAGCATAGACTCCCGCCTTCCGCACTCTTGAGCAGCGAGTGCATATTGATCAGGTCCCCGAGATTATTCCTGTACAGCCTGTAGTCCCAGGTCAGCCCGAGGACAGGGCAGCGGCTTCAGAGGATGAACAGCGGAGACTTGAGAGGTTCAAGAAGTATGATCCTTCTGTATTCAACGGGTTAGCATCAGATGATGCCTTAGGATTTTTGGAGGAGTGTCACGGTATCCTCCGCACTATAGATATATCATGATCGAGTGGGATCTCTTTTACTGCCTTCCAGCTTCGAGGAGCCGCCTATGAGTGGTGGCGTACCTATGAGTTAGACAGTCCGGATGAGGCAGCTTCATTGACTTGGACTCAATTTTCAGATATGTTCCCACGGGAGTTTTTTCCTCAGAGCCTCAGGGAGGCATGGAATGCAGAGTTTGAGCATTTGCGCCAGGGTACTATGACTATCTCAGAGTATGCTATCAGTTACACTAGCTTGGCTAGACATGCCCCAGCCTTGTTTTCTACTATTCGCGAGAGGGTTTGCCGGTTTATTGAGGGGCTTATTCTCAACATCAGGTCTAGCATGGCTCGTGAGTTGGAGATGGATATTTTTATCAGCAAGTGGTGAGCATTGTTAGGAGGATAGAGGGTATGCATGCTAGGGAGAGAGAGAGAAGAGTCAAGCCAAGAGGTCTCAAGAGTCGGGCCATTATTCTGGTTCTCGTGCCCCAGTTGTAGGTTATCATGGTAGGGGTTATGAGTCGCCTCGTTCATTCAGCTCTTCCAGCAATGGTATTCCAGCTCCTCATAGGCCTCAGGAGCCTTATTTTGCACCTCTAATATCTAGTGCGCCTTCTGCATAGGGTGCTTTTAGTGGTCAGTCCAGCAGACCTGGACCGAGCTAGTCACAGCCACCACGTCCTCCTAGAGCTTGTTTTGAGTGTGGTGACACACGCCATATGGTGAGGGATTGCCCCAGACTTAGGAGGGAATCACCTTCACAGACTTCTCAGCCACAACGTGCCCCGTAGAGTTCTCAAGTTATGGTTACAGCTCCAGTTGCTACCCCACCTGCTCAGCCAGCTAGAGGTGGAGGTCAGGGAGGTAGAGGTCGCCCTAAAGGGGATGCCAGGCCCGATACTATTCCCTTTCTTCCCGTACCGAGGTAGTTGCCTTTGATTCTATCATTACAGGTATTGTATTGGTTTGTCACAGAGATGCATCAGTTCTATTCGATCCAGGCTCCACTTATTCTTATGTGTCTTATTATTTTGCTCTGCATTTGGGTGTACCTCGCGATTCTTTGAGTTCCCCTATTTATTTTTCTACTTCTATGGGAGATTCTCTTGTTGTGGACCACGTTTATCGGTCGTGTTTGGTTGCTCTTAGTGGTTTTGAGACCAGAGTCGATTTATTGTTGCTCAGCATGTTAGATTTTGATATTATCTTGGGCATGGACTAGTTGTCACCCCATTATGCTATTCTTGATTGTCACACCAAAACTATGACGCTAGCTATGCTATGTGTACCGCGTGTTGAGTGGAGGGGTGCTTTAGATCACACTCCTAGTAGAGTTATTTCTTTCCTTAAGGCTTAGCGAATGGTTGAAAAGGGATGTGATGTGTATCTAGCATATGTGAGAGATGTCAGTATTGATACCCCTACAGTTGATTCAGTCCCAGTAGTATGGGATTTTCCTGATGTGTTTCCAGCTGATCATCCGGGCATGCCGCCCGATAGAGATATTTATTTTGGCATTGATCTGTTGGTGGGCACTCAACCCATTTCTATTCCTACGTATCATATGGCTCCTCCTGAGTTGAAGGAGTTGGAGGAGAAGCTGCAGGAATTGCTTGATAAGGGTTTTATTCGGCCCAGTGTATCACCTTGGGGTGCTCCTGTCTTGTTTTTGAATAAAAAGGATGGTTCTATGAGTATGTGCATTGATTATCGCAGTTGAACAAAGTTACAGTGAAGAATCGGTATACTTGCCTCGTATTGATGATTTGTTTGACCTGTTTCAGGGTGCATGAGTGTTTTCTAAGATTGACTTGCGCTCAGGTTACCATCAGTTGAATATTCGGGAGCCAGATATCCCAAAAAATGCTTTCAGGACACGGTATGGTCATTACGAGTTCCTTGTTATGTCATTTGGGTTGACTAATGCCCCAACAACCTTTATACATTTGATGCAGAGTGTGTTCTAGCCATATCTTGACTCGTTCGTCATTGTCTTTATTGATGATATTCTGGTGTATTCTCAGAGTCGGGAAAATCATGAGCAGCACCTGAGGATAGTGCTCTAGACTCTGAGGGAAAGGAAGTTATATGCAAAGTTCTCAAAATGTTAGTTTTGGTTGGATTCTGTGGCATTCTTAGGCCACGTGGTATCGAATGAGGGTATTTAGGAGGATCCGAAGAAAGTAGAGGCAGTGTAGAGTTGGCCCAGACCATCCTCATCTACAGAGATCTGCAGTTTTCTTGGCTTGGCTGGTTACTATCGTCGTTTTGTGGAGGGGTTTTTATCGATTGCAGCCCCGATGACCAGGCTGACCTAGAAGGTTGCTCCGTTCCAGTGGACAGAAGAGTGTGAGGAGAGCTTTCATAAGCTCAAGATAGCTTTAATTACAGCCTCAGTTTTGATATTGCCTACATGTTCGGGATCTTATACTGTCTATTATGATGCCTCTAGGATTGGCCTTGGAGCGGTATTGATGCAGGATGGTAGGGTGATTGCCTACGCATCCAGATAGTTGAAGTTACATGAGAAGAATTACCATGTCCCTAATCTCGAGTTAGCTGTCATGTTCACACCCTGAATATTTGGCATCATTATTTGTACGGTGTTCCTTGTGAGATTTATACTGATCATCGGAGCTTGCAGCACCTGTTCAAGCAAAAGGATCTTAATTTGTGCCAGAGGATGTGGTTAGAGTTGCTGAAGGACTATGATATCACTATTTTGTATCACCCGGGTAAGGCCAATGCGGTGGCTGATGCCTTGAGTTGTCGGACAGAGAGTTTGGTAAGTTTGGCTTATTTACCAGTAACGGAGAGGCCCATGGCGATGTATGTTCAGGCCTTAGCCAGCCAGTTTGTGAGATTGGATCTTTCGGAGCCTAGTCGGGTTCTAGCTTGCGTGGTTTCTCAATCTTCCTTATTTGATCGTATCAGGGAGCATCGGTATGATGACCCTCATTTGTTTGTCCTCAAGGACAAGGTTCAGCATGGTGATGCCAGAGATGTGACTATTAGTGATGACGGGGTATTGAGGATGCAGGGTCGGATTTGTGTACCCAATATTGATGGGCTTCAGGAGTTGATTCTAGAGAAGGCCCAAAGTTCGCGGTATTCCATTCATCCGGGTGCCGCGAAGATGTACCATGATTTGAGGCAGCACTATTGGTGGAGGCGGATGAAGAAATATATAGTTGGGTTTGTAGCTCGGTGCCTTAACTATCAGTAGGTGAAGTATGAACACTAGAGATCGGGTGGGTTGCTTCAGCAGATAGAGATTCCGGAGTGGAAGTGGGAGCGGATCACCATGGACTTTCTAGTTGGGCTCCCATGGACTTTCTAGTTGGGCTCCCATGGACTTTGAGGAAGTTCGATGCCATTTGGGTAATTGTAGATCAGCTGACCAAGTCCACGCACTTCATTCCTCTGTGTACTACCTATTCTTTGGAGCGTCTAGCGGAGATTTATATACGGGAGATTGTTCATATGCATGGTATTCCAGTTTCTATCATTTTAGATAGAGGTACTCAGTTCACATCATGGTTCTGGAGGGCCGTACAGCATGAGTTGGGTACTCGGGTAGAGTTGAGTACAACATTTCACCCTCAGATGGACGAACAGTCCGAGCGCACTATTCAGATTCTTGAGGATATGCTCCGTGCATGTGTGATTGAGTTTGGAGGGTCTTTGGATCAGTTCTTATCATTGGCAGAGTTTGCCTACAACAATAGCTATCAGTCCACCATTCAGATGGTACCGTATGAGGCTTTATATGGTAGGCGGTGTAGATCCCCGGTGGGTTGGTTTGAGACAGGTGAGACTAGATTATTGGGCACAGACTTGGTTTAGGATGCTTTGGATAAGGTTAAGGTGATTCAGGATAGACTCCGTACAGCCTAGTCCAGACAGAAGAGTTACGCGGATCGAAAGGTTCGTGATGTTTCCTATATGGTTGGAGAGCGGGTTCTGCTTCGAGTTTTGCCTATGAAGGGCGTTATGAGATTTGGGAAGAAACGGAAGTTGAGTCTGAGGTTTATTGGCCCTTTTGAGATATTGAGGCGTGTTGGGGAGGTTTCTTATGAGCTTTCCTTACCTCCCAGCTTGGCAGGAGTTCATCCGGTATTTCATGTTTCCATGCTCCGGAGGTATCACGGGGATCCGTCGCACGTGTTGGATTTCAATTCAGTCCAATTGGACAAGGATCTATCTTATGCTGAGGAGCCAATGGAAATATTGGACAGGCAGGTCCGAAAGCTGAGGTTAAAGAACATTGCATCAGTAAAGGTACAGTGGCGGGGTCAGCCAGTCGAGGAGGCGACCTGGGAGACCGAGCAGGATATGCACAGCCGTTACCCTCATCTTTTCTCCACTTTAGGTATGTCTCTATGCTCGTTCAAGGACGAACGAATGTTTAAGTGTGGGAGCATGTAATGACCCGGCTAGTCATTTTAAGAATTTACGCCTTGATCCTTATTAACTACTTTTCCCGTGTTTGTTTCTGCTATTTTAATTTGTCGGGATGTTTGGTTTTGAGTTTCGAAGAGTTTTGGGACACTTAGTCCCTAAATGAGAGTTTAAGTTGTAGAACTTGGGCCGTAGTCGGAGCAGTGTGAAGACGACCTCGAATGGAAATCTGACAGTTCCGTTAGCTCCGTTGGGTGATTTTGGGCTTAGGGGCGTGTTCGGATTGTGTTTTGGAGGTCCGCAGCTAATTTATGCTTGAAATGCCGAAAGTTGAATTTTTAAAGTTTCTGGTTCGATAGTAAGATTTTGATCTAAGGGTCGGAATGGAATTCCGGAAGCTGGAGTAACTCCATAGTGTGGAATGTGACGTGTTTTCAAAATTTCAAGTCATTCGGAAGAGGTTTGATAGACTTTTTGATCGAAAGCGTAATTTGAAGTTTTGGAAATCCTTAGGCTTGGATTGAAGAGTGATTTGTGGTTTTAGCATTGTTTGATGTGATTCGAGGGTTGGAATAAGTTCATTTGATGTTTTAGGATTGGTTGGTATATTTGGTTGAGGTCCCAGGGACCTCGGGTGAGTTTCGGGTGCTTAACGGAAGTAGAATTGGACTTAGGAGAAATGTGAAGGTTGCTGAAGATCTGTCATAACCGCACCTGTGGATTGGGGACCGTAGGTGCATGATCACAGTAGTGTGAAGGCAGTTGTAGATGCAGCCATGAACTAGAGACCAGTATTCGCAGGTGTGGGTCCGCAGGTGCGTAACCCCCGGGTCAGAACCTATATAAGGCTTCAATCGCGAATTTTGCCCATTCTTTCACTATTTTCATCCGGGAATTTAGCTTTTTGGAGGGTTTTTGAGAGGGAATTCAAGGAAACTTGGAGGAGGTAAGATTCTTGGAATCTAAACTCGTTATTATGGTGATTTTTATCATTCTAAGCATGAAAATTTAAGGAAAATCAGTGGTAAATTGGGGGTTAGGGCTTGGTTAATTAGATAGTCTTGAGTGATGATTTGAGGGACCATTTGAGGTCCGATTTTGGTACTTTTGGTATTACTAAACTTGTGAGAGTATGATAATTCTAAAAATATAAATTTTACCCGATTTCGGGACTTGGGCCCGAGGGGCATTTTGGCCGTTTTACCTAATTCCGCGTATTAGCTTAGAGTTTGTTTGTAGAATCAGTTACTTGAAGTGTTATTTACATTATGCAATTGAACTGAATAGATTTGGGCCATTTGGAGTAGAGTACTCGTGGCAAGAACGTGGTTTCGGGTTGATTTTGAGCCGGTTCGAGGTAAGTGGCTTGCCTAACCTTGTGTCGGGAAAACTCCCCTTAGGATTTGGTATTATTGATATTTGAAATGCCTTGTATGTGAGTTGACGAGTGCATACTTGTGCTAATTATTGAATAATCCAATTTTTCTTTAAGTAATTTTAATTGTGTTTCTTTTTCTTGTTTATACTACTTGCAATTTAAGCTTGTTGTTAGCTTAGGGAAGCATGTCTAATTGACTTAATTGTTTTACTTGCTCAAACTGCCTTTTTTGGATTACGTGCAGCATGCTAAGCTAGAAATAACTGTTTTACCTTAGTATGAATTTGAATTGAACTGTGTATTTAATTTGTTGTTGCTGTGTGTTTACTTTGGGACTACGGGACGGTATCTCGAGAGATCCCCATATATGTTTACTTTGGGACTATGGAATGGTATTCCGGGAGATCCGCCTGCACATTTACATTGGAACTATGAAATTGCACCCGGTAGATTCCCCCTGTACTGAGTATTTACATTTGGGACTACGGATCAGTATTCCGGGAGATCCCCTCACATTATGAGTTGGACAACGGGACGGTATCCCGGGAGATCCACTGGATATTTATATTTGGGACTACAGGACGGTATCCTGGGAGATCCCCGGTTGTTATTTCTGTGTTGAGTTGTATTTCACTCTGTGTTTACTTTGCCTCTGTAGTAGTTGTTGCGTTCTTTCTATTCTGTGTTACTCCTTATTATTGCACTTATTATACTGTCTTATTCTATACTGTCATTCCTTATATTTCATTTAATCTCAGTAGGGCCTTGACTTTTCTCGTCACTACCCGACAAAAGTTAGGCTTGGCACTTACTGAGTACCGCTTTGGTGTACTCATGCCCTTTCTACGTATGTTTTTTATGTGCAGATCCAGGTACTTCCACTCAGTCTTATCATCCTTGAGGCGAGGCACTTCTGTAGAAACTTCGAGGTATATCTACCGCGTCCGTAGACTGAGAGTCCCTTTCTATCTTTCTGTTATAGTATAGCCCTTCTGTATTTTTCCTTTTGTTAGACATTTCTAGAGTTAGAGCTTTTTATGTACCTCTTAGCTTTTGATTCGTGGGGTTCTGGATTTTGGGAAGTGTTAGGTCGAGATTTTGTACTGTTATATGTCAAGCAACATCTTAAATACTATTTCATCTGTTATTTCGATTTTATATTATTTTATTTCCGCAAATTGTTTCTTTTCCGCATTTGTAGGCTTACCTAGTTGTAGAGACTAGGTGCTGTCACGACAGTTCATGAAGGGCGAACTGGGGTCGTGACAATTCCTTAAGCCAATCTTAGTCAATTTCAATAATAGGATCAATTAAGCCAAATAGAAGCTAAACCTGAGTGCGGAATAATATAAAAGCCTATAATATCTAATATAATCCGGATCTGGAGTCACAATTCATGAGCTTCTAGAATTTTCTACAAACAGAGTCTGAAAGAAATACAACTGTCTTGAATGAAAAAAAACGGTAAAATAGGAGAAATAGAAGGGTACTTAAGGGTCTGCGGACGCTAGCAGATCTACCTCGAGTCTCCAATGAGCAATTCCAAGCTGCTACGCCTCATGAACAGCTCGGGTCAATACCAAAGTCTGAACAAAAAGTGCAGAGAGTAGTATGAGTACAACCGACCCCATGTACTTCGTAAGTATCGAGCCTAACCTCGACGAGGTAGTGACGAGGCTATGACAAGACATCCGCATAATAAACCTTTGCAAATAACAATATACGTGCAAGATAACAACAAATAAAGGCTAAACATGTACTATGCGGAGGGGGACATGCTAAAGGGGGTAGAAGATATGAGAAAATACAGCAGGAAATGATAACCAGAACAGTCATTATGCCTTTAACCAGTAAAAATGAATAAACACAATGAAGAGAACTGCATGGCATCATCCTTCGTGCTTTTACTCTCAACCTCACGATGAAACATTAATATTGCACGACATCATCCTTCGTTATTTTACTCTCACTTTCAGTATAAATCAATAGATACGGCATGACATCACCCTTCGTGCATTAACTCTCATAACATGGCACGGTATCACCCTTCATGCATTAACTCTCACCATATGGCACGGAATCACCATTCGTGCATTAACACTCACATATGGCACGGTATTATCCTTCATGCATTAACACTCTCCCTTACCATATAATGAACAAGTAACAACATGTAGATAGAAATAACAAGAACAAGCCTTACGTCAACAATGGTTCCATAAAACCAATCTCAATTTTAGAAACAATACTCAATTATCACAAAAGCCCATAAACGCAGTAAGAATGGTCAATATAATAAGTAACTAGTCTAAGCATGGATAACATGATCAAGGTAAGCAATAAATTACAAGGAACAAGTCCCACCTGTCACACCTCCTTTTTACTACACCCTGCAAGGGTGTAAAGGAGTTTTTCCGATTAAAGGACAATCGGAACGGGATTTGGTTATTAAAATTTCAGAGTCGCCACTTAGGAAATTAATGGTGTCCCAAGTCACCGGTTTTGAATCCCGAACTGAGGAAGATTTGACTCTGTATTACATTCCGCGCACCAGAAATCCGGGTAAGGAATTCTATTAACCCGGGAGAAGATGTTAGGCATTCCCGGGTTCCGTGGTTCTAGCACGGTCGCTTAACTGTTGTATTTGATTTTATCTGACTTTAATGTGTGCTAGCTTATATGCCTTTATTGAATTTTGAACCGCTTTTATTATAATTATATTTTTTATTTTTATTTTATTTTATTTATTATTTATATTTTTTCTTAAAAGAATTGCAACATCGTGAAAATGTGTCTCGAACCATGTCGCAATCAATGCACCCATGGTTGTTGACACATCTCGACTCCGTTGAGATTTGAATTTGGGTCACATAAATGTGCACCCAAGTTTAGGGAGGTAATGTTAATTAAATCGCGCCTAAAGAGTCTAACGTATTATTATTTGGGGAAGGCCGTGAAGTTTACTAGACGGCCCTCCCAAATTCTAAGTATTTTAATAACCACTTATTGAGGTCCCCACAATTTATTTTATTTTTTGTTCGGCGAGACTCGTCTCATTTGTTTTAAAATCAAACTAAAGGCCATTACCATTATCTACTTCATTCGTCTCTAAGAATCCTCATTAGTTAAGGCTATGACTTTCAAGCCCGAGTTCAAACATCAAATAAAAATACGGAGAAAATTGGTCTTGAGCCCAGAGGGCCCAAATCATATAACGCATATGCTCTGAGCTCAAACTCCCGCAGCTACAGGCATTGGGCCTGATGTTGTCCCAAAATTCGAACCCAACGACATATATCTGTGAAGTCCAAGGATCGAGTCCTCGGGGCGCCATTCTGTTTAACTAGTTGCTTCAAGCTATTAATGCCCCCAGGCCCAATTCAAGTCATCACTCGACCGCGATAGACCTGGGCTGCCTAATAACGCATACAGGCCCAAATGGAAATCGGCAGCCCAGTGGACGTAGAGGGCAACTCAAGCAACTGTGATGCCAAAGTCTGGGATCAAATCCCAAACTGAATGACTACAACAACTGGCTATGAAGCCAACGTCGAGCTCAAATCACAGCCACGAAGGGGCGTGATGGGAAAATGTTACTCAAACTAGAAGACTAATTAATAATTATGATCAGAATTACTAACATCTGATATGAATACTGCCATTCCAATTCAGGGATTCAACTTCTACTGTTATTCAACCAAATTAAACAATATTAATGATTGTCCAGTTCAGATGCTCAAGATGAAATTTCCAGGTAATGCAATAGCTTGACACATTTCCCAATTACACCTACTTGAAACACAAACTAAGCTAACAATCCACTAAACTACACCAAATAGACAATCACCAGTTCAAAAGGAGTTCAACAATTCACATTACAGACTATCACGTCCGTATTAGTTGGCAACATTACTTAATTAAACAAGTCGGAACTCAAACCAACAAATTAAAACTACATCAATTGGCTGCAACTATAAAGGTTCCATCGAATTTGAATCTAAAATGAGCATTGATTTCACTCCAATTTTGTCATTACAACAGGGAGAGTTCGAACATGTACCTGGAAATGAAGCAAAATAAAAGGAAGAAGGAGTCAGCAGTGGCAAGCAAACAATCAGCAGTTGAAACCAACAGCACAGGATCGATTTTGGACTTAAAACAGCATCACAACAGCCCAGGAATGAATGACAGAGGAATAGCACCAACAAAATAATCAAAACAGACTTGATTGAACCCAAACTGACTCGAAATTAAACCCAGGAAAACTTTTGAAACTTCAGCAGCCAGAAACACATCCTTATCTGAGCTAGAAATTTGAATTAACAACTGAAACTCGAAACTAATCTAAGGAAAACTTCAATGGAATAGTATTTTTGGAGTTTTTTGTGTTATTTTTGGTTTTTAGAAGATTTAAGATCTAGAAGGAACTCTCACCCTCTCGGATTTCAAACTTTTGTTTTTTTTTCTTTTGAGTTTTCCAGCCTCTTTTTTTTCAAAAAAAAAAAAACCTCGAAACAAGGCAGTAGAGACTACCTTTTATAAGAAGAAATTAGGGTTCTTTCAGATTTTTTACTTTACATCTTCAGTTCCTCTTGTATTTCAGTTTGGTCCCTTTATTTGTGACTTGCCAAACAAGCAAGTCCCTCTATTATGCCAACATCTACACTAAAGTACCATTCTAGAACACCCTAGGATGCTCTTCTACCTACCAAATGCCTATACTACCCTTACCCTTACTTTGAAATTACTATTCCTAAAGAACC
The DNA here is from genome assembly GCF_000393655.2 of Nicotiana sylvestris. Lineage (NCBI taxonomy): Eukaryota > Viridiplantae > Streptophyta > Magnoliopsida > Solanales > Solanaceae > Nicotiana > Nicotiana sylvestris. The sequence continues at coordinate 178,079,410 of NC_091062.1, forward strand.
TACCCTTTTCTATCCCTAAAATGCCCTTCTACTAGTCTGAAATTTACAGCCCAATGCTAACTACAACAACCCATACCCCTTTTAAAAAAAATAACTGAAGTTAATCCTAATGAGTCTAAACCAGCTATAACCAATCAACACAACTAAAATCTAATCCTAATTCACCTAAATGCTTCAATTAGTACTATCATTAGACTGAAGTAAACAGCGATTAAACGAAAGAAATGAACTAACGATTGACAAACAACACTGAAATTATAAAACTAACATCATGAACTGGTAAACACGGATTAAATACAAGATTGAGACTAAAAATAGAACATAATTGTGAACTGAATCACGACTAATTCCAATATAATAAGAGTTAAACCAAGACGGAAAAATCGAATCAAAATTAAAGAGACAGAACTCAACACTAACAAAGAATTACTCTAACATTTAAGCGAAACGCAAGGATGGATTAATGTTACTTAAATCAATATGGAAATTAGGCTACACTGATGGAAATCGAGCTTAGAAAGTTGGGGAGAAACTCACCGATGGAGAGAAAACCCCGGTCAGCCACTGCCGTCCGAATCTTTCAAAAAATTTGACACGCAACATCCCTAACCATGTGTTTTTCACAAGAGAACACATGGTTAAGGATATTACGGTTAAAAATCACAAAGATTTGGGGTTAGGGTTTTGGCCGGAAACTCTTAGATTTGAAATTCGAGCCGCTTCACCGAGATTCGAAGGAAGATGGTCATGGATTTGGGTTGAGGGAAGTCTGGGGACGGTGGGGTATGATTTTGGGCCAGTTTGGACCAAGTAACGACTTGGTCGGAAAATTTAAAATCAATATTCGACGGCTTTGGTTGTGATTCGAGGGAAACCAACGGTATGGTTGTAAAGAGGAGTTCATGAGGAATCTGTGGTGTAAGTTTGGGGGTGAACGGCGTATGTTGCGTTTCCCGCCGGCGAGGGGTTTGGTGGCGACTTGGATTTGGGTTTGAGAAGAGAGGTAGGGTGAGGAAGACGAGGGACTGGGGTGGGCTTCTCTGACCATTTTAAATCAAGAACCTCGTTAGTTCCGGACCGTTGGATTGATGAGATCCGACGGTCCTAATTCGGAGACCACGAAACGACGTCGTTTCGATTAGAAGGGGGAACGGACCGGGTTAGCATTTTTGGGCTCGAACTGGTCTGTATTTGTTTTGGGCTATGGAGACTAATTAATTGGGCCAAGCAATTTTGACCAAGAACAGCCCTGTTCTGGTTATTTGCCCAAGACCCTCCTTTCCCTTGTAATTTATTTTATTTTCCTCCTTCAATTATTTTCTCTCTTTATTTTGATTTTTCCCAATTAATTCCTCCTTATTTTCCACCTCATTTTTTGTTACTAATTTTCTGATTTATAAAGATTTAAAATAAAAATTAAACTAAACTAATTGATGCCTAAAATTACTTTAAAACTATTTTGGGACAATTTCACAATTAAAACAATAAAAATGCTGAAGTGAACTATTTTTGTCATTTTCTTCATATCTTATTCTAAATTAATACTAAAATGGGAAATTAAATGCAAATGAAAATGTATTTTTTTCTTTTCATATGAATTATCATGCACAAATAAAATGCAAAACTTACCGGAAAATGACACAAAATTCAACAAAAATTGTAAAATAACAAGGAAATTGTTTTATTTGAATTTTGAGAATAATTTTCTTAGGGCAAAAATCACGTGCTCATAGCTGCCCCTTTTTGCTCGGAAACACGAAGAGTTTTCGTGCAAAGACAAGTGAGCAAATACGAGCGATTTTGCCCGTCTGAAAATTCCGTGTGAAGCAGTTTTGAAAAGTTTGACCGCACCCTGCTTCAGTGGTTGCCTACATATCCTGGGCTAAACAGGAATCAGGTCAGTGCAGTTCGGGAATGTCTGGTAGCTAGGACTACCAGGAGCTGTGATTTTACTATGACTGCTGCTGCTACTGCTTGCTGACTTCCCTTATTACGCCGTGTAAAAAAATAAAAGAAGTTAGACTAAGCTATGAACTATGAATTACAAGATCCTGTCTAAAATCTTCAAACTTGTTCTTGTACTTCCTTATCGTCTTGCGTTCCTCTGATGAGATCCATCGTTGCTACTCCAGATTGCTAACTAAGATGTCGTTCCTTCTCTTCAACTTGCGGGACTTGAATAAACTTGAACTTGAATGTATTCCTCTGTTATCTGGGCGGGCCCCCAACTTCTGAAACTTTAACTGTATGTATTCCTCTGTTATCCAGGCGGGCTCCTGACTTCACAACACAAACACAACAACGAAAACTTTCTGCCCCAGTTTGAAAACTGGGTACATGTTACTGGATGAGAATTTAAAACTAAACTTGAATTGTAATATCTCTATTCTCTAGGCGGACTCCTGACTTCAACTACAACTTAAAATATAACAACCTCAATTCTCCAGGCAGGCTCCTGACTTCAACTACTTAAAAATTTTAATACCTCCATTCTCCAGGCGGACTCCTGATTTCGACTACTTAAAATTTAATACCTCCATTCTCCAGGTGGGCTCCTGATTTCGACCGCTTAAAATTTTAACTCTTCCATTCTCCAGGCGGGCTCCTGACTTCGACTACTTAAAAATTTGATACCTCCATTCTCCAGGCGGGCTCCTGATTTCGACTACTTAAAATTTAATACCTCCATTCTCCAGGCGGGCTCCTGATTTCGACCGCTTAAAATTTTAACTCCTCCATTCTCAAGGCGGGCTCCTGATTTCGACCGCTTAAAATTTAATACCTCCATTCTCCAGGCGGGTTCCTGACTCTGTTATACAAGCGGACTCCTGATTTCCGAAACTTGAACTGTATGTCTCTATTCTCCAGGCGGACTCTTGACTTCTGAATTTTGAAGTTGAATGTCCCTATTCTCCAGGCGGACTCCTGATTTCAAATTATACAAGAAATTGATTGATAACAAAAATTCGAATTGTATCACCTCTGTTCTTCAGGCGGTCTCTTGATTGCTTAAAATTTGAACTGTATGTCTCTATTCTCCAGGCGGACTCCTGACTTTTAAAATTTAAACTGTATGTCTCCGTTCTTCAGGCGGACTCCTGACATCAAACTTGAAAAGTATGTCTCTGTTCTCCAGGAGGACTCCTGACTTCAACAAAATAATCAACCGACGAAAATTTTCTGCCCCAGTTTGGAAGCTGGGTGTATGGGTGAGTGTTAAACTGAATCATATTATCACATATTACTAAGAATTGAAAGCTAAATCCTATTATCCAGGGAGGTCCTGACAACTCCTCATAATTACAAACCTAAGGTATTACTCTCACTACATCATGTTATCTACAAGGGTTTAAACTACATCCTTTTATCCAGGAAGATCCTGACAACTCCAAACAATTATGAACCTAAGGTATTACTTCTCACTATACCATGTTATCTTACCCGGGTATTTTAATTACGTCCTATTATCCAGGAAGGTCCTGACAACTTGAATTTTATCCTAAACATGCAAACTTTGCAACCAAATTATATTCCCTTATATTATTCATGATTATCTTGTATTTAATCAAACCGCACTTTGCGGTCAAACCTGATTACTGCTTGTTTTTCCCTCCTAGAGAATTCCTCCTCAACAACTAACTTTTCTGCCCCTGTTTCAATCAAAGAAAATTTCGTTAGTTTAAAACGGTGGTTAGTTGATGGCATTCTTGCTGAAAAATCCTTCCACTACCTTGCTTTGTGTTGACTGACTTCCTTGAACTGACCCTGAACCGCTTGACTTTCTTACTGACTTTCGAATTCCCCAACCTCTGACAACCCGAATGTTTTGTACCCGTGCTGTTGTTCCATACCCTCGACCCCTTTGTCGGAACCTTTATATTTCCTGAAACATTTCCCAATTCTTCCACCGATGAAACCTCCTGCGACTTCCCATATTCCATTTTACATCATGTTCTTGTTGCCATGCTCTAACAACATTAAGCTTTACCATTTCGGAAGATGGTAGTGAGCTTTGAAGTCCTTTTTGCTTGCATTGAAAAAAACTGGCACTGAAACATCTTAGCTAGATAAAACCCTTAAAAGAGAATGAGATGCAATGATTTTTGAGTTAAGGATAAGAAGAATCCAAAACCAGATGGCTGTTTAAAAAGAGAAGGAAAAGAAACTTATTTGAGCGGAACAACCGGTACCAATGTTCATGACATCATTTGTATTAATCGGCTCAATCTATCCAACTAACCAACTTTCAATTGCCATACTTTGTTGCCCCAGAATTTCCATCACTTGATTACTTAAACCAAACCTTAACTTTGTTCATCCTGCGGTGCCTCGAAATAGTTTTCCACCCACAGACCTTTTGCCAATTAACCATTTTTTAACTCACTTTTGCCTCAAGGTGCCCGCGAGGGTTTTCACCAATAAGACTCTCTCATTTATTTTTCTCTCAGCTCTCGTCGCCTTATGGTGCCTGTGAAGGTTTTCACCAATAAGACTCTCTCATTTTTACTTTGTTGTTTCTTGCTTGAACCAGAGTGTTGCCCCTATCGTGAGTTACTCCTACCTGCTCAACTTGGCATTTCTCAAAAACTGATCAGAAGGTCTTTCTTTGGACCGTAATGTAGGCTTTTGGATTGGGTTAGAAAGAAAGGTATAAAAAGGCTCAAAACAATTCGAATGGGTTCAAATTACAACTTTCGGAATCCAACTGCTCACTACAATCACAACTTCTGCCCCAGTTTCTTGCTTGGTGACTTTTGGATTTTTATTTTGGGTATGAATGAACCTCGGAGTAAGGCTGCCTACATACCCTTTCGGGATCAAGTCAAACATAGTTCACGATATCATAATTACCTTTGTTGTTGTGTTTTTTTTCTTTCCTTTTCTTTCTTTTCTTCTTCTTTTCCTTTCTTTTCTCCTCTTTTCCTCCTTTTCTTTTTTTCTTTTTCTTTTCTTTTCTTTCTCTTTTCCTTCACTTTTCATTTTTTTTTTCTCTTTTTTTTCTTCTTCTTCTTTTTTTTTTCCTTTTCTTTCCTTTTCCCCTTGCTCCTCTTTTCTTTCTTTTATGTTCGGCACCTGTGTTCCTTGATAGTGCCATTGATTCCGAAAGAGGAGTATGAAAAATAAGTAAGGCTCAAAGGGGATGACAAGGGATAAAAGTGTTTGGATAGCAGGACAAAATGTCTTTGTCATTTCAATCTTTAAGATATTCCAAATATAAACAGATACATTCAGAAATAAAGAAATCATACATAATATCTCTTGACCGCATCGAAATTGATGGCCATTTCTATACATTTTCCTTCTACATCTGTCAAATACAGTGCGCCATTAGATAACACTCTGGTTATTACAATTGGTCCCTGCCAGTTTGGGGCAAATTTTCCTTTTGTTTCAACCCAATGAGGCAGAATACGTCTCAGCACTAACTGTCCGACTTCAAACTTCCTCGGACGCACTTTCTTGTTGTACGCTCTTGCCATTCTTTGCTGGTACAGTTGACCATGACACACTGATGCCAATCTCTTTTCGTCAATCAAACTCAACTGCTCGAGGTGGCTTTTCACCCATTCATCATCATCGATCTCAGCCTCTGTGATGATTCGCAGAGACGGGATTTCCACCCCTGCAGGTATTACTGCCTCGGTGCCATACACCAATGAATAAGGAGTCGCCCCCACCGAGGTACGAACGGTGGTGCGGTACCCTAACAATGCAAAAGGTAACTTCTCATGCCACTGTCTAGACCCTTCAACCATCTTCCGGAGTATTTTCTTTATATTCTTATTGGCTGCTTCAACCGCACCATTTGCCTTGGGACGGTATGGAGTAGAATGCCTATGGGTAATCTTAAACTGCTCGCATGTCTCCTTCATCAAATGACTATTAAGATTAGCCCCATTATCCGTGATGATTACCTTCGGAATCCCAAACCGACATATGATATTTGAGTGCACAAAGTCGACCACAGCTTTCTTAGTCATAGACTTGAATGTCTTAGCTTCCACCCATTTAGTAAAATAGTCTATAGCTACCAGAATAAACATGTGTCCATTTGATGCTGCTAGATCAATTGGCCCAATAACATCCATGCCCCATGCAACAAAAGGCCATGGTGCGGACATCGTATGTAGTTCTGATGGTGGAGAATGAATCAAATCTCTATGCACTTGGCACTGATGACATTTACGCACAAAACTGATAAATCCCGCTCCATAGTGAGCCACTAATAACCTGCTCGGAGAATCTTCTTTGCTAGAACGTACCCACTCATATGCGGTCCACAAACTCCGGAATGTACCTCAGTCATGATAGATGTGGCCTGTCTTGCATCCATGCATCTCAACAACCCGAGGTCTAGAGTTCTTTTGTACAACACTCCTTCACTAAAGAAAAACCCGCTTGCCAATCGCCGAATCGTTCTTTTCTGATCACCGGTGGCCTGTACCGGATATACTCCCGTCCTGATGTACTCTTTCATATCATGGAACCACGGATCGTCGTCGAGTTCCTCTTCTATCACATTACATTAAGCATGTTGATCACGGACCTGAATCTGCAACGGGTCAACATAAGCCTTATCTGGATGATGCAACATCGACGCCAAAGTAGCCAAAGCGTTGGCAACCTCATTATGAATCCTTGGAATGTGCCTGAACTCTATAGCCTGAAACCGCTGACAAAGCTCATGTAGACATTGCCGGTACGGTATAAGTTTTAAATCTCGTGTTTCCCATTCTCCTTGAATTTGGTGTACTAGTAGGTCCGAGTCACCCATGACCAAGACTTCACGTACACCCATATCTACAGGTAATCTCAATCCCAATATACATGCCTCATATTCTGCCATGTTGTTCGTACAGTAAAAACGAAGCCGAGCTGTAACAGGGTAATGCTAACCTGTTTCCGAAATAAGTACCGCTCTTATTCCCACGCCTTTCATATTTGCAGCCCCATCAAAGAAAAGTTTCCATCCCGACTTCTCAACTTGTTCCAATTCATCAATGTGCATCACTTCTTCATCAGGGAAATAAGTTTTCAAAGGTTCGTAATCTTCATCGACAGGGTTCTCAGCCAAATGATCGGCTAGTGCCTGTGCTTTCATCGCAGTCCGTGTCACATAGATAATGTCAAACTCTGTAAGCAGGATCTGCCACTTTGCAAGCCTCCCTGTAAGCATAGGCTTCTGAAAAATATACTTCAATGGGTCCAAGCGAGATATGAGGTAAGTGCTGTAGGATGACAAATAATGTTTCAACTTCTGTGCCACCCAAGTTAGGGCGCAACATGTCCTCTCCAGATGAGTATACTTAACCTCGTAAGATGTGAACTTCTTGCTGAGATAGTAGATAGCCTGCTCCTTTCTACCCGTGACATCATGTTGCCCCAGTACACAGCTGAATGAATTATCCAAAACCGTCAGATATAGAATCAAAGGCCTCCCTGGTTCTGGCGGGACCAACACGGGTGGGTTCGACAAATACCCTTTTATCTTATCAAAAGCCTCTTGACATTCATCAGTCCATTTGACTGCAGCATCTTTCTTTAACATCTTGAAAATCGGCTCACAAGTTGTCGTGAGCTGAGCAATGAACCTACTGATATAATTCAATCTTCCTAACAAACTGATCACCTCAGTTTTGTTTCTTGGAGGTGGCAATTCCTGAATAGCTTTGATCTTTGATGGGTCTAATTCAATACACCGCCGGCTGACTATAAACCCCAACAACTTCCCAGATGGCACCCCGAAAGCACACTTTGCAGGATTGAGCTAAAGATTGTACCTGCGAAGCCTTTGAAAGAACTTTCTCAAATCTCTGACATGGTTGGACTGCTGTCTAGACTTCACGATCACATCATCCATGTACACCTCGATTTCCTTATGTATCATATCATGGAATATTGTTGTCATGGCCCTCATATAAGTTGCCCCAGCATTTTTCAAACCGAACGGCATGACCCAATAACAGTACGTTCCCCATGGCGTGATGAATGCCGTCTTTTCTGCATCTTCCTCGTCCATTAGAATTTGATGATAACCCGCATAACAATCCACAAAAGAACCAATATCATGTTTGGCACAATTGTCAATCAGTATATGGATGTTGGGCAGTGGGAAATTGTCTTTTGGACTCGCCTTATTAAGATCTCGATAATTGACACACACCCTGGTCTTGCCATCTTTCTTCGGCACAAGCACAACATTAGCTAACCAAGTGGGATACCGTGTAACCCGAATGACCTTTGCATCAAATTGCTTGGTAATTTCTTTTTTGATCTTTACACTTATGTCCGTTTTGAACTTTCTCAACTTCTGCTTGACAGGAGGGAGTGCCGGATCAGTGGGCAATTTGTGAACCACCAAATCAGTGCTAAGACCTGGCATATCATCATACGACCATGCAAAAACATCTTTGTACTCATGCAATACTTTAATTATCTCCTCCTTGAGTTGTGGCTCCAGATGAACACTTACTTTAGTTTCCCGCACATTGTCTTGGTCCCCTAGATTAACTGCTTCTGTGTCATTTAGGTTAGGTTTGGGTTTTTCTTCAAAGTGACTTAATTGTTTACTAATTTCCTCATAAGCCTCATCGTTGTTACAATCCACCTCATCATCACACTCGATTTCTTGTATTATTTTTTCTGAGCTAGATTGGCTTTTAAAACTGGGCCGAAGATTCCTCATGCATGTCATATCATTGATATCAGCATAAAAAGAACTGTACAAAAAAGAAAAGAAAAAATGGAAACAAAATTAGGAATGAAGAAAGAAGAAAATTGCATTTCATTGAATGTAAAGATAACAGGGTTTTAACTCATCCAAACGGACGGAACATAGCAACTGAATTACAAACCCTGGAATAATCCAGGTGACAAAAGGAAAACAAAACCCACTACCACGACTCCCTCCGAATTGGAAGAGGAGTAGCTTCCCAATTGTTGATGTTAGCATGTGGTCCGATGTACTGTATATCTGCTTTGCTTGACCCTTCCCTGGCCTCAACCATGTTCACTTCAGCAAATACCCTCTCGAACACCTTATCCAAGTTCCCCTCTACACCAATCAGTGGACCCGACACCTTTGCCAATGACTGCTTCTTGCCACCCGGCCTGACGAAGGACCTGGACAAGCGTGGAATCGGTTTGGGAAGAACCCAAGCTTTCTTTTTCAATTTATGAGCCCTTCTAACATCTGCCGCTGTTGGTTTGAACCCCAGTCCGAAAGTGTCCAAATTTTTGGGAAGAGAAACAGGTTGAACAATGCCCTGAAGCTCAGCCCCCAGACCTTTTCCTGGCACGAACCCATTACTCAGCATTTATGATACTAACATGACGGTCGCAGCTGCCACCCTAGGACATGGAATGCTTTTACCCTCGGGCACTTTGTTCACCGGGACCGTGTCGAAGACCTGATAAATCCATGGTCCCTTATCATCTTCAGTTTCTATAAAGGGCACAATGGCATCATTCATGGCGCATATGGGATCTTCCCCATATAACACGATTTCTTGTCTGTCCCACTCGAACTTGACCATTTGGTGCAGTGTGGAAGGCACTGCTTTGGCCGCGTGGATTCATGGTCGACCCAACAAAAGATTGTAGGACACTGCAGCATCTAACACCTGAAATTCCATAGTAAACTCGACTGGGCCAGTAGTCAATTCGAGTATAATATCCCCCTCTGTGTTTGTTCCCCCTCCGTCAAACCCTCGAACACAAATACTATTTTTACGGATTATATCATCATGAATATTCAACTTGTTCAATGTGGACAACGTACAAATATTAGCACTTGACCCGTTATCGATCAACACCCGAGTAACCATTGAATCTTCACACTTGACCGTCAAGTAGAGAGCTTTATTGTGTTCTGTGCCTTCCACAGACAATTCATCATCAGAAAATGTTACCCTGTTTACCTCAAAGATTTTGTTGGTAATTGTCTCCAGATGGTTCACTGAAATTTTGTCGGGCACATGAGCTTCATTCAATATCTTCATCAAAGCTCGGCAATGCTCATCAGAATGGATCAATAATGACAACAACGAGATCTGGGCCGGTGTTTTTCTCAATTGTTCAACAATGGAATAATCTTGCACTTTCATCTTTTTCAGAAATTTCTCTGCCTCTTCTTCCATCACAGCCTTCTTGACTAGCACTGGATTTTCCTTAGCGCCCCTATCCTTTCTCAACTCTTCGGGAGCAAAACAACGTCCCGACCGAGTTAATCCTTGTGCTTCACAACTCTCTTCCTCAATTTCCTTTCCTTTGTATGTCACCACTACCTTGTCATATTTCTACGGCACGGCTTTGCTATCAGCCACGGGTAATTGGACTACTGGCTTTATGACAAATAGTTCTATGTAGGCCCCTTTCACAACAACCATGGGTGCAGATGATGACCCTGGTACCACTAACTTGACTGGCTCTGGCTTCTTTGCAGCAACAAATGGTCCTTTTCCCATTACCAACATTGGCTTATCTTTTATCGCTTTTAGTTGAACCGTTGGCCTCGCGCTAACTGTCTTTTCTTTGACCTTGGCTTCCGTAGAACGGATCATCATGACCGTCTGCGAGGGTTTGTTAGGCTCTGTCCCCTTATATATTAGTTCGATCATATTGGCTTCATAATGCGCTGGTAACGGGTTTTGATTGATGTTTGGAGCCTCTGGAGCCTGTACTTCAATACAACGATTATCAATGAGTTCTTGTACCGCGTTTTTCAATTTCCAAAATTTTTCAGTATCATGCTCCGGCATCCCTGAGCAATACTCACAGATAACAGAATGGTCCAGGTTTCTGGGAAGGGGGTTTGGTGGTTTGGACTCAATTGGGGTTAACATTCCCAACTGTTTCAATCTATGGAAGAGAGTGGTGTAAGATTCTCCCAGTGGAGTAAATGTTTTTCTGTTTGGCGCCTTCTCACTTCTAAAAGCTTGGTTTGGGCGGAAGCCGGATCCTGATCTGTTTGTCCTGGAAGGTGGATAGGTGTTTTGTGGGTGTGGATGTGTGTTTTGGGGAGTCGGTGCACGCCATTGCGAGTACACCAGAGGCTGAGTGTATATCTGGGCGTGGTGGATAGAAAAGTGTGGTTCTGGTGGTGGATAGTAATGTTGTGGTGAGCCATATGGGGTATATTGGTAATTTGGGTGGTGGGGTCTGGGTTGATTGTAGTAGGGTGGAGGGTTATTGGGCCTGGACCAAGTACTAGTTTCAACCATAGCAATTTCTTCCTTCTTCTTCTTTCCAAGCACACCACCAGTACCGTTTTGGATGGCCTGGGTGGTTGCTTTCAATGCCGAGTAGCTCAAGATCTTGTTAGACTTCAATCCCTCTTCAATCATGGCTCCCATCTTTACCACTTCATTAAACGACTTTCCTACAGATGTCACTAGATGACCAAAATAGATAGGCTCCAATGTTTGCAAGAAGTAATCTACCATCTCACTCTCCCTCATCGGAGGATCAACCCTTGCTGCTTGTTCCCTCCAGCGGAAACCAAACTCTCTAAAACTTTCCCCAGGCTTCTTTTCCAGCTTCAACAATGACAGACGATCGGGGACTATCTCAAGGTTACACTGAAAATGACCAATGAATGCTTGTGCCAAATTATCCCATGTATACCATCGGCCGGGGTCCTGTCTCGTGTGCCATTCCAATGCGGACCCGCTCAGACTTTGACCAAAATAGGCTATCAGCAATTCATCCTTCCCCCCAGCTCCTCTCATTTTACTGCAAAAACCTCAAAGGTGGGCCACCGGGTCGCCATGTCCCTCGTACAAATCAAACTTGGGCATTTTGAAACCTGCGGGCAACTGGACATCGGGGAAAGGGCACAAATCTTTGTATGCAACGCTGACTTGGTTGCCTAAACCATGCATGTTCCTGAAGGATTGCTCCAGGCTTTTGACTTTACGAATCACTTCCTCCTGTTCTGCATTCTTAACCGGTTTCTCAACTTCTCCCGGGATTTCAAAATGGGGAGTATAGGTATATGGCTCAGGCGCTTTGAAAGTGGGTTTGGGAAGGTAATATTGGGTGTCGTGAGCTTGGAATAGCGGCTCACTGGACGATCTATGTAATGGGGCAGGGGGAGGTACCACAAAGACTGGAACCATGGGTGGGGGAGGGTTCTGTTTGGGTGGTAGAGCTGGAGAAGCATATAAAGTAGTACCATAGCCCTGGGTGTGATAGGGGAAGGCTGAAGATGCGTGGGGAGTGGTGGGCTCCTGAGCCTGAGCCAGAGGTGGGATGTAAGATGGATTAGCGGGGTATAGTGGTGCCGGATGTCCCTGAGACCATACCCGATGCATTTCAGTCATTTGTGCTTTTAGTTTCCTCATCTCTTCTTTCATAGCACCCACATCTGTTACCTCAACTTCATTTGAAGGGTCCACGAGGCTGATTTCCGAGTCCTGTCCTGTCATGTTTACTTTATCTTTCGACCGGGTGTTGTACGGGTGAGTTGCCAGAACTGCCAATCAACTAACCACCTGCCTGGACTCACACATTTAGACAACCACTTTGTTAACGATTAAGTCTTAACAGATTTGAAAACCGCATGTTGTCATGAATGCACTTATATAGTTAATCATTTCTGTTATGCGTTTGCTCGATTGCATGCATCATCCCGGCATTTCGTTCTTTGTTTCTTTTTATCTTTCTTTCAATTTTCTCACTCTACCCCTTTCTTGTGTCATTTTCTTTCTTCTATTTCTTTCTCTTTTGTTTCCCACTCTTTTCTTTTTTCTTTTTCTCTTTGGTTTTTCCCGCTCTTTTCTTTCTTTTTCTTTATTTTCGCTCCCTTCTTTTTATCTCTCTCTCTTTCTTTGTTTCTTCTTTTTTTCTTTTCCCGTTTTACGATTACGGCCGAATCCTATGGAGATTGCCTACGTATCGTGACCCCGCACGAATCAGACCAAGCGTAGTTCGTGAAAATAAATGCAAAAATAAAGGGTGGAAATAAAAAAAAATTGAAATTTTCAACTTTCATTACTAAAACAAACTATTACAAACTAAACACTTTTCGGAATGAAACTAACAGACGCAAATTAAAAGCAAACACAGACTCTAAGACTGTAAACATACTTGACCTGAAAAGACAACGGACAGACAAAAGACAGACTCAAAAGGTAGAAAACTACAGACACGGACTATGCATACTTTAGTGCTTCAAACTTAGGTGTCCGCGGGGCGTCGTTCGGCCTCGCCGCGGGCCTAGGATCCAAATCCCTTTCAAACTGCTCTAATTCATTCATGGTTCGCTTCACATAGATCATTACTGCTGAGACAAAAATAGTATAGGTCATGTCTTCACAAACCCAGCATCTCCTGAAAATGGCATGAGCAATGGCTCTAATCCTGTCTTTTGTTTGCTTCTTTTCTATAAGCAAGCGTCTTATCTGATCGTTGCACGTTTTTAAAGCTCGAGAGTCCTGCAGGTGTTGATCTTGCAACTGCTGCACTTCTACCTCCATTTGGGCCAACAAGTCGTAACAATGTCCACTTTCAATTCCAAAATCTCTAGCCTGCCTAACCGCTTTACCCTCAAGGGCAACCACTTTTCTCTTTAAATTGGCAATAATTTTCTCATGGTCCCTTTTCAACTGATTCAAGTGCTGGCGATGCTCCTCTGTTCTTGTAGCCCACTGCGCTTTGAGCTCTACCATGATATTCTCAGATTTTTCTAATTCATCCCGCCATTCCCTGACTTCATTTTCCAGCCTTTTTATCAACTGCTCATCTGATCAGCTCCTTGGTTGCTTGTCGATGGTTATCCTCAATTGCCGGATTTGGGCCCTAAGTGCCTCGTTTTCTCGAGCCGGTCTGTTCTTCTCACTTTGACCCGCGACAACCTATACACTGTTCTCGAATTTCAGACTCTCAACTTGCTGCTTCAGCTTGCCAATCTCAACTCGATAGCCTTCTTCCTTTGCTAACCAGTCCCACTGCTCTTGGGACGACTCGGCGAAATCTTCGAGATGAGGTCTTTTAGCCGGTCTCCCACACACCACGTCACCTCTGAACCAATCATGATACCCCGGGGCAACTTCCCCTTTAGCCCTATCTGACACACAAGTGTTCGCCATCAAATGTTGACACTCACTCCAGATTTGGCGAACTTCTTCTTCGGGGAACCGACCGTCAGGACTAATTTCGACCACTTGGGTACTCAGATCTTCATCTCTCGGTACTACTTGATACCTCCCGAGTTGCCTCAGAACCCGATATGGCACATAGGGCTGGATGCTTTTGAGTCCCATCAATAGAAAATGCGACCTGGCCGCTGGCATATATATGACTTCTTCGACAGGCAACCATCCGAGCACCCACTGTATCTGGCTGGCAGTGAGGGTCCGAAATAATGATGTCCAAGCCGTGACTCCTTCAGGTAGACTAGCCCCTTTGATTCTTGTGTAAAATTCTCCTATACAAGTTTTTTCAAACGAACCATAACTCAAGAGCTGAGAGCGGTGGCATAAATGCTCAGTCATCCACATTTGTAACAACAAGTTACATCCCTCAAAAAATTTGCCCCCAGCTTTGCAAGCAGTGAGAACCCCGAAGATGTCAGCCACGATCATAGGTGCTAAAGTGCTTTTTTCCATAGTTTGCAAGGTACTGACGACCCCAGCTACTTTCAAATCAATATTTCCATCTTTCCTTAGGAATACTATGAGTCCCAAAAAGGCTATCATAAAAGCCACTCGTCTGTGTTCCTCCCATTTTTGTCAGTTACTTCTACTGCATAGCTTAAAGTCTGGATTATTGAACTCACCCACGTGGCCATATCTATCATATATAAAGCGGAAACTGCAGAAACCCTTTGCAAAATCTGGATGATGAACTATTCGGGGTATTTTCAAGGAATCCAAAAATCGGTGTACGGTAACGGCCCTGGGAGCAATTAAGTATTTGAACCTCAACGAAGCTTGATCACTTCCGATGTACCCTGCTATTTCTTTCAATGTCGGGGTGAGCTCAAAGTCCGAGAAATGAAATACATTATGTGTCGAATCCCAACAAGCGACCAATGCCCTAATAATATCCCCCCGAGGCTGGATGTTTAATAAATTCGGGAGATCTTTCAAATAATTTTTCACTTCGTCTTGCCCTTCTTTGCCTAAGTCATTCCACCATAATCGCAACTCAAAAGGGATTTTGGTCATTATTGAAAAGGGTTCATTTAGCATCGTGCTCATCCTGCACATTTATTAAGGCGATTAAGCAAAAGAAAAACTGTTATTCGACTCAAAAAAACTATCTATATTTTCGACTCAAAATAAAATTACCTATATATTTTCAGATTTTAAAAATGAAGAACTCGATTCTCAAACGCGGCCTTTCAGCACTTCGGGAACAAAGATTTTAAGGCTGCGAAAGTCAACCGGTCAAAAATCAAAAATTGACCAAGATGGTCGTTTTGCAAAGTCAGCCTTCCAGCGTTCCTTTTAGGGACATTCGGCTATTTATGAAAAGACGGCCCTACTTGACTTATTTACAACTCTTTACTTTTTTTCAAATTAAGATAAAAGACCTGGTATTGCAACACGGCCTTTCAACGCCTCGAGGACGAAAACTTAAGGCTGTGAGGGTCAAAAAATGAAAACATGACCAAAGGTGGCTATTTATGCAAGGTCAACCTTCCGGCGTTCCGTTTGGGAACATTTGACTATTTTTGACAAAACGGCATCACCCAACTTATTTACGACGAAAATAAAAATTTTGACATTTTTTGTTTATTTTTGCAAAGGAAAGGTTGGACCCGATGAGGGTTGCCTACGTATCCCACACCCTGTGAGAAACGACCTATTTTTCCAAACTAAAATAAAGACTCTTTTCCATTTTCTTTTTCAACAAACAACTGTCCGAAAATAAAAGACTCTTTTTCCTATTTTCCTTTTTTTCGTTTTCTCAAAATTTCGGTAGAGTTTCGACAGTACTTGGTTTTTCTGTTATTTCTCTATTTTTTTCTCTTTTTTTCCTCGATTTTTCAACTTTCCCGAGATTCAGAAACCGGTCAACATGTAGGTTCGAAACAAATATATGTACAGAGCAAGTAGGATGCATCAGGATGGTCCTTTCATTTCAGGTTGCTAGCCCTAGACGGACCCAAGCCCTGTGTTGAGTCCCCTAAGTCAAATGCAGCATGACGCAAATAATTGTTCCTACTAGGGATCCGGCATGAAGTCACGTTATTCTATATTCAAAACCTGGGTCGGTGTTCTAGACTGTGTACCCGAGCGGACGACTCGAGTCGAGAAGGGGGCAACTTTCCGGGAACTAAAAGGCCATCCGGCTTAGTAACTTGTTCGGCCTCTTTCTTATTTCAAGGTATGACACTAACAGAATAGGGAGTCTCAACCAGTAAGCACATCCCCGGAGGTGAAGAGAGAAGGGTGTCGGCACAGTTTATATACAGCTCAGATAATATCAAAGCTGTAACATTTAGCACATTCAACACAAAACATGTAGGAAAATCAGATATAACCAAATACAACAATTTATCTAAGCTCGAATTCTAAACCCCGACTCAGAAAATCTGGGTCTGGTCCCCAGCAGAGTCGCCAGAGCTGTCACACCTCCTTTTTACTACACCCTGCAATGGTGTAAAGGAGTTTTTCTGATTAAAGGATAATCGGAACGGGATTTGGTTATTAAAATTTCAGAGTCGCTACTTGGGAAATTAATAGTGTCCCAAGTCACCAGTTTTGAATCCCGAACCGAGGAAGATTTGACTCTGTATTACATTCCGCGCACCAGAAATCCGGGTAAGGAATTCTGTTAACCCGGGAGAAGGTGTTAGGCATTCCCGGGTTCCGTGGTTCTAGCACGGTCGCTTAACTGTTGTATTTGATTTTATCTGACTTTAATGTGTGCTAGCTTATATGCCTTTATTGAATTTTGAACCGCTTTTATTATAATTATATATTTTATTTTTATTTTATTTTATTTATTATTTATATTTTTTCTTAAAAGAATTGCAACGTCGTGAAAATGTGTCTCGAACCATGTCGCAATCAATGCACCCATGGTTGTTGACACATCTCGACTCCGTTGAGATTTGGATTTGGGTCACATAAATGTGCACCCGAGTTTAGGGAGGTAATGTTAATTAAATCGCGCCTAAAGAGTCTAATTTGGGGAAGGTCGTGAAGTTTACTAGACGGCCCTCCCAAATTCTAAGTATTTTAATAACCACTTATTGAGGTCCCCACAATTTATTTTATTTTTTGTTCGGCAAGACTCGTCTCATTTGTTTTAAAATCAAACTAAAGGCCATTACCATTATCTACTTCATTCGTCTCTAAGAATCCTCATTAATTAAGGCTATGACTTTCAAGCCCGAGTTCAAACATCAAATAAAAATACGGAGAAAATTGGTCTTGAGCCCAGAGGGCCCAAATCATATAACGCATATGCTCTGAGCTCAAACTCCCGCAGCTACAGGCATTGGGCCTGATGTTGTCCCAAAATTCGAACCCAACGACAGATATCTGTGAAGTCCAAGGATCGAGTCCTCGGGGCGCCATTCTGTTTAACTAGTTGCTTCAAGCTATTAATGCCCCCCAGGCCCAATTCAAGTCATCACTCGACTGCGACAGACCTGGGCTTCCTAATAACGCATCCAGGCCCAAATGGAAACCGGCAGCCCAGTGGACGTAGAGGGCAACTCAAGCAACTGTGATGCCAAAGTCTGGGATCAAATCCCAAACTGAATGACTACAACAACTGGCTATGAAGCCAACGTCGAGCTCAAATCACAGCCACGAAGGGGCGCGATGGGAAAATGTTACTCAAACTAGAAGACTAATTAATAATTATGATCAGAATTACTAACAGCTGATATGAATACTGTCATTCCAATTCAGGGATTCAACTTCTACTGTTATTCAACCAAATTAAACAATATTAATGATTGTCCAGTTCAGATGCTCAAGATGAAATTTCCAGGTAATGCAATAGCTTGACACATTTCCCAATTACACCTACTTGAAACACAAACTAAGCTAACAATCCACTAAACTACACCAAATAGACAATCACCAGTTCAAAAGGAGTTCAACAGTTCACATTACAGGCTATCATGTATGTATTAGTTGGCAACATTACTTAATTAAACAAGTCGGAACTCAAACCAACAAATTAAAACTACATCAATTGGCTGCAACTATAAAGGTTCCATCGAATTTGAATCTAAAATGAGCATTGATTTCACTCCAATTTTGTCATTACAACAGGGAGAGTTCGAACATGATTTGATACTACCTTTTATAGGCAGAAATTAGGGTTCTTTCAGATTTTTTACTTTACATCTTCAGTCCCTCTTTTATTTCAGTTTGGTCCCTTTATTTGTGACTTGCCAAACAAGCAAGTCCCTCTATTATGCCAACATCTACACTAAAGTACCATTCTAGAAGGCCCTAGGATGCTCTTCTACCCACCAAATACCTATACTACCCTTACCCTTACTTTGAAATTACTATTCCTAAAGAACCTACCCTTTTCTTTCCCTAAAATGCCCTTCTACTAGTCTGAAATTTACAACCCAATGCTAACTACAACAACCCCTTACCCCTGTTAAAAAAACAACTGAAGTTAATCCTAATGAGTCTAAACCAGCTATAACAAATCAACAAAACTAAAATATAATCCTAACTCACCTAAATGCTTCAATTAGTACTATCATTAGACTGAAGTAAACAGCGATTAAACGAAAGAAATGAACTAACGATTGACAAACAACACTGAAATTATAAAACTAACATCATGAACTGGTAAACACGGATTAAACACAAGATTGAGACTAAAAATAGAACATAATTGTGAACTGAATCACGACTAATTCCAATATAACAAGAGTTAAACCAAGACGGAAAAATCGAATCAAAATTAAAGAGACAGAACTCAACACTAACAAAGAATTACTCTAACATTTAAGCAAAACGCAAGGATGGATTAATGTTACTTAAAATCAATATGGAAATTAGGCTACATTGATGGAAATCGAGCTTAGAAAGTTGGGGAGAAACTCACCGATGGAGAGAAAACTCCGGTCAGCCACTGCCGTCCGAATCTTTCAAAAAATTTGACACGCAACATCCCTAACCATGTGTTTTTCACAAGAGAACACATGGTTAAGGATATTACGGTTAAAAATCACAAAGATTTGGGGTTAGGGTTTTGGCCAGAAACTCTTAGATTTGAAATTCGAGCCGCTTCACCGAGATTCGAAGGAAGATGGTCATGTATTTGGGTTGAGGGAAGTCTGGGGACGGTGGGGTGTGATATTGGGCCAGTTTGGACAAAGTAACGACTTGGCCGGAAAATTTAAAATCAATATTCGACGGCCTTGGTTGTGATTCGAGGGAAACCAACAGTATGGTTGTAAAGAGGAGTTCATGGGGAATCTGTGGTGTAAGTTTGGGGGTGAACGACGTATGTTGCGTTTCCCGCCAGCGAGGGGTTTGGTGGCGGCTTGGATTAGGTTTTGAGAGGAGAGGTAGGGTGAAGAAGACGGGGGACTGGGGTGGGCTTCTCCGACCATTTTAAATCAAGAACCTCGTTAGTTCCGGACCGTTGGATTGATGAGATCCGACGGTCCTGATTCAGAGACCACGAAACGACGTCGTTTCGATTAGAAGGGGGAACGGACCGGGTTAGCATTTTTGGGCTCGAACTGGTCCGAATTTGTTTTGGGCTATGGAGACTAATGAATTAGGCCAAGCAATTTTGACCAAGAACAGCCCAGTTCTGATTATTTGCCCAAGACCCTCCTTTTCCCTTGTAATTTCTTTTATTTTCCTCCTTCAATTATTTTCTCTCTTTATTTTGATTTTTCCCAATTAATTCCTCCTTATTTTCCACCTCATTTTTGTTACTAATTTTTTGATTTATAAAGATTGCAAAAATAAAAAATTAAACTAAACTAAGATGCCTAAAATTACTTTAAAACTATTTTGTGATAATTTCACAATTAAAACAATAAAAATGCTTAAGTGAACTATTTTTGTCATTTTCTTCATATCTTATTCTAAATTAATACTAAAATGGGAAATTAAATGCAAATGCAAATGTATTTTTTTCTTTTCATATGAATTATCATGCACAAATAAAATGCAACACTTACCGGAAAATGACACAAAATTCAACAAAAATTGTAAAATAACAAGGAAATTGTTTTATTTGAATTTTGAGAATAATTTGCTTAGGGAAAAAATCACGTGCTCATACCACCCACATGCTTTAACCCAACAACAACGCATAAGTACTCCTCACCTCACATATACTTTATACCCAACATCTAAACATGTAGTGAATAGACAAACAAGTCATAATCCCTCAAGTCCAGGTTAACTACGATACTTACCTCGCTCCAAGGATCAATTCAAATCTCAACCACAGCTTTGCCTTTCAAACAAGTTTCCGAACCAACAAAATCAATAGATTGGGGAAGAAGAGTTCTTTGAAAAATTGCCTCTAGAGTTTTCTAGTTTTGAAAATTTGAAGAATAAGAAAAAATCCCGTCTAACTCCTATTTGTTCAGTTGCAGATGTCGCATTTGCGGGGGTTCGCAATTGCGAATCCCTAGTCGCAAATACGAAGAACACCTCGCAATTGCGAAGTCTGCGCACCTCTGCTTTCATTGCATTTGCGATGAAATGTTCGCAAATGTGAACTGTGGCCTACCCGCAATTGCGACCTCTTGATCGCAAATGCGAAATCTTGCTGAATCAAGCATTCTTCGCAAATGTGAAGAATTTTTTCGCAAATGCAAGCCTGACAGGATTTGGGATGCTCGCAATTGCGAGATTAGAGACCACTACCAGAAATTGCAGAACACCAACTGAGCTTTCTAAGTCTAAACCACTCTGTAGCCTATCCAAAACTCACCCGAGCCCTCGGGGCTCTAAACCAAATATGCACACAAGTCTAAAAACATCATACGAACTTGCTCGCACGATCAAATCGCCAAATAACACATAGAACTATGAATTGAGCATCAATCAAGGGAAATTTTCAAGAAAACTCATGAACTTCTATTTTCACAACCGGACGTCCAAATCACGTCAAACCAACTTCGTTTCTCACCAAATTTGACAAACAAGTCATAAATATAGTAATTGATGTATACCGGGTTCCGAAACTAAAATACGGACCTGATATCAATAAAGTCAAACATCAGTCAAACTTTTAAAGTCATTAAGCCTTTAAACCGTCAAATTTCAACAAAGTGCGATAACTCGGGCTAGGAACTTCCGAATTCGATTCTGGGTGTACTTCCAGGTCCCAAAACACGATATGGACCCATCGGGACTATCAAAATACAAATTCGGATCTATTTGCTCAAAACGTTGACCGAAGTCAACTCAAATAGACTTTAAGGCACAAATTTTATATTTTTTCAGTTTTTAACATAATAGCTTTCCGAAAAAACATCCGAACTACGCACGTAAATCGAGGAGGACTAAGATAAGGTATTTAAGGCTTCAAAGAATAGAATTAAATTCTAAAACATAAGATGACCTATCGGGTAATCACATTCTCCACCTCTAAAATAACCGTTCGTCCTCAAACGGACATAGAAAAGTACCTGGGCTGGTGAAAAGGTGTGGATATCTACTCCACATGTCTGACTCGGACTCCCAAGTAGCTGCCTCAACGGGCTGACCTCTCTACTGCACGTGAACTGAAGGATAACTCTTTGACCTCAACTAACGAACCTGCCGGGCTAGAATAGCCACTGGCTCCTCCTCATAAAGTCAAATCCTTGTCCAACTAGACAGAGCTAAAATCTAACACGTGGGACGGATCACTGTGATACTTCCGGAGCGTGGACATATGGAAACCGGATGAACTACTGATAAACTAGGGGCAATGAGAGCTTGTAAGCCACCTCACCCACTCTTTGAAGAATCTCAAAAGGTCCGATATACCTAGGGCTCAACTTGCCCTTCTTCCCAAACCTCATCACAACCTTCATGGGAGAACCCGGAGCAACACTCTCTCTCTGACCCTGAATGCAACATCGCGAACTCTATGGTCGACAAAACTCTTCTGCCTGGACTGAATTGTGTGAAATCGGTCTTGAATAATCTTGACCTTATCCAAGGCATATTGTACCAAATCTATACCCAACAACCGAACCTTCCCCGGCTCGAACCATCCAACTAGGGAACGACATCGCCTCCCATATAATGCCTTATAGGGAGCCATTTGAATGCTCAATTGATAGCTATTGTTGTAGGAAAACTCCGCAAGTGGCAAGAACTGATTCCAAGAACCTCCGAAATCTATAACACAAGCGCGGAGCATATCCTCCAATATCTGAATAATGCGCTCAGACTGTCCGTCCATCTGAGGATGAAATGTTGTGCTCAACTCAACCTGCGTGCCCAATTCACGCTGTACTGCCCTCTAGAAGTGCGAGTTCGGGACCGTCAAAATACGAATCTGGGTCTGTTTTCTCAAAATATTGCGATTTTAAGGCAAAATTTTTATATTTTCTCAATTTTAACATAAAAGCTTTCTGGAAAAATACTCGAATAGTGCACGCAAATCGAGGAGGGCTAAAATGAGGTATTTAAAACTTCAAAGCACCAAATTAGTTTCTAAAATATAAGATGACCTATCGGGTCATCACAGTAAATCCACTAAAAGTTTCTCATTAATTGGCCTCGGTGCAGATTACTATATCGTAAAGTTCAATAAAGAAGAAAATATGGTAAAAGCTCTGCATCAAGTCCTTTGGTTTGTGAATGGTTATTTTCTTTCTGTTCAAAGGTGGGAACCTAAGTTTGCAGCTAATGACGCGAAACCATTATTCTCAGCCATTTGGATTTGACTACCACAACTTCCTACTGAGTTCTACGACGACATTATCCTAGAGAAGATCGGGAATAAAATTGGTCGTCTTCTTAAAATTGATGCTTGCACATCAGTGACTCTTAGAGGTCGATATGTAAGACTGTGTGTTGAAATGCCCATGGAGCAGCCAGTGAAATCGTTCATTTACATTGGGTCTCATAAGGAAAATATATTATATGAATGGGAACGATTCTTATTTAAGAATTGTGGAAGGTTAGAACACACAATTCTATGATGTCCCTATTCAAAACCAGTCTCCACGTAGAGGAATACAGTACAAGCTGATATGCAATCAATTACTCATACAACAAATGGTGAGGAGTGGAAAACTGTATCCTTCTCGAGAAAGAAGCAATCTTTCACACAACCAAAGTCGGCTCCAAAGAATGCTTCGCCATCACCAGGTATAAATGTTCGGATTTTTGATGCTACAACTAGTAAGTATCTTAATACCCAGAAGCTCAAATATGTGGATAAAGATTCTTTATTAGCTCCTGGCATAGGCAAGAAGCAATCTCATATTTCATCAAATAAGCCTATTAATCCTAGCTCAAATCTTTCTCAAGCCAAAAACAAATTTCCAGATCAATCTAATCAGCCCATGGTTTTAGAAAATACCACTTCTAAAATGAATAAAAAGAATTGTAAAAATAATTAAACTACCCAATGCATGTAGGAGGACAAGTTAGACCCTACGGAGCTATACGTGGAGACTCCATAAGATTGTAATATCAGTGGCATACATCCATTAGAGAGAAATATAGAAATAGGAAATAATATGGATAATAATCCTAGTTGCACAAATACATTGAACTCTTACACTACTTATACTATTACTACCACTACTGATCAATCCTTAATTTCTCAAAGCTTTAATCCTTCCAATAATTCTGCCAAGACCACTACTGACACTAATAACCAAGATCACTTGTTCTCAACGGAGTTTCAAATAGCCAACTGGCTAATGAAGTTGTACAAGTGGAGAAGCGCGTGTAATTAGGCTTTATAATAATTGATTTGCCTCTTTCCCCTTCTATAATTCCCACTTCATCAAGTAATCCTAACATTATAAATTCCAATACTCTATGTAATGCCGATAATACCAATTTTCCTACGGATGAGACACTAGCTCATACAAATTTTGAGGCAACAAAGAAACCAAGCCTAAAAGAATCATGCACCAACAGATGCCAATCCCTATCACAATGCTCCAGAACAAAGAGAAAAAGTAGTAGAGAGAGGAGAAGAGATATCACCACCAATCAGGGAATTGATGGTAGAATTTTCAAGCCCAAACGAAGTCATGGTACAACTCTTCAAGGAGAGGCAAAACAAGAAGCACATCTTCAGTTGTCCGACTGCACTATACATGTGCTTCATGATAGTAAGGCCACCACAAGATCCAACAGTAGGAAAGCATGCAATGATACTAGTTCCTTCCCTGAGGATAAGTCTTTGTTCACCTTTGGGGGAGGAGATGAAAAAAAACCAACACCATCATGTGATGATGAATCAACCAACTAGCTTTGTAATCTGGAATATTCGCGGATCGAACAATGATAACTTTAAGAGAAACTTCAGGGAGTTGATTGACACCCATAAGTCGTGCTTGGTAGCTTTACTAGAAACTAGGATGGAAATTCATACCCCATTGCTAAGTGAATTCACGTTTACCGAATTAATAGAGGTTCCAGCAGAGGGACAATCTGGTGGTATGGTTATTCTATAGAACAATAATCTAATCAAGGTGAAAAACTTTATCAAAAGAAAGAAGAAAATCCATGTTATGGTAGAGGTATTTCCTTATCGCAAATCCTAGTTATTTAGTGCAATTTATGCTAGTACCAACAAACTAGACCGAGATTCGCTTTGGGTTAATTTACGATCTATCCATAATGGCTATAATGGTCCATGGCTTGTTGGTGGCGATTTTAATGATGTTGTTATGTCTAGTGAAAAGTTAGGAGGCCGACCTATTAATTTAAATAGAACCTCAACAATCTGTAAGTATATTAATGATTTCAATCTTATCGATCTTGGTTTTAAGGGTTGTAAATTTACTTGGTCTAACAATAAGAAGAGACGAAAGGGTTTAATTATGGAAAGACTTGATAAAGTCTTCGCTAATGAGGAGTGAATTTCTAGCTTTCCACATGCCTCGGTTACACACCTTCCTAAGACCTATTCCGACCATAATCCCTTGTTGATTAAGCTTAACTCTATCAATAATACTAGTGTTAAACCATTTAGGCTGGAAACTATTTGGTGCACCCATCCTGACTTTATCAATATAGTCACTTCAAATTGGAAGGATAATGACTTTAAAATTGTTGCTTGTTCTTTCGCGAATACAGTTAAAGCATGGAAAGATTCTACTTTTGGAGACCTCTTTCGTAGGAAGAAAAGGTTTGTAGCTAGACTAAGTGGTATTCATAACTCTAGAAATTATGCTACCAGTCAATTTCTTCAAGATTTAGAAGATTCCTTGAAATTGGAGTATGACAACATCCTCAAACTTGAAGAAGACTACTAAAACTTAGGGCTAGAGTCTCTTGGTTAAATGATGTTGATGCAAATACTAAGTTCTTTCATATCACTACTACAAATAGAAAAAGGAGGAACAATATTACTCACTTTAAGAATGACCAAGGTGAATGGATTGATGACCATGCTGCTATCATGTCCCACACCTTACAATATTTTGAGAATATGTTTACCACCCCTCATATTCACTCTAATTGGAAACATATTCTCACTAGTCCAAAAAGCTTTGATAATATAGACTTATCCGCCTTAGACAAACCTTTAGAGAATAGTGAAGTAACCTCCACTCTTTTATCTTTTAAGCCTTTTAAAGCACCAGGGCCTGATGGATTACACCCATTTTTCTTTCAAAAATATTGGAAAATAGTTGGACCTTCTGTTATGGATCTTTTCCACCAAGCTTTCAATACCAAAATATCCCTTCATTCGTAAATAACACATATCTTTGTTTAATTCCTAAAATTTCTAATGCAAACAATTTGGGGAAAAATTCGTCCTACCAGCTTGTATAACACTGTTTATAAAATTATTACCAAAATCATTGCTAATAGAATTAAGCCATACCTTAATAATCTTATTAGTCCATACGAGGCCAGTTTTATTAAAAATAGGAGGGCTAGTGACAATGCGATAATCATTCAGGAGATCATTTCTAGATTTAAGAATTATAAGGGCAATGCCGCAGATACGATTCTTAAAATAAACTTAGAGAAGGCGTTTGATATACTCGAATGGTCTTTTATCTACCGCACTCTTATATTTTTTCACTTTCCCTCAAAGATTAGTAAGTTGATGATGACTTGTTTTACTACCAGTAGTATATCCATCTTAGTGAATGGCTCTAGAACTAGTTATTTTCATCTTACGCGTGGTATAAGACAAGGTGATTCAATGTCTCCCTACATTTTTATTCTTTGCATGAAGATGTTGTCTAGATTTATAAGCCACCAAGTAGATATTAAGAGCTAGAATCCTATTAAGTTCAATTATAGAGGCCCCTCATTTTCGCATATTTTCTTCGCAAATGACCTTACTCTCATGGTCAATGTTAACAGAAAATCTAGTGAATCAATCCTCAAAATCCTTAACCTTTTCTGTGACCTTTCAGGCCATAAGATAAATTATGACAAGTCAAAAGTTATCTTTTCCAAAAAATGTCACAAAGACAATAAGAAGGATATTTCTAGTTACTTAGGTATCAAGATTAGTGACAACTTTGGGAAATACTTAGGTTTTTCAATCCTGAAAACCGCTCCAAAGCCTTCTGATTTTTATTTTATCTTTGATAACACGTGTTCAAGGCTTTCCAACTGGAAAACACGTTGCGTGAATATAGCTGGTAGGACTACATTAACATCCTCTACCCTAGACACTATCCCTAATCATGTGATGTAATTTACTTTATTACCCCAAAAAATATTGAAAAAATTCAAAGAAATTTTATTTGGGGTACAACAGACCAAAAGAAAAAGCTCCATCTTCTAAACTGGAGTACTATTACTACTAATAAAGCCAACGATGGATTAGGAATAAAGAAGGCTAAATCAAAAACTTAGCACTTTTGACTGGGCTTTCTTGGATACTACTTAATTCTCCAAATGCCTTGTGGTCTCAACTTCTTATTAGTAGTTATGCATCTGGCAAACCTAAGTCCAATCCCTCATTTATATGACGAGGCATAATCAAAGGGTAGTACTACTATAATTTGGGAATGCTTTGGATCACTCATAAAAATTCTACACTCAATGTGTGGAATGCCAGATGGATCCCAAATATTCACAGCCTTAGAAGCACTATAGAGGGGCCTCTAAACATCTCGGGCCTCAATTTGACTATTAAAGACTTGTGCACGAACAATGGCTGGGACCTCTCAAAGATTTCATTTGTTTTACCCCCAATATTATTGACAACATCAACCTACTTATTCATCTACTCTATCCCAAAGCCTATGACACTCCAGTTTGGGATATTATCAGTAGTGGTGTGTTTACTACCAACTCCCGCTACAAACTCATCGATAGCTTTAGTAACACAGAGAAAGATTTTACATGGATTTGGAAACTTCATTCCCCAAACAAAATTAAGTTCCTTTTATGGCTAAGTTGTCACGATAGGCTCCCTTGTCATTCTTATCTAAACTATCTCGGAATGAACATTGATGTAGTATGTCAAGTATGTAGAGAAGCCGAAGAAACCATTACTCATATATTTCTATATTGTTATGTGATACGTAATGTCTAGAACAAGTTAGGAATTGCAGTAGATCACCAAATATCTAATAATAAGCACTGGCTTATTACAGTTAGAGGCATGAGTCCTACGACTAATGTTAATATACTTTTGACTTGGAGGGATCTCTTTCCATTTGTTATCTGGAATCTTTGGATGAACAGAAATCGTAACAATCAAAATAGCACAAACAGAGTCATGAGCTCTATGACTGCTATTAATCACGCTGTGGAATATAAGCTCATGACTGACAGAGAAAGTAATCACACTAAGAAAATTCCTATACATATTCGATGGCATAAACCACCTGCTGGATGGTATAAGTTAAATATCGATGTTTCCTTCAATGTCAACAAAGTGTGTTGTGGAATGGGAGGCGTAGTAAGAAATTGTAAAGATGACTGGGTAGTTGGCTACCAAGATTATTCGAGAGCTATTTCTCCTTTGCATGCAGAATTCCTTGCACTCAGACAAGGTCTCCAAGTGGTTATGCAAATGAATCTCACACCAGTGGAAGTGGAAATTGACTCAACTGGGGTAATAAAATACTTGAAAAATGGATGTCCTACTTATGATGCCTTAATTTATAACTGCAGTTTATTACTGTCCGGAATGGGGAAGCCAGGGATTATGCATAACTTCAGGGAAGGAAATAAAGTAGCCCACCTACTGGCTAAGAAGGAAATCAATCAATCTAACATGAATCATCTAGTCTATCTAGCAGTTCCTCCTCCTCTTTTTGAGACCAAGGTGTGGGCAGACAAAGACGGAGACTCTTCTTTAAAACTTGTTGTAGACAATGCTTGTAGGATGTTAGCCGAACTTGGCAATCGTAATGCCTTAGAAGGCATCACTGTGGCATGTAATAGTATGGAACAACTTTAGTATATTTCCAATAAAATCTCTAGCTTCTCAAAAAAAAATCATGAATGGACCATAATCATCTATATGTGCTTTACAAAATCTCATGTCAAATCGATGACAAATATTACTTTCATAGAGTGAAGGATTATTTTAAGAATCCTCATTGTTCTCATTACCACGATGATGACGATTATAATTTCGTCTATTGTCACGTCCACATCCATTGATACCTTCACGATAATAATTTTGTCTTCTTTCAGACTTATCATATACTGGTACCACATTCTCTTAAGGGAACGAGAATGAAGCAAATTCAATAAGACGGATTTTCACTTCTTGTGCTCTCAATCATACATGAATTTGATCATGGCAAGACATAAAATTTTTACCACTTTGGGTGATTATAATTTCTTACAAACTCTATTAGGGTTATAATCAACATTTATTGTCTTTTCTTGTATTTAAAATCAAATTATAGAATTTCGAGAATTTAATAGAGAAAAAGAAGGTAAAATACTTACCTTAATTCAAGAATTTAGTCCTGAAGGAAGTTCATGGAACAATTGACAATCATTATGTTCAATATTATGTACAAGTTGAGCACCATGCACGTATCTCAAAAGCCTAGTGACCAAAGCAGATGCCTAGTATAGGAATATCAATGCATTCACGCAAGTGTCTCATGCAAATTGCTATATCTTCTCTCCACAGGTGGTTTAATTTCTCAAATATTAGACAACTAATTAATTGGTTAGAGTCTCGTGCTGATAACGTGAAATAAAATAATAAAACAAGTTTAGAAGAATATTGCAGAGAAAAGTAGAGAGAGAATTCTTATAGATTTGGAATAAAACCCCTCTATTTATAGGGAAAAGATAACTTAGCCACAAAGTAATAAACTCTAAAATCTCTCTAAAAGTCAGACATTCATCATCAATAAAATACTATTTATAACACTTAATAATATTTTCATTTTATGGAAAACAATCAGAAATAGCCAGATTTACAACTGGTAATTGAAAAATAATCACAATTTCAAAAGTAATCAAAAATTAGCCACTTTTTCATATAAAGATAAATTCTGAACAAAAATACTCTACAAAATTCCAGCATAATATGTTGGAGTTCGAATTTTTTACATAATTTCAGCATAATGTGCTGGAGTTCCAACATAATATGCTGGAAGTTTATACGCAAGAGCTCCATAATCCAGCATATTATGCTGGAACTTTTCGTGCTTTAACAAAATAGTGGCTATTTTTCAATAACTTTACAAACACTGGCTATGTTTCAATTACCAGTCCGAAAACTGGCTAACCCGTACTATTTTCACCTATTTTATGGCATATAGGTCCAGCAAAAAAAAGATCCAGCAAGGCCCAAGTGCATGGCCTGTTTGAAGCAACGAAGGTGTTTCTATAAGGAATTTGAATGCTATAGAGCCCAAATAATGACCCATTGGCATCTAGTGTAGTCTTCAATATCCAGGCCATTTGCACAAATAGTCACCTTAGAGGTGCTCTTTAATAAATTGCCACAAATTAAAAGTTGGTACAACTTTGGCTAGTTATGACCATGTTTTAAAGAGCAGCCTTAAAAGTGGTTATTTATGATCAATCCAGTAGGTACGGTTCAATCTCTTTGTCAAGCAAAAAATTGCAGAAATATGACACTTTTTAGAGTGGTATTTTAACTTTTCACCCTTCGCTTGTTCCATGAGCAGAACTTCACGGTCAAAAATTAAAAGTGCTTCCCATGGAGCAAGCAAAATGCAACACTTATTAAATTTGAAGTTCTATCTCTGAAACAAATGAAGGCAAAAATTCAAGACAATCCACTTTAAAAGCTATTTGTGTACTTCACCTTTTGAAGAATTTCTTAGAGGGAGCACTTCCTCGGCTGGATCAATGAATTTCGAATATCAGGTAGTTAAACAAAACAAAAGTACTTTGTATTACTCGTCGCGATGGATTTCTTGTTGGTTGTTGCTCAATGAAATTTAATTTGCATTAGATTTTTATTTTTTAAATCTTCCACCAAAGGCAACTGTCATTTTCATTGATCTTTAGAAAATTTTTTTATAACATGTACAACTTCAGAGAATTGGATAGTTTCACAAATGGCTTAGATCAAAAGATTCCTTATAAAGATGTGAAATTAATTAAAATTTTGATATTCGTAAGTGATCACTTTATAAATTGAATTATTCTGATGCTGTCAAAATTTGGAGTAAGCACCATATTTTCAAAAAAGAACTTCGGTTGCTGCAAACAAAAAAAACATTTTACTACACAGGGAGACCAGAAAAGAACAGAAAAGCTTACTGTAACCCAAAGTCTGCAAAATCTCAAACAGTCGAAATATACCTTCCTATCACATTAGAACACTACTGTCAATATCAGAGTCCCAGAAGCCTAGCAGCAGAATTTGAAACATAAAGAAAGAACCAAAGACTACACCTACAAAAATGAAATATTCTGCAATGATTTTCAGATTAAATTCATCGTACACGACTATGGCTATTACTTATCTCAACTATTACCACCTATTGCTAATTAATGTCTTAAGCAATATGTCTAATGGAAATAAATAAAAGAACCTTAGTGACAGAGAAGACTCACAATTTTGTTACTGCTCTCCACTTTCCGGTACATAACTCCACCATACTTAGCCACACAAAGCTAATGGGCATCAGGGCAAAGCTATGTGTGACAAGGGGTAGTCAACTGAACACTCTTCGCCGAAAAATTATATTATGTGTAGGATAAAATATTACATCAAAACATAGACTTTGAATATCCTTGCATAGCTCACTAGCAAAGGATGTTCAAATTCTGAACACCCTTATTGAATTTTTTGGCTTCACCACTGATGAGCATCAAGCCAAACACAATGTCCACACTCATATTTTCTCATAATTAATTTTCCGCACTGCACGTAGATTGTTAACATATTTGTTATAGACATTCTAATAACTTATTCAGTTTTGTTTTAAAATCTAAACTTAGGGATAGCTAGTGAGTGGGGATGCTTAATTAGTCCCTTTGGTTCTCCGGTCTCAGATGTAGAATGGTTTGAACAGTTAAGTAGTTTCAGTTTCAATTAACCCAATAAGCTGAACTTTCAGTGATTGCCTATCATATCACATGATATAACATACATTTTTGTGTCAAATTGATATACTTTCTTCATTTATTGAAAGCTAGTTTGATCAACAGATAAATTGTGGTGATCATGCTTTGTCCATTTCTGCATTTCTCTTTAGATTCATTTTGGTTTCTAAATTATTCATTCTTGCATCTCTCCCCTCCTTTTATTTGGAGAGAAATATATATTGCACTTCTTGTAGGCAGATGTAGATATTTCTCCATTGTATTAGTTTCTTTTTCTTGATGATGTCCATCTCATTGAAGAAGTATTAGGCATGTGCCTAATAAAAGTTTCTTTGGTTTGGTAGTCAACTTTGTTAACTTGGTTTGGTTAGGTAGTCAACCTTGTTGAATTAGTTTGGTTTGGTAGCCAACCTTGTTGAATTTCTTTGGTTTGGTAGCCAACTTTGTTGAATTGTGAAAAGTGTGTGTAAATTGTCAAATATTGTAGGCTTTAGAGAGTGAAACTTTGGCTATAAAAGGAGAGCTTCAACTCTCATTTCTTCACACCAACAAAGAGAGAAAGAAAGAGTGAGGTTTCACATACAGGGTATAAGAAAATAGTCGATGAGGAAAATAGAGAGTGAGCGATATTGTAGTGAGGTGGGAATATCAAAAGAGGGTTATTTCTTTTGAGTGTTGTAGTGGTCTTTGGAGTATTTTACTCCGGCCTACAAAGTGTAAAATTCCTTACTATAGTGATATCAGTTGCTCCTCTCGGGGCGGTGGTTTTTTCCCTTATTAAAAGGGTTTTCCACGTAAAAAGCTTGGTGTCGTTGTTACTCTTTTATTCTTGTTAATTACTGTATCTCGGTGCTACATTATTATTCCGCTTTTATTACCGTGAATATTATTTCTGTGGGGGTTTATTCCCAACAACTGGTATCAGAGCACAGGTTCTGCTCGTTCACTGAAATACTATTCACTATCGGTAGTACTATACTCGGTGAAAAATAAAAATGTCTGAAGTAAAGTACGAGGTAGCAAAATTCAACGGAGATAACGCTTTCTCAACATGGCAAAGAAGGATGAGGGATCTGCTCATCCAACAAGGATTACACAAGGTACTAGATGGTGATGCCAAAAAGCCTGATACCATGAAAGTTGAGGATTGGGCTAACTTGGATGAAAGAGCTGCTAGTGCAATCAGGTTGCACTTATCAGATGATGTGGTAAATAACATCATTGATGAAGACACTGCACGTGGAATTTGGACAAGGTTGGAAAGCCTATAAATGTCCAAAACGCTGACAAATAAATTGTACCTGAAGAAGCAGTTATACGCCCTACACATGGGTGAAGGTATGAATTTTTTGTCATATTTAAATGTGTTTAACGGACTAATCACACAGCTTGCCAACCTCGGAGTGCAAATCGAGGAAGAAGATAAAGCCATCTTCCTATTGAACTCGTTGCCATCTTCGTATGATAATTTGGCAACAACCACCCTCCACGGTAAGACTACTATTGAGTTGAAAGATGTCACATCGGCTCTTTTACTCAATGAGAAGATGAGAAAGAAGCCTGAAAATCAAGGACATGCTCTCATCACAGAAGGTAGAGGCAGGAGTTATCAAAGGAGTTCGAACAACTATGGTAGATCCGGAGTTCGTGGGAAGTCAAAGAACCGATCCAAATCAAGTGTCGGACGCACATTGGTTCTAAAGGATGTGCGAAATGTACCTGATTTGCGAATGAACTTGATCTCGGGAATTGCTTTAGACCGAGATGGATATGAGAGCTATTTTGCAAATCAAAAGTGGAGACTCACTAAGGGATCATTGGTGATTGCAAAGGGAGTTGCTCGTGGCACGTTGTACAGGACAAATGCATAAATATGCCAAAGTGAATTGAACGCGGCACAAGATGAAATTTCTGCATATTTGTGGCACAAAAGAATGGGTCATATGAGCGAGAAGGGATTACAGATTCTTGCCAAGAAATCACTTATTTCTTATGCCAAAGGTACAACGGTAAAACATTGTGACTACTGTTTATTTGGTAAGCAACATAGAGTCTCATTTCAGACATCGTCTGAAAGAAAATTGAATATACTTGATTTAGTATATTCTGATGTTTGTGGCCCAATGGAAATTAAATCAATGGGCGGTAACAAATATTTTTTGTTACTTTTATTGATGATGTTTCACGATTATTATGGGTTTATATTTTGAAAACCAAAGATCAGGTGTTGCAAGTTTTCCAGAAGTTTCATGCTCTAGTAGAAAGGGAGACGGGTCGAAAGCTAAAGCGTCTCCAAAGTGACAATGGAGGTGAGTATACTTCAAGGGAATTTGAAGAGTATTGTTCAAGTCATGGGATCAGACATGAAAAGACAGTTCCTGGAACCCCGCAGCACAATGGCATAGCCGAGAGGATGAACCGCACCATTGTAGAGAAGGTGAGAAGCATGCTTAGAATGGCTAAACTGCCTAAGTCATTCTGGGGTGAAGCAGTTCAAACAACCTGTTACCTGATCAATAGGAGTCCATCAGTTCCGTTGGTGTTTGACATCCCAGAGAGAGTTTGGACCAACAAGGAGGTGTCCTACTCGCATCTGAAGGTGTTCGGTTGCAGAGCTTTTGCACATGTACCAAAAGAGCATAGAACAAAGCTGGATGATAAATCTATTTCCTCCATATTTATCGGATATAGAGATGAAGAGTTTGGGTGCAGATTGTGGGATCCTGTAAAGAAGAAGGTCATCAGAAGCAGAGATGTAGTCTTCCGAGAAAGTGAAGTTGGAACTGCTGCTGATATGTCAGAAAAGGCGAAGAATGGTATAATTCCTAACTTTGTTACTATTCCTTCTACTTCTAACAATCCCACAAGTGCAGAAAGTACGACCGACGAGGTTGCCGAGCAGGGGGAGCAACCTGGTGAGGTTATTGAGCAGGGGGAGCAACTTGATGAAGGTGTCGAGGAAGTGGAGCACCCCACTCAGGGAGAAGAACAACCTCAACCTCTGAGGAGATCAGAGAGGCCAAGGGTAGAGTCATGCAGGTACCCTTCCACAGAGTATGTCCTCATCAGTGATGAGGGGGAGCCAGAAAGTCTTAAGGAGGTGTTGTCCCATCCAGAAAAGAACCAGTGGATGAAAGCTATGCAAGAAGAGATGGAATCTCTACAGAAAAATGGCACATACAAGCTGGTTGAACTTCCAAAGGGTAAAAGACCACTCAAATGCAAATGGGTCTTTAAACTCAAGAAAGATGGAGATGGCAAGCTGGTCAGATACAAAGCTCGATTGGTGGTTAAAGGCTTCGAACAGAAGAAAGGTATTGATTTTGACGAAATTTTCTCCCCCGTTGTTAAAATGACTTCTATTCGAACAATTTTGAGCTTAGCAGCTAGCCTAGATCTTGAAGTGGAGCAGTTGGATGTGAAAACTGCATTTCTTCATGGAGATTTGGAAGAGGAGATTTATATGGAGCAGCCAGAAGGATTTGAAGTAGCTGGAAAGAAACACATGGTGTGCAAATTGAATAAGAGTCTTTATGGATTGAAGCAGGCACCAAGGCAGTGGTACATGAAGTTTGACTCATTCATGAAAAGTCAAACATACCTAAAGACCTATTCTGATCCATGTGTATACTTCAAAAGATTTTCTGAGAATAACTTTATTATATTGTTGTTGTATGTGGATGACATGTTAATTGTAGGAAAAGACAAGGGGTTGATAGCAAAGTTGAAAGGAGATCTGTCCAAGTCATTTGATATGAAGGACTTGGGCCCAGCACAACAAATTCTAGGGATGAAGATAGTTCGAGAGAGAACAAGTAGAAAGTTGTGGCTATCTCAGGAGAAGTACATTGAACGTGTACTAGAACGCTTCAACATGAAGAATGCTAAGCCAGTCAGCACACCTCTTGCTGGTCATCTAAAGTTGAGTAAAAAGATGTGTCCTACAACAGTGGAAGAGAAAGGGAACATGGCTAAAGTTCCTTATTCTTCAGCAGTCGGAAGCTTGATGTATGCAATGGTATGTACTAGACCTGATATTGCTCACGCAGTTGGTGTTGTCAGCAGGTTTCTTGAAAATCCTGGAAAGGAACATTGGGAAGCAGTCAAGTGGATACTCAGGTACCTGAGAGGTACCACGGGAGATTGTTTGTGCTTTGGAGGATCTGATCCAATCTTGAAGGGCTATACAGATGCTGATATGGCAGGTGACATTGACAACAGAAAATCTACTACTGGATATTTATTTACATTTTCAGGGGGAGCTATATCATGGCAGTCTAAGTTGCAGAAGTGCGTTGCACTTTCAACAACTGAAGCAGAGTACATTGCCGCTACAGAAACTGGCAAGGAGATGATATGGCTCAAGCGATTCCTTCAAGAGCTTGGATTGCATCAGAAGGAGTATGTCGTCTATTGTGACAGTCAAAGTGCAATAGACCTTAGCAAGAACTCTATGTACCATGCAAGGACCAAACACATTGATGTGAGATATCATTGGATTCGAGAAATGGTAGATGATGAATCTCTAAAAGTCTTGAAGATTTCTACAAGTGAGAATCCCGCAGATATGCTGACCAAGGTGGTACCAAGGAACAAGTTCGAGCTATGCAAAGAACTTGTCGGCATGCACTCAAACTAGAAGACAGTGCTACCTCCTCTAGATGAATGAGACTGGAGGGGGAGATTGATGATGTCCATCTCATTGAAGAAGTATTAGGCATGTGCCTAATAAGAGTTTTCTTTGGTTTGGTAGCCAACCTTGTTGACTTGGTTTGGTTGGTAGCCAACCTTGTTGAATTAGTTTGGTTTGGTAGCCAACCTTGTTGAATTTCTTTGGTTTGGTAGCCAACTTTGTTGAATTGTGAAAAGTGTGTGTAAATTGTCAAATATTGTAGGCTTTAGAGAGTGAAGCTTTGGCTATAAAAGGAGAGCTTCAACTCTCATTTCTTCACACCAACAAAGAGAGAAAGAAAGAGTGAGGTTTCACAGACAGGGTATAAGAAAATAGTCTGTGAGGAAAATAGAGAGTGAGCGATATTGTAGTGAGGTGGGAATATCAAAAGAGGGTTATTTCTTTTGAGTATTGTAGTGGTCGTTGGAGTATTTTACTCCGACCTACAAAGTGTAAAATTCCTTACTATAGTGATATGAGTTGCTCCTCTCGGGACCGTGGTTTTTTCCCTTATTAAAAGAGTTTTCCACGTAAAAATCTTGGTGTCGTTGTTACTCTTTTATTCTTGTTAATTACCGTATCTCGGTGCTACATTATTATTCCACTTTTATTGCCGTGAATATTATTTCTGTGGGGGTTTATTCCCAACATTTCTCACTCAGAACTTGCTCATATCATTCTCAATGGGCAATTCTTTCTTTCTTTCTTTTTAACTTTATGTAGCTCACCAGTTTTTACCTAATTAATTAGCACTTGGTTTCCTTTTCCTTTTGCCAAACCAAGATGGTGGACACAGCATATAGCAAAGCCCTGAAAATTAAAAACATAACAATCCTCAGGCAGTATTACCTCGGAGTAGAGTTCATAGAAGTTTTTCACCATTGAGCATATATAAAGGCAAATGCTATTGCAGGCTTGTAGCAACAGAATAACCTGCAACTATGGAATATATATGAATAATAGTAACCACCATAAAACCTGCAGTAGTCCTTCCAAAGCTTTCCAAGTAGAAGCGTCTTACGGATAAACCTGTGAATCGTAAATATCATGAAAACCTCTGGGGAAGCACAAGGTTTTCTTATAGTAATTAGTAACTGTTAACAAGATTACCATGTTCCTGACGAGAAAATGACCATAGCACTGGATACGAGTATCGTCCACAACTCACGTATCTTCAACTTGAGAGTGAATAAAACTAGGTAATGTGGTGGTGATATTTTTGAGGTATTGAAGGGTCATGTGCTTCAAGAGAATTGGTTGCCGCAGAACAAGGCGACGCCACTCATCTTCGTCGATCTTGCCATAGCATTTGGTGTTTGCTTGTTCAAAGGTCTTCTCAATAATGCTTTCTATGACATCATCTGAAAGATCCATACTAGATTCAGCTATTGTAGCTATTATAATTTGTTTGATCCCCGATCTTTCGATAAATCCTTGCTTGTGAAGGTCATATAACTTGAATGAAAAATCAATCTTATCATCAGTAGGAGCATATGGGTGAAATACAGAAAGAGTACGAACAAATTCTTTGAAATTCAATGCCCCGTTGTGCTTTGTGACGAATAAGTAAAAAATCTGATCTGCAAACAAGCGCTCGTTTTTATTCCTCTTGAATAGTGCAAGCTGGAATTCTTCCTTGTTGATCAGCCCATCATCCACCACAATACTTCTTATCTTTTTAAATAATTCATACAAAGCTTCAATTTCACATAAGCTGAAGAGAGTCTCCCTTGCATGTACTTCAAGATTTTCCAGGTCCCTGCATTGTTGCTCATATAAACAAGAATCGCAACAATTCATAACTGCTAAGCGTAAGCTTCACTCCATCTAAAAATAGGGAGCAAGTCTAAGGGAAGGAGGTAATGCAATAAAAGCTAAGCTCCATCATTATGGGCCATTCTTTGGTTTTATGAAGAATCAAAGAATGAGTCTATGGAGGAGGCTTGTGTTTTTGTGGGGGCAGTATATTTTATTTTATTTTTAAAAAGGCAAATGATACGAGACCTTATCAAGAAACTTGATTAGCGATAGGGAATTGAATATTGAACTGACTAATTGGATGGCATTGAAGAGATAGAAAATGGACAAACGAAGAAGGACCCAGGAGGAGGAAGACATGCAACAAATTGGAGGGGAGAAGGAAATGGAGAAGATGACAAGTAAATCAGGATTCCGAAGGAAGAAGTACAACAAACTGAATGGTAGAGAAAAAATGATTTCTATTTTCGCCAGTCATTGGCTAGGAACTTGACAAGTTGAATTCTTTAAGATTTTGAACCCTTAAAGCCAAAACTTAAGCATTTTGAGTCTTAACTGCTAGACCAGAAAAGCGTTACTATGAATTGCCAGACTTCGCTACATTTGATTCTTGAATCTTAGAGTTACATTGAGGGGTGTTGTCATGAGGTGGCTAAATTTATTGTCTATGATAAATTGGAGACTCTAAAAGGGGAAAAATGGCTTTTAAGTTGAATTCATGATCATTTTCCATCTTTCTAATTCAAGTATAAGTTATTGACTGAGGGAGCATAGGACTTGAAAACTAACACAAACATCCCCAATGGAAGGAAATGATAAGCTACATTAAGAAATTAGCAAGTGTAGTTGTAGGTGTGACAAAAGGCATGGGATCTCAACCACAAGAGTTGTGGTGATGGAATGAGAAGGTAGAGAGGTTGTTTCCTATATACCCTCAGCTCAAGAGAAGGTGCAACGAACTATTAAAATAAAAAGAGAATGGCATAAGACTACCAAAATAAGAAGATGGAGAAACCTCTGATGAGTCAGGGAAGAGAAGCTAAAAGGGCGATTAGCAAAACTTGAGGCAAAGGCTAGACGACTTGTACCAAAAGCTAAGGATGGGGAACAGAGAAAAAATTAGTATAAGCTAACACAACAGGAAGAAAAAGGGATAAAACTTGAAAAATGTGATATGTTTTCAAAATGATCTGTAACAAGTTTTGATAGGAGAGTGTGAGATTAAAGAGAGGGATTGAAAGTACTATTTGCATACAATATTGAGTTAAATGAATAAGGGAGCGAGCAAATAAAAAATCTGGACAATAATGATTTGATGTGAATTAGATGTATGTCAGAATATGAGGACTGCCGATTTAGCTACCATAAGAAGAATGAAAGTAAGGTGAGATTAGATGAGATTGAGGTGCCAAAACAGCGAAAATTCAGATATTTAGCTAGGTCATCCAAATAAAATGACATGGCTGATGAAGATGTAACACATAAAAGTAAATTATGACAGCTGATATAGAAGATTCTTATAGCAGCGCAATAAAGATCTTGTCGTTTGGACAATATTTGAAGAAAATTTTCAGAAATAAAGTTTGTGAGGAAACTGAAGATGTGTTTGGATAATTGTAGTTCTTTTAAGATTTTGCTGGTGTTTTGTGAGTGAAAAGAGAGGTTTATGAAGAAAAACTTCTCGCAAAACACCTCAAACAACTTCAACAAAGGTTTTTGGCCAAAACAAAAACTCTGAAAAACATAATCACACATCAACTTGAGAAGGCTCTTATGCAATTTGGGAAAAAACTATCTTGAATGAACACCACCTTAACAAAGTGAAAAACAATAATGTGGTCATTTCGGGTGGGTGGAAATTGTTTCTTATGCCGTATTTGATGTCCGGGACAAATATTAGGCGATTCCACGATGGATCCATTCGGGCCCAAGGCGGAAGGCATGGGCTATAGCACACAAACTTTGGGACTCGCGCGGATTTGCAGTTTTATGGCTGTAAAATGCTAAAAATATAATATGGTCATTTTGAGTGGGTGGAAATTGTTTCTTAGGCCGTATTTGATGTCCGGGACCAATGTTCTATATAAGCGAATGTTGGGCTTGTACGGGCTAACATTTACAAGATGATTGTGCCACCTTACAAAAATGTGAATGTTGAAATGGATGTTCAGTCATAAAAGACGGGAGAAGATTAGAGCATCCAACAAATAGTGCAAGTAGCACACATAAAAGATAAAATAATAGGTCATCTAAGATTGTTCAGTCATGTCCCATATTGGTCTTTGAATGCATCGATCTATAGGTGGCAATATGATTAATGAAGGTGCTAAAAGTCGACAAACTAGACTAAGATCACAAGGAAGTTATTTCAAAGGACTCTTAAATTCGAAACTAAACTTTGCTAAGATAAAAACCCAACTGAAGAGAGTATTTTTATTTTTTTTGATAAGGTAAATTGTATTAATCAAAAGGGAGAAGAAACTCACGTACACGAGAAGTATACCAAAAAGTAGAGAATTTACATCAAAACATAATTCTCTACAAAAGACACCCAATCTTCTATACAAGTAGGGGCTATATCAGTGCACCAAAAAGCGATCAAAGATAAAAGATTATTCTTAAGATGTGAAAAAGGAGACTCAATCCCCTCAAAAGCTCTCCTATTTATCTCCCCCAAACTATCCATGTGAGAGCTAACGGGACAAACTTACACGCCTTTTGCTTTCTTCTTCTCCTACGGAAACCGGCCCAGCTATATAACATTTCCTTTACAGTGCTTGGCACCATCCATTGAACACCAAAAAAATTCAGAATTGTCCTCCACAAACCGGAGGACACAGGGCAATGCAACAAAAGGTGATCAACTTCTTCCCTTGAGCTTTTACACATGTAGCACCAACTAACAAGTGTAATTTCTCTCTTTCGCAGATTTTCAGCAGTCAAGATCACCCTCATTGCCGCTAGCCATGCAAAAAAGCACACCTTTGTGGGCGCCTTAGGAATCCAGATCGAGGAGTATGGAAAAGTGATTTTCTCTCTCACCAACATACTCTGGTAAAAGGAGTACTTTACGGTGAACAAACCATCGCCACGCAACCCCCATCTAGAATCACAAGATGGCTGGGGCATGTCTTGCTCATATAGCAGTGGCAATAAATCTTGGAGCTCCGCAATCTCTCAATCTTGCATGTTCCTTCTAAATGAGAGGTCTCATAGTAACCCCCCCCCCCTCATGCTCCTAGCGAATCTGTTAGACCATCAATTCCTTCTGATTTGAAACTCTGAAGACATGGGGGAAAGAGACCCTCAAAGTATCCTCTCCACACCATCTGTGATTCTAAAAGCTGATTCTCCTTCCATCTCCCACCCTATAAGTGACGTTGCCATTGAAGGCTTCCCAATTCTGCATGATGCTCCTCCACATTCCACACCCGAAAGGTGTTGTGATTGCCTTGGTCCTCCAACCCCTCCGGTGGAATCATACTTTTCTACTATGACCTCCCTCCATAGAGCATGCTCTTCTACCCCGAATTTCCACAGTCACTTCCCCAACAAAGCTCTGTTGAATACCCTAAGATCCTTTACTCCAAGTCCACCCCACTTCTTTGGGGAAGTCACAGTCTGCCAATTCACTAGATGAAACTTTCTAGTTCCATCCGTCGCATCCCAAAGAAAATTCCTTTGAAGTCGCTCCAGTTTTTCTGTGATGCTCACAGGAGCTTGCATCAGGGACAAGTAATAGGTGGTCATACTCGATAAAGTGCTTTTAATAAGCACGTCCTTACCGTCTTTGACAAGTACCATTTCTGCTAGGTTGCTAATCTTTTTTCAACTCTTTGGATCACTGGATTCCAAACGGTAGTATCCTTATGCGAAGCGCCCAATGGGAGACCCAGATAAGTAGCGGAAAGAAAGCCCACCTTACATCTGAGAACATAAGACAAAGCACCAATGTTAGCAACCTCACCCACCAGAAAAATCTCACACTTGCCGAGGTTGATTTTGAGTCCTGATACTATCTGAAACCACTGCAGGACCTGCTTCAAGTAGATCAACTGATCCATATCGGCATCACAAAAAATCGGGGTGTCATCCGCAAATAGCAAATGAGATACTCTTCGGGCACTAAGCACCTAGGTCGGAGTTGAGAATCCTCTCAAGAAGCCTCCGCCCGCCACACGATCCATCATTTTACTCAGAGCATCCATCACTAGAACGAATAGCATAGGGGGTCACCTTGCCTGAGACCCCTGGAGTTGCCAAAGAAACCATACGTGTTACTATTAACCAGGACAGAGAATCTGACTGAGGAAATGCAGAACTTGATCCATCCCCTCCATCTTACCCCAAACCCCATCCGCATCATAATGAAATCCAGGAACTCCCAATTGACATGGTCGAAATCCTTCTCAAGGAACTCCCAAGTGACATGGTCCCAACCTCACCCTTCCCCTCTCCAGTGATTTAAAAAGCACTTGCTTCCTCGCTTTAAGCGAGAAGCAAGGCAAAGCGTGAAGGGCAGCGCTTCAGGTAGGTGAAACGACTCAAGTAAGAAAAAACGACTGCTTCTCTGTAAAAAGCGAGAAGTGGTGAAGCGAGAAGAAGCGTTAGAAGCGTCTGCTTCTCTGTTTAAAATACTCAAGCCCTATTTTATTAAAAACGAGGTTTCTAAACACTGTCTGGACTGTTTCAACAGCAGCGAGACTAGGGTTGTTCTTCAACAACAGCAGCGATTTCTTCTTCTCTTCTTTATCTACTTCTGATTTCTGATATAATCTCAAAGCATCAACTAGGGTTCTTCTCCTTCTTCTTCAACAGTACAACAGCGACTTCTTCTGATTTTCAACAGGTATGTTCTGCACTTTTGATTTTCATTCTTCTTCTTCTTCTTTTTCTTTCTAAATGTCCAAAAAGCGATGAAATGCTGGTGAATTTTTTTTTTACCTTCGATTCTTTCTCAAAAAATTTCTGCCTAATTTTTCCAGTTTTTGCCTAAAATTTCTGCCCAATTTTTATATCCTTTATTCTTAGTCCCTAGTTGATGAAGAAGAAGAAGTTGAAGAAGATGACAGAGCAATATAATAATGATAGTGGAATATAAGAATTTGACAATCTTGTTGAAGAATAGAATGCTCATTTTGTGTTTTAATTGATGCTACTCTTTAGTTTTTTAATTGAAGTATTGAACATTTGCTTACAATTACATGTGTTGTCTATGCAGTATTTATTTTAATTTTTTTAAAATTCCGCTTCACTTAAAAAAACGAGCGTTTCGCTTCTCGTGAAATGGGGGTTGTCGTTTTTTCTCGCTTCACGCTCTTCACAACACTGCCCCTCTCCCTAATTCCCCCAATTCGTGCATAAGCTCCCTCATTTTAACCTCTACCCTCCC
The DNA here is from genome assembly GCF_000393655.2 of Nicotiana sylvestris. Lineage (NCBI taxonomy): Eukaryota > Viridiplantae > Streptophyta > Magnoliopsida > Solanales > Solanaceae > Nicotiana > Nicotiana sylvestris. The sequence continues at coordinate 178,122,851 of NC_091062.1, forward strand.
AAAAACCTCCTTATTCCACCTAATAATATCTCTCTTGAGCAATTTAAGTTTCTTCAAAAGACGGAATGAAGGTGTCCCTGAAACCCCGTAGTTTGTCCACCAATCTTTCACTTTGTCATCAAATCTTGGCACTTTCAACCACATGTTCTCGAATCGGAAAGGAGCACGCACCCCCCTCCCTCTGCATCCATCTAGCAAGATAGGCAAATGATCCGAAGTCAGCCTAGGTAAAGGAATCTGCAGCACATTCGGTACGAGCTCATCCCAGGAGGGCGATATCAGAAATCTATCAAGTCTAGACCTTGAGTTGGAATCCTCCGCCCTGACCCAAGTAAACCTTTCCCCTAACAGAGGAAGATCAATATGAAAGTGATCATTGATGAGTCAGAAAACTCATCCATGGTGTAACGACCTGACCTGTCATTTTAAGCATTTCCATCCCGTTCAGCTATTTGAAGTCTTGAGTAGCGTCTTTTTGTGTATTATGACTTGCGATAGTGGTCAAGTTTGTTTTCAGATGATTCAAAATTTAATTGAAGGAACAATCCATGTTTTGGAAGCTTTAGTTGAATAAATGGACCAGAAAGTGAAATATGTGTAAATGATCTCGGAATGAATTTTTTATGATTCCAATAGCTCAGTATGGCGATTTCAGGCTTAGGAGTGTGTCCGAATATTTATTTCGAGGTACGTAGCTAAATTAGGCTTGAAATGGCGAAAATAAGAAATTTAAGTTGGAAGTTTGATCGGGGGGTTGACTTTTTGATATCGAGGTCGGAATCAAGTTCTGAAAATTTATATAGCTTCGTTATGTCATTTATGACTTGTGTGCAGAATTTGAAGTCAATCAGACTTAATTTCATAGGTTTTTGCATCAAATATAGAAGTTGGACGTTCTTAGTTTCATTAGGCTTAAATTGGGGTGTGATTCACGGTTTTTGCATTATTTGATGCGATTTGAGGTTTCAACTAAGTTTGTATTATGTTTTAGGATTGGTTGATGCATTTTGTTGAAGTCCTGAGGGCCTCGGGTAGATTTCGGAAGGTTAACGGATATAAAAAAGGCTGTTGAATTTTTTTACAGCATGTGAACAGTGCCCATGAATAACACCTCATGAACAGTACCCCATGAACAGTAAAAATGCGTGAACAGTAACCCGAATTCTGGACAGATTATAGGACAATCAGTCCGGGTTTCTTCACATTTTTTTGATTTCCAAGCTTGGATTTTGGCTATTTTGGGCGAGAAATCACGGGAATTTTTAAGGTAAGTCCCTTGTGATCATTGTTACTCAATATTATTGAATTATTATTGAATATCCCGGCTAGATTATGTGTTTTTGAGGTGTAAATCGGGAATTTGGGCCTAGGGATTTGAAAATGAGATTTAATAATTTGGAGGCTGAATTGTTGTCGGATTTGTTAAAATTTGTATGGTTGGACTTGTGATTGGATGGGGGTTCATATTCTGTGATTTTTGTCAGGTTCCGAGACGAAATTTTAGTGCAATTTCTAATTTTTAATGGAAAATGTAGAATTTCATATGGAATTAATTCCTATATTTTTTATTGACTGAATCGAATTATTGTGGCTAGATTCGAGGCATTAGGAGGTCGATGAGAGGCAAAAGCATTTCAGAGTAGGATTTTTTCTCGGATTGAGGTAAGTAACAGTTATAATCTGGTCCTGAGGGTATGAAACCCCGGACATTGTGTCGTATAACTATTTTAGAGGTGACGCACATGCTAGGTAACATGCGTGTGGGTGTGCTTCGTAGGGATTGTGACTTGGTCTGTCCCGTGAAACTGTGGAATCAATTGGTCTACTGTTTAATATATATTTCCTCTGTTTTTCATGGAAATTGATTGTACTTCATGATAGAAATCATGTTTATGTCTTATGTGATCATTGTTGAGACCTGTGAGGTCGTGTACTTGCTGAATTACCTGCTAAATTGTTGATTTGTACTCAGTCATAGCTTTTCTTGCTTATTATGCCTCTGTCTCTTACTGTTCATTGTTGATATATGATATTACTTCTGTTTGGGATGTTTATATGATTTCTGAGAACCCGAGAGACTGGAGAGATTGATGACTGAGTGAGGCCGAGGGCCTAAGTGTGAGGTTATTGATACTATAGCATGTGAGTTATCCGTGCAGCACGTGAGTTGTCCGTGCAGATCTAGATATTATATTATAGCACGTGAGTTATCCGTGCAGCACGTGAGTTGTCCGTGCGGATCCAGATATTATTATAGAACGTGAGTTGTCCATGCAGTTTATAGCGCTTAGGCTAAAGGAGCCCCTCCGGAGTCTGTACCCCCCCTAGTGAGCATAAGTACCTATTGAGTATGATTATTGAGGGCTGAGAGCCGAGTGATTGAGTTGTTGAGATGAGCTGAGTGACTGTTGCCTTGAGAGGCCGTATTTGTTTTCAGTTAATTGCTGAACTTAGTTGCTATTTGTCCTTGTCGTACTTATTTTTGGAATATTTGATATCTGGTTTACTTGAGTATGCCCTGATGAGACTTAAACTGTTAAATTGAAAGTTATTGAGATAACAGTATTTGCATAGCTCGTCACTACTTCTCAGTTCCTTATTTATTTCTGTTACTTATTGAGTTGGTGTACTCACGTTACCCCATGTACCTTGTATACAGATCCATGCACTTTTGGTCACGGTAGATGTTGATTGAGGAGTCAAACTCAGGAGACTATTGAGATAGTTGCATGGTGTTCGCTAACCTTGACTCTCATTTCCTTTCATGTTGTACTGTTCTATATTTCAGACAGTGTTTTATTAGTCGGATATTATTATCAGTTAGATGCTCATGCACTCAGTGACATCGGATTTTGGGGATGGATTGTTTAGTACTTTTGGAGCTATATTCTGTTTAAAAAAAGGTTTTATTTAATATTAATTGATTCCGGCTTTATTTAAAATTTCACTGTGTTGAGATGTTGAGTTGAGGCTTGCTAGTACCACGATAGGCGCCATCACCACAGGTAAGGTTTTGGGTCGTGACACATGGCCCTCGAAATCAGACTACACCCTAATCTCTCCTCCGGGAATCTAATAGTATTAAAGTATCCCCCTAGAACTCATGAAATGTCCCATTCCCCCATAAAATTAGTCAGTTACTCCCAGAAAAACACTTGGACCTTTCTCCTACCGGTTTGTACGCTCCCTCAAATCCCCACTCCACCTCACTCACTTTATCTTTGACAAGAGCTGCTAAAGAAAAAACTCTCTTCTTAATCTATTTTACCTACAAGCTTCTATCATCCCACATAAGAAGAATGCCCCCGGCACTTCCCGCAGCTGGGACCCGATCATATTTCACCTAACTACCTCCCCAGACACTTCTCACAATCGCATCCGACAAAACTTCCATTTTGGTCTCTTGAAAACAAACTAAGTTGGCACCCTACTTTTTAACTCCCACTTTGATGATGGCCCTTTTGTTTGGGCCATTCATCCCCCTCACATTCCATGAAAAAATCTTAACTTCCATAGGCAACAATATCTCATTCCCCCCCCCCAGCCGAGCTCCCTTCCTCCCTGTCACACACCCGGCCCCTTCTCTAGTACACTACTATATCCCCTGAATTATTTTGCTTATCACCTTGACCCAACTCTCTCCCTGCACCATCATAAAAAGATTGTTGCTCAATTTCCCTCGACAGTTCTAACACCCTATCAGGAGGTACCAACTAATTGGATTAAGGCTTGGTTATTGTTGCTACACTTGCATTAGCTCCGGTGTGCTAGGAATTATTTAATCTGGTTAGACACTAGTATGTCAGTGCAAGGCAAAGTGAGAGATTTAGAAAACTATTATTTCTAGAGAATAATTTGGCTTAAAGACATTTAGTGTTGGAACTAAATGAGTTTGGCTCAAGCAAACTGGTTACAAAGAATTCATATAGTTTCCCCAAACTAATTTGGAATCAAACTGTAGTTAATTGATTGATTGTTTGATTGATTCTTTATGCCTTAAATTCTCAAAAGTTATTAGACAAAATATCCCTACTATTAGATTTCCTGCTTGGAGGTCATTTTTCTGATCATATTGTTAGCTACTTCAGTTTATACGTGTTATTCCAAAATTATTAGAATTCATAGAGCAATATATTCAGTGAATATAATTAGTGGATTAACAAAATAGCATCTAAATTTAATTGAAAGATTAATATCTTATTTCTTTTTTTTTCTCTAAATCTTTTAACTGTCATAATTATATGTTTTTGAATTTCTTAGTTTAGCTTCAAATACCGTAATAAAAAAATATTTATTGATTTTTCTCTATATATTTTTTTGAAATTCTAATTATCATTGTTAGTCATACGCTTCTCAATATTATCATATTCAAATTATTTATTTTTTAATTAGAGAAATAGGCATTTATGAGGGTGATTGACAGGAATGGCCCTGTAAGGGGCTAGTCTTAACCGAATGTCCCCAAAATTGACGGTATTTAAATAATAGCCCTCGGAGCCACACGGTGTTATTGTTCTTCAGTGTTTCTCCACCGATTGGTAGAATTTATGCTATATTTACTTTACCTATCTGTTAAGTTGTTCATCAACGTTTACCAGGTTGGCATGCGTTTTGCTCTTCAGGGATTTCTCTACCGGATTGGTAGAGTGTATGTTGTACTTACTCTAATTATCTGTTAAGTTGTTCATCCGAATCAATTTTTTTGTGTTGTTTGAACAAAGTGTTCTTTGAATTCGCAACTTTGATTTCGACTAAACCACCCCAAATCTGCTCCAAATGATCTCAAATTTGAAACAAAGCTTCCAAATATCAACACAAACAATCTCAATCATCAATTTATTCAAATAACACCAAATTAAAAGGCTCACTTTGTCTTCTCCAATACTTCTAAGGTCTAACAATGGAATTTTAATCTTTTTACAGTAAATCATTAAATCCGTTTTAAAACTAAAAATCTAAGCATAAATTATCAACATTTAGATGATTTTAACAATAATGGGTCGTTAACCTTCTACTTTCCACTGCTAGACAAGAATTTCAAGCTTTAAATATTAAAGAATTATGGTGTTTAAGTAAATTTTGCCAAGAATGTATGAAAAAAATAGGGGAAAAGACAGGAGTACCTATAAAAGTGAAACTATTTACCCTGCCCTACCCATTAAAGAGTCCTACCCACTAAATAATTACAATCTCCTACCCATTTAAAAAATAAACGGGAATATCAAAATAACTACCCACGCTTAATGCCCTACCTATAAAAACGCAAAAGCTGCTCAAAATTTCAGAAAATCAGCGCACAAAATTGAGATTTCCACCGACATTCCATAATTTGAAGATCACTAAGTGTGAAAAAATAGATCGAAGATGTTGATTCGCATCTTCTTTTCGGATTTTGATTTCGCTGTTGTTTTTAGATTTTGATTTCGCTGTTGTTTTGATTTTGATTTCGGAGATAAACTTCTGAATTTTAGCTGAAAATTCTAATCTAAGTTTGGAGATCTGGAGATCTAGAGGTTTGATTTCGAAAAATCTGTTGCAGCTATATACTGTTGAAATTTCGAACACTTTTGATTTCGAACACTGTTGATTTTGAACACTGTTGAAATTTGCATTGTTGAGATTCAAGACATAAAAGTGATTATAACTTCAGAATCATGGAAAATATTTCAACTGCTGCAGCATAACGGAGAATGGGATGATAACAATAATTTCATAAATTTTCATGTTGATGCAATTCTAATAATGACCTCTTGGAAATTTGAACAACTTCTTAGAGAAATTGCAAAGCAACTGCAAAAGGACAGTAAAACAATAGTTATTCAGTATGCTATTGCTCAAGGATATCCACCAATTACAATTTGCAGCGATATGAGTGTTAGTGTTTACATGGAATTGAAAAAATCAAGTGCAGGGATGACAACACTTCCCCTGTGTGTGTCGTTTGCTAAAAACACTATAGCTGCAAGCACCTCCAGTTTCGATGTTGCTCCAATTTCATCAGAAATTGCACAATTTGAAAGCACTGATATGATTACTACGTTTGATGTGCAAGAAGGAGATGACGCCATTTTAGAACTTGATGATGCAAACATCATAACTAATCAATTTCATCAAAATGTTGAAAAAGGAGAAATTTATGAAGACAAGAACTTGCTGGCTCTCCTTATGAAACAGTATGCCGTTGGAGAAAAATGTCAATATCGGGTTCATAAATCATGCCCAAGAAGGTCCGTCTGCATGTTTTCAAGTAAAAAACTATGTGATACCTATATAGTATATAAGTATGCTAAATCAGTATACTATGCGAGTATGGAATTGTTTTGGTTTGTCTGTGTTTTTTATCAGTGATACTGGTATAGTATATAAGTATGCTATATCAGTATACTATGCGAGTATATAACTATATTGGTTTGTCTTTGTTATTATCAATAAAACATAATACCAATATAGTATATATGTATGCTAAATCAGTATACTATGTGAGTATAGAATTGTGCTGCTTTGTCTATATTTTTTATCAGCAAAATATGATATCGATACAGTATATAAGTATACCAACAGAGTATACCATGTGAGTATATAATTGTACGAATTTTAATGTGTGTTTTTTATCAATAAAACATTATACATAACTGTATTTGTATTATAAACAGGTATATCCTTGAATGCGTGGATGAAAGATGCACTTGGAGACTTAAAGCATCAAACCTGCGAGCATCAAATCTATTCAAAGTGACGGATTTCAATTCTGTCCACAGTTGTTTAACTGATAAGAGATTTTGTTCACAAAAGCAAGCTGTCTCAGCTTTTGTTGCAGCTGTGGTACAAGATAAACTTGTTGACCGAAAACCATATATACACCAACAGATATCTAGAGAGACATACAAAAAACATATGGTATGGACTTAAGCTACATGCAAGCATGGAGATCAAAAGAAAAAGCAATGCAATTATTGAGACGATCACCAATTGAATCATACAAGAAAATGCCAACATATCTTTATATGTTAGAGTACGCTAACCCAGGATCAGTGACACGACTACACACTGAAGGAGATGGGAGCTTCTTGTATGCATTCATAGCTATATATGCATCGATTAGAGGATGGGTTTATTGTAGGCCAACAGTTGTAGTTGATGGAAGTTTTTTTCTATTGTAGGCCAACAGTTGTAGTTGATGGAAGTTTTTTAAAGTCAATATATAGAGGGACCATACTCACGGCTTCCACGCAAGACGCAGAGGGTAAGAATACAATCCAATTACATTCAGTTAAAGAAACAAAAAATATTTTCAAATATTATATGATACCAGTATGGTATACAAGTATACCAACAGAGTATATAGTTGTTTTGCTACACACCTGCGCGTACCTATAACTATACTACTATATGAAATGCTAAATTAATATTTTGTGTACAATCCAATTACATTCAGTTAAAGAAACAAAAAACATTTTCAAATATTATATGATACCAGTATGGTATACAAGTATACTAACAGAGTATATAGTTGTTTTGCTACACACCTGCGCGTACCTATAACTATACTACTATATGAAATACTAAATTAATATTTTGTGTACAATCCAATTACATTCAGTTAAAGAAACAAAAAAACATTTTCAAATATTATATGATACCAGCATGGTATACAATTATACCAACAGAGTATATAGTTGTTTTACTACACACCTGCACCTACCTATGACTATACTACTATATGAAATGCTAAATTAATATTTTGTGTACAATCCAATTACATTCAGTTAAAGAAACAAAAAATATTTTCAAATATTATATGATACCAGTATGGTATACAAGTATACCAACAGAGTATATAGTTGTTTTGCTACACACCTGCACCTACCTATGACTATACTACTATATGAAATGCTAAATTAATATTTTGTGTACAATCCAATTACATTCAGTTCAAGAAACAAAAAACATTTTCAAATATTATATGATACCAATATGGTATACAAGTATACCAATAGAGTATATAGTTGCTTTGCTACATACCTGCGCATACCTATAACTATACTACTATATGAAATACTAAACTAATATTTTGCGTACAATCCAATTACATTCAGTTAAAGAAACAAAAAACATTTTCAAATATTATATGATACCAGTATGGTATACAAGTATACCAACAAGAGTATATAGTTGTTTTGCTACACACCTGCACCTACCTATGACTATACTACTATATGAAATGCTAAATTAATATTTTGTGTACAATCCAATTACATTCAGTTAAAGAAACAAAAAATATTTTCAAATATTATATGATACCAGTATGGTATACAAGTATACCAACAAAGTATATAGTTGTTTTGTTACACACCTGCACGTACCTATGACTATACTACTATATGAAATACTAAATTAATATTTTGTGTACAATCCAATTACATTCAGTTAAAGAAACAAAAAATATTTTCAAATATTATATGATACCAGTATGGTATACAAGTATACCAACAGAGTATATAGTTGTTTTGCTACACACCTGCACCTACCTATGACTATACTACTATATGAAATGCTAAATTAATATAGTGTGTTGTAATTTATATTTTGTTCTTTGGGTTTACAGGACAAATTCTACCCCTTGCATATGCAATTGTTGATTCGGAAATGATGCATCGTGGGAATGGTTCTTGGTGCAGTTCAGAGAAACCTATGGACAAAGAGAAGGAATGTGCATTGTATCAGACAGGCATGATGCTATATGGAAAGCAACTTCAATTGTCTATCCAGAAGTCCCTCATTGTGCATGTATGTTCCATATGTGGAACAACATAAAGACAAACTTCAGGAAGAGCCAAAAACAAATCAAAGAAGTATATTTTGTGTTACCAAGAGCATACACTGTTGAAGAATTCAACAGGCATATGGCAGAGTTAGAAGCTATTGATAGTAGAGTGAAAACATACCTGATGGATATTGGATATGATAAATGGTCCCGGGCGCATTCCAAGGCAAATAGAACCATGACCATGACATCGAATATTGCGGAATCAATAAATGCAGCAAACAAGCACGCAAGAGACCTCCCAGTTGTGAATTTGCTTGACTTTATGACAACATTGATTCAAAAATGGAATTATACCAATCGGAAGGATGCAATGGAATCATTTATGAAGATTGGTGCAAAGTATGAAAAAATATTGGCAGATAATACTATCTTATCACAGACGATGACGGTATGCATTTTCAAAATCATAAAAAAACTGTATGTACTGTATTTTTACTTTTTTACCTTAGTGATTTCACTAAATAACTGAATATTATTATTTAAGAAATAATATTACTTCATATAGCTAATGACTTTTCTTAATTAAAATTATACTAGGTGTTGCCATCAACTGAATTCTTACATTTAGTAATTGATGGCCAAACAAGAAATGTGGTGCGCCTACATGAAAGAAACTGCACTTGTGGGAGGTTTCAGCTAGACGATATTCCATGTCCACATGCAATGGCAGTTATACAAAAATTCCATATGGATTCATACAAGTATTGCTCGGATTACTACAACATAGACTACTTGCTGAAAACATATGAGATACCAGTAAATCCATTGCCTGATGAAACAACGTGGCAAATTCCAGAAGATGTCTCTTCACAGGTGGTACTGCCACCAAAAGGAAAAATCAAACCAGGAAGACCTAAAAAGAAGAGAGGCATAGGAGGCTAGGAAGGAAATACAGTTACATGTGCACTATGCGGGAGAAAAGGACACAACAGGAGAACATGCCGAAATATTCCAAAGAGAGATTGATATAATGCTTCAATGTTTTTATAGAACTCATATATCGTAGAATCATAGCATTTGAATTGCAAAAAAATAAAATGCATTTCTTGCACTAGACATATATTTGGTATGATGATTCTTTGAGAAATTACTTTTTGGCAACAAATTTATATGGCTACTTGTATTTTCAATAAGAATCTATTTATTTTCTATTTTAGTATATAAAAGTGGGATGCATTTACATCTAGTTGTTGCAGGAAAAAAGATGCTAAAATATATATGTGATACCCAAGTGGTATATATGTATACCTTATTGGTATATCTATATATCTTATTAGTATCAAATATGTGCAAAAATAGAAGTGGTGCTGCAAATGCAACATTTGTACATACTTTGTTAACAAAATGGTCACGCTTTGCAGCTCATGTCTGTATTGAAGTATAACAAATTGGAAGCCATTTACATGCAGTTATTGTACATTATCAGGTACATTAATACAAGGTGATACCCAAATGTTATATTTGTATACCTCGCTGTTATATAGTGGTATTGCACTAATATGGCTAAAATAAAATATGCGCAGAAATACAAATGATGCACCAGATACAACGTGATACCCAAAATGCGCACGCTTTGGAACTCATATCAGTACTTACATCTAGTTGTTGAAGGAAGAAAGGTGAGTCAAATACAACGTGATACCCAAATGGTATATCAGTATACCTGATTGGTATATAGTTCTACTACACTAATACACCATCTATGCTAAAACTACAGATGCATTAAAGCTTAGACCATCATCACATTCGAAAGCAGATCATTTAACTTTTGTCACAACTACTTTGTATGTTATTGGAAGTGTTCACTTCATCTGCCCCTAATTTTCACTTGCAGAATCCATTAAACCTTACCCTCTGGCAAAGGAATGAACCTCGGCATCCTAATAAACCAACAACTTTATGGAAGAAGCCTAAGAAAAGCCTAATAAAACAAGCTGAAATCAGAAACAAAATCAGCAAATTTTCAGCATCAAGAGACATAACTAAACTGATAACCCCCATGTACTTGAAGAAATCTATACCACATATTCTGAACCAGAATAATTAAATATGACAAAAGAAACATTAGCAGCTGGAAATATTTTATAAAGGCACAAGTTTCCTACAGTCTTGAATCAGCAGAAGGTCATTTACTACTAATAATACCATACTTCACCAAAAACTATTAAAATCCTGCAAAGTTTTCATGATACGATTAACTAAAACCAAAAAGAGACCTATACTACTTCTTGCGTTTCTTTCCACGAGTCTTTTTAGGTGCTACTGGAGCGTCAGATTCACTTGATTCGCCATGTAACTGCTTGTTCCTCCCATAGTGCCACAACAGTATACCAAACCTAGCTCGAAGACCATCCACATCAAAATTGGCAACAGGGATTGGAAGATCTTCAATAATATACTCACCAAAGCAAGCAACATATACTCCACAATATCTAAAATAAAACAAATGAATAGACTATAAAAATCAATTAGAAGTGAAAATGTTAATATGAATGAGGAAAACAAAGTAACTATTCTTACGAATTTTCCTGTGTTGGCAGATTTGTAATCAGTTCAATCTCAAAAGGATCAGTCAACTTCTTTCCCATATGCAGGCCATTTTCTACTACAATGTCACTTCTTTGGTTATAAAATTCAATACTAACTAGAAATAGGGGGGATCAACACAACATAAGCCTCTGCCACTTTTTGAATAGTTTTTTGTGCTTTCGACTACGTAGCGAGTCATATACGTAAAAACATCTCTTGTGGAATGACACACACCCCAATATCCAATGCCAAATTTCTGCCAAATTAATTGGAAAAATGACATGATCAACCTGGTGCCATGGAGTGTTGCAATGCATCCTAAATTCTTTCATGTACTCCATGATATCATCTGATCTATCAATCAAATGATCTTGTTTCCCACCTTTTACAAATTCTGTGAAAACCCTTTGAATGATATTATTAAAAAGAGTATCTGTAGTTGTGACTTTGATTGGAATATTAATTCCATATTTCACCTTCTTCCTAAGATAGTAGAATATAATATTCAAGTGCTGCAAAAAAGAGAGGAAGAAAACATGACTACCACTAACAGTATGAATGAACTACTACAACAACAAAAATAAAAAGCAGTACACATACCGAACTAGAGAGCGGCCTGCCAGAATAGTTTAGGTATGGAAAAACGTCTTATCATCAATCTGTTCAACTTCAAAGTCAAAACAAGGCTCTAGCTTTTGATCACCAGGAAAATACATTTCCCTATTTCGTATAAAAGAAGATATGGATAAGAAATATAACAACAAACATTAAGAAAAAATGAAAACAAAAGTACATGGAAACGAATACGCACTCTCCCAATTGCATGTTTGCTTCAACAAAGTTTGAGAATGCAGTCGTAAGCTTAAAATCAACAGTCTCTGAAATGTCATTTACAAATGAAAATCTTCCTTTGATAACCTTCGAGGATCCCCCAACTACACTAATACCAGATTGCCAGTCATTCCTATACGGCGACTATTTTACAGCTGCGGGGCGCCTTCTCCGTGCGAAAACTGTAGGAGTAGTAGTTTCAATGTCTGTTTGTATCTGGACAATACTTCTTGATACCGACTGATCAGGTTAGACTTATTTACAGCACGAGTTGTCAGTTCATTTCCAGATTGATTTACATTACGTCTCCCTCCTTGTGTAATGGCAGCAATTAGATCAAGTTGAGAATCAGTATATTCAAAATCAGAATCCAAGTGAAGATCACCCCCGTGTCGACATGGAGCTTAAATTAGAAAATGCTAGTGAATAAATAAATATACAAAGTTAAGAAATTTAGAAAAAAAGAATGAAAAGTTATATATAGAAGACATTACCAGAAGGCAAATTCACATTACTGCCACCAACATCCATTTGACCAACACCATCAACCCGACATGTTGAACACATAAAAGCATTATCAACATCACTACTTAAATAAAAATTTAAAAACTATCAAGAACCTATTATTTACATACTAACTACAGAATTAGTAACATCAACATCGTACCCTGTGGAGCAGTATTAAACTCAATAACAACATCTGCTCGTGTCTGTACAGGGATTCCTAATGGCAGCGGAGCAGGACCCGACTTTTTAACATCATGAGATAACTGCTTATATGTTGCTTGTTGTGTAATGGCGATAATTTTATCAATTGCAGATGCAGACAGTTTAAAGTTAGAATCTAAGCCAAAATCATCATTAACTACACTATCACTTGTTGTGACGCTCTTCACATTAACACCAGTGGCACCTCCATCTTGACCAACCCCACCAAAACCAGATACTAAACATATAAAAGTATAAGCAAGGGTACTTTTTTTTAAAAAACAACAGCAAAAAAAATCAATCAAATCTGTGATTTACATACTAGAAGGCGTTTTGGGCGTGCTATCTCCAAGAACTATAGGATCATTCCCAACGTGGCCACTTTCAAACTGGTCATAATCATTATGCATCTCACGAAAGTCAGGATCATTATCCTGTTGCTTATGCTGAAAATGAGAAACTAACAATTTTAGTATTATGTATATTACAAGAATACTATATGCACTAAAAGTAAAGAATGAAATAGTATCCTATAAGCATATATTGCATCTTTGAATAATATACTATAGCATTATATTATATAAAAGATCAATACCGCTGAATTTCCCTCTGCTTTCATTGACTGCCTACCAATAGCTGCAAGCACCTCCTCAAACTTGGTCTCTACAAAAAGCTTCAAAGCTTGTAACTCCTTCATTACCTCAGAATTGGTAGGTTGGGAATCACCTCTAGTACTTTCATGCATACTTTGTGTCTTTGGTAATTGAGTGCCAAAAACCTGAAAGCTATCGGGCTGACTGTCAGTGCACTCAACTTCAATTTCAAAGTTTAGACCACGCACATCAAATAGTTGCTTCTCATCATCAGTTGGGGTGATGTTCTTTAGCTGCAATTATTAAGCACACTAGTTAGAAATAGAAATGATAATAAAGTATGGAAAGATAAAAAATCCCTATTACCATATGATACTAATATAGTATACATGTATACCAACAGAGTATATCACTGAACTGGGATATAGTATACATGATACCAATATAGTATACATGTATACCAACAGAGTATATCACTGAACTGGGATATTGCTACAACTGTGACTAAACTACTGTACCAAAACATTAAGAGAGTCAATAAAACTATGAGAAAATTACCTGCTCGCGTTGCAAGCTACACATTTGCAAAGCAACTCGCTCATTCGGTATTTGACCCATGACTACCCAATTCAAAATTCGTGGAAGTTTGTTTTCAAGATGATCAGCAAAGTGACCATCCAAACTTGGGCAGCATTCATACAACCAAGTCTGTAAAGCCAACGAGAAGCCACCGAGTCTATAAATAGAAGGCTTATCTTGAAACTTGTTGAAATACGAGTCAATTGTAGCTTTATAAACATCTATACCCCATGGATAATTATTAAAATCACCGCACTCAACCAAGTCAATGTAATACCGTGAAATAACCTTTGTTTTGAGTTGAGAAAGTAAGAAGCTGTTCACAAAATAAAGAACTGCTATCTTCAACGCATCATCATCTGTTTTCCATTTCTTCTTCTTAAAACAGTCTGCTAGTTGGGCAAATGTCACGGATGCAGTCCCAAAATATTTTGATATCAACCTATTCTCTGCTATGCTCTCTATACTTGTATCACCCTTACATTTCAACCCAGTAACAAGTGCAAATTCACCCAAGCCAAAGCACAACCTAGAATCATTCACTACAAACCGCATCTCATTTTTCACCTCATGATGTACTTCTCTAATAAGCAGATGGTGCATAACCCGAATCTGCACAATAACTGGTGGCAGATCCAAAAAATAGCCAAAGCATATTTTCTTAAACAGTCGAAGTTGCCTCTTCGATAAATTCGCTTTCAATTTATGAATAACATGGCAGTTGGTATCCCAATCAACCTTTGGTTTATAATCTAAGTCCATAGGCACAAGAAAATCCCAACACTGCAAAACATGTTCATATAAAATAATTTCAGAAATAGAATTCACTTAAAATGCAACTAAACCAACTAAAATTATTACAACTACCATACGATACCAACACGACATATAACTATACCAGCATGGGTATACAATTCTACTGACTCATTTCCGGCAACTACAAATTTTACTTATAAGGAAACAAAAGGAAAATAGTGTGGGAACAATTTGCAGCAATACTAAGTGACCATCAATGCATAAACTTACTTTAAGTTGTTTCATTTGAAGATGCATATTCAATATTACTAGGGAGGGAAAGCCAAAAGAAACTTAGCTATTAAATCTACAGTATCCGGAAACTATTCTATCAAATACATATTTTAGAGGAAAGTAGCAAAATACTTTTCATCTTGCATATTGTTGAGATTATTAAGGAAGTAAAAGAATAGCATAAACTCACATCAAATTGCACTACAAGATAGCTAATATTCGACAAGGAACTTATGCTACAGTACCAGCGCTTCTCATCCATTGACCCCATCCACACAATGCCACCTATAAAGAAAAGCTCATTCTGCACTCCTAACTTACACGGTCCCATTCCTTCCATGCTTCTCTCCACCACTGTCAACTGGCTAAATACTAAATCATGTAAAAAACCATCTAATGCAAAGCTGAAAATCAGAAATCACATAGAGCAGCTCTGGCTTCAATAAATATGGTTGACTACAACAGCTACTGAATCAGTGACCCTTTTTAAACCTCAAGCAGAACATTAATTTAATCTATCTATATTGATTCAAAAACATTGAGAAACTAATAGCAAAGACAAATATGTCATCCAAAATTAACAAGCTCATTATTGCAAATTAACTGGTCTGTACAATATACTAGAAAATATCACTCAATTCCTTCACGCTCAAACACAATGTATACAAAATGATATCTTTTACTTCTTCTAAGCAAAATGATATGCCTAAATTTTGCTAATATCACAGAAACATACACATAGAACAGCTCAAAAGAACTTCACCCAAAAACTCAAAATTTGCTGGTACTTGATTTTCTCTTAGTTAATCATCTAGTGATGGATTTTGACAGCTATAAACACTATTACGTCGCATTGAACATTGATGAAATGGATAGCTGCAATAAACAGATAAATGGAAAACGTAATAAATTTACAACAGTTCTCTTAAATGTACAGAATGAACTTGAAGAAATAGAATTCACTTAAAATTAACACAACTGACTATAACTATAATATAATACAAAAGCATAACAGGAAATCAAAAAATAACAATGTACTATACATTAAAAATCTCAAAGATCATAATTGTAAGAAAATTACCTTCTTGGGTGCGATACCAATTTTTTTCTTTAACTGAGAATCATCGCTACAATCAACATCTACTGGTTGAGTCTCTGTTTTAGGCACGGATTCACGTCGGCTTCCCCCTAACTCAGAATCCTCAACAACTTTACCTTTTCCCTTATCAGTCACAGGAATACCTCCTATGACTGGTTCGGAATTTGTGTCGGGTAATGACAGGTAGGAAGTTTCATCGACTGACGAAGCATTAATATTGTTGCCTTTTCCACCCTCTAATTCTACATTTTCAGTTGTGTTTTCAACATGACTACTTCTAGGGTTACGACTAAATAGAGACTGAGAATCAGAAAATAAGGAAAAACTAGGAACAAACATGGCTGAGGCAACGGATTCAGCAGCTACTTGTGTTGAAGAATGATATTGTCCACGGCGCCACCATCTACGCGCACAATGCTTCCGACCCATAGAGAAAACAACAACCCATAGACATTGATTCACAAAAGTACAAAGGAAAACACAAAAATCCTATGATTTTGAAAACCCACTTTCACTAAAATGTACTTTCATAAGCAAAAATTTCACCCAAAGCAAAAATGTCACCCAAAAATAGGTATTAGACGAAGAGATAGAACGGAATCGAAAAAAAAATTAAAAACTCGAATGTGGGTGAATTTTGCGTTCTCATCGGTATGGAGATTTGGAAATTGTACTCTAGTCTACTTGTTAACTGTTAAAGAACGAAGAAAAGCGTGGGAAGCTTGTGCCGAGTGAAATAGGTGGGTTGGATCGAAGATAAGGAGAGATGGGTAGATTGGGCCGCGTGAAATATGGAGGCCGGGTAAATAAATTGGGCCGACTGGGTAGGTAGGGTAAATAGTTTGGGCATGTGTATTAAAAGGTAAATAGTTTTGGCTTAATAGGTATAAAGTGAGATTTTCACAAAAAAAAATATGCCGCCAAGACTAGTCCCGAGGGACATGACGTGCAATTTTTTGCATTTATGACTCTCAATAGTCCCATAAGACCCAAGTGGAAAGTGCTAGGTGGGGTTGGCTGAAACTTGTTGGGCTAGGCTCCACTATTCTAAGATCAATACGTTAGAAATGGATGGTCGATATCGACTTAACTTGTCTTGGCTTAACTAAGGGCCAATGGCACAGATAGCCGAATTTTGGACCACCATTTAAGACATACAGTTATGTAGTTTATAAGAATTTACAAGTTTAGCAACTTTGGAACCAACTTCAGGCATACGCAACATTTTTCCGTGAAGTTTTGGCCGGGCAAGACCAAACTTCCGACATTTTTGCATGAAGTTTGCTGGTCAAGACCAAACTTCCGACAATCACGCCAAGGCCAAACTTTCGATAACCACGGCTATACTTTAGCTTCCCCAGACTAAATTTCCAACAATCGTGTCTGAAGTTTGGCTTGCCAGGCCTAACTTCAAATCCAAAGCCATCACCAAAATGCATTGGGCGCTAAAAGGAAGTGAAAACGATAGCACATGCTAGTAAATAATATAAAACACACGAAATCACTGCCTTTCGAGAATTAAACTTAAAACCTTCTTCATCTCAACTCTATTACCGAGTCACCGAGTTGCACGTTTTCGGGAGTAAAATTTCTGTATTCTCTCTTCTTTTTTCTAAAGCTAAATGATTTTAAGAGTACAATAGTAGGTTCAAGGCTACAGGAATCTTAATTTGACTATATTAATTAGTAAGGAGACAAAATGAGATGCACCGAATGGAATATTTTCTAACCACTAAAGTTTGTTTTCTTTAGGAATTTTACTGGTCTTTCAGATAATCTACTACATACAAAGGTATCACACCTCATAGATGGAGTGCTTAGTCATAAACTAGAAAAAAGAAAGATATTTGGAATGAAGAGGGATAGAGCGTGATTGTCGTTGGGAGCAATCGGGGTGACTCAAGGAGGAGAACGAGTGCTTTTGTCTGAAGTTCACTAATACTGGCTATACGTTAAATAATTTGAAAAAAAACTTGACATAGCTTAAATATCAGGGTGGAAACTGGCCACCCTGTTAAGTTTTTACCTTAACTGGTGACCAAGCAGCCCATCGTGTAGTCTGCTCCGAAAAAATTGGCGCCCAGTCTTATAGATCAAATGAACACCCCATTGTCTAGGAATGCGCCTTTGGATGGATGCCTCAAATACGCCATACTGGTTAAAGTTTTTGATCTTTGTCCCTGGCCCCTCTAATAATGAATAAAGAGGTATGTAGGCAAGACAAACACACCAGCTATAACTCCTGGATGATGAGCCTACCTTACACACTTTCTCTAGCACTTCAGGCTCTTCGGGATGATTATTGCAGATCAATTTGGCTTCAATGAAAGCATAGTCATACTTCCCTGATAGCCTTAAATCACAACCATGGACACCTGCTCGCATACAAGTCACACAGCATATGGAGAAGCCCATGAACTCCGGACTACACCAAAACTTGGGCAATTTAAACGAGATTTTTTCCTCATTGCTCTGATACTTAAACCATGTGGGAATTGCACGTTCAGGAAAGACGATAGAATAACTCACCCAGTTGGTGGACCACATTGTCCTTTGCATCTGAGAGAACTAAACAAAGGATCTTCTCCAAAGCTGAGTTATCATTGCTCTTCTCTGTATAAGGTTGTTGATCAAAACTATAATTGGTATAACCTCGGGTACATAGGAAGAGCTAAAATAGCTTGTGGGGCTAGAAAATCTTCCGCATATAATTCCTCTATACTCGGAGGTAGTTTGGGAAGTTCGATAAGTGCCAAACAGTATGTTAAGTTGAGATATTGAAGTTGAGACAGTTGACTGATGCTATCAGGTAAAAAAATAAACTTATTTCTGCTCAGATTTAGTTCCAATAAAGAAGTCGAGCAGGTAAGAGCATTAATTTCTTTACCGGACAAATTGCATCCACATATTTTCAATTCCTTCAAACAGCCAAATGACTTGGGGAATATCAAACTTCAGCAGATTGATGTTTTACCTTCCATCCTCTTTTTAATGATAGGACTCTAAGTTTGCTCAAGTTTCCAAAAGAATCAGGTAGTTGCCAGATGGCTGTGTTACTAGCATTGACCTCCTCCAACTGTCCTAGATCACCTATGGAAAGGTGGCAAGTTTTGAGCAGCCCTTAAGATTCAAAATTTTCAATTTCCTCATCTCATAGATACTGGCTGGGAGTGTTACAAGATTCCTACAGGAACTCAAATCAAGCAAGCTGATGCCAATAAGCCATCCTACTGATGAGGGTAATTCCTGTATTGCAGTCCGTGACAAAATGAGCTCTGATAGAAATTCCATATTTCCTCGAATTTCCGGAAAATTTTCTAATTTCTCACAACCAGAGAGGTTGAGGCTTTCAAGAGATTCCATCTGAATACTGTTCGGTAGACACTTGAGATTTTTGCAGTTCTCCATGCTCAGAAAAATAAGGTTTTTGAGATTTCCTAAGGATGGATGAACTGCTATCAAGCTTACACAACCTTTCAGTATAATTCTTTGCAGATGTGGACCGGGGTCTCGGAAAAGTTGGGTGTTTGCTGTAAATTTTCTGAAAAGCTTAAATTGAGGATTGTCAACTTGTCAGATGTCTGTTTATAGAAAGAGAAAGAATAGAAGCTTCAGCATTAAAAAGTCATCTCTTTAAAAAAATTCCAATGCTTAAAACACCAACAAGAAAGGGATCAACATACCTTCGGTTCTTTGCAAATTTCAACCAGAGGACTATAAGTCAGGTGGAGTCCAACAAGGCTTCGAGGTTGAAAATTTTCTGGTAGATATCCAAAACTGTAGTATGACCAATCAAGTCATTTCAAGCTACTGGGAAGATACTCAACAGGATCAGATATAGGGTCATAATTGTATTGGGAAAAAACTGAATTTACATTGAAGGTGACGAGGCATGACACGTGGACTAGTCAAATGGTCAAAACATGATGATCAGTTAAGAGGCACGAGTGACAACAGATACGGGGAAAGGAAAGTTAAATAAGCACGAGAGGCAATTCGAATAATACACGCTTCGTACCTATTTAGGTCATTTAAAGCCAAGAGATCAGAAGGCATTGAAGACATGGATATGATGACGAAAAGGAGTTCAAATTCAATATTAATACCCAATACGTTAGAGAATTGGTATTAAATAGGAATGATTGTGTAACGTCTTATTTAATGTCATTTATTGCTCATAATTGTCTCATTAAGACAAAGGTATAACACCTTTTCCTAGAATCAACTATAAAAGGAGAAGGACTCAACATCTGTAAGGACACGAAATACTATTGAGATCTTACTGAAATACAAAACTATTTACTGCTTTACCATCATTCTCAAAAATATTTTATTTTCGTCTCCTGATTATCAGTAACCCGAATTTCTTTCTAGCTTTGACCAAAGACTCAGATTTTTGGTTAAACAAATTGGTTCCGTTACCGGGAATCTGATAATCTTTTCTTTTAAGCTACATCTTGTCCATTGTTATCACCATGTCAAACAACAACACCAACAATAACAATGAAAACACTTTGGGAAACCCTGAAAATCAAATCCATCAAAATCAAGGAGATTTACATAATATTGAAGTGGTTCCCTCCCCTCAAAATTCACCACGTCAATCTCGTGAAGGCACTCCTGAATCTCGTGCTGATCAACAAGAACAATATGAACACTTTGAAGGTGGTACAAATGAAACTTTACAAAAGCTAATTGATGCACAGGTCAGCAAAGCTCTTCAGGCTCTAGTTAGTCGATTGTCTGCTGCACCATCCACACCAACTCCTAATAATAATACATTGGAGAATCCCCGTTCTGGTCTTGTTAATTCTGGAAATGGAGGAATCACCAGTGAACCATAGGAAGGGGGACCAGGTAATTTAAATAATTCCTATTTGCAAAATTTAGTAATAACCTTGCAGAAACAGATTAAGGAACAAAATGAACGTATTGAGCAAATCCCTGGAGTTCTGCCTATAATAAAAAGAGTTGACATGGACAAATACTCACAACAACCTTGAAAGCCAAGTGCTGCTCCCCTTCCAATTCCGAAAAAATTCAAAATGTCTGACATCCCGAAATATGATGGTACTACAGACCCACGTGACCACGTGACTGCATTTACAACAGGCGTAAAAGGCAACGACTTGACCAAATAAGAAATTGAATCAGTACTGGTCAATAAAATTTGGAGAAACACTCACCAAGGGTGCATTAACCTGGTATTCTCTTTTATCTGAAAATTCTATAAATTCTTTTGCTGAGCTTGCAGATTTTTTTATTAAAGCACATTCGGGAGCACAAAAGGTTGAGAAAAGAATGGAAGATATTTTCAAAATCAAACAAGGAGGTTCAGAGTTGCTCAGAGACTTTGTTGATAGATTCCAGCGTGAAAGAATGACTCTACCCCGTGTGCCTGACAACTGGGCTGCAATAGTTTTTGCAAGTAATTTAAATGACAAAAGTTCTGAATCCACGAGAAGACTCAAAGAAAGCCTTCGAGAATTCCCTGCAACCACGTGGAATGATGTTTACAACAGGTATAGTACGAAACTGCGAATTGAAGAAGATACCGTACCTAAGTTTCATCATGAAGAAAGGGGTGGTTCCAGAAGATCAAAAACCGAATAAAGATAAGGTAAAAACAAGTACGATCCATATATGGGAGCTGTAGGAAAAGACCCACGGTCAAAACAAGATAGCCAGCAATATGATCAAAAATCGAGGAATAGGGACTCTGGTTCTTCATCGAAATTCAGAAATGATCGGAACAGACAAGAGTCGCGAGATGATGACAGAAGTTTAAAGGCACGGTTCGGCGGATATAACTTTAATGTCACTACCTCCGAGCTCGTGGCTGTTTTGAGAAGTATGGGAGATAAGGTGCGGTGGCCAAAAGAGATGCGGTCAAATCCAAATAGACGCAATCTAGATCATTGGTGCGAATTCCACAATGATCACGGGCACAAAACTTCAGAATATAGATTCTTGCAAAGTGAAGTGGACCATCTATTGAAGCAAGGGTACCTCACTGAGTTATTTAGTGAAAAAGGTAAACAAGCCTATATGAAAAATAGGCAAGAGTCACCAAAGCCTCCTTCACCCAAGAGAACAGTGAATGTGATAAGTGGGGGAGAAGATATTCACGGCATAACCTACACAGCCTCCAACAAGGTTTCTAAAGTAACATTACACACGGGAAACGGGTACGACAGGTTTTAGAAAATGAAAGTATTTCATTCGATGATGCAGATACCGAAGGAGTGATAACTCCACATAATGACGCACTGGTAATATCTTTACTTGTACATGATACTAATGTAAAACGAGTTTTGATTGATCCAGGGAGTTCCGTAAATATTATACTACTAAGGGTATTACGTGAAATGCAAGCTGAAGACAAAATGATACCCAAGGCGCATACCTTGTCAGGCTTCGACAATTCAAGTGTGGTAACAAAAGGAGAGGTAATTCTAACAACCTTTGCTGCAGGTGTTGTTAAAGAAACTAAATTTCAGGTGGTAGATATAGAAATGGCTTACAATATGATCATGGGGAGACCGTGGATACATGATATGGATGTTGTCTCATCAACTCTACATCAAGTTATTAAATTCCCATCATCATGGGGAATTTGCCAAATTCGTGGGGATCAGCAGACAGCTAGGAGTATCAACGCTGTAACAGGTACGAGCACTGTAAATAAAGAAAAATAGCAATTACAGGAAACAGTTGAAGGATTCAAGGATCAAACCTTAGTTGAACAAGAAAAGACGGATTTAGACTCGAGACCTGATACAATTCAAGAACCAGAAGAGAATGAAAATATCAAAACAACAATTGAAGAACTCGAAGCTGTGATATTATTCGAACAGTGGCCTGAACGGAAGGTTTACATTGGAGCCAATTTAAGCTCAGATATGCGAGGTATGTTGATTAAATTTTTAAAAGCTAACGTGAGCTGTTTTGCTTGGTCCCATGCTGACATGACAGGAATACCACCAGATGTGATGACTCACAAATTAAACGAAGATCCATCCTTTACACCAATAAAGCAAAAGAAAAGAAAGCAAGGGGCTTTCAAAAATCAGGTGATTCAAGATGAGGTCCAAAAGCTATTAAAAATTGGGTCAATCCGCGAGGTAAAGTATCCTAATTGGTTAGTCAACACAGTTGTTGTACCTAAGAAAAATGGTAAGTGGCGAGTCTGTGTAGATTATACAGATCTTAATAAAGCTTGTCCAAAAGATTCTTTTCCTTTACCACATATAGATCAGTTAATTGATGCAACTGCAGGACATAAACTTCTAAATTTTTTAGATGCATATTCAGGGGACAACCAAATTAAAATGGACCCTAGTGATGAAGAAAAAACTTCTTTCATTACAGACAGGGGGACTTACTATTATAAAGTAATGCCCTTTAGTCTCAAAACTACTGGGGCAACCTATCAAAGGTTGGTCACCAAAATGTTCCAAGAATATTTAGGAAAAACAATGGAGGTATATATAGACGATATGCTCGTCAAAACCCAACAGTCTCATGATCATATTTCTCATCTATCTGTTACATTTGAAATTTTGCGAAAATTTAATCTGAAACTCAACCCAGAAAAATGTGCATTTGGAGTTGCATCAGGTAAGTTTTTGGGGTTTCTTGTTTCTAACCGTGGTATTGAGGTAAATCCTTCTCAGACCAAATCAATAGAAGAAATCCCTGATATCCTTACTAATAAAAATGAAGTTCAAAGATTAACAGGAAGAATTGCAGCTTTGGGGAGATTTATTTCCAAATCCTCAGAAAAGTGTTTTAAGTTTTTCTCTGCACTCAAAAAGCAAGATCATTTTGAATGGAATGAAGATTGTCAACAAGCCCTTAGAAATTTGAAAGCTTATTTGTCAAAACCACCGTTATTGGCAAAACCAAAGGTGGGAGAAAAGCTTCTCATCTATCTGGCTGTATCTGAAGTTGCGGTAAGTGTTGTTTTAGTCCATGAGGACCAAGGTAAACAATCTCCTATTTATTATGTAAGTAAGTCCTTATTAGATGCTGAGACACGATACCCACAGCTAGAAAAGTTAGCATTAGCTTTGATCATGGCATCTAGAAAATTAAGATCTTATTTTCAATGTCATCCCATTATTGTAGTTACTGCTTTTCCGCTTCGAAATATTTTGCATAAACACAAACTGTCAGGAAGATTAGCAAAATGGGCTATAGAACTAAGTGAATACGAAATCATTTATCAACCCAAGACCGCTATAAAATCTCAAGTACTAGCTGCTTTCGTGGCTGATTTTAGTCAGGGGATGCATTTAGAAGCAGAAAAAGAATTACAAGTTTTTAATGATGCAAACCCGGGGACTTGGGTTTTATTCACTGATGGATCATCTAATATAAAAGGAGCAGGTCTGGGTATAGTTCTCATAACACCTACGGGTGAAATTATAAGGCAAACTATAAAATGTCATTCTATAATTAACAATGAAGCAGAGTACGAAGCTGTAATTGCAGGTTTGGAATTGGCAAGAGAACTCGGCATAACACAAATTATAATTAAGAGTGATTCTCAACTCGTGGTCAATCAAATGCTGGGGACTTATACACCCAGGGAAACTCGAACGCAAGAATATATCGAAAAGGTACGGGAACTAATTAAGCAATTCCAAACTTGGAAGGTAATGCAGATCCCAAGAGATGAGAATGTGGAGGCAGATGCTTTAGCTAATCTCGTATCTGTAGCTGACGTAATAAACGACGCAAATGCTTCAGTCATACATTTATTTCATTCCGTTCTCGAACCTAATAAGAATGAGGTAAATTTTAATCATCTAACATGGGATTGGAGAAATGAAATTATTGCTTTTTTACAGCACGGAACCGTGCCTATTGACAAAGGGAAGGCTCACGCACTTCGCAAAAACGCCACTCGATTTGTTTTTATCAAGGAAATCTTTATCGAAAGATGTTCGATGGACCACTAGCACGGTGTCTCGGACCCTCTAAAACAGAATATGTGATGAGGGAAGTGCACGAAGGACATTGTGGAAATCACGCAGGGGGAAGGTCGCTGGTAAGAACATTGATTCGAGCAGGATATTATTGGACTAAGATGGAAGAAGAGGCAAATAGTTTCGTGTCCAAATGTGATAAAAGTCAAAGATACGGCAATAATATGCACAAACCAGCTGAGTTACTACACCCTGTTATAGCCCTGTAGCCCTTTATGAAATAGGGAATGGATATCGTAGGTCCACTTTCACAAGCAAAAGGTCAGGTAAAGTTTCTACTTGTACTCACAGATTATTTCACTAAATGGGTAGAAGCAGGAGCATTTAAACAGGTACGAGAGAAGGAAGTTAAAGACTTCATATGGCGAAATATAATATGCCGTTTTGGAGCACCAAAGGAGATCGTGTGTGACAATGGACCACAATTCATAGGAGCTCAAATCACAGAATTTCTTCAAAGTTGGCAGATTAAAAGGATAACGTCTACGCCATACCATCCAGTGGGTAATGGACAAGCGGAATCCACTAACAAAGTCATTATCAACAACTTGAAGAAGAGGTTACAGGATTCAAAAGGTAATTGGCCTGAGGTATTACCTGGAGTATTATGGGCTTATCGTACAACGACAAAAACAAGCACTGGAGAAACACCATTTTCAATGGTTTATGGTGCGGAAGCCTTAATTCCAGTCGAAATAGGTGAACCAAGCACACGGTGCGTTCGGGCAACGGAGGAATCTAATGATGAAGAGATGCGGGTCAACCTTGATTTGCTTGAAAGAAGAAGAGAAGCTGCATTGATAAGAATGGCAGCACAAAAGCAAGTAATAACGATAATACAATAGGAAAGCACGCCTCAGATTTTTCAAAATTGGGGACTTCGTGCTTAAAAGGTGTTCCAATCTACAAAGGCTGCTAATTCAGGAAAGCTAAGTCCAACGTGGGAAGGACCATACAAAGTTCGTGACATTGCGGGAAAAGGAGCATACGAGTTGGAGATAATGGACGGCAAAGTTTTACCTTCACATTGGAATGCCGTCCATTTAAAGAGGTATTACTTCTGAGAAAGTACCCACGGTCAGGTATCACCATGTTAAAAATTTTTCTTTGAATTATTAAAGTTTTACTAACGATTTTAGATGCTAGGCAAAAACCCTAACTCGTGCCAAATGATGAATCACGACCTGCAAG
The DNA here is from genome assembly GCF_000393655.2 of Nicotiana sylvestris. Classification (NCBI taxonomy): domain Eukaryota; kingdom Viridiplantae; phylum Streptophyta; class Magnoliopsida; order Solanales; family Solanaceae; genus Nicotiana; species Nicotiana sylvestris. Next base: position 178,149,230 of record NC_091062.1, read on the forward strand.
GCAAAATGGAGTGTTCTAAAATTCCCAGCCCAGGGTTACAATTAATCTAATGGAAATACACACGAGTTAGGCAGTCTTCATCTATAATCGCACCTCCGAGTCCCGAATATTTTTCTATTTCAGGAAAAGGACCAAATTAAAAGAAATAAACAAGTGCTCGAGGCTTCATACTTCAACGCTCAAACACTTGGGGGACTACATATTATACACAAATATGTGTAGAAAAACATATACGAATATCGAACAAAAGTCGCCACAAAGAGACAAGTGTTGAGAAAAAGTTACGAAGTCTTCAGCATTCATGAGAACATAACATTCATCATAATGTTTTTCCCATGAGAACAACAGAGTCATCTCTCTAACTCATAAACGAAGTCACCTCTCAAACCCTTCCTAATATATAAAGATAAGGTCATGACTATGTACTGAAACAGGTTATGAAGAAAAACCTTGTTTATTTTATGTTATGTACAAATCTGTTACAAGAAAAATAGTTACGAGAAAGTTATAGATGTATTTTAATACATGTAATAGTCAAACAACTTGTTAAAGTTCATGAATAAAAACTTGCCAAAGTTGTTTCATACAAAACATGTGTATTCCTATTTCTTTCATCGTATTATAACACCATTATGAAGTTGAGACGTCTTCTTCATTAAGTGTCGATAAAATAAAAGGGCCCTCTTTTATAAGCCTCATGTTAATAAGTCATGATAAGAATCATAAAGCATTTTCAAAGTATAAAAATGCTAAGCTATTCTATAAGTCCTAGATAAATAGTCAAGAATAAAATATACAGAAGTACCGATAAAACTTCTTAATATAAAAGACTAAGTACAAACTTAGTCAGCAAAATATTTGTTTTTTACAAATGCCCCATTATTATAACTGGGGACTTCGTCAAAAGATCACTTAAAGTTGCCAAGGGATAACACCACCAATTAATAATAAAAAAAACAACAGTAAAGTTTGAAATATATTCAACTAGTCACTGAAGGGGTTGAAACAACAGAAGTTGCAATCTCATTTTCAGGGGCAGTCACAGGCACGGTAACAACTTCTGAGGGAGCAGCAATATGAGTGATTTCAATTGGGCCTGGAATGTTAAAATCACCGAGGGAAGCAAGAGTCACGGGAGTTTCAGCTTCCATGGACTATGTCATAGAAGTTTCACCCTCGGGAGCTGGAATTGCAACTCCAATTGCCGCAGTAGCAACTTCTTCATTTAAAAGCTCTTCTGCCCCAGGAGTTCCAAGTGCAGGAAAAGGAGTATCAACTGGTTGTTGGCTTTTTTTAATAGTGTCTAAGACTTTGGCTAATTCAGATTGCAAATCAAAATTTTCTTGAGTAGCTTCCATCAAAGCATCACGGCGAGATTTTAGAAAAGCCCAACTTACCTCTATGTTGAAGTTTTCCTCAAGAAGTCTATACTCTCTTTCCCACATAGCAATATCTTTCTTCAATATCTGGTGTTCAGCTAAGTGGAATCAAGGGAAGCTTCAAGGGAGGCATGAGAACTCTTCAAAGCATGTATCTCGTCAGAGGAAATCCTTAAGTCAGCCTGAGCTTGAGTCAAGCTTTGCACTAACTCCCCTGCATATTCTTCTTTCTTCACCACAAGTGCCTTAATCTCTCTGATTTCTTCATTAGCCTTTGATAATTGTTCTGAAAATGAGCACTCCAAAAGCTCCTTATCTCTTTTAAATTGGCCTGAAGAAGCCTTGGCAATTGCTAACTCAGAAGTCAAACCACGCTTTTGCTGCTCCAGGTGATTTCTACTTTCTTGCAACTCCTCTATGGTCCCCTGAGCATTCTCAAACTGCTCCTTCCAGTTTGCTGCCTCAAGCTGGGTTTCATTGGCTATTCTTCTAGCCTCAGAGATAGCCTTCGCAGACTCTCGATCCTTCTTCTCTAGAGTGGAGATTCTTCCCATTAACTCAGTACCAATAAGATTAGCCTACAAGGGAAAGGCATCAAATGTGAGAATATAGAGGGATATAAAAAAAACTTGTAAGTTAAAAGAGAAATACCTTCAAGGTAGAATGAACTATGTCATTCATCAGAGTCAAGCAACTGTGGCTCTCCATCTTCTTCTTCTCAATATCTCCGATTAGAGGCTTGAGCCAAACATCAGCTCCACCAGTCTTTCTCAAAAGGCTATGATTGGCAGGAACTTCAAGTGTAACACTTCTCATAGCCATACCTCTGTTGCTAGAACCCGCTTCTGTGTGCTGAACAGAGGGATGGGAAACAATGGAAGGAGGAATAGTAGAAGAGGTAAAAACAATGGGAGTTGTGGGAGTCGAAGCAGGGATAGTAAGAGCAGATATGGGAACCAAAACAGGTAAGGAAACAGGAGTCGATAAAAAAGGCAAAGAAATACTCGTGGTTGTCAAAGGAATAGAAGGAATAGAAGAAATGGGAATAGACGAAGAGAGGGGAGTTTCATCAAGAACTGGTCCAAACTCTCCACTCTCAAAATCACTAACAAAGAGACGTCGGATTGATTCATTAGAGCCTTTTGGGGTGGTATCCTCATCAGAAAGGATTTGTACAGGCTCGGAGATAGAGGCTCGAGCAGGAGGATCTTCAACTTCATCTCCATCAATGACGCGTCTCCTGGCTCTTGGCCTAGCTATCAAAGAGGTATTCTCTTCTTCCTCATTCTCAGAACTTTCTTCTACAACTTTTCTTTTTGATAGCGTGGCCCGAGTCTTTTCCAAATCAAAAGAAGCGGCTGAAGACGCTCGAATGGCAATGGCTACCTCAGCTGTCATACCCCTGATACCAAATCCTGATAAAAATAGGGATAAAGAATTAAAATAAGAAAGAATTCAATATACGGCAAAGCATAAGGAAATACATACCATGGGTCTTCACTTTCCAGCCATTCAAAAGAGAAATTGATTTCCAAATTCTCGCCTCCACAGGCGCAATCTTCAAAATTGAATCTACCCAATCACAGAAGTTAGGAACGTGTTCCACATCTCCCATGGTTGCTACAAAAAGCCAAAAAGAGACAAGATTAGAAAAGAAATCAAAATTCTTAAAAATAGATACGGTAAGAAAAAGAAAAACTTACGTGCAAAATTCCACTTCTCAGGGAAGGGAATGTTTGTTTCACCCAACAAATCCACCATACGAACAGCAACGTAACGACAATACCACCCTCGATCCTTGTCATCTTCGGGGTTTACCAAAACCTTCTTGCTTCTTGCAGTCAAGGTAAAAACTCCATGGCGGAATAATTTGGGGTGGTATAGGTGAATAAGATGGGAAAAGGTAAAATTAACATTGGCTTTGGTAGACAAATACCTTAAGCAAGCCACAGTTCTCCAAACAAGAGGACCTACTTGTGCTAAGCAAATTTTGAAAAAGCGGCAAAATTCAAGTATAACTGGGTCAATGGCAGGATTAAATCCCAAAATAAAGGGATAAGTATAAACGAAAGAGAATCCAATTCTGAAAGAAGAAATTCTCTGGTTTGGGGTAGGAATCATCATACTAAGATTATCTCTCCAATTACAATCTTTTCTAACAGTGGGAATCACAAGTTCAGTTATTAAAGAGGAATAGGTATCAGCTTTTTCTAAATTGTTAATTTGTTCTTGAAGAGATCTTCTATCATTCCCAAAAGACAAATCATTGGGTACGATTTCTTCAACTAAAGGTTCCTGCGTAGGTTCAGAAAGTTCTTTACCTTTAGAAGCAGAACCAGATGAACTACCACGAGTGGATCCTAGGCTCAAGCTCCGAAGCCTACCTCCTCTGCCTCTCCTATGTCTTATGGGGTCATTGGGGAAGTGATCTAGAATTGGAACTTTTCTAGGGTTAGGGTTTGGAGATGACATTGTTGAAGAAGGATGAACTAAAGGGGAGAAAAAGCAAAGGTGAATAGTAAATTACTTGTTGAAGATCTATGAAGAAGAAGACAAAAGAAAGAGGGTTAAATATATTTATAATGACAACCGTCGAACTTAAAAGTGTAATGATGGAAGGCCTATAATAAAGGCAACGATCACTTCGTGAATAGTGGGAATGAAGAAACCTTGAAAAAAGGACGCAGAGTTGCAGAACCAATCAGAAAGTGACACGTATGCAAAGCATTAATTAGAAGGGATAACTGAAGCATCAGTACTGTCATGGTATTAATTACAACAAAAATTTCCGTTTTATAAAGATCCACTTCCCAAATATTTAATTGATAAATAAATGGAAAGTGAGGGGACTATCTGTATTGGGAAAAAACTGAATTTACATTAAAGGTGATGTGGCATGACACGTGGACTAGTCAAATGGTCAAAACATGATGATCAGTTAAGAGGCACGAGTGACAACATATACGGGGAAAGAAAAGTTAAATAGGCACGAGAGGCAATTCGAATAATACACGCTTCGTACCTATTTAGGTCATTTAAAGCCAAGAGATCAGAAGGTATTGAAGACATGGATATGATGACGAAAAGGAATTCAAATTCAATATTAATACCCAATACGTTAGAGAATTGGTATTAAATAGGAATGATTGTGTAACGTCTTATTTAATGTCATTTATTGCTCATAATTGTCTCATTAAGACAAAGGCATAACACCTTTTCCTAGAATCAACTATAAAAGGAGAAGGACAACATCTGTAAGGACACGAAATACTATTGAGATCTTACTGAAATACAAAACTATTTACTGTTTTACCATCATTCTCAAAAATATTTTATTTCCGTCTCCTGATTATCAATAACCCGAATTTCTTTCTAGCTTTAATCAAAGACTCAGATTTTTGGTTAAACAATAATGTTGGACCTCCTCCCCATTGACAATTAGTAACCTAAGACAAGGCATGTTTCTGAAAGCTTTGCTCCACTTGCATATACGTCGATCTGAGCCAATTGGCACCATTATGCCTTTAACTGACTCTGTCCACTGAAAAGAAAAGAAGGTATCTCTAGTAAACAAGAATTTACATCAAAGCAGAAATCCTATTATCCGTTGATGCAGGTATATTGACATATTTCACTTGTTTTTTTAATGATAAAGAAAAAGGGTTTAAGAAATAATACATATAGATTGTTAAATTTACATCTGGCTCTCAGTTAGCAGTTCAATCAAACTATTCAATGCATTTATTAATTAAGGATAGTATGTAATTCTCATACCTTTCAGTCATTACCTAAAGAAAAAATGAATTCTCCGGTCTGTTTAAGATTCTATAATAAACATTTAAATTAAAAAACAATAATCTGTTTTGCTTCTTTCACCGAAAAAAGACAGTACTGGAACTAGACCATGTTGTACAACTTGGTGTCCATATTATGTAAATACTAAATCATAATGCAAAAGAGAAAATGGAAATGCTCCAGCATTCTCGATAATTAGAGGACATGTACCATATTTGCAGAAAACACAGTTTCAACATCTTTGTCATGCAATAATCTACTATGCTTCCAGGGCTGGTCCTGATGAATATCACGTGCCACTTGTTGACCCATTTGTTCTATTAAATCATGCATCTCAACCATTCCTTCTGAAACATATAAAAGTGATTTTTCAGTAAGAATGCTGATTCCAATTTCTGATTTGAAGCCAAAGCTATTCAATATTGTTATCACATCATCTTTCTTTTTTCCCCTAAAGAAGCATGCAATATCAAGAAATATATCCTTGTCTTCATGGCTCAATCCATCTAGACTTAAGCTGAGTTGCTTGACAATTTTCCCATCTCCAATATCTTTGAGTCTATCTAATGCACTTCTCCACTCATTCATGCCTCGTTTGAAGAGAAAAGAACCCAATACCTCAAGAGCTAACGGTAAACCATTAGAATAATTTACTACAGAAATTGAGAGCTGTTCAAACTCCTTATCAGGAGTCCATTGCTGAAAGGCATGCCAACTAAAAAGTTCAAGAGCCTCATCGATAGCCAGCTCAGGTACACGATATAACTTATCGTGCTTGCGAAGTAAATCATTGTTTCTAGTTGCTGTAATGATCCTACTGCCATCACCAAACCAGTCACGCTTTCCAACTAAGTATCCCAATTGGTCATTGTTATCCACGTCATCAAGAACGATTAAAACCTTCTTGAAACGTAGCATCCTGCTTATCATTTTGACTTCATCATCAACACTTAGTATATTCAGTGAATGTTGCTTCGGGATTTGTGAGAGAAGCTTCTGTTGCAAATGTTCCAAGCTTTCAGGGTCATACTTCTCTGAAACTTCCCTAACATTTGCAAGAAAACAAGAACCTTGAAATTGATAAGAAAGCTCGTCAAAAATTGCTCTTGCAACAGTTGTCTTCCCTACACCAACCATTCCCCATATTCCAACAAAATAAACACCACCTAATTCAACATTCAACAATGATTTTACTTCCCTTACACGAGATTTGATTCCCACAAGATGTTTTGCAATGCTTGAAACTGTCCCTTCCACACTATGAGAAATCTTGTTGGCAATCAGCTCAATACATTTTGCCTCGCCCCTATGTTAAATAGAAATACAATTACAGGAATAAAATATTTAAAACACAACGAATGATGAGGAAGTGTAAAGAAATAATCACATTCTAGCAAACGCAAAATTGGAACAACTACTAGTAATCGGTTATGGAGTCCTCAATATCTATTTCCTTCGTTTGGACCCGACAAGAGTGGTTGCTCTGATGGTAAGCAACCTCCACTTCCAACCAAGAGGTTGTGAGTTCGAGTCTCCCCAAGAGTAAGGTGAGAAGTTCTTGGAGGGAAGGATGTCGGGGGTCTATTTGAAAACAGCCTCTCTACCTTTGGACATACAAATTTTTTGCTTTTTTCCAAAAAAAAATTGATAACAATGTTTGGTTATTCATATCTTATCACTTTTTCCAATTTCACTTGAAAATGCATTTTTACTAGTTTTTAATTTTACAAATTTACACTATACTTTTAAAAATTATAAAATGAGCCCATCAATTATTAACCTACAACTACACACGTGTTTTCCCTAGACTATCAGATGAAGCTACTGCAGCGGATAATGAACCCTTTTCTTGTGACGACTATCATGTTGCTAAACAATAGCATGTTTGATTGTTTATTTCAAGTAGTATAATTAAATTGGGACGGTTTTGATATTTTTTACAAGTTATGGGGTATAAATCATATTTCATGGTTTTGCAAAAAAAAAAAAAGACATTCAAATATGTTGTAAAAATTATAACCAAACACAACTTCATCTTCAATTCAAATTTTAGTGAAATTTCAAATTTGAAAATTTATTTTGGAATTCATGGCCAAACGCCTACTTAGTAACTTGGCTTCTCTATATTTTATAGTGTTATACAAATCCATAACACTAGAAAGAGACTTTCACCCTGATGTAAACGTACCAACATGACTAAACATCAATCCCTACTAGTCGGAATTGCCTAATATAGATCTTTTACTCTTATACTGTTTTGGCTTTCGCTAAGTTTACATGGATTCCAAGAGATTCTAGGATCTTTTGAGGCAACTTCCTTCCCGTCGACTATACGTCTACTTCGTCACTTTTAACACCTTTAATCATCAAGATGTTATAACTACATATTGGTACAGTTAAGGTCTATGTAGGGTATAATCTTGTCAAAGACTATGCTTGTGATAGTTGTCTTCTCAGAATTACACAATTTTTTTAACCAAATGAACATCGTCGAGAATTCATCCAATGAGTGATTTGGTCCAAAAGCTTTAATACCATATCCAGCTCAATGGTTTCAACATGAGGTAATTTGAGCTTTATAAAGTGAAGAGGAGATGTTGAAATACTCCCAATTTAGAATCAAAGTATGTCTAGTTGATTTATTATGTCTTTACTGATCAGAAAATAAGTAAATAGATGACCTTAAGCTTGTTTAGAAAATAAAACACCAAAACAATGCAAGATAAGGTCGCAACGAAATAAACAGCCAGTCAAAGACTTCTCAATCTAATGAAGCAAGTGGAGCAAGTAAACTCAAGCATAAACTTATGTAGTTACTGATCCGAAACAACTTGAACTGATGTAAGTATCAAGTATAATCAGAAAAAGATTATAGTTAAGACAAAAACAACTAATTGCAAAAAAGACATCAAGATTTACGTGGAAAATCTCTTCGGATCGAAGAGTAAAGATCACGGGACCTATGGTCCATTAAATCTCCAGCATATCAAAACAGAGTTATTCCTACTATAGTCCTAAAAAATGGTCAAAACACCAGTGCTAAGCAAATAAAACAATAGCAACAACAAAACAAGTGACGAATGAGAAAGAATCACCAAAACCGATGTTGATTGGCTTAATTATTAGGAAAGATTTGATTCTGATTGATTGTGATTTATTTCCCTTTCTAAAATAGCCATAGGACCTAGTGTATAAATACTCTTGCTTAGGTATGTAAAAAATACACGAAAATACAAAAAGCCTTTTCTTCTTCTCAAAATCTACATGGTATCAGAGCAGGCAGAGGTCCTGGATTCGAGTCTCACCGCCACCTAATATCAAGATGAATTTCTACATGCTTGGCTCATAAAAAAGAATCAAGCCCGCATGTGAGGGGGCGTGTTGAAGACATAATTAAGTAAATAAAAGTGTATTCTCTCTAACAGCTTAAACTTTTAGATAAGATGGTCACACACTTCAATAGGAAGAGATGATTCTACCTAGTTCAACTATTGCACCTCTTGATGTCATTGTCACAGAGGAAAATAAAATTGGAGAAAGAATTCAGGGGGAGACTATTGGGCATTTGGAAAGGCCTGATTTGAAAACTTACTCAAGGAGAAATAAAGCAAAAGAAGCCATCATACAATCTACCGAATTTGAACCTTCTTCTACTGGTGAGTTATCTATATTTTCTAATGAGTTAGATGTGTCTATTACTTACATAAAAGGAGTCTGATCTTGCACCACCAAATACCCTTTATCTAATTTTGTTTCCTATAATTCTTTGTCTCCCTCCTATAGAGCATTTGCCTTGTCTATTTCTTCTGTGTCTATTTCCCAGAATTAGAGGGAAGCTTTTGTAGATCCTAAATGGAAGCAAGATATGATTGAAGAAATGAAGGCCTTGTCAAATAATGAGACTTGGGAACTTGCCACTTCATCACCCGATAAGAAGTTGGTTGGCTGTAAATGGGTCTTCACTGTGAAGCAAAAAACTGATGGCTCGATTGGAAGATTCAAAGCAAGATTGGTGGCTAAGGGATTCACTCAAGAGACATTTGCCCTATTGCTAAGATAAACACTAATAGAATTCTTTTGTTTTGTGCAACTAATCTTGATTGGGACTTGCAATAGTTTGATGTGAAGAATGCATTTTTCAATGGATACTCAGAAGAAGAGGTGTATATGGAGATTCCTCCTGAATTTGATACTGCACAAAGTCAAGGAAAGGTATAAAGATTGAAGAAAGCCTTGTACTGACTGAAGAAATCCGCCAGAGCTTGGTTTGACAGATTCTGCAAAGCAATGATCTCTGTCAGTTACCAACAAAGCAATGTTGATCACACCTTCTTTATGAGACATCAAACGGGTAAACCCATTCTTCTCATAGCTTATGTTGACAGGAGATGACAAAGAGGAGATGGCCCGATTGCAGTGCTTCTTGGAAATTAAGGTTTCTAGATCAAAAAGAGAAATTTTTATTTCTCAAAGGAAATCTATTTTGGATCTTTTGAAAGAAACTAGTATGACAGGTTGCAAACTAACAGAATCGCCCATTGAAAGTAATCACAAGTTACAAATAGGAGTTGGAGAGCCAGTTGATATAGAGAGATATCAAAGGTTGGTTGGAAGACTCATTTATCTCTATCATAATAGACCTGACATAGCCTATTCAGTTAGCTTGGTGAGTTAGTTCATGCATGATCCCCCAGATCCTCATATGCAAGTTGTCTTTCACATTTTGCGGTATCTGAAATCTGCTCAGTCTGCTTTTCTCCAAACATGGTCACCTTCAGGTAGAAGCCTATACAAATGCGGATTGGGATGGATCTTTAGATGATAGAAGATCAACATTCGGTTACTGTAGGAGGGAATTTGGTTACTTGGAAAAGCAAGAAGAAAAGTATAGTTGTTAGATCAAATGCGGAAACAGAATATAGAGCTATGGCCCAAGGTGTCTGTGAACTTCTTGGTTACTAAAATTACTAGAGGAATTGAGATTGTCAAAAAGCATAAACTTTCCTTATATTGTGACAACAAAGCTAATATCAGCATAGCTCATAATCAATGGCAAAGCCACATGGTGATAAGAACTGACCACCCTTCGTCGAAAGATTGCACAGTGTACATAGGTAAATTATTACGTTTTAGAATATATAATACATATTGAACACCCTTTTTCGGAAATTCTTTTTACTTCTTTTAAATTTGAACACCCTTAGGGAAATTTCTAGCTTCGCCACTGCTCATAATCCAGTTCAGCATGACCGAACAAAGCATATTGAAATTGATCGATACTCCAACAAAGAAAAAGTTACGAGTGGTGTCTTGAGCTTGTTTCATGTGTCATCAGAAAAGGAGCTAGCTGATGTGTTTACCAAGGGTCTCACCAAACAGACTTTTCATATACTGGTTTGCAAGTTGGGTATGTGTGACATCTTTGCAGCAATTTGAGGGCGAGTGTTGATTGACTTAATTATTAGGAAAGACATGATTCTGATTGATTGTAATTTATTTCCTTTCCTAAAATAATCATAGGACCTAGTGTATAAATAACTTTGTTTAGGGATGTAACAAATACAAGAAACATTTTCTTCCTCTCAAAATCTACGACCAACTGCTAATAAGCTACTATTAGTAGCTCAAAATAAGCAACTATACACCTTCATACATGATTTCCACAGTTAGGAACTCCCAGAAAAATCCAACAGTGATAAATTGGAAAATGTTATTAAATAAAGACTGTAAATTAAATAAACCGAAGACAAGTATAGAGAGAGAGATTGATATTATTCAACTTCAAACTGAAGTACATAATGAACTGAAAACTCCTCTGTTTATAGAAGAAAGGAAGCAGCTGCGAGGCTTTTCTTGAGCTGCTTGTAAGTTGTCTGCATGAGCTGCTTGCAACCTGCCTGTTTAATAAGAAGCTATTGCAAATCATTTCATTGAGTTGCTTGCAACCTTCCTGCATTAACTGCTTGTAGATAAACTTCAATGGAGTATTTATCTATATCGGAGTATTAAATGAACATCCACAATATAATTATTTTCATAACACTCCCCCTTGGATGTTCATTAAAAGATATTGTGCCTCGTTAAAATCTTACTATGAAAAAACCAATGAAAAAAATCCTAGTGAAGGAAAAAGAGTAATACGCATTTCTGACTGCCTCATTAAAAATCTTATAAGGAAAACCCCATGGGAAAAAACCTTAGTAAGGAAAAAAGAGTGCATCGCGTATTTTACTCCCCTGATGAAAACCTTGTTTCAAATATTTGAGTTTCCGCATTCGAATCTTGTATACCATCTTCTCAAAAGTTGAAGTTGGCAAAGATTTAGTGAATAAATCTACTAGATTATCACTGGAACGGATTTGTTGCACATTAATGTCACTATTTTTCTAAAGATCATGTGTATAGAATAATTTTGGTGATATGTGCTTCTTTCTATCTCCTTTAATAAATCCTCCCTTCAACTGAGCTATGTATGTAACATTGTCTTCGTATAAAATTGTGGGTCTTTTCACACATTCCAAACCACATTTTTCTCTAATAAAATGAATTATTGATCTCAACCATACGCATTCCCTACTTGGTTCATGAATAGCTATTATATCAGCATGATTTGAAGAAGTAGCAACAATGGATTGCTTTGTGGAGCGCCATAATATGACAGTACCTCCATATGTAAACACGTACCCAGTTTGAGATCCAGCTTTATGGAGATCAGATAAATAACCTACATTTGCATAACCAATAAGATCTGCACTATCTTTGTTAGTATAAAACAAACTCATATCAAGAGTTTCCTTTAAGTATCGCAATATATGCGTAATCCCGTTCCAATGTCTTCGTGTAGGAGAAGAATTGTATCTTGCTAGTAAATTAACAGAAAATGCTATGTTAGGTCTTGTAGCATTAGCAAGATACATTAGTGCACCAATTGCACTGAGATAGGGTACTTCGGTATCAAGGAGTTCCTCATCCTCTTCTGGAGGTCGGAATGGGTCCTTGTTCACTTCAAGTGATCGAACAATCATTGGTGTACTCAATGGGTGTGTTTTGTCAATGTAAAATAATTTTAAGACCCTTTGATGGATAAAGATCCCATCTTCTAAATATTCAATTTGTAGACAAAGACAAAGTTTTGTCTTTCCTAGATCTTTCATCTCAAATTCTTTCTTAAGATATTCAATTGTCTTTTGAAGCTCTTCTAGAGTTCCAACAAGATTTATGTCATCAACATAAAAAGAAAGTAGAACAAATTCTAATGTTATTTTCTTTATTAAAATACATGGACAAATAACATCATTTATGTAATCTTCTTTCAGCAAATATTTACTGAGGCGATTATACCACGCACGGCTAGATTGCTTTAAACCATACAAAGATCTTTATAATTTGATCGAGTACATTTCTCAAGACATTGAATTATATGCTTCAGGCATTTTAAATCCTTCAAGGATCTTCATATAGATTTAATCAAATAAGTCATATAGGTTATGACTTGTATCTAAATGGTATGACATCTTCAAGTGTCTGGACTGTTGGTCCGATCCTCACAATCTTTTACAATATTGTGCATTATATGTTGGATTTTGTTATTAATAATAAAAGAAGTGTGAATGAAAAATGATGGGAAAATAAATGGAGGGAAATGAAATTTTGAATGAGTTCACTTTACTAATTCACTTTATCCCTAATTGGTAGAAGGAAAGAAAATCTTTGTGTATATATAGGGAAGCTCATCTTTTAGCTCTTAAAGAGCTAAGAAGAAGGCAAGCCTCGCGCCGTTGTCGTCATCGCTCGCTGGGCTCAGCTTCGGCTTCGAATTCGGATTCGAATTTGGATTTGGATTTGGATTTGGTCAAAGATCGATTGATTGATTAATCTTTTTGGACAAAATTCTTTTCAAATATTTAATTAATTAATTAACAAAAATTCAAATCACCCCCGACCCGGTCCAGTCCGGTCCGGTCCAATTTTTTCTTTTCCGGATTATTTTAAATCCATTTAATTTTCCCGCAATATTTCCAACAGTTGTGGCTATTCTGAAACAGTGTCAAACCTATTCCAACAGTTATGGTTGTTCTGAAAGGTTGCAAACCTTTTCAGAAACAATACCAAATTGGCTATAAATATTCCTTCAAATCCCAGAATATTTACTTACGAAATTTTCTGATATTCTTCTTCTTCTTCTGCACAAAAAATCTAGTGTGTTTTACAGCCTTAGAGTGGTTCGCTGTTCATCGGCGTTTTTGGTACCAACACTCCGGTGAGTTAAATCGTTCTATCCTGGGAGGATATATTCCAGAACCTCAGGTACTTGAGGGGAATAATTTCCTTAAGGACACACTATGTATTCAGTGGGCTCGATTTGTTCCTATACCATTTTCAATATGTATTTTGAAGTTCAAATACTGTTTTCAGAATTTATTTCTACTAACTTTCTGTTTCTATTTTCAGAAAGATTATTGTTTTATTTATTTATAGCAATACAGATTAATAACAATCTTAAGGAAATTAATTTATTATATTCTGTATTCTGTTTGTGGAGATTAAAACCTATGTGGTTTTCTACTTCGTATGAATTTTACTATTCTGATTTGAAGATATAAAAACTTCATCAGAGTATTGAAATTCAGAAAACGATTTGAAGAACATAAAAACTTCATCGTTTTTCTGTAAAACAGTATATAAAAACTTCGGTTGTTTTTATTATGTATTGTTTATTGATTACAGTATTATTTATTGTTCTGGTTTTGCCATTAATTGAACTCCTCTGTTGTTGACAATGAGAAGTGGCAATTGATAACGGAAATCCTTCTACGACTGTTGGTGCAACGATGATAGCCTCGTCAAGCCGCACTGTTATTCCTCCGGCCGAGAAACCGGGGATATTTTTTGGAGCCAACTTCAAAGGATGACAGCAAAGGGTGTTCTTTTGGCTTACCACACTTGGTATGTAGAAATTCACTAGTGAAGAGCCTGTAGTGCCTGCTGCGGACATGTCGGACAATGAAAAGTTCATGGTTGTTGAGGCGTGGAAGCAGAAAGATTTTCTTTGCAAAGTATATATCTTAAGTGCTTTAGAGGATGACTTGTACAATGTGTACAGTGCAATGAATACTTCGAAAGAATTATGGGACGCACTTGAGAAGAAGTACAAGACAGAAGATGCATGCTTGAAAAGGTTTGTGGTTGCCAAGTTTCTAGACTATAAAATGATAGACATCAAAACTGTGGGAACCCAAGTTCAGGAGCTTCAACTTATTTTTCACGACCTTATTGCTGAAGGTATGGTCGTGAATGAAGCATTTCAAGTGGCTGCTATGATTGAAAAATTGCCTCATTCGTGGAGAGATTTCAAGAACCATCTTAAGCACAAGCGCAAAGAAATGAAGTTGGAAGATCTTGTGATACGTCTAAGGATCGAGGAAGACAACAAAACACCCGAGAAGAAGTCTCGTAGAAATTCAACGATCATGGGAGCTAATATCGTTGAGGAGATAGCTCCAAAAAGTAAGAAGAGGAAGAGGTCTTCTGAACAAACTAAGGAGCAGAATAAAAAGAAAATCAAGGGCAGCTACTACAATTGTGGAAAAGTTGATCACAAAAGCCCTGATGTCGTCTCCCGAAAAAAGGATAATAAGAAAGGACAAGACAACATAGTGGAGAAGAATGATGACGTTATTGATCTTAGTGCAATGCTTTTGGAATGCAACCTAGTTGGAATTCTGAAGGAGTGGTAGATTGACTCTGGAGCCACTCGACATGTTTGTGCTGTCAAAGAAGCATTTGCGACTTACTCTACTGCTGGTCCCGAAGAAGAAATTTCCATGGGAAATAATGCAACAGCCAAGATTGAAGGTTATGGGAAGATATTTCTGAAGGTGACTTTCGGTAAGGTGTTAACGCTCAACAATGTTCTTCATGTTCCTACTATTAGGAAGAATTTAGTTTGTACTTCTTTACTTGTAAAGAAAGGATTCAAATGTGTATTTATTTCTGATAAAGTTGTTGTGAGCAAGAACGAAATGTATGTTGGAAAAGGCTACCTCATGGAGGGCCTTTTCAAACTCAATATAATGGTTGTTGACAGTATGAATAAAATTTCAGCTTCTTATTTACTGGAGTCAAATGATTTATGGCATATTCGTTTAAGACATGTCAATTATAAAACCTTGTTGTAGTTAATTAATTTAGAAGTATTGCCTAAATTCGAGTGTAATAAATTGAAATGTCAAATATGTGTTGAATCTAAGTTTGTAAAACATCCTTATAAGTCTGTTGAAAGGAATTCAAATCCTTTAGACTTAATTCATACTGACATTTGCGATATGAAGTCGACACCATCTCGAGGTGAAAAAAAGTATTTTATTACTTTTATTGATGATTGTACTAGATATTTTTATATTTATTTGCTTAATAGTAACGATGAAGCAATTGAAGCATTTAAGCAATACAAGAATGAAGTGGAGAATCCATTGAATAAAAAGATCAAAATGATTAAAAGTGATAGAGGTGGAGAATATGTGTAACGACCTGACTGGTCATTGTCGCGCCACCTTTTTCCCTCTTTGCATCTGGAGATCGGGTATATGATATTTTTTGGGACAACTCATTCCTTTTGGGAACTGAGTTTTTTGCATTTGAAGAGTCGACGCCTAATGATTTAAGGTGCATTAGGACACCTATAAGGTTCACTTCTAAGTTTGTTTGATAACCAGAGACAGGGTAAGGGCTTGAAATTACTCTAAGGGGAAGGTGTTAGGCACCCCTCAGGATCCACTAGTGTGGTTCCCGACCAGACAGTTTTTTGTGAATTTTGTACAATTAGAAGATAGACAAATATATGCTTAAGTAGAAGGGGATTTATGTTTAAACACATAAGGGTTTGAAAACAATAAAAAGGCACATTTTTGAAAGGGAGCTACATTTTTACAAATACTTGAAAATATATAAAAGAGAAAAGGGGGGTCCTAGATTTATTTATAATATGGATTATATCAATGTGATACCCGGTATGACACTACTCAGAAGAGGGGATACACGTGGTATTAGCGCACCGGTCATCATATCCATATCTACCCTCCCCACCCCATCGAGGTATTAAAACGCGGGTTGGTCTCGACCACTATTACGTGCTATTACCCGTCCCATTACCCGTCCCAGTCCTATCAGTCCTGGAGGAACTTAGGATTACTATTCCTAAAAGAGAGGAATATTAGGCTGCCTTTTAAGTTTTAAAAGGTGAAAAAGCTAAGGCGACATACAAAACACATAGGATTGCACATTAGGGGAAACAAGTAAACAAATAAGGGGCTCATGTATACCTCCTCAAGCAAAGCACATAAATAGCACGACTTAAACACAATCAGGGTCGGAATTTTAAAATACTAAGGCAAGTGGAGTTTTAATCGTTGAGGCATACCAGTTTATTACATAACTCAGATAAGAAGTCTGAATCAGGCCTGCTTACTGGTTGTAGCAATTACTACTTAACAAAGGCGGATTCCATTTTTTACTATTGCTATCACCTAAGGCTTGCCTAAGTGTTTGGGTGAGATCCTATGAACATGGTATCTACTAATGATCCAGAATGTGGTAAAACAATAAGAGTTATTGAACAATTTTGATCCTATAGGAATGCTTTCTAAACCGTGTTAAAAATAAAGAGTAAGGTTGTTTAAAACTGATTCAGAGTCAAATTGATTTTAAAATATTGAACATGATGCCAGATTATAACCAGTTAGATCCTAAGAACATGGCGTCTAAGTGTGGTAATGCAGAATCTAAGACAAGTCCTATAGACAGGTTCTCTAAATGTAGAGTTAAGCATGTAGAATTTAAACGAGTCCTATACACAGGTTCTCTAAATGCAGAGTTAAGCATGCGGAATTTAAATGAGTCATATAAGCATGTTATCTAAATGCTGAATTAGACATGCAGAATTTAACAAGCCCTATATGCAAGTTTTCTAAATGCAGAGTTAAACATGCAGAAAAACAAGTCCTATGGGCATGGCATCTATAGTAATAATAAACATGCAGAAATTTAAACAAGTCTTATGGGAAGGTTGTCTAAATGCAGAGTTGAACATGCAGAATTTAAAACAAGTCTTATAGGCATATCTTTTATCCTTCTATAGCTAAACATGTATAATTACCCATCCCTTTTTCACTAGCCAACCCCAACGTTTATTACAACTTATTACAGACCAAATAATGAATTACATCAAAAAAAGTGTAAAAGAAGAAGTCACAACCAGAGGAAGCCTGATTCTTGACTTCCTCTCTAAGTTATGGAATAAACCACCTCAAATGCCATTGTTTCAAAGCCTTTATCAAATTTGAGTGTATCAAATTTCCCTAAGGGTCTCAAGGGGACCCCGGGCAATGCTCACACCCAAGTTTGCATAACCAGATAGAGATGAGTGCAGTGTGGAAGGGCCGGCCCTTATGTGTCCAAGTTCAGAGGGAGCTCATGGGTCCCAAGGCAAGGCTCATATAAAAGGGGCAGAACCTAAGTCTACGAGCATAGTGGAAGTGCAGAAGCAGAGATTCGTTTAAAACTTGGTTGAGATTAGCAAAGGGGTAAGGGTAGTTTGGAAAACAGTAGTAGTACAGCTAAAATTATACAGCATCAGTAATTGCTCAAAGGGAGCAGGGGTTTGGGAATACATTGTAGGTAGCATATGACCCTAGGAGGGGTCAGGTTTTGGACATGCACAACAATAGATGATGCTGGCATGCCCATAAACCAATCAGAGAATACAACACATAGAGGGGATATGAAGGATATGACCCCATGGAGGGTCAGATTTGGGTCATGCACAGCAATGTCTAATGCTGACATGCCCTCAAACCAACCAAAGAATACAAACATATAGGGGATATGGGGGTTTGGGATTCATAAGTCATAATAAGTAACTGACAGAATTCATGCATAAGGAAAAACATTAATTCAGAAGAGAAAGGGGTAGATTACAACATGCTTAATAATGGAACTTGATTAAATACAAGCAGGAAATAGGCAAAAGTGTAAGAAATAGTAAAGAAGCATGTTGTTGTTGATGCTGAAGATTAATTAGAACATACCAGTAAAGAAGCAAATGCAGAAAGAAAGTAAGAAAATTTCCCATAGCCTAGCCTTGGCTTTTAGCCGGCTAGGTAAGGCAGCAACACAAGTAGTAACAGAGAAAAGAGAGTTTTGAGTGAAGTATGTGTTCTAAACTCAAGTATTCGTGTCTTTAAAAGAAGAGGGGTGCATGGTATTTATAATTTTGAAACGAGTGAAAGAAAAGTAATAAGATACAAACATGGAAACAATCATAAGTCAGAATCAATTACACAAGTGATTCCCTTTAATTAAGGAATCACTGTTTAACGGTAGTGACAGATTCAAAATAAGGAAAGAAAATCAGTTTGTAAGCAGACTGAATGTTGTCATAAAAGGAGTAGTAAAACCATTAAGTAAGCAATCAAGTCTCAGACAGAGATATGCTTATTTTGGGAAAGAAATCAGCAAGGTAAATATTACAGTAAAGGAAAAGAATCAATCAGCTTTGAACAGGCGAGTGAAATTAGGGTTCATAAAGGAAAAGCTTTAGAAATCAATCATAAGATGAAGATCAATCAAGGAAGAAACTTCAACATATAAATAGAGTGAACAAGACATTAGACATGCGAGGCCAAACCTATTGGCAAAAGAAACAGCATACAATAGCAGCAGGAATAAACATAAGGTTCAATAGATAGTCAGGGCTCACACATATAGCCAAAGTAAAGAAGAGAGTCAAAAGCGAGTAAAGGTTTCACAGTAACAAGTGAGGAAACCTCTTGAAAAAGTTAGGGTTTCAACAACAGTTGAGTTTAAAGGATAGTAAAACTCAAAATCAAATAACCTCATAAAGAAAAGAGCCAGAAACAAAGAACTTTAATCGCATCACGTGCATGCTCAAACAAACAGTTCTAGTCCAAGAAGACCTAGGGTTTTCAGCAATAATCGAGTTTAAAAGGTGGTAAACAGACAAGTCAAGCAAGAGTTTAAACAAACAAGCACACATCTAACAAACATCTTCAGGACTCGATTAAGACCCAAAAGAAATTAGGATTTTCAACATGCTAACTCAGATAGAAGAACAACACGAGCAAAACATAGCAAAATCACAAATATGTTAAAATCCGAGAAGAGATTTTGAAATAACTTAAAAGAAAAACCCTAATCGGAAAAGATGAAGAGTCGTTTTGAAAGCAAAGTTAAAGAAACTTCGAGAAAATGCTTAAAAGTTCCTGGTAAGCACAGATCTAAGGTAGATTTGAAAGAAATCAAAAGATCTTAGAGATTAGGGTTTCAGAAAACCCAAAAGAAACGAGAAAGATCTCAAAAGTTAATGATCTAACCAGAAAAGGTCAAAGGCCCGCCTCGAAAGGCCATGAATGACCGGAAAAAGTCATGGATGGTCAGAGAAAGGCCATGAACACCAGTCGAGCAACGACTGGACCAAACTCCTTCGAAATCTGGTTGTGAAACCATAGAGCCAAACACATAGAAGCTATGGAAGGCTGGTACAGCCTCAAACGACCACGGAAGGCCATGGATTAGGTAGGTATAAGGGTGGCGGCGGCTAGGGTTTAGGTGGTGTTGCAGAGAGGCTTGAGAGGAATAGGATTCTAAGGCGGCGTATTGTATCAAATGATAAGGTTTTGGGGGTCGTTTAGGATTAATTAAGGTAAGGGTGAATACTGGCCGTTGATCTGAATGATCAACGCCCGGATTAAAGCGAGTAGGTAGACGTCTGGGTTAGGGTCGGTTAAATGGGTTAGGGCTCAAATATGAATAGGAATTGGGCCGGGGTAATTGGGCTTAAATTGGGGTAGAATTCAGGTTATAATTGAAATGCAATTGGGCTAGATTTTAAATAGCCAATTTTCCCTTTTCATTTTATAAAAAATAGTAAATTAATTTCTGGAAATAAATTAAAAGTACTAAAATGATTTATAACATATAATTAACAAATTAAAAAATACTGGACTTAATTTTATGAATATAAAACACATTTAAATCTAAAAAGGACTAATATTGTAATTATATGCAATTTAGCTTAAAAGTACTAAATAAATTTGTAAAAATATGCAAAAATTACCTTAGCTATATCTTAGCATAAATATAAAAGTTCAACAAATGAATTACCAAAATAATAATTTTAGAAATAATTATTGGATTTTTATGGATAAAAATAGAGAAATAAATTGGTTTAAAAACCTTTAAAACTTAAGGAAAAATAATAAAATACTTGGACATACTTATATATGCATACAAATGATATTTTGAAGGTATTTTGCATATTAGAAAATATATAGGGAAAATTGGGTATCAACAACTGTCCCTCTTTACCCGGGAAGGATGAAAGAGTTGTCGGGTAAAGATATGATGGCCAATTTTGACCGAGCGAAACGGTTCGGAGAGGTTTAGGTCGTGCCCTGACTTCTGAGCTGCCTACATATCCTTGGTTTTACAGGAATCAGGCCATATGTAGTTCATGATCCATCGGCGGAGTATAGCGATGAAGACATTTCAAAAACGGATGCAATATCTAGGGCTGGGTGAGTGATAGGTTTGCGAGAATGATTAAGGCTTGATATGGCTGCGGGAAATGGAGCGGGATCGCTCCTGCTGAGATGGTTGTTGCTCGTCGGTGCTCCTACAATTATAAATAATGCAAGTGTATACTGTGCATAAATTTAAACATGATGCAAATTTCCGTCGGACCATGAATGTTATCTTCGGACGGTTAGAATGGCGTCCTTAGATGCCATGAAATGATGCTCTCGGGCTATGAGGATGGTGCCTCTGAACCATGATGCCTTTGAATAATGATATGCAAAATTAAAAGGGATCCTTAGGTCATGACATGGTGTTCTTGGGCTATGAAAATGGTGCCTCCGAATGATGATGCCTTTGGATAATTTGGCGATCTTTCAGCCCATGAGATGTAGTATGCGGCAATCTTTCAGCCATGCAGATGTAGTATGAGGCAGCCCATGAGACGTAGTATGCGGCAATCTTTCAGCCTATGAGATGCAGTATAAGGGGATCTTTCAGCCTATGAGATGCAGTATGCGGCGATATTTCAGCCATGTAGTATGAGGCTATCTTTCAGCCCTGTGGATGCAGATGAAGGTAGAGCTTAACCTCGAAAGGAAGAATGGTAGCCTTATGCAATGTAGAAATACATATGGAGACAACATTTAGTCTCGGAAGGCAGAATGGTAGCCTTATGCAGTGTAGAAATGTAGATGGAGACAGCGTTTAGTCTCGGAAGGCAGAATGGTAGCCTTATGCAGTGCAGAAATGCATATGGAAACAGCGTTTAGTCTCGGAAGGCAGAATGGTAGCCTTATGCAATGCAGAAATTCAAATGGAGACAACGTTTAGTCTCAGAAGGTAGATGGTAGCCTTATACAATAAATAAAATGGTAAGTGGTAATAGAGTTTTCTTAGCTGATAGCAGGTTGTGATATTGTGACTGTTGGGGACATTGTGACACACGGAATGTCACTGGTGTGTATGGATAGAAAATGTGGATAGTGCAACGGTTCTGAGAGTTATATTCCCGAACAATGTTCGTCTCGTGAGTGTATAGTATGTTTGATGATTTCGCAATCCAAATTCCTGCATCCAAAGAAAAATCGTGAGTTTTGTGAAGGGGGCGGTTAGTTCGTATCCTCGCTGGCTCTGCTTGACCTGCTCGGCTTTGATCTGGTGATACTGTTTGTATTATTGGGGTAGCATTGCTAAACAAGGCAATTTCAGTAATAAACATGCATGATTTAGTAAAAAAATATATGACATAAGTATATAATTAAGAATAACTTTTTAGATGAACTGACAACTGTGACGCGGTTTGGGACATTGCAACCTCTCTTGCTACAGAATTTTGAGGCTCCTCCTCAAAATTTTGCCTTATTTTAATGGGTTGATACTTATGGTTGTTGCTTGCGACGATTGGCTGAAATTACTCCGGAATTTTGAGGGCCCTCCTCAAAATTCTGCCCCAGTTTCCAATTACGGGGGAAATGAAAATTTTATTGAATTGTGACCGAACCCATAGGGCTGCCTACGTATCCCCTCTTAAACGGGAATCAGGTCAGGCGTATTTCAAATTACATCATATACGGAAATCATGAAGATTACACATAGTAATGCTTGATTGCATCTAAATTGATCGTCTTTAGCCAGACTTCTCCGTCCATTTCTACAAGTATGAGGGCTCCTCCTGTCAGAACCCGGTGGACCATGTATGGACCCTTCCAGTTGGGAGAGAACTTCCCTTGGCTTCATCTTGATGCAGAAAAAGTTTCTTTAACACCAGCTGCCCCAGTATAACTGTCTCGGCTTGACTCTTTTGTTGAAGGCTCTGGACATTCTGTTCTGATAGAGTTGACCATGGCAAACTGCATTCATTCTCTTTCTGTCTGTAAGGGCTAGTTTCTCATAACGACTTTTCACCCACTCTGCATCGTCGAGCTCGGCTTCATGTATGATCCTTAGGGAAGGAATTTCTACCTCAGCGGGAATGACTGCCTCTGTACAATAAACCATCATATAAGGAGTTGCCCCAGTTGATCTGCGGACTATGGTGCGATACCCCAATAGAGCAAATGATAACTTCTCGTGCCACTGTTTATGCTTCTCTATTATTTTCCTCAATATCTTCTTGATATTCTTGTTGGCGGCTTCTACAGCTCCATTCATTTGAGGCCTATAGGCTGTGGAATTCTTGTGTTTGATCTTGAAGGTTTCACACATAGCTTTCATCAGGTCGCTGTTGAGGTTGGAGCCATTATCCGTAATGACTGATTTTGGAATAACGAATCGACAAAAAATGCGGTCGCGGACGAAGTCTGCCACGACTTTCTTAGTCACTGCTTTGTAATATGTTGTTTCGACCCATTTGGTGAAATAGTCGATTGCTACTAAGATAAACATGCGTCCGTTGGATGTAGCAGGCTCAATTGGTCCAATGACATCCATTCCCCAAGTGGTGAATGACCATGGTGAGCTTGTTTCATTAAGCTCATTTGGAGGCACCTTTATCATGCCTGCATGTATCTAACAGCGGTGGCATTTTCGGACATACTGGATGCAGTCCGATTCCATATTCATCCAAAAGTAACCAGTCTGGAGTATCTTCTTTGCTAAGACAAAACCGTTCATATATGGACCGCAGGTCCCAGCATGAATTTCTTCTAGTAGCCTGGATGCTTCCTTTACGTCGACACACTTTAATAATCCCAAATTAGGAGTCCTCCTATACAGGATTCCTCCGTTGTGAAAGAAGTTATTGGACAGTCTCCGAAGTGTGCATTTCTGAGTAGGGTTTGCAAGTTCTGGGTACTCTCCTTTTGCCAGATATTCCTTGATATCGTGAAACCAAGGCTTTCCGTCTGCTTCTTCTTCAACGTGGGCACAATAAGTTGGTTGATCATGGATCTTTACTGGAATGGGATCAATGAAGTTCTTGTTCGGATGTTGTATCATAGATGATAGGGTAGCCAACGCATCGGCGAACTCATTCTGGATTCTGGGAACATACTGGAATTCTGTCTTTGTGAACCTCTTTCTCAATTCCTATACATTATGCAGATATGAGAGTATTTTGGAGTTCTTGGTTGCCCATTCTTCTTGGACCTGATGTATACGTAGGTCCGAATCTCCAATCACTAACAACTCTTGAACGTTCATGTTAATGGCCATTTTGAGCCCTAGGATGCAGGCCTCGTACTCGGCCATGTTATTGGTGCACGGGAACCTGAGTTTGGCAGACACTGGATAATGCTGACCGGTTTCTGATACTAGGACTGCTCCTATGCGAACTCCTTTGAAATTTGTTGCTTATCGAAAAACATTCTCCAACCATCATAGGATTCTGCGATATCTTCTCCTATGAACGATACCTCTTCATTAGAAAAATACATTTTCAGGGGTTCGTACTCTCCATCCACAGGATTTTCAGCAAGGTGATCTGCAAGTACCTGTCCCTTGATTGCCTTTTGAGTCACGTAGATAATGTCAAATTCACTCAACAGGATTTGCCACTTGGCTAGCTTGCCAGTGGGCATGGGCTTCTGGAAGATGTACTTCAAAGGATCCATCCTTGATATGAGATATGTGGTATAAGTATAGAAGTAATGTCTCAGCTTCTGGGCTACCCAGGTCAAAGCACAATAGGTGCCCTCTAACAGAGAATACCGGGCCTCGTACGGGGTGAACTTCTTGCTAAGGTAATAAATGGTCTGCTCCTTCCTCCCCATTTCATCATGCTGCCCCAGAACGTAACCGAAAGCTTCATCCAATACTGTAAGATAGAGTAATAAGGGTCTACCTGGCTCAGGTGGGACCAAGACTGGTGGTGTTGACAAGTACTCCTTGATTCTGTCGAATGCCTTTTGGCAATCATCGGTCCATTTGGTAGCAGTGTCCTTCTTCAACATTTTAAAGATTGGCTCAAAGATAACTATAAACTGTGCTATAAACCGACTGGTGTAGTTCAGTCTCCCCAAGAAACTCATCACGTCCTTCTTGTTCTTCGGCAGTGGCAATTCCTGGATAGCTTTGACTTTTAATGGATATAGTTCTATTCCTCGGCGACTTACAATAAACCCAAGCAATTTCCCAGCAGTAACCCCGAACGCACACTTTGCGGGGTTTAGTTTCAGATTGTACCTCCGCAGTCTATTGAAGAACTTCCTCAAATCTTCCATGTGATCATTGGCCTTCTTGGACTTGATGATGACATCATATACATATACCTCAATCTCCTTGTGTATCATATCATGAAAAAATGGTAGTCATGGCCCTCATGTAGGTGGCCCCTACGTTCTTCAGGCCGAATGTCATCATCTTGTAACAGTACATTCCCCACGGCGTAATGAAAGCCATTTTCTCAGCATCTTCTTCATCCATCCAGAGCTAATGATAACCAGCGAAGCAATCTACAAATGACTACAGCTCATGCTTGGCACAATTGTCAATTTGGATGTGTATGTTCGGCAAAGGGAAGTCATCTTTTAGACTGGCCCGGTTGAGATCCCGGTAGTCGACACAGACTCTGAACTTCCCATCCTTCTTTGGTACTGACATAATGTTGGCTAACTATGTCGTGTATTCTACTACCCTGAGAACCTTGGCTTTGACCTACTTAGTGACTTCTTCCTTAATTTTCAAACTCATATCAGGCTTGAACTTTCCGAGCTTCTACTTTACCGGCGGACATGTTGGATCGGTTGGTAGTTTGTAAGCCACAATAAATGTACTCAGACTAGTCATGTCATCATACGACCAAGCGAATATGTCCTCATACTCCTTCAGGAATTTTGTGTATTCTTTATTTTCTGATGGGGACAGGTGAACGCTGAAACGTGTTTTCTTGACGTTATCTGCATCTCTCAGGTTGACAATTTCGGTCTCGTCTAGGTTGGACTTAGGTCTGTTCTCAAAATTCTCAACTTCTTTGACAATCTCCTCTGGTATGTCATCTTCTTCTGAATCAATGTCTGTTTGTTGCGTTGTCTCATTGCACGTCACAATCATTGGTTCATCAAGATAAGTAAAAGTAATGTTGTATAAGTAAAGCAATGAGAGAAAAAATAATAATGAGTGTTGATTCATAAGAAAGTCAAAATGCTTTGATAAATGGCATAACTGTTTTGAACATTGGAGATCTTATTGTGGGAATTAAAATGCGAGAAGAAAATCATTTAGTAAATAAATAGTGCATGATGCTTGTTTTAGCCTTGCTACCCCGAGGCTCGTCGGGCTCTAGTTGTCCTGATGGTCCAGTTATTGAGGTGTGCCCCTATGCTTAAAGCCTGTATGGAAGGGCCTTCCTCCCCCTCCTCTTCGAGAACAACATAATAGTCTATATCATTGTCTTTTAGGAACAAGTTCTTCATCGATGCCGTGCTTCTTCTTTGTCTGACCCATAAATAATATCGGTCGGTTGGAAGGTCTGCTCCAGATGTGGTATTGGCTACTCCAGTGGATAGTAAGGACCGTGCCATGGTAGTGACCATTTGTTGAATTCTTCCCAGGTGTACTCATATCCCAGACCGAAAGTGGTGCCATGTTTCTTGAGCTTTATGGGCTTAGCGATTCCTTGGAGGTTCTTGCCGAGCCCCTTGCCAGGTTCGTACCCACTCCAATTTAGTATACTCTCGATCTTGTTATCCCACCATTTGTCTTTGTCAACAGCATTTACCCATTTAATGTGGTGGTAAGTCTCCCCACCTAGATTCCTCTTTCCTTCGATTGACGGAATGGTCTGGAGACTATATATAGGGTTGCTACCGTTGCCGTGAATGATCACCTCTTGATGATTCCATTCAAATTTTACTGCCTGATGCAGTGTTGATGCTATGGCCCCAGCGGCATGGATCTATAGTCGTCCCAATAGCAGGTTGTAAGATGTTGGCACGTCTATCACCTGGAAATCAACATCGAACCATGTTGGCCCCATTTTCAAGCATAGACTAATCTCCCCAATGGTGGACCTTTGAGAACCATCGAAAGTTTTCACGTTGATAGCTCTGTCCTTTATCTCGTGTAGTCCTTTACCTAATTTCTTGAGTGTTACCAGTGGACAGATGTTGAGACTGGAACCTCCATCGATTAGGATTCTGGTAATAAAATAATCTTCGCATTGCACGGTGATGTGCAGTGCCTTGTTGTGCCCCAGCCCCTCAGGTGGTATCTCGTCCTCATGAAAAGTGATCTTATGGCTCTCCAACACCTGTCCTACCATGTTAGCCATTTCTCCACCAATGATGTTGCTTGGTACGTATGCTTCACTTAGCACCCTTAATAGAGCATTCTTGTGTGCCTTGGAATTTTGTAGCAAAGCAAGAATGGAGATTTGCGTCTGTGTTTTGTTCAACTGGTCGATGACCGAGTATTTCTTGGCCTGTATCTTTCTCCAAAGAGCGTCTGGACCTGTCTCAGTGATGGGTGATCGATTGGAGGCATGCTTACTTGACTCAGCTAGATGTTCCAGAGTATAGACTCTACCAGTTCTTGTCATACCCTGTGGTGCAACAGTCTTTTCAAACCTAACCTTGCCTTTCCTTTTTGCCTCGGTTGTATAGTCCTAGGGTACAGCCTTTGTATGGAATGGTACCATGGTTGACATCGCCACTAGGATCGGCGTGGCTATCTTTACTCCGAACGGAGTATGTTCCTTGGGTGGTAGAACTGCAACTTCAAACGGTGTGGGCGCATTTGCCGGAGACACAAATTTGACCTCAATTGGCACTGCGTCTTTGCAGATGCCATTGCTTCAAACTCAAGTGGCACAGACAGGTTTACCTCAGCGTCCTCAGATGGCTGAATCTGAACTATGATTGGATTAAGAGTAACTATTGGCTTCTTTGGGTCATCACCTTCTGCGATCAACCCGATTAATCCCTTAGGGTCCCAATCATCTTCTATTTCAATCATGCGAATGCCTCCACCCTTATGGTCTGGCAGAGGGTTATTGCGGACATTTGGAGCAGGTTCCTTTGCCATAATAATCTTGTTATCAATTAAAGTCTGGATCTTGTCTTTCAAGGAACGACATTCATCGATGGTGTGCCCTTTCATACCAGAGTGATATGCACAGAATTTGTTTGGGTTAACCCACTGAGAAGGGTTCTCAGGAGTTGCAGTAGGGATAAGGGTGACATAACCAGCAGCTTTGAGTCTCTCGTACAACTGGTCAATGGGTTCAGCAATGGGCGTATATTGTTTTGGAGGTCTGCGATCAAAGTTAGGTCGGGGTCTAGGGAAGTTTTGGCGTGTAGGAGGTAATTGATAGTGGGATGGTTGAGCATTGTAGATTTGGTAGACATGTGCGGGTTGGGAATATCTGGGCGAAGTAGGCTGATATGTAGGAGGTAGAGGTAGTGGTGATTGATAAGGTGGTGGTAGAGCTTGGTAAGAGGGTGAGGGTGCTTGGTAATTCGGAGTAGGCTGATATGTAAGTGAAGGTGTTGGGTAAGTTTGGTATTTGATTGGAGATTTGATCCTTTGTGCAACCATCACGGCTCCTACATCCCTTTTCTTGGACACACCACCAGACTGCAAGGCCTTATTTGTTGCTTTCAAGGCCTCGAAATTTGTAACAATAGTGCTTTTGATACCCTCTTCAATCCTTTCACCCAGTTTGATAATGTCAGAAAATTTGTGGCTCTCGATCATTATTATTCGTTCATAATACTGCAGGTCCTAAGCCCGGATAAAGAATTTGTTCATGTGTTCCTCCTCTAAGGCAGGTCTGACCTTAGCAGCTTCGGACCTCCAGCGAGTAGCATACTCGCGAAATGTTTTTGTAGGCTTATTCTTTAGATTCTGAATATAAAACACATCCAGCACATTCTCTGTGTAAAACCTGAACCTGTCCATAAAGTCAGACCCTATGCTTACCCAACTTGACCACTTCTTTGGATCTTGGCTGATGTACCAAGACAAAGTATCTCCTTTCAGACTCTTCATGAACAGCTTCATACGGATTCTCTCGTCTTTCCCTACTCCAACCAGCTTGTCACAGTACATTCTTAAATGGACCCTTGGATCCCCTGTACCATCAAACATTTCGAACTTTGGAGGTTTGTACCCCTCGGGCAGTTCGACATCGGGCTATATGCAAAGATCTTCATAGTTCAGCCCCTCAATTCCCTTACTTCCTTCAACGTCTTAAATCCGGCTAGTTAATTTCTTAAGTTCCTGAGCCAGGATCCTGATGAGAAAATCCTTATCATCAGACTCGGGTGTGCTTGAGATAGGTTGGGTGGAGTGTGGCATGGTCTCCATGTAGATGGGGGTGTTATGGTGGGTGTAAAAGTGGTCATTTGTGGAGTTTTGGGGTTCTGGGATGAGTAGTGGAGTGTTGTTTGGGAGATGGCAGGTGTTGCAATGATGGTGAGGAGCGGGATGGTTCTGCGGCTTTGGGATATTCTGCGGAGATGTGGGGTTCTGAGCGTTTGGAAAATTGATATCTGGAGTGGTGAGGGAAAATGACAGATTTGCCAAGTTCCGAACCTGATCAAGCTCTTCTTGGAATTTCAGCAGTTTTTGTTCAAGTTGGGATGCATACCTTAGGAACCTGAGTACCATGACCATGAGTGGCCTCTACCCGTTCAGTTGAATTCTCCTTTCTGACATTGTTCAAATCTTCCATCTTCCCTTTGTTCTTGTTTTTGACAGGACTAAGATGAGGAGTGGGTGGAAGGCCCCTGGATCTCGTGGAATAGGATGATGTTGCCAGAGTACACGAACTAACCTTTGGGGAGGGGAATAATAAAACAAAAAGGTAACCAAGTTAGTGAGGATTTTAGAAAGTATTGCAATATTTAAACACATAGTGCGGGAATGTAAATCGTGTCCTAATTTGGGGACCTCTTTGTGCCCGAGGTAGTCCTAGTGACAAATTGGTTTGGAGAACTTAGAATGCTAAATGCCTCATTTTATTAATAAAAATAGACGAACCCCAAATCGACACTAAATAAAGAAGAAATAAAAGTCACTAATGGTCATTGGCCTTATTATATTTATAAAGCGAAAAAGGTAAACTCTTATCTGCTTGGTCCCAGAAGGACCTTTCTCAGGTTGAATTTTCTCGTTGATTAAATCCTCCAGTTCACGTAGGTTCACCAGTAAAAATGCTTTTGCCAGGTGTTCTCCTTCGTTTCCCTCAGCATTTTGGCAGTCAGTGACTCTCTTTCTCATTTTTCCTTCCAATTCCAGCAGACTGTATTCCAGATATTCCAAATTCTCGCTAGCTTTGGCGCCCTCTCTTTCCACTCATTGATTTGGTCATTTGATAGAAGACTCCTCCACCAGTCTAGCAAGAGTGGGGGCACTAATCATACCGAAACTGGGGACCTCATGCCTCATTTTCTACAAACAAAAGGGTTAGACCCTACCCCCACCAGACTTGACTATTTATCATCAACAATTAGCATGAAGCATTTAGTTCTCCAAATAAATGCACAGAACGTGATGAATTCCGTTTGGGTTTAGGGAAACCCAGTGGACTTTTGGACAAGGCTATCTTAAAGGATCATTATATGGACAACATAACTGACCCGGCTAGGTTTGACCATGATGCATGCACACTTTGAACAGACTAGGGTTTCTATAGGGTTTTAGACTGGTACCCTTGAGCGGACAACTCAAGGGGGAAGGCACGGAACTGTCGACTGCACCACTGATCGACTAGTTTTACCGCAAATATGCCTTTCCGAATTTAGGGGTAATGATATAGGAAAAGCACAACCACTCATTATAAGCGTTGCTATAGTATTTGTTTGGCACGAGTGGAGTATTATGTTGAGCATGGTTATGCAATAATTAAAAACATGTTGACATGTATTTGCATGTTAAGAAAGCAATAAATACAACAGTTTTATAATTTAAAGCGGCAATAAAGGAAAGAAACAAGGAAGACATGTTAGTTTCGCATCTTGAAAAAGAAATTATATGCTTAAAGAAATTTAAACAAGTAATTGAACATAAGGGAGGTACAAATTCAAAAGAACAGTCTGAAATGGTAAAAGCCTAAATATCCCCAGCAGAGTCGTCATGTTGTCGCGCCCCCTTTTTCTCTCTTTGCATCGGGAGATCGGATTTATGACATTTTTTGGGACAACTCATTCCTTTTGGGAACTGGGTTTTTTGCATTTGAAGAGTCGCCGCCTAATGATTTAAGGTGCATTAGGACACCTATAAGGTTCATTTCTAAGTTTGTTTGATAACCAGAGATAGGGTAAGGGCTTGAAATTATCCTAAGGGTAAGGTGTAAGGCACCCCTCAAGATCCACTAGTGTGATTTCCGGCTAGACAGTTTTTTTGAATTTTGTACAATTAGCAGATAGACAAATATAGGCTTAAGTAGTAGGGAATTTAGGTTTAAACACATAAGGGTTTGAAAACAATCAAAAGGCACATTTTTGAAAGGGAGCTACATTTTTACAAATGCTTGAAAATATATAAAAGAGAAAAGTGCGGTCCTAGGTTTATTTATAATATGGATCACATCAATGCGATACCCGGTATGACACTCCTCAGAAGAGGGGATACACGTGGTATTAGCGCACCGATCATCATATCCATATCTACCCTCCCCACCCCGTCGAGGTATTAAAGAGCGGGTTGATCTTAACCACTATTACATGTTATTACCCGTCCTAGTCCTATCTGTCTTGGAGGAAATTAGGACTACTATTCCTAAAAGAGAGGAATAAGAGGAATATTAGGCTGACTTTTAAGTTTCAAAAGGTAAAAAAGCCAAGGCAACATACAAAACACATAGGACTGCACGTTAGGGGAAACAACTAAACAAATAAGGGGCTCATGTATACCTCCTCAAGCAAAGCACATAAATAGCACGACTTAAACACAATAAGGGTCAGAATTTTAAAATACTAAGGCAAGGGGAGTTTTAATCGTTGATGCAGACCAGTTTATTACATAACTCAGATAAGAAGTCTGAATCAGGCCTGCCTGCTGGTTGTAGCAATTACTACTTAACAAAGGCGGATTCCATTTTTTACTGTTGCTATCACCTAAGGCTTGCTTAAGTGTTTGGGTGAGATCCTATGAACATGGTATCTACTACTGATCCAAAATGTGGTAAAGTAATAATAGTTATTGAACGATTTTGATCCTATAGGCATGCTTTCTAAACCGCATTAAAAATAAAGAGTAAGGTTGTTTAAAATTCAGAGTCAAACACATTTTAAAATACTGAACATGATGCCATATTATAACCAGTTAGATCCTAAGAACATGGCGTCTAAGTGTGGTAATGCAGAATCTAAGACAACTCCTATAGACAGGTTCTCTAAATGCAGAGTTAAGCATGCACAATTTAAACGGGTCCTATAGACAGTTTCTCTAAATGCAAAGTTAAGCATGCGGAATTTAAACGAGTCCTATAGGCATGTTATCTAAATGCTGAATTAGACATGCAGAATTTAACAAGTCCTATAGGCAAGTTTTCTAAATGCATAGTTAAACATGCAAAAAAACAAGTCATATAGGCATGGCATCTAAGAGTGGTAATAAACATGCAGAAATTTAAACAAGTCTTATAGGCAGGTTGTCTAAATGCAGAGTTGAACATGCAGAATTTAGAACAAGTCCTATAGGCATGTCTTCTATCCTTCTACAGCTAAACATGCATAATTACCCATCCCTTTTTCACTAGCCAACCCCAACGTTTATTACAACTTATTACAGACCAAATAATGAATTAGATCAGAAAAAGTGTAAAAGAAGAAGTCACAACCAGAGGAAGCCTGATTCTTGACTTCCTCTCTGAGTTATGGAATAAATCACCTCAAATGCCATTGTTTCAAAGCCTTTCTCAGACTTGAGTGTGTCAAAGTTCCCTAAAGGTCTCAAGGGGACTCCGTGCAGTGCTCACACCCAAGTTTGCATAACCAGATAGAGATAAGTGCAGTATGGAAGGGCCAGCCCTTATGTGTCCAAGTTCAGAGGGAGCTCATGGGTCCCAAGGCAAGGCTCATATAAAAGGGGCAGAACCTAAGTCTAAGAGCATAGTGGAAGTGCAGAAGCAGAGATTCGTTTAAAACTTGGTTGATAATAGCAAAGGGGTAAGGGTAGTTTGGAAAACAGTAGTAGTACAGCTAAAATTATACAGCATCAGTAATTGCTCAAAGGGAGCAGGGGTTTGGGAATACATTGCAGGTAGCATATGACCCTAGGAGGGGGTCAGGTTTTGGACATGCACAACAATAGATGATGCTGGCATGCGCATAAACCAGTCAGAGGATACAACACATAGAGGGGATATGAAGGATATGACCCCATGGAGGGTCAGATTTGGGTCATGCACAACAATGTCTAATGCTGACATGCCCTCAAACCAACCAAAGAATACAAACATATAGGGGATATGGGGGTTTGGGATTCATAAGTCATAATAAGTAACTGACAGAATTCATGCATAAGGAAAAACATTAATTCAGAAGAGAAAGGGGCAGATTACAATATGCTTAATAATGGAATTTGATTAAATACAAGCAGGAAACAGGCAAGAGTGCAAGAAATAGTAAAGAAACATGTTGTTGTTGATGCTGATGATTAATTAGAACATACCAGTAAAGAAGCAAATGCAGAAAGAAAGTAAGCAAATTTCCCATAGCCTAGCCTTGGCTTTCAGCCAGCTAGGTAAGGCAGCAACACAAGTAGTAACAGAGAAAAGAGAGTTTTGAGTGAAGTGTAAGTTCTAAACTCAAGTATTCGTGTCTTTAAAAGAAGAGGGGTGCATGGTATTTATAGTTTTGAAAATGAGTGAAGGAAAATTAATAAGATACAAATATGGAAACAATCATAAGTCAGAATCAATTACACAAGTGATTCCCTTTAATTAAGTAATCACTATTTAACGGTAGTGACAGATTCAAAATAAGGAAAGAAAATCAGTTTATAAGCAGACTGATTGTTGCCATAAAAGGAGTAGTAAAACCATTAAGTAAGCAATCAAGTCTCAGTACAGAGATATGCTTATTTTGGGAAAGAAATCAGCAAGGTAAATATTACAGTAAAGGAAAAGAATCAATCAGCTTTGAACAGGCGAGTGAAATTAGGGTTCATAAAGGAAAAGCTTTAGAAATCAATCATAAGATGAAGATCAATCAAGAAAGAAACTTCAGTATATAAATAGAGTGAACAAGACATGAGACATGCGAGGCCAAACTTATTGGCAAAAGAAACAACATACAATAGCAGCAGGAATAAGCATAAGGTTCAGCCGATAGTCAAGGCTCACACATATAGCCAAAGTAAAGAAGAGGGTCAAAAGCAAGTAAAGGTCTCACAATAACAAGTGAGGAAACCTCTTGAAAAAGTTAGGGTTTCAACAACAGTTGAGTTTAAAGGATAGTAAAACTCATAATCAAATAACCTCATAAAGAAAAGAGCCAGAAACAAAGAACTTAAATCGCATCACGTGCATGCTCAAACAAACAGTTCCAGTCCAAGAAGACCTAGGGTTTTCAGCAATAATCGAGTTTAAAAGGTGGTAAACAGACAAGTCAAGCAAGAGTTTAAACAAACAAGCACACATCTAACAAACATCTTCAAGACTCGAATGAGACCCAAAAGAAATTAGGGTTTTCAACATGCTAACTCAGATAGAAGAACAACACGAGCAAAACATAGCAAAATCACAAATATGTTAAAATCTGAGAAGAGATTTTGAAATAACTTAAAAGAAAAACCTTACTCGGAAAAGATGAAGAGTCTTTTTAAATGCAAAGTTAAAGAAACTTCAAGAAAATGCTTAAAAGTTCCTGGTAAGCACAGATCTAAGGTAGATCTGAAAGAAATCAAAAGATCTTAGAGATTAGGGTTTCAAAAAACCCAAAAGAAAAGAGAAAGATCTCGAAAGTTAACGATCTAACCAGAAAAGGTCAAGGACCCGCCTCGAAAGGCCATGAATGGCCGGAAAAGGTTGTGGATGGTCGGAGAAAGGCCACGAACAAAAGTCTATCAAGGACTGGACCAAACTCCTTCGAAATCTGGTCGTGAAACCATAGAGCCAAACACATAGAAGCCATGGAAGGCTGGTACAAGCCTCAAATGACCACGGAAGGCCATGGATTAGGTAGGTATTAGGGTGGCGGCGGCTAGGGTTTAGGTGGTGTTGCAGAGAGGCTTGAGAAGAAGGGGATTCTAAGGCGACGGATTGTATCAAATGATAGGGTTTTGGGGGTCGTTTAGGATTAATTAAGGTAAGGGTGAATACTGGCCGTTGATCTGAATGATCAACGACACGGATTAAAGTAGGTAGGTAGAGGTTTGGGTTTGAGTCGGTTAAATGGGTTAGGGGTCGGATTTGAATAGGAATTGGACTGGGGTAATTGGGTTAAAATTGGGGTAGAATTCAGGCTATAATTGAAATGCAATTGGTCTAGATTTTAAATAGCCAATTTTCCACTTTTATTTTATAAAAAATAGTAAATTAATTTCTGAAAATAAATTAAAAGTACTAAAATGATTTATAATGTATAGTTAACAATTTAAAAAATACTGGACTTAATTTTATGAATATAAAACACATTTAAATCTAAAAAGGGCTAATATTGCAACTATATGCAATTTAGCTTAAAAATACTAAATAAAATTGTAAAAATATGTAAAAATTACCTTAGATATATCTTAGTATAAATATAAAATTCCAACAAATGAATTACCAAAATAATAATTTTAAAAATAATTATAGGGTTTTTATGGATAAAAATAGAGAAATAAATTGGTTTAAAACCTTTAAAAATTAAGGAAAAATAATAAAACACTTGGACATACTTACATATGCATACAGATGATATTTTGAAGGTATTTTGCATATTAGAAAATAAATAGGGAAATTGGGGATCAACAGTCGTTTTACTTTTTAGAACCTCGTTCCCTTCAATAAAAATGCTCGTGCTTGCTTTAGCTAATTTACGACTTGTGGGGATGGATGGTTCGGTATTTGGAAGAGTTTGGAGTGAAATATGCCCATTTGATTCCTTAGGATTTTTTTTAAAAGGCTAAATTTGGCTTTAGTCAATATTTTAAGCAAACGGACTCGGATTCATGATTTGATAGTCTCGGAGGGTTCGCACGAAAATATGGGACCTGGGCATATGCCCGGAATCGAATTCTGAGGTCTCTAGCCTGAGTAATGAATTTTTATTAGAAATTGTTAATCTGAAGTTTTAAGGATTTAAAGAAACTAATTAATGATTGATTTCATGGGTATCGGGCTTGTATGTTGGTTCTGAAGCCCCGTACAGGTCCAATATATCATTTAAGGCTCGCCCGTAAAATTTGGTGTCATCCAAGTAGTTTAAGGGCGTTTTGGCCCGTTAGAGGAAAATTAAGAACTTGAAGTTCATAAGTTGGATTCAATTGGTTTTAGGGGGTGATTCTTAGATTTAGCGTTGTTTCGGGCGTTCCGAAGGTTCAAGTAGGTCCGTTTTGTGATTTCAGACTTGTCGGTATGTTCGGGCGGGGTCCGGAAGATCCGAGCGTCAATCGGACGAGGCTCGAGTGAAGTTGAAATTTTTGAGAAGTTCTGAAGCTACTGCTTCTATCATAACCGTACCTGCGGTTGGTGGACCATAGGTGCGAGACCGCAGGTGTGATCCATCTATCACAGATGTGGCCCAGGGAAGGCCAGGCCAAACCGCAGAAGCGGCCTCAAGACCGCAGAAGCGGTCCCAGCCCTTTTAGCCCCTTTTCGCAGATGCGGTCCCTTCTCGCAGATGTGGGACTGCAGATGCGGGAATCGTTGAAGCAGTGAGGTTCATTTAATACGGGTTCTAAGTCATTTGTGACACTTTTCACTCCTCCATTGGTGATTTTGGGAGCTTTTGGAATATGCCTTCTACTTGGCATCTTGAGGAAAGCTTACCCCACCTATTCTTAGTTTAACACTTGTGTTTTAGGTAGATTAAACACTAGGATTAAGGTAAAATCATGGGGTTAGAGCTAGACCTAGGGTTTTAATAAAACTTAGATTTTACCACGAAATTTGTTATGGAATGAATTAGAAATCATATATTATTGATCTTAGGTTATAGAGAATAACTTCCTTCGAAAAATTTCGGAATTCGGGCACGTGGGCCCGAGGTCAGATTTTAGGAAACTTGTGTTAAAGGTTGGGAAATTGCTTAAATAGCTAGAATTCAATATTGTGAGTATATATTGACTAGTTTCTACCTCATTTAACTAGTTTGGGATCGTTCGACTCCGAATTGAGGGCTTGGACTCGTTCTTGGTATTGGAAGTGCACTTTGGAGTGAGGTGAGTCTCCTTTCTAACCTTGTAAGAGGGAATTGTCCCCTAGGTGTAATAATTAAATTAATTGCTATTATATACGGGGGCTACGTATGCATTAGGTGATGAGAGTCCGTGCGTAGCGACTATTATGTTAAGTCCGGGTAGTCTAGGACCCAAAAGCATGCTCTACGTGGTATTCTTGTAACTTGATGATAAATTTGGATTCGTATAAATTATGTTGATTAAGGTAAATAAGACTAGTAGAGGAACCTTATCTTACTTGGTCTTTTAAAAGAGGATTTGAATATTTTTGTGGAACAACTACTCCTCAAATATACATTATTGTCTGCATGTTGATGAGTTTATTTATATTTGATCGCGTCGCACGTGTGATTCGCGAGCGGGGTAATAGGTGCATCTATGGTTCGAGTCGTTTGACCCTCGGCAGTGCACAATTTACTTTTACGTTGGATCGGGTCGTACGTCCCTCGGTGTTCCTTCCGCATGCTTTACTTAGTATTTCTCTGTGAATTGAACTTCATATATGCCTTAAAATGTAAATGCACACCCATGATATTATTTGGAAGAATAATTGTTATTCCTTGCCATTCAATGTTATTAAATTGTGCTATCCATGCTTATTATAAATTCCTTTCTCATATTATTTGACCCTAGTAAGTATCATGTCGACCTCTCGTCTCTACTTCTTCGAGATTAGATGGGATACTTACTAGGTACATATTGTTTATGTACTCATACTACACTTCTGTACTTAATTGTATGGGACCTGAGGCAGGTGTATCTGGCTACCAGTCTAGTGCGCATCACTGAGCGGATTTTGAGACTTCTACGATGAGCTGCTTCCCTTCCCATGTCGTTCAGCAGCCTGAAGGAGTCTCTCTTATGTATTTTTGTTGTCTATTCTGTTTCGGACAGTAGGATAGTGTGATTCTTTTATATATTCTACAAGTTGTCCATAGCTTGTGACACCAGGTCTTGGCACACACATTAGTAGACTGTATTGTTTTTGGGGTTGTATGATTATTTTCTGCTTTACTGATCATTTCTGATTTTATTACAACTTAAGGAATCATTGAAACTATATTTGGACGAAAGTAAATGAGAGTTGATTTAGTAATTTCCGCGTTGGCTTGCCCGGCAATGGTGTTGGGCGCCATCATGACCTATTATGGAAACGGGTCATGACAAAAGCATGCTCTACGTGGTATTCTTGTAACTTGATGATAAATTTGGATTCGTATAAATTATGTTGATTAAGGTAAATAAGACTAGTAGAGGAACCTTATTATTTCTCTTTAAGGTAAATTATATAAATTATTATTTCCCTCGGTGTTACTTGAGCATGCTTTACTTAGTATTTCTCTGTGGACTAAACTTCATGTATGCCTTGAAACGTAAATGGATACCCATTATATTATTTGGAAGAAGAACTGTTATTCCCTGCCATGCAATGTTATTAAATTGTGCTATCCATGCTTATTATAAATTCTTTTCTCACATTATTTGACCCTAGTAAGTATCATGTCGACCTCTCGTCTCTACTTCTTCGAGATTAGATGGGATACTTACTAGGTACATATTGTTTATGTACTCATACTACACTTCTGTACTTAATTGTATGGGACCTGAGGCAGGTGTATCTTGTTACCAGTCTAGTGCGCATCACTGAGCGGATTTTGAGACTTCTACGATGAGCTGCTTCCCTTCCCATGTCGTTCAGCAGCCTGAAGGAGTCTCTCTTATGTATTTTTGTTGTCTATTCTGTTTCGGACAGTAGGATAGTGTGATTCTTTTATATATTCTACAAGTTGTCCATAGCTTGTGACACCAGGTCTTGGCACACACATTAGTAGACTGTATTGTTTTTGGGGTTGTATGATTATTTTCTGCTTTACTGATCATTTCTGATTTTATTACAACTTAAGGAATCATTGAAACTATTTTTGGACGAAAGTAAATGAGAGCT
The DNA here is from genome assembly GCF_000393655.2 of Nicotiana sylvestris. Taxonomy (NCBI): domain Eukaryota; kingdom Viridiplantae; phylum Streptophyta; class Magnoliopsida; order Solanales; family Solanaceae; genus Nicotiana; species Nicotiana sylvestris. The sequence goes on from NC_091062.1 coordinate 178,188,212, forward strand.
GATTTAGTAATTTCCACGTTGGCTTTCCCGGCATGGTGTTGGGCGCCATCATGACCTATTATGGAAATGCGTCGTGACAACATGGTATCAGAGCACTAGGTTCACGTAGGTCTCACAAGTCATGGGCAAACCTAATAGAGTCTTGTGGATCGGTACAAAGACGTCTATATTTATCTTTGAGAGGCTATAGGGTGTTAGGAAAACTACTCTTTATTCATTTCCTATCGTTCAGTGGTTGGTATACTAAATTTCCCTCTTCTATTCTCTCACAGATGGTAAGGGCACGTGCGGCTGATGTTCCAGACCCGGGCAGAGCTGCTCCCCCCGTTGCTAGAGGTCGAGGTAGAGGCCGGGGGAGGGCACCGACTCGTGGTAGGGGATGAGGGCATCCTAGGGTTATCCCAGTAGTACCACCAGTAGATCCCGCGGGAGATCCTATCATCGAGGAGCAAAGCGAGGTGCCCGCAGCTGAGCCCACCCCGACAGACTTTATGACAACACCGGGATTTCAGGAGGTCATGGGTCGTATATTGTGGTTCATGGATTCTATGACCCAGACTGGTTTATTTCCAGCAGATCCAGCTACATCACAGGTAGGAGGGGGAGCACAGACCCCTACTGCTCAGGCTCCTGGACATGAAGCTGCAGTGTATTAGAGTCCGGGTGCACTACCTACGGATGGGGCCCAGCCAGTTGCTGCAGTGGCGCTCCAGCCCAGACCAGCTGCGAACGGTGACCCGCAGAAATTGTTGGACAGATGGACTAGACTTCACCCTCCTATCTTTGGGGTGAGCATCATGAGGATGCCAAGGACTTCATAGATAGGTGTAGGGACAGACTGCACAACATGAGGATATTGGAGTCGCATGGGTTGACTTCACTACTTTTCAACTAGAGGGCAGGGCCCGTAGATGGTGGCAGTCTTATGTTCTTGGCAGGCCAACAGGTTCCCCTCCCCTCACTTGGGGTCAATTCACACAGTTATTCTTGGATTGGTATATTCCACCCTCTAAGAGGAAAGAGCTACAATATCAGTTTGATCATCTTGAGCAGGGTCAGATGTTTGTGACCGATTATGAGGCGAGGTTTTCTGAGTTGTCTCGCCATGCACTCATGATACTTTCCACAGATGCAGAGAGAGTGCAGAGATTTGTTGCGGGATTGCACCTCAATATTCGAGCTGGCATGGCCCGAAAGGTGGAGATGGGTACTGAGTATCAGCTAGTGGTAGAGATTGCTCACAGGATTGAGGGGTATCGCCAGAGGGGTAGAGAGTAGATTCAGCAGGACAAGAGGGACCGGTTTTCGGGAGAGTTCATAGGCGCCCCAGTTAGGGGTAGAGGTCATTTTGGGAGGGGTCAGCCCAGCAGGCCCCCGTATTCAGCACCACCACCCCCTCCCGGGGTGCTCCAGTGAGGCCTTATTTCAGTGCGATGCCGGAGAGTTCTTACCACCCAACAGCTATTCAGGGTTCCTTCGATGGGTATTCTAGTCATCAGGATTCTTCCAGTGCTCACTTCAGTGCCATGCTAGAGAGTTCATATTGCCCACCAGCCATCCAGGGCTCTTCTAGTGGGTATTCGGGTCAGCAGGCTCAAACTTCAGGGCATCAGGCTATGGTACCGAGAGTATGCTACAAGTGTGGAGATCCGGGTCACATGAAGAGGACCTGCCCCAGACTTCGGGTCAAGGCAGTGCAGTAGGGTCAACAGCCTATAATTTCAGCACCGGCTGCCCCGCTACCTAGAGGTGGAGGGCAGACTAGTAGGGGTCATCCTAGAGGTGGAGGCCAGGCAGGGAGAGGTCAGTCAGCTATTGCTCAGTCAGGTGAAGGCCAGCCAGCCGGTGCTCCAACTAAATTCTACGCCCTTCCGCCCATGCTAGATGTATTGGCCTCAGATGCCGTCATCACAGGTATTATTTCCGTTGGTGGTAGGAATACTTCGGTATTATTTGATCCAGGGTCTACTTATTCATATGTATCATCTCTGCTTGCTCATTTCCTGTTCATGTGTCCACTCTTGTGGGCGATTATGTGGTTGTGGATCGGATCTACCGGTCCTGTGTGGTCAAATTCTGTGGTTTCGAGACTAGAGCGAACCTCTTGTTGCTTTATATGATCGACTTTGAGATCATCCTGGGCATGGATTGGTTATCCTCATATCATGCTGTCCTAGATTGCCATGCCAAGACTGTTACATTAGCGGTACTAGGGTTGCTGAAGTTGGAGTGGAAGGGTTCCACAGTTGATACATCTAGTCGGGTTATCTTTTTCCTAAAGGCTCGGCAAATGGTCGAGAAGGGGTGTTTGGCTTATTTGTCTTTTGTTCGAGACACCACCGCAGAGTCTCCGATGATTGATCCAGTTCCAGTAGTTCGAGAGTTCACCGATGTGTTTCCTTCTGATCTTCCTGGCATGCCACTGAATCGTGATATTGATTTCTGCATTGATTTGGCTCCAGGCACGCAACCTGTATCTATCCCACCGTACCATATAGCTCCGAAGGAGTTGAATGAGCAGTTTGAGGAGTTGTTAGCAAAGGGGTTTGTTAGACCCAGTATATTGCCTTGGGGTGCACCAGTGTTATTTGTGAAGAAGAAGGATGGAACTATGCGGATGTGCATTGATTACCGCCAGTTGAACAAAGTCACCATCAAAAACAAGTATCTGTTGCCTCGTATCGATGATTTGTTCGACCAGTTTCAGGGTGCTAGGGTGTACTCCAAGATTGACTTGAGGTCAGGGTATCATCAGCTGAAGATTCGGGACTCGGATGTTCCGAAGACTGCATTCCGAAATAGATATGGCCACTATGAGTTCCTAGTGATGTCCTTTGGCTTGACTAACACCCCAGCAACATTCATGGACTTGATGAACAGGGTATTCAGGCCTTACATTGATTCATTTGTTGTCGTCTTCATTGACGACATCTTGATATACTCCCATATCCTGGGGGAGCACGAGCAGCATTTGAGGGTAGTGCTTTAGACCTTGTAAGAGCAGAAGTTATATGCTAAGTTCTCCATGTGTGAGATCTGGCTAAAGTCAGTGGCATTCTTGGGGCATATTATGTCAGGAGAGGGTATTAAGGTGAACCTTAAGAAGATTGAGGCAGTTCAGAGTTGGCCACGTCCTACTTCGGTGACCGAGATTAGGAATTTCCTGGGGTTAGTAGGTTATTACAGATGATTCGTGCAGGTTTTTTCATCTATTGCATCACCTATGACTAGATTGACCCAGAAGAGTGCTCCTTTCCATTGGTCCGATGATTATGAGGCGAGCTTTCAAAAGCTCAATACAACCTTGACTATAGCACCAGTTCTTGTGTTGCCTTCCAGTTCAGGGATGTATACGGTATATTGCGACGCTTTGCGCGTGGGATTGGGATGTGTATTTATGCAGGAGGGGTGAGTTATTGTATATGCTTCGCGCCAGTTGAAGGTTCATGAGAAGAATTATCCTGTGCACGATCTAGAGTTGGCCGCGATCATTTATGCTCTTAAGATATGGAGGCATTATCTGTATGGTGTGTCGTATGAGGTTTATACGGATCATCGCAGCTTACAACATTTGTTCAAATAGAGGGATCTTAATTTGAGGCAACGCAGGTGGCTTGAGTTACTGAAAGATTATGACATCACCATTTTTTATCATCCGGGCAAGGCTAATATGGTCGCGGATTCCTTAAGCTGGAAGGCAGAGAGTATGGGTAGTTTGGCATTCATTCCAGCGGAGGAGAGGCCACTAGCTTTGGACATCCAGTCCTTGGCTAACAAACTTGTGAGGTTAGATATTTCAGAGCCCAGCCGAGTTCTTGCGTGTGTGGTTGCTCAATCTTCATTACTGGGGCGGATCAAGGCCCGGCGGTTCGATGATCCACATTTGGTGATTCTTAGAGAGACGGTGCTTCAGGGAGGTGCCAAGGAGGTTTCTATTGGTGAGGATGGTGTTTTGCGACTCTAGGGTCGTCTATGTGTTCCTAATGTTGATGGTTTGAGGTAGAGGATTCTAGAGGAGGCACACAATTTGCGGTATTCCATTCATCCGGGAGCTACGAAGATGTATTGTGACTTGAGGCAGCATTATTAGTGGCGGGGGATGAAGAAAGACATAGTGCAGTATGTAGCTAGGTGTTTGAATTATCAGCAGGTCAAGTATGAACACCAGCAACCGGGTGGCCTACTTCAGTAGATGTTTATACCAGAGTGGAAGTAGGAGCGCATTACCATGGATTTCGTAGTTAGATTGCCCTGGACTTTGCGGAAGATTGACTCAGTATGGGTCATTGTTGATAGGTTGACCAAGTCGGCCCACTTTATTTCGGTAGCAACTACTTATATAGCAGAGAGGTATGCTCAGATCTACATTCGGGAGATAGTCTGATTGCACGGTGTGCTTGTTTCCATCGTATCAGATAGAGGCCCTCAGTTCACTTTGCATTTCTAGAGAGATGTTCAGGGTGAGTTGGGAACCTGCGTGGAGCGTAGAACGGCATTTCATCCACAGACCGACGGGAAGTTAGAGTGGACAGTTCAGATTTTGGAAGACATACTTAGAGCATGTGTGATTGACTTTGGAGGGTAGTGGGATCAGTTCTTACCCTTGGCGGAGTTTTTGTACAACAACAGCTATCAGTCCAGCATAGAGATGGCTCCATATGAGGCTTTATATGGTCGATGTTGTCGTTCTCCTATCGGGTAGTTTGAGCCCGGTGAGGCTAAGTTATATGGTATAGATTTGGTACAGGATGCCTTGGACAAGGTAAGGAAGGGCTTCGCACAGCTCAGTCCAGATAGAAGAGCTACGCGGATCAGAAGGCACGTGATGTATCATTTGTGGTTGGCGATAAGATCTTCTTGAAAGTCTCGCCAATGAAGGGCATTATGAGATTCGGGAAAAAAGGCAAGCTGAGCCCAAGGTTTATTGGCCCATTTGAGGTGTTGAGGCGAGTTGGGGAGGTTGCTTACGAGCTAGCTTTACCCTTAGCATAACGGGAGTTCATCCGGCTTTTCATGTATCGATGCTTTAGAAGTATCATGTCGACCTGTCTTACGTGTTAGACTTCAGTACTATTCACCTAGATAAGAGTTTAGGTTATGAGGAGGAGCCAGTTGCCATTATTGATAGACAGGATCGCCAGTTGAGGTCCAAGAGGATTTCTACGGTGAGGGTCCAGTGGAGGGGCCAACCAGTCGAGGAGGCGGCCTGGGAGTCCTAGGAGGACATGCGGAGCAGATATCTACATTTATTCAACATTTCAGGTACCTTTTTATGTCCGTTCGAGGACGAACGTTTGTTTAAGAGGTGGAGAATGTAATGACTCGACTGGTCATTTTGCCTTTTAGAACCTCGTTCCCTTAAATAAAACTTCCCGCGCTTGTTTTAAATAATTTACGACTTGCAGGGACGGTTGGTTCGGGATTTGGAAGAGTGTGGAGTGAAATATACCCATTTGATTCCTTAGGATTTTTCTTAAAAGGCTAAATTTGACTTTGGTCAACATTTTAAGCAAACGAAGCCGAATTCATGATTTGACGGTCCCGGAGGGTCCGCTAGAAAATATGGGACCTGGGCGTATGCCCGGAATTGAATCCGAGGTCCCTAGCCCGAGTAATGAATTTTTATTAGAAAGTGTTAATCTGAAGTTTTAAGGATTTAAAGAAACTAAATAATGATTGATTTCATGGGTATCGGGCTCATATGTTGGTTCTGAAGCCCGGTACAGGTCTGATATATCATTTAAAGCTCACCGTAAAATTTGGTATCAATCCGAGTAGTTTAAGGGCATTTTGGCCCGTTAGAGGAAAAATAAGAACTTGAAGTTCATAAGTTTGATTCAATTGGTTTTAGGGGGTGATTCTTAGATTTGGCAATGTTTCGGGCGTTCCGAAGGTTCGAGTAGGTCTGTTTCATGATTTCAGACTTGTCGGTATGTTCAGGTGGGGCCCGGGAGCCCCGAGCGTCAATCGGACAAGGCTCGAGTGAAGTTGAAACTTTTGAGAAGTGCTAAAGCTGCTGCTCCTATCATAACCGCACCTGCGGTTGGTGGACCGCAAGTGCGAGACCGTAGATGTGACCCAGGGAAGGCCAGGCCAAACCACAGAAGCGGTCCCAGCCCTTTTAGCCCCTTTTCGCAGATGCGGTCCCTTCTCGCAGATGCGGGAATCGATGAAGCAGTGAGGTTCACTTAATACGGGTTCTAAGTCATTTTTGACACTTTTCAATCCTCCATTGGTGATTTTGGGAGCTTTTGGAAGAGGGCTTCGACTTGGCATCTTGAGGTAAGCTTACCCTACCTATTCTTAGTTTAACACTTGTGTTTTAGGTAGATTAAACACTAGGATTAAGGTAAATCATGGGGTTAGATCTAGACCTATGGTTTTAATAAAACTTAGATTTTACCACGAATTTTGTTATGGAATGAACTAGAAATCATATATTATTGATCCTTAGGTTATAGAGAACAACTTCCATCGAAAAATTTCGGAATCCACGCACATGGGCCCGGGGTCGGATTTTAGGAAACTTGTGTTAAAGGTTGGGAAATTGCTTAAATATCTAGAATTCAATCGTGTGAGTCTATATTGACTAGTTCCTACCTTATTTAACTAGTTTGGGATCGTTCGACTCCGAATTGAGGGATTGGACTCGTTCTTGGTATTGGAAGTGCACTTTGGAGCGAGGTGAGTCTCCTTTCTAACCTTGTAAGAGGGAATCGTCCCCCTAGGTGTAATAATTGAATTAATTGCTATTATATGCGGGGGCTACGTACGCACTAGGTGACGAGAGTCCGTGCGTAGCTACTATTATGTTAAGTCCGGGTAGTCTAGGACCCAAAAGCATGCTCTACGTGGTATTCTTGTAACTTGATGATATATTTGGATTCGTATAAATTATGTTGATTAAGGTAAATAAGACTAGTAGAGGAACCTTATCTTGCTTGGTCTTTTAATAGAGGATTTGAATATTCCTGTGAACAACTACTCCTCAGATATACATTATTGTCTGCTTGTTGATGAGTTTATTTATATTTGATCGTGTCGCACGTGTGATTTGCGAGTGGGGTAATAGATGCATCTATGGTTCGAGTCGTTCGACCCTCGGCAGTGCACAATTTATTTTTATGTTGGATCGGGCCGTACGTCCCTCGGTGTTCCTTGCGCATGCTTTACTTAGTATTTCTCTGTGGATTGAACTTCATATATGCCTTGAAACGTAAATGGATACCCATGATATTATTTGGAAGAATAATTGTTATTCCCTGCCATGCAATGTTATTAAATTGTGCTATCCATGCTTATTATAAATTCCTTTCTCATATTATTTGACCCTAGTAAGTATCATGTCGACCTCTCGTCTGTACTTCTTTGAGATTAGACGGGATACTTACTAGGTACATATTATTTATGTACTCATACTACACTTTTGTACTTAATTGTACAGGATCCGAGGCAGGTGTATCTGACTACCAGTCTGGTGCACATCACTGAGCGGATTTCGAGACTTCTACGGTGAGCTGCTTCTCTTCACATGCCGTTCAGCAGCCAGAAGGAGTCTCTCTTATGTATTTTTGCTGTCTATTCTGTTTCGGATAGTAGGATAATGTGATTCTTTTGTATATTCTACTAGTTGCCCATAGCTTGTGACACCAAGTCTTGGCACACACATTAGTAGACTGTATTTTTTTTGGGGTTGTATGATTATTTTCGGCTTTACTGATCATTTCTAATTTTATTACAAATTAAGGAATCATTGAAACTATTTTTGGACGAAAGTAAATGAGAGCTGATTTAGTAATTTCCGTGTTGGCTTGCCCGGCAATGGTGTTGGGCGCCATCATGACCTATTATGGAAACGGGTCATGACAATATGAATCTCTGTTTGCAGGAATATGTTCAGAATATGGAATTATCCATCAAACTACTGCACCTTACACACCTCAATCCAACGGAATTACGGAAAGGAAAAATCAGACATTAAAGGAAATGATGAATTCTTTATTAATAAGTTCCGGATTACTGCAGAGTTTGTGGGGGGAAGCTCTCCTTATAGCTAACCGAATACTCAATAGAGTACCCCATAGCAAAACGCAATTTATTCCATATGAAAAATGGAAAGGAAGAAAACCCAACTTGAAATATTTCAAAGTGTGGGGGTGTCTAGCAAAGGTACAAGTTCCTTTACCTAAAAGGGTTAAAATCGGACCAAAAACAGTAGATTGCGTTTTTATTGGATATGCTACAAACAGTAAAGCATGTTGGTTTTTGGTTCATAAATCCGATAATCCCGAGATTCATGTTAATACGGTAATGGAATCAGATAATGTTGAATTCTTTGAAACCATCTATCCGTATAAAACTGAAAGCGAGTCGTTAAGTGAAAGACCTAAATGACCTCGGGAAGAACCAAAGGAAAATACTCCAAGTATAGAAGATCCAAGGCGTAGCAAACGTCAAAGAACATTTACTTCCTTTGGACCAGATTTTGTGACATTCTTGCTTAAAAATGAGCCTCAAACTTTTAAAGCAGCTATGTCATCTTCTGATTAAGTATTTTGAAAAGAGGCAGTCAATAGTGAGATTCAATCAATTTTGGATAACTATATATGAGAATTGGTTAATCTTCCTCCAAGAAATAAGCCTTTAGGTTCGAAATGGGTCTTTAAACGAAAAATTAAAGTCGATGACACTATTGACAAATATAAGACAAGACTTGTTATCAAAGGCTATAGACAAAAAGAAGGCCTTGATTACTTTGATACTTACTCGCCAGTAGCAAGGATAACATCTATTAGGGTGTTAGTGGCACTAGCGGCCGTGTATGGTCTTGAAATCCATCAAATGGATGTTAAAACAACTTTCTTAAATGGAGAATTGGAGGAAGAGATTTACATGGAACAACCTGAGGGTTTTGTGGTTCCTGGTAAAGAAAAGAAAGTGTGAAAACTTTTTAAGTCACTTTATGGACTTAAACAAGCATCCAAATAATGGCATGTAAAATTTGACCAAACAATATTGGCAAATGGATTTAAAATCAACGAGTGTGACAAATGTGTTTACATTAAAAACACTCCAGGTCATGAAGTCATTGTTTGTTTATATGTTGATGACATGTTGATAATGAGCAAAAGTATGACAGATATAAATGCTACAAAACGCATGTTGGCTAGCAAATTAGACATGAAAGACTTAGGAGTTGTTGATGTGATCTTAGAAATCAGAATTCACAAGACTCCACAAGGTCTAGCATTATCACAGTCTCACTACATTGAAAAGGTACTTGACAAGTTCAAGTATTTGGATTTCAAAATTCCTAAGACTCCAATTTACGTGAGTTATGCACTTCAAAAGAATGAAGGTGAAAGTGACTCACAACTGGACTATGCAAGAGTATTGGGAAGTTTGATGTATATCATGAATTATACGTGACCATATATAGCATGTGCTATTAGCAAACTAAGTCGGTTTACAAGTAATCCCAATCAAATACATTGGATGGCAATGAAACGAGTTTTGGGATATCTGAAACATACCCAAAATTATGCTTTGCATTATAACAAATGTCCTTCCGTGATCGAGGGATATAGTGATGCAAACTGGATCACTGGATCATCTGAAGTAAAATTCACGAGTGGATATATTTTCACAATTGAGGGTGGAGCAGTGTCTTGGAAATCATCTAAACAAACGTGCATTACCCGTTCTACAATGGAATCTAAATTCATAGCTTTAGATAAGGCCGGTGAAGAAGCTGAATAGCTCCGAAATTTCTTGGAAGATATTCCATTTTGGCCCAAACCTTTGGCACATATTTGTATACATTGTGATAGTCAAGCGGCAATAGGTAGGGCAGGGAGCGTTATGTATAACGGAAAATATCATCATATTCGATGGAGACACGATACTGTTAGACAACTACTCTCTAGTGGTGTTATCACAATTGACTACTTAAAGTCAAGAGATAACGTGTTGGATCCACTTACAAAAGGCCTATCTAGAGAGGCAGTTGAAAGATCATCAAAGGGAATGGGGTTAAAGGCCTAGGACAAGTCATCATGGCGGTAACTCTACCTAGCGGACTGGAGATCCCAAGAGCTAGGTTCAAAGAGATGAAATAAAGTTATGAATGACGGTTCAACATTGTCAAATAACTCAACCCATTCTCGTGATGAAGACAATGTTCAAAAATGAGGTAAAGCATTAAGGCTTTTTGATGAGTCAATAAATCTTAAAGCTTTTTAATGATTTATTAAGTCTGGTAGGATATGACCAGATAGTGTGTATTTAGGATTACACGTTTAGGAATCACCTATGTGAGTGTGAAGTGAAAGCCACTTCAAGGGGAATGAAAGTAAAGGCCCATTCTCGAAGCACTCATGAAACCAGGCGGTGTTCATGGCTGAAACGAACACAATCGTGAGAACCATAGATGGTTAAGGATTGATTGAGTGACTTATGTTGTCTAGGTATACAACAAAGCTTGACGGTTCAAAGATATCAAATTTACCGATTGACCGAGTATATCCGATATAAGTTCACTACGGAAAGTTAAAAGGAAAACCTACTTATCCAGATGTAATTAATTCTTGCAAGTGAAACACACACACGTCCGTGCATTCATTTAAGTTTATAGTCATTCCCTATTCATGTGGGAGATTGTTGGATTTGTTATTAATAAAAAAAGAAGTGTGAATGAAAAATGGTGGGAAAAGAAATGGAGGGAAGTCAGGCCTTGTAGCATTAGCAAGATACATTAGTGCACCAATTGCACTGAGATAGGGTACTTCGGGACCAAGGAGTTCCTCGTCCTCTTCTGGAGGTCGGAACAAATCCTTATTCACTTCAAGTGATCGAACAACCATTGGTGTACTCAATGGGTGCGCTTTGTCCATGTAAAAGCGTTTTAAGACCCTTTCTGTATAGGCAGATTGATGGATAAAGATCCCGTCTGCTAAATGTTCAATTTGCAGACCAAGACAAAGTTTTGTCTTTCCAAGATCTTTCATCTCAAATTCTTTCTTAAGATATTCAATTGCCTTTTGGAGCTCTTCTGGAGTTCCAACAAGATTTATGTCATCAACATAAACAGCAAGTATAACAAATTCTGATGCCATTTTCTTTATAAAAATACATGGACAAATAACATCATTTATGTAACCTTCTTTCAGCAAATATTCACTAAGGCGATTATACCACATGCGCCCAGATTGCTTTAAACCGTACAAAGATCTTTATAATTTGATCGAGTACATTTCTCAAGACTTTGAATTATATGCTTCGGGCATTTTCAATCCTTCAAGGATCTTCATATAGATTTAGCCAAATAAGTCATATAGGTTAAGACTTGTATCTAAATGGTATGACATCTTCAAGTGTCTGGACTGCTAGTCCGATCCTCACAATCTTTTACAATATTGTGCACTATATTGTATTAAATATATCGTCGACGATCATTTTGTGTCAGTTCCGAAGCGACATAACTTGTGGAGATCTCATCACTTTCTTTATTTTCAGGTACCTGAACTTTTTCGGGAGTTTCATGAAATGTTATGTCGTGGGCTCTTCTAGAGCTTATTTCCTCCTCATTATGATCATTTTGATCATTAGCTCCTACTATTTTTCAAGGATTGTTACCTTTGGAACCAATTGGTCTACCACGCTTCATGCGTACAGTAAACTCTACCCTTCAGGGACTTTAATTTTAATAGGAGCATTTGCAGCTGAAATATGATATTAAATTTTGGATCGGCAAATGCTTCTGGCATTTCACTTGAATTATCTTCAAAGTGAGGATCATATTAATGATAATTCGATTCATATAGCATATTTTTTCAGTTGTTTATTCCATCCCCCAAATGTTAGAAAAACTAACATATATTCCCAATCTTCTTTGGGAAACATATCTTTGTGTATAGTGGTAGAGAAATTAATAATATACCACACATCAAAAGATAGTAAAAATATTTAATTTTTGATCCTAAACCAATTGTGAGGGGAGGACTTTATCAAATATTGTTGGTCTGATGCATACAAGTGCTGATGTATGCAATTTAGAATATCTTAGACCAACACATGAAATTTTATTCTCATAAGCAACAGTTTAGCCATTAGTAGGAGGTATTCAATGCTAAACCACCTTGGATATAAACTAGCATTATCAAGATGAACTGTCTTGATTTCATAATCTGAAAGTTATGCTCTTAATTGAGAAAAACAATCTCAAATGCCAAACTGCGGGTTGACAATAAACATGCATGTAACCATCTTATATATGCATTTATAAGTAGTTCACATGACAGGTGAATGGTTTCATATTCACCTTTTATATATTTCAGAATCAGGGGTCTTAGTCCCACTTTAGTTGGTATAATCAATTTATTATGAGAACAAGCAACACAGGAGAATTCTTGAAGAATCTTCTAGCTCTTCAGTATATGCTTATCTGAATTCTCAAATAGCTCATTTAAAATGGCAAATGAAAACTTCAATTTTATCATGGCATGTGCTATCTCTTAGTAAACTTCTGGTTTACTATGGCACAAACTTTTGCATTAGTAAACTTCTTATTTACGTGGCTACTTTTGTATAAGTAAATTTCTGATTTACTATAGCTGCTTTTGCATTAGTAAACTTCTGATTTACTTTGATACATGATGTAGTACAAATTGAAGAATAAGGCGGGTAACTTCTCACATACATATTTACCCCCTATGATTGTGGAAACATGAAGATTTTTAATCGTTCAATCATTTGTAGTCTCAGTATGATTGTCATTTGTATTAGTAAACTTCAAGTTTACTACAACATATGTTTTGACCATAATCATATAATACGAATGACATATTTGTATATAAGCTCTTCAAGAGCCTTCATTCATTATCACGATCTAATATTTATCGGACACTACTAGTGTCATATGTCTTCTAGACAAACAGTTAGCTCTTCAGGAGTTGTTGATATATTTTGTACTATCAAATATTGCTCAGAAACTTCTGGCATCAAGAGAGAAAATCATAATCAAATGAATATTATAAAGACAATTCTAAATTTATAAATGTAAGAAATTAAGAATTTCAGTATTTTTACCACCAACTTTGTGATAAATATCTCCTTCATGGAGAAACGCCATTAACATCTGAATATTTTATATCAAATCGGCAACCACATAGTCATTATATCCTTCGGGAAAAGATACATGAGTTGTTATTTCCTTCGGGGAACTCGATAACTAACCATAACATATTAATATGGTTGTAGTAGAAAGCATTCTTGTAGAATGCTTTTGGCTTAGATTGATACTTAACAAAATTATCCAAGATGTTTTACGTACAACAGGTACGTGAGGTAATGATCTTTATACCACAAAAATAATATTTATATTCTCTGTTTATCTAGCTCTTTAGGAGGTGAGTTGTGGTATTTCTCCATTCACTCCAGGGAATGAAAATGTGCTCCAAAAATAACTTTGAATAGTTCATTATTTTATTTAAGCACAAAAAGATACAGTTTCATAATATTTTCCTACTTCAGGAGAAAATTTCAATTGTTTTACTACTTCAGGAGCAAATTAAAATACGAAATATTGAGTATATATATTCTCTCAATCATATTACCTCTTCTGGAGGTGAATTGTAATATATTTAAATCAAGAGCGCATTCATATTTACGAGCTTTATTAATATTGTCACATTCACTTCAGGGAATGAATTAATATTTATCAAAAGTTTTCATCCTTCAGGGAACGGAACATAATTATCTGAATGTGCATTAATCACACCAAATCGTGTGATGCTCTTTTAAGATAATGCTACTTCAGGAGCAAATTGTGGCATGCAAGTAATATAGAGAAATTTTCTCTAGCTTATCTTCAATTGTAACCATAGAAAGCCTAAATTATCACTTCTGGTGGTCATAGGCATATACCACTTCTGGTGGTTAACAAAAAATTAGTTACAATGAGATATACGAAATATAACCACTTCTGGTGGTTGTATATTTGTTTCAAAATTTGCTGGAGTATAAGTGGATCTAACAATGTTATCCACTTTATAATCCTTTATTAAAATAATCAGGAAGAAAACAAATACCAAAATAGTTATTATATACGTAACATATAACCAAGCAATATTAAAATATAAGCAAAAGGCTCAATTTAATTTACGCAAATTTGGCCATTCCAGATGTAAGTAATATCTACATCACTACTGCGAAGAAGAAAAATTCACCACCTTAAGGATATAATTTGCCTTATGATGCTTGGAATGAACAAGATCTAACCACGAACGTAAGAGCGTCGCCTTACATCGAAGATGAACACACCTTAAAGATATAATCTGCCTTATGATGCTCGGAATGAACACATTCCATAATTTTGGTGAGTTCCTCCAAACACCATGTGGATGTAGCATAGTTCTCAGAGAATATGATAATAGAAAATTTTGACTCCTCAATGGCTTTCAACAATTCTGGTGAAATAAATTTTCCTCTTTCAAGTTTCACATCATCTTTGAATGCGTTGATTCCCATGTCCTCCAGACGTTTGTAGAGATGGGAAACAAAGTTATTGCGAGTATCTTCCCCTCTAAAACTCAAGAAGGCATCACATTTCCATGTTTGGGTAAATTCAGCCATAGGAAATAGCTGAAATCTTCTACAAAGGAGAAAGAGAAGATGTGAAGCGAAAAAACTGAGACGAAGCAAAGAGGGGGAACAATCAGTCATTGACATTTGACTGAAACAAGGAAGAGTCAATGGGTCAACTTTGCTTATTTCTTTATTTGAACTTTCTCAAAATTATTTTCCAGTACCTCTATTCCTTTTATCTTCAATTTTAGTTGCATATTTATTTTTTCTTATTTTTAGTTTAAATTCTAGATAACATAAAAAGAAATTTACATTATCAAGTCGTGTAAGAACTCACAATGGATAACTATCATGAGAACTGTAGGCATGCAAATTTTATTAAATGTAAATTCAATAAAATGATTTGGACCATTTTAAATATATTACTCCAAACAAATATTATGAGCTAATATATTAATTATTTAAGTCCAATAAATATTGAGAGAAATTCAAAAATAGCCAGATTTACAACTGGTCATTCAAAACTAGCCTAGTTTCAAAAGTAATCGAAATTTAGCCACTTTTCATGTAAAGATAAATCTGAGCGAAAACACTGTTTAAAACCCGAAAAATACGCCAGTATATATGATGGAGTTCCATAATAAGTATGTTGGAACTCCAGCATAATATGATGGAGTTCTAGAATAAGTATTCTGGAACTCCAGCATAATATGATGGAGTTCCAGCATAAGTACACTAGAACTCGAGCATAATATACTGGAGTTCCAGCAAGTATACCGGTCCAACATAATATAATGGAGTTTGGAGCACCGGTGCTCCAGTCTCCAATATATTATACTTGAACCAACAAAGTATACCGGTCCAACATAATATGCTGGAGTTCATACACAGGTGCACCGAACTCCAGTATTTTATGCTGGACCGGTCTCTGTTGCAGCAATTAGTGGCTATTTTTCATTGACTTGGTAAATGCTGGCTATTTTTTACTAACCAGTCCGAAAACTGGCTATACCGTGCTATTTTTACATAAATATTGACTGGGCTACTCCATTTAATTGGGTTACAAATGATGAGCACGCCTCATTAGGCCCAAGATGTCATCTTCCTAGAGGCTCAGTGCCACGTGTCAAATGACGTGGCACGTCAAGTCAAACAAAAGAGCCAGTAGGATCATGTCACGTGTCAAAATAACAAGGCATGCCAAATCACATTAAAAGGCCAAGGAAACCCTGACATGTGTGCAAGTGACATGTTCTGGCCAATCAAATGTGATCATGTCACACTTCAATTTGATTAGAGCTGTCAATATGGGTCGGGCCGGGCTAGCCCAGCCCACGCGGGCTTTAGCAATTGACGGGCTGGGCTGGGCTAGCCCACCATTTTGATGGGCCTTATAATGGTCAGCCCACCCCAGCTCTATGTGGGTCGCGGGCCCCCACGGGTCGGCCCATCATTTTTAAAAATATAACTTTATATTTTTTCTTTAAGTTCTGACCTAAAAAAAGAAAATTATTTAAAAGTTAAAAAATATCTTATTGGAAAAAATTTGCAAAACTTAATAGCGTTTTATATTGTTCCAATATATTACAATAAACACTAAAAAAAGTAAAAGACAAGACTATATTTCATTCACTAAAAGTCAAAACTTAAAACAAACTATTCAAGAGAACGCACATGATGCTTATGAGATATCCAACACATCATCTTCATCAAATACATTTGAATCCGTTTGTGACAAGGTTGTCTTAATATCTTCACTTTCATCTACAATTCGTATGCAATATTAGTTAAATATTAAAAACAATTAAATTTTAAAAATTAATAATATTTGAATTCACATAAAAAATATTACTAGTTTGAGTTTGGGAAAACCTGTGCAGCCAATTTCGAGTAGTAACAAGTGTTTGGACATTTTCATAATAATTGCAACTTCTGTACTTTGTAAGAACACGCCACCAATGCTAAATGTTGATTCCGATGTTACAATGGCATTAAGAATACCAAGTACATCACGCATCATCATTGAAAGATCGAGATATTTTCTAGAATGGTCCTTCCAATACATGACAATATCCATCTCTTGAAACTTCTCAAGATCAAGTTTTGGTAACATGACAACATCCTCATAGTAAAGATCCAATTCTGACTTTCCATCTCTAAAGGCATTATACTTTTTATTTTTTTATATATTTTAAATAAATATTTTATTAGGCCCACGGGCCGGGTCAGGCCAGCCTCAGTCAAGCCTCACGGGTCACGGGCTTACTCGGGCCGGGCTTAAAAGCTTCGTTTTTAAACGGGCTCCAAAAATTCTAGCCCAACTCTGCTAAATCACGGGTTGGGCTGGGCTGGTCCAATGGGCCAAGCCCATATTAATGGTTCTAAATTTTATCGGTCGGAAAGAGTTTGTTATTATCATAACTCCTCCCTTCCACAACTATAAATAGGGGCCTTCATAACCCAGAAAAGACACCAGAAGTTATAACAAGAAGCAAGAGAGAGCTCGTGGATCAAACGCCGCAAATTTCTCTACAAGTTTCAAGCTTCAAGCAATCAAGTTCAAGTTCAAGAAATCAAGTTCAAGTTCAAGAACAAAGAACAAAACAAGTTCAAGCTCAAGAACAAAGAACAAATCAAGTTGAAGATCAAGAACGAAGAACAAATCAACAGTCAAGGAGTACGAGTTAAAATCAAGGGATAAACAGAGTTGTAACCTACAATGTTTGTCAAGATAAGACCCTCGAATTGCGTAAAATAAAAAGGCCTTATTTGTTCGATGTTGCAGCTTGATGAGCCCTCGAAACAGCTGGGGCCGATACAACCGAATAAGATGATTGAGGGTGAATTCCAACCCCTCGGCCTCTCCGAAAAAATAGCTCAGCATGATCACAATGCGCCAAAAGGAGGGATGAATCTGGCCGAGGGTGACCTTGTATGTTTTGCAGAAGTCGATCACTACCAAATCGAGAGGACCTAGTGTAAAGGGGTAAGTGTAAACACTTAAAAACCCCTCCACGTGGGTAGTGATACTTTCCTCGGGGCCTGGGATCTGAACCACGACCTCGTCTCCCCAGCCGCAGTCCTTCTTCATATCATTGAGGTATTTTTTCGATATCAAACTGATGTATCGAGATACATGTTCGCACCGACCTGGGATATCGAGAGGATTGTCACACCTCCTTTTTCCTACACCCCCGGCAAGGGGATAAGGGAGTTTTTCCAATTAAATTGACAATCGAAACGGGATTACTTATTTATTAAATTCAGAGTCGCCACTTGGGATAATTTTATGGTATCCCAAGTCACCGGTTCAAATCCCGAATCGAGGAAAAGATTGACTCTGTATTACAGTCCGCGAACACAGAAACCCGGGTAAGGAATTCTGTTAACCCGGGAGAAGGTGTTAGGCATTCCCGGATTCCGTGGTTCTAGCACGATCGCTCAACTGTTATAATTGGCTTATTATCTGATTTTAATACACTTTTAAACCTACGCACATTTTTAACTTTAAGCCACTTTTAATTAATTAATTTTAGGAAGATTTCAACGTCACATAAAACGCGTTTTGATCCACGTCACATAAATGCACCCACAGTCCGCAACACATTTTATCTAACGCTGTTGAGATTTGGATTTGGGTCACATAAATGTGCACCCGAGTTTAGGAAGGTAAATTCTTAAATAGCGCGCCTAAAGTAACTACGCGTTTTTAATTTTGCGAGGGCCATGGAAATTTGCTAAATGGCACACCTCAAATTCTAAGAATTAAAATATTAATAATATGAGGGACATGTATTTTAGGATTTTATTTGGCACGGCACGCCTCAAATTATTCCAAAAGGACTTTATTCAACTAAAACAAACTACGGATGTTCATAGACTATTTAACTAGATTTCAGATTATTATAAGGCCAAGAGTGTTGGATATAAAATTATCTTTGGAACAAGTGTATGAGTTTAGCTATATAGAATTGTCAAGTTATTAGCAATTAAAGAAATTGGGTCCGTGAGCCTTGTTATGGATCGGGCTTCACAGAAAATCAACCATTCAGCCCAATATTACCTAACATTCAAGTCCAAATTCTCAAACCTCCTCTTTTCTTATTTATTAGTTTATTCCACTAACTCCAACTGATTGCTTTATAAACAAAACCAAATCCAACATCTTAACCTTAAATATTTAGCATCCAAAATATGATAAATATTTTATAACTGCACAAACCTACTAAATACTGTATGATAAATACAGTAGTTTATAACTCATACTAATAAATATGACAAAGCTGCAAGAATACAAAATAACCAACCTCTGGATGTGTTATAAACACTCATACAATATGGTAGAGCCCCATTAATTAGTTTTGCAAGTCCAAAGCAGTAAAACTACGCATTTTACCAATATTCATGCTTGAATCCAAACTTAAACTCAAACAACAGCCTAAAAAAAACTCAAAAGCCATTCACCTTCATCCTTACCAAACAGTCTCGAGTATCTCTAAGCCTTTTACATTCAAGCAAAACCAATTAGAGTCCTATAAATAAATGACAGTATCCAATGGCATATTCAATTACACATGAAGAACCTAATTATGAAAGTATAGAACAGAGTAATCTATGAAAGTAAAGCTAGATTATGGGCCACAACTTAGTGTTAAGCTAAAACAAATAACTTCCATTTTCATTTTAACTCCACTTTGAACATCAATTCTACAAGTTTAAGAACCAGTACCTCGAAGGCAAAATGAAAGAAAGGTAAGAAGATCAGCAGTAAGCAGAAGCAGGAAAAGAGCCCAGATTTAACCAAACAATAGTGCACATCCCAGGATGAATCAATGGAACAGTAGAGAAGCTTCAGAAAAACTGATTCCAAACCAAACTTAAACCATTTCTCACACCAATCTGAAGCAAGCAAACTAGCTTAAAGAAATCAACAATGGAACAGTGTTCCTTAGCCACAAAATTTAAAAACCAGACTCTAAAGAACCCAATCTCAAACTATTATAGCCCAGGTGCAGGCTTTAGTTTCCAATGATTTGAACTAAACTCTTAAGATAAGAAAGACTAAAACTAAACAGAATAGTTTTCTGGAAACTGCCAAGGATTCAAAGTTATTTCAACTTTCAATATTTTTAGAATGTTAAACTCAATATCCTTTGTAGTATTTTTAGTTTCTTCTCTGCTTTTCTGTGTGTGTGTCTGTGTGTATATCTCTCTTAGACTCTCTATATATCAGTGTGTGAATCTGTGTGTTTTCTCAGTGTTCTCTCTGTGAATGCTCTCTTGTTTTTCAGTATTTTCAGAATCTCAGACTGACTGTGTATATGAACTCAGTGCCTATTTCCCTCTCTCTCAGAATGTTCTGCCCTCTAGTGTCTATAAATAATTGTTCAACTTAGTGCATTCACCACTATCAATTCAACTTTTCATTTATTAATTGTCCCCTTAACTTAGTGTAATTCTAACCCTACCACTATTGAGAAGCTTCTTAATTAGGTGGATACTTTAAACTTATACTAATCAATTCTTATCAACATAATTAAACCAGAAGTTAAACCAAATTATTGAACTTAATCCTAATTATTCTGACTAAGTGATTAAATGAGATACGATTTCAAAGTCTTAAAACAAACTGATATCCCAATTATACAAAACGAATCCACAAAATCAATCTAAAGAAACAAACAGTGGACAGAAATAATTTATACTAGAGGACTGATCGAATTTCAATTGAAATTGACCAGAAAAAGAAAAAGAGACGAGAAAGACGAACATCAGAATAATACTAAAAAATATAAACATAGAAGCAGGACAGAAAACTCACCGGTCAGCATTAATTGAAGAAAACCTTCGAATTTTCAATTTTTAAACCTAATTTTGACTTTAACTATGTGTTCTTATCAAGAACACACAGATAAAGTCAAAATTAGCTTAAAGTATCAACGAATCTTGACTCTGTAGTTTTAGGTTTAAAACTTAGATTCATTATTCGACAAGTTCTGGTTTGATTCGAGGGTAACAGATCGTGGATTAGGGAAGAGGGGAGTGATGTGGCTTCAGGGTGTTAATTTGGGGGTGCTTGGGTAAGTTAGGGTTCGAGGTCGGATCTTCGATCTGAGATTCGAAGGATTCTAGGGATGTTCGAGGGAAACTAGTCTAGGATTTGGAAAGAGGAGACGGAGGGGATTGTATGGTGTAATTTTGGGGTTGTTTGGTGGTTGTCCGCCGCCGTGGACAATTTTCGGCGGGCGGAAAGCGGCGGAGTGAGGCGGTGATTTTGTTGTTCTCTGAAGATGGACGAGAGAGAGGAGGGGGGTTCTGAGGGTAGGGTCTAATGGGTTAGGGGTATACTAAAGGGGTAATTAGATTAGGGCCGTTGGATGATGAGAATCCAACGACCATAATTGATCTTTTAATGAAACGAGGTTGTTTGGTATAGCAACTGGGGTGGACCGGGTTGGGGAAGACGGGTCTGGGATTGGGTCATGGGCGAGGTTAGGGGACCGTTCAATCAAATTAATTCAAGGGTCCAGATTGAGACGCCTGAAATGACGTCGTTTGGTTGAGGCTGGAGACGGACCGGGTTGGGGAACGGATTGGGCTGGGATGGGTTTGTTTAACCGGGTGCAAGAATTTGGGCCTGTGTAATTTTATCAAAACAGCCCAGCTTGTTTCTTTTCTCTTTCATTTTCATTTCTCTTCATTTTTTCACAAATTCTTTTTCTTAAAAATCTAAATTAAATTATAAAACTCAAATTAACTTAAAAAAAAAATAATTAACTCCAAATAATAATTATCACAAATAATTCAATACTAAATTAAAAGAAAATCGCAAAATTTGACTAAAAATACAAAAATATGTTATTATTATTTTTTTTAAAATTTTTCATTTTTGTAAAACACCTAATTATTAATTAATTTCAAAAAAGGTAAAAATCAAATCTTAAGTGCAGATGCTATATTTGTTTTTGTATTTTTAATGTATTAATTAAATTAAACATGCCCACAAACATATGCAAATAATCAGGAAAATCGCACAGTAATTCCTAAAATAACACATAATTAAAGAAAAGACCCAATTTTGGGAATTCTTTTGGAGTAATTCGTGTGAGGCAAAAATCACGTGCTCACAAGGATTTTCGATATTAAAATCCCTCTTTATCACACAAGGATGGGGGTGATTTCGTGAAGAGTCGGCGGCACCACCGGTTTGGTCGGCCGGGAAGTAGAAGAAGATGATGTTTTTTTCCTTTTGAGGGACTGTCTTAGAAGTTTTCGCCATGATTTTGGATTACAAGATGCAGAAGATGGCGGAGCTTGGCGTTTTCCGACACTAAGAAGGCGGTAGAAGCATATAACAAAAGGAAACAGATGAAGAGAGAAAGGTATAGATGAGTTTAGAGGTGGTTTAAAGAATAAAGTAAAGCCTTCTCAGAGGTTAGACCTTATATTTATAGATGGGCGGTGACAGTTCAATGACGCTAGTGGCCGACCATTACTAACATGCATTTATTGTTTTGAGAAAGCGAACCAATGTGACGTTTCGGTCACATCGAAAGTTGACATCACGGGAATGGCGTCATTATCAAGGGGTCCGAAAATCGAGGTTCAAATCATTTCTTATCATTTTACTCAAAGAAATGCGGGGACTATCTATATACGGAATGAAATTAGGTGCCCCGAATTTATCAGGCTCGAGACGCCGCGCACCGAGGGCTGAAGTTCGGTAAAGACCAAGCCCGGGCTCGAAGGCAGAATGAGAGGCTCAAGGACCTAAGTGTCCGAGGGTATTGGAGCCAAGTATGGCCAAGTCCGAGATAGAGCCGTTATGAGTTTGTTACAGAAGGACAAGTTTCTCGCCACGTCCCCAAAATCATGGTGTAAATTTCGGGATAGATTTGTACGAATTCATACCAGGCGGTTATACAACTGTCCAAATAAGATTCCTTACTTTAAATGGAAATGTACCTTATTTAGGGCTTCCCTCCTATGTAAAGGGGACCCAATCAATTGTAAACAATATCTAATCATTGGCAAATAATATACTATCCTACTTTTCTCTCTTGATGTTCATCATAATTGTCCTTTACATTTATTGTTCCTACTTTATTGCTCCTAGTTCATCTTGAGGCTACTAAACTCGAGGTCACCACTGCTGAATAATATTGGTTTGGTTCACTTATTTTTTTTATTTCTACTTCATATTTCTTGATTATTAATTGGTATTGAACTAAATCACATATATTTAAAACCACAAATCAAATTTAATTGTTACTCGTATTTTCGAGGTAAACATCAATATTTTGGAGTTTAACTATGACATCACAGATCTTATTTTAACTTGGGTTGTACATAAAATCTATATCTATATATATCTATTTATATTTATATTACATTAAGAGTGGGAAGCTCCAAAATATCAAATTGTATTACCAAAATATCTGTGAAGTAATTGATGAACTTTTTATCCTTTCAAAAATGAAGTTAATTAATCCACATTAATGTATAAAAATGTAGCTTCATTTGTGGTTGGATACTAGGATTTCGAAGTCTACTTGGGATTAATTCATACAATTTATTATGGTTCATTCAAAAATAAAAAATAAAATATTACTTCCCTTTTTTAAAAAAATGCGCACAAACAAAAGCTAGAAAACAGGCAGAAATGGGTACAGTACTGACCCGACAAATCCAATTCGGTATCGTTCTCCAGCTTTTCCCCTTCTGTCATCGACCTTTTCAATCAATCTCATGCCCAGAAACCAATCAATCTGATCAAAATTTCATTTCGAAATTCAGTTCTTGATCCTATAGCATTGTTGCGAAAAGAACAAAGATTGAATTTTTAGCTACATACTGCCACAATATATACAAATCCAAATTTATACTACTCGGTTCAAAATTACATACATGTACATTGTTTCTAACTTTTTCAATTCGAGCGGAAAGTAGTAGGTCCGGTTGAGCAGCTGCTAAGGGCTGATCACCGACAAAAAGATGTATCAGTGGAGGAAGTTTGAATTCTTTGAGGAGAAGTTTAGTGGGAAAGTAGCAGATGATATAACGGGCAAGATTCAGTGTTGTTCCAGCGGCAAAGGAAGGATTGTATTGGGCTGTGATGACGGCTCCGCTTCCTTATTGGATCGAGGATTGAAGTTCAATTATGGTTTCCAAGCTCATTCTTCCTCTGTCCTCTTCCTTCAACAGCTCAAGGTTTAATTTTTCTCTTTAATTTTTAGTTTTTCAAGTTTCTCCTTAATTATAACTCATTCTATTTTAATTTCTCTTTAACTCATTCTATTTTAAAAAATAAGACTTTTGAAACTTGCAATTTGTTTGGCATAATTTGACTCGATGCGGTGTTTAATAAAGAAATGAATTAGAGCCCGTTTGGCTTAGCTGATTTAGAGTAGCTGAAAAGTACTTTTAAGTGCTGAAGCTGATTTAAAAAATAAGCAGTTACGTATTTGGATAAAAGTGCTGAAATTAATAACAAGCGGCTCAAGAACTGGGTATACGAAGAGTTTTGTTTAAAAAGAATTATTTTAGGGATAGAATAGTAAATATTTTGGTCAAACCTAAAGTGCTTATAAGCTGAAATTTGATAAGTTGGGGAGACCAACTTATGGCTTTTGGCTTATTTTTGGCTTATAAGCACTTAACTTATAAGCACTTTTAATTTTACCAAACGCGTAGATAAGCCAAAAAGTGCTTATAAGTCAGTTTGACCAGCTTATAAGCTTAGCCAAACACCCTCTTACTTTTAAAACTTGAGTCTTATAAGTGTATTTTTTCAAAATTGTTCTCAAAAAAGTGCTTCCGGGAAAAAGCTATTTTTTCTGTTTCTGCTTACGCTTAAAAGCACTTTTTTACTTCTAAAAAACACATTTATACTTCTAAAAGCTTGACCAAACACTTCCAACTTTGGAAAAAAGCACTTTTTTTTTAGCTTTGAGAAGCTTGGCCAAACATGCTATTAAACATTGAAACTTATCGTCTTAAGCATATCATAACATTCGTGTAGCTATGAAGTTTCTCGTTAAGGAGATATAAAAATGCACCATTCTCTTTTTAACAGACTAATAAGGAAAAGTGCCAAATAAAATGGAATGGAGGGAGTACAACGCAGACTTAGTTAAGAACAGAATCCAATGGAAGTTGCTGATCCATATCAGCGATACTAATTTGGTTAGGATTGAGGGTTTAGTTGTTTGTTACACTTATATCGAGTTTGGTGTTTGTTAGCAGAATTTTCAGTTTGGGTGGAGACCTTGTATGTTAGTAAGTGAATATGAGTGAAAGTAGAGAACCTCTAGTTTAATTTGCCTTAGAAGACAACCTTTTTTTAGTGTTGGAATGAAATGGGTCTGAGTTGAGAGAAATGGATGTAGAAGATCCATATAACGAATCACAACTAGTCGGTATTCAGGCAAAGTTGATAGATGGATTGATTCTGCTTGTTGACAATTTCCCACAACCCCGGAAACTCTATGTAGATAGTTGATTAACTATGTTTTTGCATTGTGGAATTCAACTCAAAACTTGTGTTGGGTGAAATGCCGATAAAAGTTTATTTTTGATGAGTGGTTTGGTTTTAATTAACTGGAGTTTTGGTTTTTGTGGAGGTTTCCATATGTTTGCAACCTGAAGGTAGGGCTGTATTCTGGGCCGGTCCCGGGCCTTCGTGGGCCAAACGGGCCGGGCTTCGTGGGCCTGGGCTCTGGCGGTCCCGGGCTTCGTGGGCTCAATGGGTGGAACCGGTCCGTGACGGGCCTAAGCCCATATGGTCCTGGGCTAAACGGGCCGGGCTCGTGGGCTTCGCGGGCCTAGCGGTTTTTTTTTTTTTAAAGGCAATTTCTTGTAGTATCATGGCACTATTAAAAATATATATGTAGTATATATGTAGATCTAATTATTAAAGTGCTTGACGAAAAAGAAAAATAACAAAACAATAGTAAAACACTAAATTGTCATGCATAATATATTGTCTTGTAGTATATATATTGTATCTTATGTATATATATTATAACTTATTACTTATATATTTTCTTGTAGTATATATTGTATGTTATGTATATATATTCTCTTATATATTTTTTTGTAGTATATATTGTATCTTATGTATATATATTCTCTTATATATTTTCTTGTAGTATATATATTGTATCTTATGTATATATATTATAACTTATTACTTATATATTTTCTTGTAGTATATATTGTATGTTATGTATATATATTCTCTTATATATTTTTTTGTAGTATATATTGTATCTTATGTATATATATTCTCTTATATATTTTCTTGTAGTATATATATTGTATCTTATGTATATATATTCTCTTATATATTTTCTTGTAGTATATATATTGTATCTTATGTATATATATTCTCTTATATATTTTCTTGTAGTATATATATTGTATCTTATGTATATATATTCTCTTATATATTTTCTTGTAGTATATATTGTATGAGGTTGTGAGTTCCAAGAGGAGTTGCTCTGATGGTAAGCAACCTCCACTTCCAACCAAGAGGTTGTGAGTTCGAGTCTCCCCAAGAGCAAGGTGGGAAGTTCTTGGAGGGAAGGATGTCGGGGTCTATTTGGAAACAGCCTCTCTACCTCAGGGTAGGGGTAAGGTCTGCGTACACACTACCCTCCCCAGACCCCACTAAGTGGGATTATACTGGGTTGTTGTTGTTGTTGTTGTATGTATATATATATTATAACTTATTACTTATATATTTTCTTGTAGTATATATTGTATCTTATGTATATATATTCTCTTATATATTTTCTTGTAGTATATATATTGTATCTTATGTATATATATTATAACTTATTACTTATATATTTTCTTGTAGTATATATTGTATGTTATGTATATATATTCTCTTATATATTTTTTTGTAGTATATATTGTATCTTATGTATATATATTCTCTTATATATTTTCTTGTAGTATATATATTGTATCTTATGTATATATATTCTCTTATATATAATTCTAAGTAAAGACAAAGAAATATTGCGAAAAGATATTCAAGGGTATGTCTTATAATTTTTATTACCAAAAATGACATATCTTTCTTAGTCTTCCTTCCCCCAATGGAATGAGCACAACAAGGTACTAATACCACCATTAGAAGGAAAAAAACTAAGGAAGATGTGCCAAAATACAAGTTACATATTAGTCTATGTATTATCTCTAACAAATCTCATAAATCCTTCAAGGTTCGGAGGAGGTTGCGTTGGTGGTGGTGGAAAAGAAGCTTGTTCATCACCACTTCCGGGCGAAGCCGAATCCTCCGCAAGTTCCGCTATCATTTCTTCATAAGCTTCATCTATCGCCGGTTGTGCTTCTGCAATTCCAAAGTTTCTTCTTTCCGAGCGGATCCAATCTCTAAACAGTACTGATTTTTCCAAGCTATCCCTCATAGACGCTCTATGATCACCTATTTGCAGTCTTGCTTGACTGAAAGCGCTCTCTGATGCAACAGTTGAAGCTTGAATTGATAAAATATCCCGAGCCATCCTTGCAAGAACCGGAAAATGTTTTTCCCTTGCCTTCCACCATTCCAAAAGATCAAAAGAGCCGTCTGGATTCTCCTTTTCAAGTCCCTGAGACAAATAAACTTGAAGCTCATTTAGATGTGAAGTTTCATCATAATTATCACCTTGAGAACCCCTGAACTCCGTCCAAGATTTAAGAGCTTTTAAGCCCGCAGCTCTTTTAGACGATTGTGAGCTAGACGAAGTAGGGGTTGGAATAGTTGGCCTAGCATGCTCTAAGGCAAGTTGATAAGCATTATAAACTGTTTGAGCATTAATTTTAATTGAGGCTTTTGCATCTGCAAGTGTAGCAACTTCCTCATTTGAAAGATCTAAAGCCTTATAAATATTTGAATACCAAAAATGAGGACCTCCCAATTTCATTGTAGGATTTAACATTGCAGCAAGACCATAAATAGGAGGGATAGGAAAAAAATATTTTTTAAACTTTTGTTTCATTTCATTTATAGCAAGTTCATAAATGTCCCCACCCTCACCAAATTCAACAAACAAATCAGATAGTGCTGCAATATAAACTAAACAGTTTGAAATAGTAGGATAATATTGCCCAGAAAATGCATTTGTAGCAATTTGAAAATGTTCTAAAAAATCTAAAAGAATTTTAACATTCGTCCAATCTTGAGTAGTAAGCATTTCATCATCATCCTCACCACCTACCCGAGAATTAAACGTTGCATTAATTGGGTTTCTATATTCATATGCAACTACTAAACTTTCGTACATACAATTCCATCTAGTCGGGCAAGGTTTAGGAACCTTTCTTTCTCTAAGGCCATATTCATCACATTTTTTAAAATACTCTCTAAGTCTACTTCTACGGTTTGAATAAAAAAGCCAATTAAGAGCCATTCTAACCTTTTCAATTTCTATGTTTAAAATTCGCATACCATCACCGACAATTAAATGATAAATATGACAAATACATCTAACATGGAAAATATTAGTAAATGCAGGATTTAGTGTTGTTGTAAGCATGCCTATAGCACTAGTGTTACTAGAAGCATTATCCATAGAAATTGCCATTATTTTATCGCTAAAGCAAAAATATCTACAAATATCTGCAACAGTGTTAGCTATAAACTTACCTGTGTGACGCGAATTAATTATTCTATATGCAATTATGCGTTTTTGCATTATCCATTCCTCATCTATCCAATGACTTGTAACAGTTAGATAATCACAATCATTACCACTTCTACCAATATCAGTAGTAATAGAAATCCGATTAGGTATATGAGTAAATAAATACCGCAAATATTGTTCATATTCATGTTTGAATTTATAAATATCACTCTTAACTGTTGCGCGAGGCCAACCTTTATAAGTAGGATTAAAAACTCTTCTAATATAATGAACCCAATTAGGATTAGAAGCAAAAGTATAAGGTAAGCACATAACAGTAATCATCTTTGCTAATTCTTCACGATCTCTATTTGGATCGTAATATAAAATACCTCCGGTGACAGTGTTAATTCCTGGTTGAACTAGATTTGAACCTGTACTAGGGTTAACCGCAGAATCTACACTTGTCCCCTCTAGCTGCGCTTTCATTTGTAAAAATCTAGCCTTATCTCTAGGGTGTGTTTTTATGTGCCTAGTCAAACTACCCGTGCCGCTACGGTCTCCAGTATATTTATGCGACATTAATTTTCCCACAAGTTTTACACTTAGCCTTATTTTGTTCTCTTGAGTAAAAAAATTCCAAACTAATGTTTCTAGGCGTTTAGCAGGTTCTCTATTAAAAGTAGGAGTTTCTACAGGTGGGTCGACCGGTGCATCACTTGGGTTATTAAGAGGACTAGTAGGTGTATCATCTAAATCCGGTGCTTGAGTTTCATCATCATCCTCATTTTCCTCATTATTTTCTAAGATGGTTTCATTAGGATAAAGAGCATTCATAATTTCATCATCTAATCTATCACCTGGTGCAACATTATGATAAAATTCACTATCGGTAAATTGAAAACAAGGGTGATCACTATCAAGAATTACGGAAGGAGGAGGACGTCTAGGTTGGCGACTACTTTCAACTTGCTTATCTTTTCTAGGTCGGGGAGCCGGGGGAAGGGTAGTTGGTTGGCCACTACTTTCACCGGTTTTATCTTTTCCTTTACCAAACATTTTTTTCAAAGTAAATGCCATATTAATTATAATTATGCAAACTAAACCACACAAAAATATATTCTTAAAACGTAAGAGTTGAAACGAGTTTACCGGATTGCCGAACAACTTCTTGAAAATTGAAAATCGTTGAACACTTGAAAACTTCAATTCAACAACTTCACAATTTTTCACGAAATTTCAACAATAAATTAAGTAATTGTAGTAGAGAGATTGAGAGAGATTGAGAGATATTGATGAATTGGTGAATAAAAATGAAAGAATGAGGGGGTATTTATAGTTGAGAAATGGGAAAAAGTGTAATTATATAAAGTTTGGGGGCCAAATGGCCATTTTCTAAACTTAAAAACGGTCAAATTGTCAGCCCAAACGGCTAGATTTTAAATATGGCCGTTGGAGAATTTTAAAAACAATTTTTTAAAAAAAAAAAAAATAGCCGTTGGGCCTGCCAGGACCGGCCCAGGCCCAGCTGACGGTCCCGGGCTGAACGGTCCCGGGCTCGTGGGCTAATCTATGAAGACCGGCCCGTCACGGGCTTCTCAGGACCACCAGGACCGGCCCACCAGGACCGTTAGGACCGCGGGCCCGGTCCGGTCCGGTTCAGGCCCGGCCCACCAAGCAGCATTACCTGAAGGTATCAAATGAGATAGAGCTTCAAAAGATGTGAAGTTAATTCAACTTCTAACTCACTAGAAGTCTATTGCTGCTATTTTCTTGCAATTCAATTATTTGATCGAGTTGGATGGGCAGTTGCATTGATAGTATTGTTTCTCTGGTATCTTTTTATTGACAACTTTATACTTTTTTCTGCAAGTACATCTGCTCACTTGTTTTTTGCCAATTTATTATTTTTTATGTGATATCTCGTGTTTAGATTGTGAGAATTAACAGAATTTGGATGAAAACCCAGAAAGTACTAAATCCTTGGAGTATGCTTATTTTAAAGTTGATAACGCTTCTGATGCCACTAACTTTAGCTTTCCTCTTTTCTCTGTTAATTAGCAAAGGAACTTCTTAGTTACTGTTGGAGAAGATGAGCAAATATCTCCCCAGTCCTCAGCTGTTTGTCTTAAAATTTTTGATCTCGACAAGATGGAGCCCGAGGGAACAAGTACATCAACTCCAGATTGTATTCAAATACTGCGTATCTTTACCAACCAGTTCCCTGAAGCAAAGGTGCATATTAGTAAAACTTTTTCTTTCTTATTTAGTCGTTTGCCTTTTATTTTATTGCATATCATTGGATTAAGTAATGGAAGAAGAAAAATTATGACTGCAGATTACATCATTTTTGGTTCTGGAGGAGGCTCCACCATTATTACTTATAGCTATAGGGCTGGACAATGGTTCCATCTATTGCATTCAAGGAGACATCGCCCGTGAACGCATCAAGCGCTTTAAGCTTCAGGTGGATAATCATTCAGACAAAAGTCAATCCTCCATTTCAGGTCTTGGTTTCAGAGTAGATGGTCAGACGCTGCAGCTGTTTGCTGTTACTCCAAATTCAGTGAACCTGTTCAACATGCATACTCAATCACCTACCCGGCAGACTCTTGATCAGATTGGATCCAGTGTAACTAGTGTTGCAATGACTGATCGATCGGTGCGTGTTAATTGAAGTGTTCTGTCTATATTCTTTCCATTTTGCTGATAACTCCATTGTATAGTCTCATTGATATTATCCTCTTATAGGAATTCATTATTGGTCGGCCTGAGGCGATATATTTCTATGAAGTGGATGGTCGCGGTCCTTGTTGGGCCTTTGAAGGAGAGAAGAAATTCCTTGGGTGGTTTCGTGGATATCTTCTGTGTGTTTTTGCAGATCAAAGAACTGGAAACAATACTTTCAATGTTTATGATCTGAAAAATCGGTTAATTGCCCACAGTATAGTGGTTAAAGAAGTTTCTCAGATGCTTTGTGAATGGGGTAACATAATACTTATTTTGGAGGACAAGTCAACTTTATGTATTGGGGAGAAAGATATGGAGAGCAAATTGGATATGCTTTTCAAGAAAAACCTTTATACAGTTGCTATAAATCTCGTCCAGAGCCAGCAAGCTGATGCCGCTGCAACTGCTGAAGTGCTGAGGAAATATGGCGATCACTTGTACAGTAAACAAGACTTTGATGAGGCTATGGCTCAGTATATACACACCATTGGGCATCTAGAACCTTCATATGTCATACAAAAATTTTTGGATGCACAAAGAATCCACAATCTCACCAATTACTTGGAAAAATTGCATGAGAAGGGGCTTGCCTCAAAAGATCATACCACTCTTTTATTAAATTGTTACACCAAACTGAAAGATGTTGAGAAGCTGAATGAGTTCATCAAAAGTGAGGATGGGGTTGGGGAACAAAAGTTTGACGTTGAAACTGCAATAAGGGTATGCAGAGCTGCCAATTATCACGAGCATGCCATGTCTGTTGCTAAGAAGGCTGGGAGGCATGAATGGTACCTTAAAATTTTGCTTGAAGATCTAGGTAGATATGAAGAAGCTTTACAATATATCAGCAGCCTTGAGTTGAGTCAAGCTGGGGTGACAGTGAAAGAGTATGGCAAAATTCTTATTGAGCATAAGCCAGCTGAAACAGTTGAAATACTTATGAGGCTTTGCACAGAGGAAACGGAACTGCCCAAGAAGGGAACATCAAGTAGTGCATTTATCTCCATGTTGCCTTCTCCGATTGATTTTCTCAATATTTTTGTCCATTACCCACAGGCACTTCTGGAGTTCCTTGAAAAATATACCATCAAAGTGAAGGATTCATCTGCTCAAGTGGAAATTCATAACACGCTCCTGGAATTATACTTCTCTCATGATCTGGATTTCCCATCAATTTCACAATCTAACATTGATGAAAGTGGAAATGATTTAGCACATAAACCATTAAAAGCAGTATCCAATGGGAGGGCGATACTGGTCAAGAAAGACGTAAATGATGAGAAAGGTCGTCAGGAGCGACGTGGGAAGGGGCTGACCTTGCTTAAGAGTGCATGGCCTTCTGAACTAGAACAACCACTATATGATGTTGATCTTGCTATAATTTTATGCGAGATGAATGACTTTAAAGAAGGACTGTTGTTTCTTTATGAGAAGATGAAACTTTACAAAGAAGTTATCGCATGCTACATGCAGGTACATGATCATGAAGGCTTGATTGCATGCTGCAAGAGATTGAGCGATTTGGGTAAAGGGGGTGATTCTTCTCTTTGGGCAGATTTGTTGAAGTATTTTGGTGAACTTGGAGAAGACTGCTCAAAAGAAGTCAAAGAAATCTTGACTTACATTGAGAGGGATGATATTTTGCCTCCCATTGTTGTTCTTCAGACACTTGCCAAAAATCCGTGCCTCACCCTCTCTGTTATCAAAGATTACATAGCTCGAAAGTTAGAACGGGAGTCTCAGCTGATTGACGAAGATCGCAGAGCTATAGAGAAGTATCAGGTTGGTACTTGTCTGTTCCAATTCCCTTTTATATTTCTGGATGTGTACATTTGGGTTATTGCAGTGTATTAACTGACTTGCCTCCTTTCAGTCATTTCCTTTATAAAGTTAAAAGTAGTTACAGTACAGTGGCATAACTAAGGATCACTTAGCTTCAGTACACTGCTCTTTCTTGATACGTGGTAAATTATAGAGCCGTACCATCTATTTAACTTGTCTGAGCTTTTTCACATAGTACACGTTTCAACGTAGTCTCCTGTTGATATCTTCCATATGCTGGTGAAGATAATGACTGTTCCATATCTTTTTCCAAAACAAAAATGACTGTTCCATATCATCCCAACATAGTTCAGAATCTTTTTCTGTTGCATCAGTAAATAAGTTTTAGTATTATCAAAGGGACCCTCAGTTCTATGAGCTCCCATTTCATCTCATTTGACATACTGGTGTGTGGCCAAAGCAATTTGGAGAATGTTTTCTTTCTTATTCTCTTCTCTTCTTGTTTGTTGGGTTCAAAATTCCGTTCAGTCCTATGAATAGTCTTACTGATTGCCTCAACTAAAGATTTATGTACTCTTCTTACTTTGCGAGTCTTCGTTTCGTAGATTTTGACCTTAGGCCGTCCATATTGCTGGATAGATGAGAGGATCTGTGATTGTTATTTTTTCATCATGTCGAATTGATTGAGTTTGTTTTCTTGGTTATTGGACGTGTATTCATGAATGTTTTAGTCCTAGAGGAATATATGGGAGGCCATCAAGTTTGCGCTACTCTGCTGCTCTTTGAACTCCTACTGCTGTTTACTTATTTCTGTGCACCCGCTCATGTCCACTTCATGCAACCTCCTTCTTAGCCCCCACACTCACATTTTAGTTCCCTGGTGTTAGAACATCTATCTGAACTGGGGATCTTTACTCCTCGTGGCCTCTAACTAGAAAGTAAAACTGCTAGGATGGTTTTTCTTCCCTATTGGGATCATCGATGGTCTGCCTTCTGACGAACATACCATTGTTGTTATCATAGAGTTGTTATTTGTCTTCTTTATTATCAGCAAGAAGCCGATTTCACGCACAAATTTACTTGCAACCTTGCTTTGGAAAGTGATGCTTTGACATGGCCTTCCCCCCTGTAGCTAGAAAACACTGAGTATCAAGTTGCAGTGTTCATGCCAAAACTTGAGTAGTTTTCCAGAATTTCAAGTGTTAGATTTTGAGATTCTTAATTCTAGTGCCACCACATATTGTATTTATTAATACATATAAAATTGTGATTCATCATACCTTAGCTAAGGTAAAGTTGTTGCCATGTGACCAGGAGGTCACGGGTTCGAGCTGTGGAAACAGGCTCTTGCAGAAATGCAGAGTAAGGCTGCGTACAATAAATCCTTGTGGTCCGGTCCTTCCCCGGATAGCGGGAGCTTAGTGCACCGGGCTGCCCTTTTTTATCATACCTGCTAAAAATATGCAGAGCTTGGGGTTTCTTGATATATGGTTCAAATTGCCACCCTCAATCTACTCACACCATGGCTCTCAATCAGGGAGTAAATTTTGTTACTTTACAGTGAAAGAGTCACCTTTTATCTGTGTCTCCACTATCCATTCATTTGTCTAGCCTTAGAATCATACGCTCTGCTATGCATCCCAATCACAGGGAACTTGCACTATCATAGGTCTCCCTAACTTATTAATTTGTATTTGCAAGTGCTTTGTTGTTACTTTAAACTCACTGTTATTTCCCTGAATTATACACTTATGACAAGTGATTTTCACCAAAATTGCAAGAAATTTTTTCTGAAGCTCTTTCAATGATTTTTCTTTACTCAATTGATATTCCAATATATAATGGAACTATCACATAGAAATTCAAGCATTAGAAAGTCACTGCCATCAGAAACCAGAGCTTAAGTTATCTTTTCAGCACCAAGTCTTGCATACTCTTTTCTTTTTCTGGTTCTTTTTTTTTGGGGGGGGGGTGGTGGGGTGGGGTGGAGTTGCTGGAATAGCTGTCTTTAATCCTATATTATTGGCATGATGTCTGTCTAATACCTACCGAGTATTGACTTCTACTGGCTGTTCTCCGTGGCTAGCCTTCTTTTCATCATTGATTTAGATGCTCGACTTCTATTGCTTTCTCTCGGCTACAAGCACCTAAAACTGCTGCCTAAACTCACTATTCTCCGAGCTCGCTAGCTGTGCACCTAAGAAGATGGGTAGTCTACCTGAAAAATTACTTCTCCTTTCTGTGTCCTTTTTGAAAAAGGAATTGTCAGATCCTTATATTCAGTTATCTCGAATTCTGTTTTTATGTTCATCTGAGTTCTTATGGATCTTTAAATCAATTGAGAGATATAATATTCTGATCATTTTTCCTCATTTTGCAGGAAGAATCATCAACAATGAGAAAAGAGATCCAGGATCTAAGAACAAATGCTAGAATTTTTCAGCTTAGCAAGTGTACTGCTTGCACGTTCACACTCGACCTTCCTGCTGTACACTTCATGTGTATGCACTCATTTCATCAGCGCTGCCTTGGCGACAATGAGAAAGAATGCCCCGAGTGTGCTCCCGAGTACAGAGCTGTTCTGGAAACAAAGAGAAGCTTGGAGCAAAGTTCCAAAAACCCAGACCAGTTCTTTCAACTGGTTCAGAGCTCAAAGGATGGATTTTCTGTAATTGCCGATTACTTTGGCAAGGGGATTATCAGCAAAACTAGCAATGGGCATGCTGAAGCTCTTAGATCAGGCAGCGCTTCTTCTAGCAACGATTTCTAGGATTTGATCAGGACTGATCATCAAGCTGTCAGCATATTTGTTGTGTAACCATATTCTTGAGATCTTTTCAGCCATAATTAGGGGAATTAAAAATGCTTGATTAAACTGGATGACCATCCAAAACAGAGAGGTTACTGATCAACCCGTTCACAAGAATGTCAAACCAGTCCATGTATGTTTCTTAGGCCACTTTATTTCCTCAGACCATTTCATTACGAGGGTCTTCTCAAGATTTTAATTTACTGGGGATCTTTCATAACTTTTTGTTCTCTGCTGATTTCCTTAAAGTTTATTGTAGAGCGTTAATTCTTCTTCCTTTTCTTTTTATATATATGTTGTACCCTGGAATTGAAGTATTGTAAGAATTTTGTGTGAACAAAATAAGGTCATTCCATGCGAGGAAGAACATCTGATTGATTTGAACAACTTGTTAAAACTTGCATTATATAAGGTGGATTTAAGCTTCCCTATTATCTTTTGCTTCCCTTGAAGACTTGAGATTGACAGCCAAAGGGATTAGTATTCTGGTTGATTGTGTGTGTCACGCAATCACCCTAGTTGTGGAAAAAACTTTAGGCTTATTTTGGTAACGTATTGGGATTATTAATTGGTTATTAAGCAGCTAATGTTTTTTATATGCTATTGGAGCAACTTAATGCACTTTGGGGGTCTAGGATGAACGCTAAATATCGGTAGAATAGGGGTAAAGCTGCGTATATCTTACCTTCCCATGCACCTCACGTCTCGGCACAAAATAAGAGGCAGATCTAGGAATAACATTTTTTGGGTTTAGCCTTTAAGGTTCTTACCATTGAACCTATTGTATTTTTAAAATTATGGATTTATATTTACTATTTGTTACTCAATGTTAGTGAAATTATATATATGAATTATACTTTACCTCAAAATTTATGGATTCAATCGAACCGGTTGACATATGGCTAGAGTCGCCTATGCACAAAATATGACAAGTGACTTGCTTATTTTACCTTAGTTTGATAAATAAAAAATTATCACGATAATATCTTAGACTTTTGAAATTTGAGTCTAAATCATACTTCAAATATTTTTGCGGCTATAAAAGTAATTTATTGAGATAAAATATAAAGTTTTAACTTTTAAATTATTTTAAATATTAAAAAATTATTTTTTTGGACAAACTAAAAAGAGAAGTATGTTATAAAAAATGAATTGAATGGGTATTTATTTTAATCACTATTCTCAACGTTTTCTTAGAAAAATGTACTATTTCTCATTGATATAAAATTATTATTGCTCCAGCGCTATGAAAAATTCCTAAAAATAAAAAATAAAATTTTGCTAGTATATAAATTGAAAATACCAAAATGCTTATACTTTGTAACCCTCGCTATAGAAAAATCCAGAAGAAACTCGTCTATCAGGAAAACGAAGGCAGAGAACGGCGATGGCGTTGAACAACGGCTTACGGTCGTGTGCTTCCAAGCTAATCAGCTCATCTGAATCAATTTTCTCCAAAACTGGTCGGTGTTTATCTCTTCGAAAATTGATGTAATTCTTTGGTTTTGAATTTTTTGAAAATATCATTTACTTTAATGAAATCAACCCAGCTAATTTGGGGACTGATATATAGCTGGAACGATATATGATGTCTTGTTATTTCTGTATGTTGAAGCTGAAATCTCACCAAAAAAGTCAATTTAGATATAGATTTCCGCTTGTGTGATGGTTTCTAGGGATCTATTTTGATGGGCATTTATCGCCTTTTAGATCTGCCCATTTTCTGGGGTCAGTGCGATTACCATTTTCTTGGTTTCTATTAATGAAAACTATTGCTAGGTTTAATGCAACATGTATGCATTTGCTCAGCATGATGAACATAATGTTCATATGGTATGATTATCAATCTAACATTAGGGTTTAGTTCAGTGTTCTTAAATACGTCCACCCCTCCTCTTTCCCACCTTTGTGTCTATCGGTTAGAGTCATGTGTCTTGCAGGAGCCTTTTTTAGCTTGGTTAGAATTGCGAGATTTTGGAGTGCATCTAGTCATAGAGAGAATTTCAAATTTGTAATTTAAGACAAGATTACGTATTTGGCACGAGATGGTGGTGAATTGGGTGGATCAGATGTCGAAGATTTATATTGTTGACCCCAACTAGTTTTGGTTTAAAGAGTAGTTGATTGATTGATATCAAGAGGCAGGGTACGGTGGGCTTCTTACTCTTAGTATTTCTACTTTTTGGCTGCTATATAGCACATAGGCATCCTAGCAGAAGGAGCTATACTGTGATCTCTTGCAGCTCCATAATATCCCTTATTAAATTTCATGCCAAATACAAGTGGAATTTTGTTTTCTCTTTTTTCTCTCGATAACAACCTCTACTTCCTACTTATCCAAAAAATCTAATTCTATAGCTCTATCTCTAGCTCTCTTCTCTTTGAGATGATCTTTATGTCTGTGAAAATGTGTATATTGGCTTCAAGTCTATGAGTATACACTGATCATGCAAGCATGCCTTCAGGTTGGTATCCCCTCCTTATTAGACGAGCATGCCTTCATCACTTTGACAATCTTTTCATTTAATAATGTGGCAACTGCAAGTTTGTTTTGCTATGGTCTGCCTGAATGACTTCCAATTATTTATTTTGTCAACTTCTTGCTTTATGCACGTTTTAA
Organism: Nicotiana sylvestris; assembly: GCF_000393655.2. Lineage (NCBI taxonomy): Eukaryota > Viridiplantae > Streptophyta > Magnoliopsida > Solanales > Solanaceae > Nicotiana > Nicotiana sylvestris. Next base: position 178,226,370 of record NC_091062.1, read on the forward strand.
ACATTTTAATACTTGTTTAAGTTAAATTTTTCATGTTTTTGAAACTTCCATTTCTCTCATATTTCATCGCTAAATTTTGTCTTTGCATCTCACCTTTTCTTTATGTTGACTGCATTTGATCAAGCTTGGATGTTGTTGCTCATTGTTTTTATAAGTCTGACCTTGCTGATAATTGATATTTGTTGTTTGGTCAGTGAAGAGAGAGATCCACTCAACAGGCATTAAGAGAATGGGAGGAGGTCATGGGCATGATGAACCTTTCTACCTTCACGCAAAGCACATGTACAACTTGGACAGGATGTCACACCAGAAGCTGAAGATGACTGTTGGTGTCTGGTCTGCAGTCGCCATTGGCGTTATTGTCCCAGTTTATGCTGTCGTCTTCCAGCAAAAGAAAACTGCTTCGGGCTAGATCATCATGCTATCGTGTCTCCACCACAATAATGCTGTCCTTGGAGTATTCAATGTCGAAGATGAGCACTTTTGAACCTATTGAATCAGAGCATTAAATAGCTTTTAATTTTAACTTAGCTTTACAATGGTGGTTGTTTTTCTTGTTTCAATTTGGCGATAATGTTGCTATGCCTGGTTCTATAATAATATTTTCTGAATTTACTCAAACACCATATTGGTTGAAATGTTTTGTTTCACTGCACTGTGTCTATTTTGATATCCAATTTTTGATTTTCTTCTGATCAGATGTCACTATCTTTGTTGGAGGTTTTTCACCTTAGGAAGCATGATGACATCTAAAGCAGCAACAACGAAAAACCCAGTGTAATTCCACTCTGGGGAGGATAGTGTGTATGCAAGACTTCACCCTTACCTTACAAAGATAGAGAGGTTGTTTCCGGTTGACTTTTAGCTTAAGGAACATTGAAACTAAAGCAATAAACAATTGCTAGAAGGTAGAATGGTAATGAAAGCGAATAATACACTATGTATGAATACGAAACAAGAATAAGAATGCAACAGTAGAACTAGTAATACAGGCAAGCCTAGGAGAGACTTGCAACTATTTGTCAACCTTCCACCCTAATACTCGTCTTCCACACCTTCCTATCAAAGGTCAAGTCCTCGGTAAGCTGAAGCATTGACATGTCCTGCCTAATCACTTCGCTCCAGTACTTCTTAGACCTACCCCTGCCCTTCCTCAGGCTCGCCACGGTTAACCTTTCAGACCTCTTAACCGGGGCAGCTATATCTCGCCTCTTCACATGTCTGAACCATCTAAGTCTCGATTCTCGCAACTTGTCCTTTACAGGGGCCAATCCCATCATGTCCCTAATCACTTCGTTCCTAATCTTGTCTTTCTTAGTATGCCCACACATCCATCTCAATATCCTCATTTCAGCTAGTTTCATCTTCTGGACATGAGATTTGATGTTTTATACTTCAATGCCACACAAGAGTGAAGGTGATTTGTGTGGTGTCCAATTTCCGCGTGCACAAATTATAGAAGGACTTGGTTCTTCTATGTGTTCCTTATATTACTATTGCAGAAATAATAAATGCGGAAAGTAAAGAACATAAGTATTTTTACGTAGAAAACACCCAGCTCAAAAGGTGAAAAAATCACAACCTACTACTCAGTAGGATTTTCCCCAACACTTCACTAAATCACTGAGCCAAAACAGCATTTACAAAACTCTTTGTAAACCTAAGGATTACCTCTAATCCCGTTGTGGCGACCGGCCTCTAACTGTTGCGACAACTTCAAGTTAACTATAACTTGAATATTGAGAGTACCTAATACAATTACTTCTAGATAAAGCTGAAAGGTACAATTTGAAAACCACCTACTACAATGAAACTAGAATAAAAGATAGACACTTGAAATTGGTTCTTCTATCTGGTTCATGTAGCTTCAGGTTCGCACACTTGAATCACACAAGAATTGCTTGCAAAATGCCTTGCTATTTTGCTCTCAACTCACGTTTAACTTCAGCTTTTGTGTGTGCCTGTAAAGTGAGAACATCCTGTAATTTATAGAGTTAGTAGAATAGGAAATAACTAGAGTTTCAATGTTATACTCTTCCTTGGTGGAAGAGTTCTAGTTATCTTTAACTTCTAACCCTTTCCTTATCTTGGATAAAGTTCTCTTCGAATAATGAGTCATTCTCCTTATCATTTATGCAACCTTTTCGATCAGGAGATATCAGTTATAACAACTTAGGCTTATCTCCTTCACGTGCATCCCTTATGCTCGAATCTGCCCGTGTCTGTGTGCACTCTGTATGGACTTGGTTCATGTTTGAGTTATTTTGTCAATCATCAAAACGAATTTCACTTGGGCCAACAATTTCCCCCTTTTTGATAATGACAAACTCTGTGCTTTTCATAAGCATAGCCCTGTTTCAACTCAGCTTAACATCAACACAATGTTAGAATACTTTCCAGTGTAAAGTCACAAATCATCAAGGATCAGGTTCATTAGGTTATAAACATCACAATCCAAAGTAAAAGCACAACCTAATTTCCCCCTTTTGACATCATCGAAAAATTGCATAATTATGTTAGATAGCCAGATTCTAATAGAAATTACTCATGGCCACTGGAGCTACTTCAAATGCAAACATGGAATCAAGCATCATCTATCAATCTAATGATATTAGCCATCTAAGAAGCATCAACAAACACTTAGAGCACACAAACGGTTTATTGTCATTGATACTAGTCATCCACAAAACATAAAGAGAAATAAAAACACTGGATCATGAGGAAAAAGAACAAAAAGAAATCCCATCCAGGTCACTAGTTGGTCTAACTAGTCTAGGAGGTCTTAAGGCTGGGAAGAACTAGGTTCAAGGGTTCTTGGCTTGAAGCAGTTTTAGCATATCATGAAGAATGTCATCATTCTTCTCCTTCTCCTTTTCCAGCTCAGCTCTGAGAGTATCTCTCTCAGTTTCAACTTTTGCCTACCTCTTCTTTAGCCTTTCAATTTCAGCATCCTTAGCCCCATTCTCTTGCACCAAGTTCGCACTTTGTTGTTCATATGTACCTTTTTGGATGAACCAGGTTCTTTAGGAGTGGTGTGGACTTTATAGTCACAAGCAGTCAAAGTATTTGTCCCAAAGTGATTCTTGCTTGTCCAACTTCCCATTTCTTGATGGGTACCTTGAAGTGTGCAAGTACAACCGTGAGAATAAAACCATAGGGTATGGCATGAGTTTTGGTGCCGGTCAGAACTATGTCAAGAAGCTGGATGATAAATACAAGCCAATTGATTTACCTTCCACTGTCCATAACGATCAGGTACATGAATGTGGCAATGTGACTCCTTTTCCTGCCTAGGCAGCACAACTTTGTTAACAAATTTGAACATCACTTTGTGGGGTGGTTTCATCTCACTTTTGTATATAGCCTTGGGCTGAAACTCATCTTCATTGTCACCAAACTTCCTTGTAATTGCAAGGGAGGTAGGGAGATTCTCTAGACTTGGCCATTTGAGCTTTTTGTAGTTGTTGTACTCTTCAGCAGGTACACCTAAGATCTCTCCCATTTCTTTGTCATCAAAACTCACTGTCATCCCTTTATCACACTGGTGACTTTGCCATTTTTTATCTCACAATTTGCCATGAACTCCACAATCTCAATTCTTGCAAGCTTTTCATCCATCTGAAGAACCATGTCCTTCCAACCCTGCAGTTGTAACTTTTCTAGCAGCATCATCATACCCTCTTCCTCCAAGTTCCTGAGGAGTCTTCCCTTCAAGATGGTTCTCTTCCCAAACTTAACCATCTTATCCTTCTCTGCATCAGATTCTTCTTCTTCTTCTTCACTCCATTCTTCTTCCTCCACTACTTTCACTTTTCTAGATTTCAATGCAGACCTGGTTCTTTTAGCCAAAGTGGAAGTCTGCAAACTTTATTTTTGAGACAAACTTCTTTGTGGAAGTCTTGACTTTCTTTGCCTTTGGAGTCACAACCTTCATTGCTTCTGCTCCCTCTTCATCACGAAGGACCAGGTCCATCTCCTCAATTTCAACTGCCTCAACGGGCTCAACCACCTTCTTCTTTCCTTTTGCGACAACTTTTCTCCTACTTTCTTCTAAGTCATATTCCAGTTCAGCATCACTCTTCTTCTTTTGACTCCTAGTAGCTCTACATCTTATAGGAGGAGTCTATATAGGGATAGACGAGGCAACCTTTATTTTCTTGTTTGCCCTAGCCGTACCAGGAACTTTAACTCCTGAACTCCTTTTCTTTTTAGGATTGTAACTGTCAGACACCTTTTTCAGTAGGTCTTCAGGGGGTTCCTGCTCAGATGGAACATGTTATTGAACATTCTTCCCCAATCTAACCAACCCCTCAGCAGCTTCTCCAGACCCACTTCCCCGTGTTTCTCTTACACTTTCTTCATGTCCGACAGATTCCTCACTCCATATTACCATAGCTCCTATTTCCTTAGTCAAACCAACAGGAGCGAGTGAAGATTCAGCTACTCATTTCCCCATTCCCCTCATAGCACCTTGAGCACCCTCACTCTACTTTTTTTTTCTTTTTTTTTTTACTACCATTTTTCCCAGATGCAGTGGTCTCAACTCCAGCCACAGTTCCTACCAAAACAAACCTATTATCAAGATTTGCAGCAACCTCAGATATTACTTGAGATGTAATTTTAGGACCAGAAGTTACCTGTTCTGTTTCATAAGAAATAGTTTCTCCCCCCTCAGTAGCAGACTTGAATGATTCATCAGATTTTAGGGTTCTTCTTCCCAACTTGCTTTCAATTGTTCATTAATTTTCTTGATTTATTCTCCTCCAGCGACAACCTTGCAAGCCATTATCTTGAATCTTCCTTTCTTAGAGGCGTGATGGATGGTGTGGGTGTAGTTTCCTTGGGTGGTGATGAGGGATTCTCAGAAGGGTTCGCCATTTCTATGTTTGGGTATGAGAGAAGATGAGTATGCGTGTGTTTGGAAGATGAGAGAATTGTTTGACGAGCTTGGAAATTTAGGAGTGAAGAAAGAACTATGGACTAATCAATTTAAAGAGGTAACAACAGCTTTTTCAAAAGTCTAATCAAACCGGAAGTCAGTTTAAAAAGACGTTGAAGACTCTCCCTAGAATTTAGGCACTTATTACGTTTTTGGGACTCTGTTTGAATGAAACTGGTTCATTTCATAACGGATAAGTTCAAGGAGGTTAGGATTAAATGGGACTCTCCTCTTGATCATAATCCAAATATAATTATTCCAAAATATGCATAGTGGAGAGTACGTACCAAGTAATCTTGATGAATCGGGTTCTTCACCGAGAAATCTCTTGTGTAAGTATGGATTTTTCAAGAAAATAGAGATAATATCATTAGTGATTAATGAGTTATTTTAGCACATGGCACTAGAGTATACTGATCAAAGTATGAGACTGAGCAAAATCTAATCTAATTATGTACAAAATTTCACAAATTTTCTAACCAATTTTTGAGTTAGAATTAGTTCCTTTTAGGTGATCTTAATCATCCCTAATTCTAACATGTTCCTTTCAAAGTGATCTCTCTTTAGAGCTTTTGTGAAGATGTCAGCTATTTGCTTGTCAGTAGCACAAAATTTCACAGTGATCAAACCCTTTTCATAGTTCTCCCTTAAAAAATAATGCCTAACATCTATGTGCTTAGTTCTCTTGTGATGAACCGGGTTCTTGGTCATACTAATTGCATTAGTGTTTCACAAAAGATAGGGATACAACCTACATTAATTTCAAAATCTACTAATTGTTGTTTGATCCACAACAATTGAGCACAACGTGAGGCAGCAGCAACATACTTCAGCAGTAGATAAGGCCATAGAATTTTGCTTTTTGGTGGCCCAAGACATGAGCCAAGAAAGTGTGCCATACGTGAGCTGCTCTTTCTATCCACAAGAAAATCTGCATAATCAGTATCAGCATATCCCACTAAGTTGATATTACTACCTTTTGGATACCATAGACAAATATTGTGGTGCCTTTTAAGTATCTCAAGATCCTCTTGACAGGAGTCAAATGAGACTCCTTTGGAGTTGCCTGAAATCTAGCACAAAGGCCTACACTAAAAATAATGACAAGTCTGCTAACAGTGAGATATAACAAAGAACCAATCATTCCCCTATACAAATTCTGATCAACAGATGAACCAGGTTCATCTACATCCAATTTTGTGGATGTTGTTATAGGAGTGTCAATTTCTTTGGAATCTTCCATTTTAAACCTTTTGAGCAACTCTTTCACATACTTTTGCTGATGGATCATAGTTCCAATTGAGTTTTGTAATTTGTAAGCCTAAAAAGAAATTAAGCTCACACATCATACTCATTTCAAATTCGCTCCCCATTAGTTTAGCATATTCTTTACTTAACTTATCAGTAGTTACTCCAAAGATTATATCATCAACATATATTTGAATTACCAAGAGATCTTTACCTTTTCTTTCAAGAATAAAGTATTGTCAATTTTACCTCTCTTGTAGTCATGCTCAAGCAAGAATTTTGATAATCTTTCATACCATGCTCTTGGAGCCTGCTTAAGCCCATAAAGTGCATTTTCAAGCTTGTACACATGATCAGGACAATTCTTGCTTTCAAAGCCCGGAGGTTGCTTGACAAACACTTCTTCCTTTAGATAGCTATTGAGGAAGTCACTTTTGACATCCATCTGATGAAGAGTGAATTCCATGTAAGCAACAAACACTACAAAAAATTGGCCTTTTTGTGGCGACAAAAATCGCCACAAAATCCACAAAAGTCGCCACTAAAAACAATTAGCAGCGACTTTAAGGTTGCTCCAAGTACTCCGTTACTAAATGTTATTTGTGGCGACTCTTGCCAGTTGCCATTAATAAGCCATCAATAGTGGCGACTATACTTGCCACAAAAATTGACAAATACCCATTGAAAATAACCTTTTGTGCCTTCTGTGGCAGGTCTTTGTCGCCACAATAACTATGTATTAGTGACTACTTTGGTCGCCACAAATAGTTTTTATTTTTTTAAAAAAACATACAACATCAAATTCATTTTAATATTGCACAAATGTATATTAGAACAAACCATTAACATTATAAGAGACAACATTGAAGACAATTTTCAAACAAAATGATACATGAACTTCTATTAACAAAAATTCATAATATATAGTAATTATGTATACACATGAAACAGACAAAAAAGTTACAACATAAAAATAAAATTCTTGGAGATCCTCCTTGGATAGAATCATTTCCTCCTGAAGACCATGACTTTCTCTCGTATCCTGGAATGCAGTAAAAGGTGCAAAAAAAATCCTGAACAAAACCTCTAGGAAATAATATTGGTGTATCCGCACTTGCAACTCCTTTTTGATGTTCCATAAAATGGCATGACATTATCGTTTATGCACACTTTGGACAGTTTCGTTACCACTTATAAAAGAAATCTCAGAAGATTTGTTAGACAACACATTTTGATACCATAAAAATGGAATGATGTAATCCTATTAATATGCTTTTTTAAAAGTCACGATCAAAACGAAGACTAAAGTTACTCCATTACACTGCATTCATGCTTTAATCTGATATTACTTTGGTTGTAATAAGATGTGCACTTCAAGAAACTCATAAATTAAATTCCAGAGATAAAACGTGTTGAGAAGACGTACAAGAAAAAAATATATCCTATGAGATGAAGTGTTCATAGTGCAATATCAATTCTATCACTTTTTCTGTGCACAATAATGTCAACCTCATGCGACTTAAACATTATTATGTCTATTGAATATCACTGAACTAACTACTTACTCATTACAGATATATGACAACAATAGCAAACAGTGTGATAATTTAATATACTCTACATTTGTCCACTATTTGTAATATAAATAACTGAGCTAAAATAACAACAAAAGATAAAATCTTATAGATTATCCAATAACACGAAATAAATTGCAGGTTCTGTGAAGTGGTTTCAATTTGAGTACTTTTTATTTAAACACTTATTATAAATTCTAGATATTTCAAGTAACCACTACTAATGCCAAGAGTTACCAGATGTATTACCAAAAAGCTTTTCTTTTCTTTCTTTCCAGGTCTGTTCTTATTTCATCTTTTTTCTCCAATAAACTTTTTATAGATCATTCTATATATTAACTAACCAACATATATAGGTCAATTCACTAGTTTCCAGTAGCCTTCAACATTTGTTTACAACTTGAACCATTCTTTAAATTTTAATTGCCATCATCGGATGACACAATAGAATTATTAAACAAACAAGTAAGACCAAAAGAGCTGATTCTCTACGATAATAGAGGAAATGCATCTACAAAATCAGCAAATCAAATCACAAATTACCCACATCAAATGGATAAAGTCAAACAGAACTTACTTTCCCTTAGTTAATATCTCTATCACAAAACTAGAACACACTACCACTATTCTAATATGAGCTTTGTTAGTGTGTATGAGTCCACCAAACTATGGAGTACCTGGTCCTATATGAGATGATGCTGAGGATGCTATAGAAACTGAAAGTAAATAAGACAAGGGTTTTTTACGGGGAAAAATCTCACACAAAGAGATAAAAAAATCACGACCTACTCTTGTAGGCTTTTAACTTCACTAACTTGCAATCTCCCTATTACAAGCCACTTTGCAATAACCCTATTACAAAGACTTCAACTAACTTGTGATGCTCTCACCACAAGTCACTTTATAACTATCCTAGTTACAAAGGCTTTAAACTTATGACTATTCCTAGTCACAACATAAACTCGGAAATTTATGGATTTTTGGTTTTTCCTAAGACAAAATTTCTAGAAAGTAAACTAGGAAATACAATGAAGAGCAAATGACAAGATTACAACTCAACTACGGATATACATAAACTCATTAAGAAACTGATCATTAGTGGAGTTGTCTTCTTGTTCTTGACACACCAGTGACTTCAATACCGGATGAACACTGTTATGCTTGAGAGAATATCACTGAATGCACAAAAATATAGTGCCTTGCACCAGGTTGTTATATCATAAAAGACATCACAATAGATAGTGATGTCAATTCTTGGTACATGCTTCTTCCCAATGAGAAGTGACTGTTGTACTGTATGCACAACCACTTCTGTGCAGTTGTGTTCCAGCTGGATAGTTGACTTGTACTTTTGTCAGAGAACACTAATGGACCAGGTCCTAGTTATGTTCCTCTTTTGTAATAGTTGCGAGATGGTCATTTTCTGCTGTTACGTTCTAGATGTACAGTTGACTTGTACTTCTGTCAGAGAACCCTAAGGGACCAGGTCCCTGTTGTGTTCCTCTTTATAATGATTGCGGATAGTCACTGACTTGTACTTGTCTCAGAGAACCCTACCTGGTCCCTGTTGTGTTCATCCCTGTGGTCGCTCATTCATTTGCTGGTTTTCAGACTTGAACCAGGTCAGTTGAAATGTATACCATGTGGGCCAGGTTCTCTATCTGATTCTTCACAACTAGTTTGTTAGATTATCAAAACATAAGAAGCATAAGGCAAAGACATTGAAAACCCATCAATTTCTCTCTTTTTGATGATGACAAACTTAGGCATGGATAGTATTTGTTTAAAGCAGAAATAACTAGATAAGGTACCAGAAACTACACAAAGTTCCCCCTTAATCTCAGAGCTCTCCTGAAATGATATTCCCGATATTCCCACGCAAGGTTCCCCCTGAATCTTATATTCTATTATTTCCCCCTTTTGGCATCATTAAAAAGAGCATAAGCAGGAATGTACCATCAAGAAGTCTAACATAGCTAACTCATGCCACATATGTGCACACAACATGACAGAAAAGAGAAGCCAAAGGAACACATTATTGTACAGGCAAAAAAGGGAGTTGTTTTATTAATGTTTACAATGGACTAAGCAAGACAGAGCAGTAATGGTGAATTCCAGCATGCCAGCACAAAAACAAAAGCAAACAAAAATAAAATAGCAGCCACAGAATATTAGAGCAAAAATAGCTGGTCACTAAGAGGATCCTAGGGGACACTAGAAGAAGGAGGCTTGGAAGAAGAGACAGCAATGATTTTGAGAACCAAGTCTAGTCGAGCATTTGCAGACAGTTGTTCTTCAAGTAATTGTGCCCGAAGTCTATCATTTTCCTTTGTCAGTCGTGCAACTTCTTCATTAACAGAATCAGGTCCTTTAACTGCTTGGCTGAGCTGAGTCTCCAGTATGGCATTTCGAGCCCTCAACCTTTTGATCTCTTCAGAAGCTAAATTTTGAGCGTTGATCAGCTGATAAATGGTCGAGATGCTTCCACCAACGCTTTCTACACATTCACATTCTTCTAAAGTGGTCTTAGAGAAGGTTTGCTTCCGGGTGCGTACTCTGGAATTCCCCAAGGGGACCTTGTAGAATCTGAACACCTGAGTGAGGAGAAAGCCATATGGTAGCCCATGATTCCCACCTTTAAAGTTTGTCACCTTTTACATATGATCTATCATGATTGTTGGTAAATTGATTGGGAAAAACTCATCAAGCGTTTCCATTAAGACCATATCCTATTTTGTAGTAACAGATCGCCTCTCAGAACTAGGTAAGAGCACCTTATTGACCAGCTCAAAGAGAAGCTGATACTCAGGAAGCAATACCTTCTTATGCACATGTTCCCCCTGATAAATAGCTTGTTCCTTCATGATGTCTCTCCTGAAGTTTACTCCATAGACACCCTTAACAGAGGACATCCCTTCACATGGAATTCTGAGAACCTTTCCCAATGTTGAAACATCAAGTACAATGTCTACTCCATTTACTAGCGCACAAATGTGATCCCCCTCAACAGTGAAGAGAGATGTGTAAAAGGTTTGTACCGCATCTTCGTACACCAGAGGCATGCTTCCTTCAAACAAGTGTTCCCACTGTTGAAATTCCACAATCTCAAGAATTTGTCTCATACCGGCCATCTCCGAGATTGCTGGGTCAAATGTATGACCCCACAAGACTTTCTGAGTTCTTAATCTCTACTGCCAAAGGCCACTATCACAGGACATGGTCCTTAATGCACCAGGTTCTTTAACAGTTTCCCGTTTTCATTTGCTAGACCCTTCACCAGACTTTCCTTTCCAGATTACTAACCCCGCAGTATTAACTTCAGACATGGCTTGCTCAGTTTGACTCCTTTTGGACTTGCTGCTGCCCTTCACGAATGAACCATTTGTTGCTCAATAGTTTCATCGGAAGTTTTATCCACAGACTTTCGAGCTTTTAAAGATTGTTGTACTAGGGAACCAGGTTCCCTTAGAGCATTTTTGTCAATCCCACTTACTGGAACACTCTTGTTAGTGACAAATTCCCTTTGATTCATTATCCTCTTTTTCCTTTTCTTGACACTCCTCTTACTTTTCTGCAATGTGGACTCAAAACTCTCTTGCTTCTGTGACCTGATAGTGGGTGACTTGGAGGAGGATTCTACGAGCTTAGAATGATCAAAAGGTGAAGGAGTGGGTTTGCATGGAAGAGAATCAGGTTCTTTAGAAGGTTTTTTTGAGAACGTCATGAGCCAAAAACTCAAGGAGTACTGTGGTTCTTACATCTCCTAGGAATGGAGTTTCTTCCTCTTGATACCCAGATGAGTGATACGCTCCTTTATTCATCAGACTCTCAGTAACGATAGCCATGATGTTATGTGTTGCTTCCTTTTCTAGTGACTCTGAGAGAGCCACTAAGTCTAGGATGGAGGAGTTCAGATATTGGTCAGGATCATCCTCAGAAACTTCTGATACTTGAGAGTTAAAACTTCCTGAGTGTACGTTGATGAGATCAGAGGAATGGATAGACATAGGGTTTTCAAAATGAGGGAGAATAAGGTTTATCAGAAAAGGGAAAACTGTAGGAAATGAGGAGGAGCTAGGAGTGGGTAAAGTAGTAAAGGAGTGAAATAGTGAAGCTCTAGGGATGATTTCAAGAATGATAAGGAAGTGGGAGTGGTGTTAATGGTGGGAGAAGGAGGCGATTGTTCGATTGCCATTATAGGAGTACTTGGAAGACGAGTAGAGTGAGAGAGAGAGATGAAGAGAGGATCACAACTACACAAAAGAGGTGGAGTTTCATGACTTGCTGTGAGAGAAAAAAGAAAGTTTTATTGAAAGAAGGGCCAATGATGAGAGGAGAGAGAAACAGGTTCAGAATAGTTTTGAAAATGGCGGTAGGTTTGTGGGAAAGCATTACCGTGCAGAGGGGATGAAGGGATTTGAAAGACAAGACATGACATGACATGCAGACTTTGAAAAGTCGGATGATATGGCAGTTGAGTTAATTTTGTTTTGTTTTTTTTTTGTTTTGTGAAGACATGCAGAATAATCACATTACTACTAACCTGGGGTACAGGAACCTGATGCCAGACCAATTTTCTTGAAAAAGGTTTTAGCAGCTCCTCTATCGCAGTTTATATTGTACCTTTAGCTTCTATGATCGTCATGCGTGTTTACCTACAATGGTATTGATGTGAGTTAGGCTTGGTCAGAAAACACTTTAGCCACCTTTACCTAACGGTGTCTTGCATAGCTGATGGAGGATCAGGTTCTTTATTAGACTCTTATGACCCCATCTTCACCTTGTTTGATCCAGAATATTCTCTACTCAAGGCTTTGACAAAGATATCTGGAATTTGGTATTCTGTTCTACAAGACTTTCCACATATCACCTTTTCTTCATATTGACCCTCAAAAAATAATCCCACCCCTCAATGTGCTTGGTCCTCTTGTTTTGAGATTCTACTTCAGTTGTTGACGAGGCCATTGAGTTTTGCTTCCTTGTCCCCCAAGGGATGAGGCATGATCATTGCATGTGAACCGTTTTAGAAGTGATTTTCCTTTCCACAAAAAAACTTGTCACACAAATGGGAGCTTTTGTGTTTCTAGTTTGGGACTGAAGTTTGATTGGTAGGGGAGATTTGGAAGAATTTGATTTCTCAACACTCTGTGTTCTGTTGCCTGAGAGGTGCCATGAGCTGCATCTCCACTCTTTCTTCAGCTTTAGTGGTAGTAAGTGAAGTACCAGGTTCCTTGTGAGAAGTGGAAGATGATGTTGCATTGTCTTTCACCAGTCTCCTTCATCTTACTCATTTTATCAGCCTCCCTATTTGAAGCCTCAGATGTTTCCTAGGGACCAGAGTTGGTTCATCATTTGATCATCACCGTTTCTTCCTTGGCTAGATGAAAGTGTCTTGTTGAATACCCCATGAGCACTTCCTTCCATTTAGTGTGCCCTTTGTTGTAGATTTTGTGGCCTTGCTTTCTGGAGAGTACCCCAGAAGGATTCCTTCATTTGTCTTGTGCATTGAACTTCCCAAGCTGATCCTTCCCGTTGTCGAAAACATGGCATTTTCAGACAAGAAGGTTCTTAGATGAGTTATCTTTTAGTCAAGAAGGCATTTTCTTCCATTTGGCAGCTCATAATGGGTTTTGATTCAGAAGGGACCTGATCAGACACCTGTTCACCAAGTAGAAAGCAGTATTTACTGCTTTTGCCTAGAATTTCTTAGCGATTCCATAGTCGATGAGCATTGTCCATGCCACATCTTCCAGTTTCGTTCTTTCTTTCAGCAATACCAGTTTGCTGTGGAGTCTTTGGTGTAGAGAAATTGTGCGTGATCCCCCTTTTTTTTCTTTCACTTGAATTTTCTTGACAAGAACCATTAATACCTCGAGAGTCTCCTCCTTTGTTTTGTGAACCCGTGTCCAGGTGACTCTTGAGTTTGGCAGACCACGCACCGGGTATTTTTGGGTTAATTTATTCGGAGGTGAGAAGCTTGCATACACCAATCTTTCATGCTAATTTTCCGACTTCACCCATCTCATACCACTGAGACCGAGTGGATGTTCTTGTTTTCTTTGTCCACTGAGACTACTTGGCTAGTTATCATATTGGTACCTGCACTTTAGGCCATTCACATAGTACACATTCCCAACTGAGTGCCAAAAAAAACTTTCCAACTTTACATTTACTGAGAATGTACCCTCTCCTTTCTTTTTGAGGATACATTCCCTTCCTGCAGGGCTTTCAGTGAGAAAAAATTCATGATGTTTTCAGTCATGTGCTTTGAGCATCCACAGTCCATAGTCCATCGCAGTCCGCTTCCTCTTACTGTTCCCTGCACATGCAAATCAAAGGTTAGATTTAGGAACCCAAACTAGTTTGGGTCCCTTGTTATGATAGAAAGGATGAATAAGGGTTTTCCTAGTCCATGCAGACAACATCCGCTTCTTGCGAGTGGTACCTGGTCCTTTGTTAGTAGTCACTTTATCAATAAACACTTTGTTTTTCTGAGCATACTGAACCCTGGCCTGGCAATTTTCTTTAAAATGCCCATTGTTCCCACAGTGGGTACATAGCCAGTTATCAGGGACAGTGACATACTTGCTGTGAGGGTTGTAAGGAGTTTTCTCCCTTTGGAACCCGATGCCCTGCCTATTTCTACTATTGTTAAGATACATGGCAGTGACAGCTCTGAGGACCAGGTCCACTTCAGAGATTTCTCAAGATCAATTCTTACTTTCTCCAATTCAGCTTGAAGTTGTTGATTCTTCTCGAGTTCACTACATAGACTGTTTTTCACGACAGTTAATTCCTTTTCAAGTAAGATGTGTGTCTCACTAGCTACTTCATTCCCTTTCCCAAGACTCATATTCCTATGTCTCTATTGAGTCCCTCAGTGGTTTCCTCTAGATCGGTGCATATCACTAAAAGGTCATCCCTCTCTTCCTCAGTAGTTGCAATTTTTCCTTCTAAGGTGTGTTTCTCATTGCTAAGACCTTCTATTGTTTTTTTAAATGAACAACTACTACCATCAGTCATCTCTCTCATTTTCCACACTAGTTATTCTTTTTTTCAAGGCTTTCTTTTCTTTTTCAACATTAGCTATGGTCTCATTTAGGTCCACTACACAGACCACCAGATCATCTCTAGATTGCTCGGCCTATCCTAGTTCTATGGTCAGGATCTCCTTATCATTAATAAGGCTATAATAAGCATCAATTAGAATATTTGATATCGACCTTAGCTTCATAGAAGAGTAGGATTTCAGATTTCTCTGAACATACCTGAAGTTTACCTCATCGTCTTCATCTTCTTCATCATCATCAGACTGAGCCATCAGCGCGAACAGTGAATCATACTTCGTTGCTTCAGTTTCCATTGCCATCATGGAACTGTTTTCTGCATCTGGTTCCCTTTCAGATTCACTAGAGGAGTCTCCCCAAGCAGCAAGATCCTGCTTAACAATATTGTCAGCAACACTTTTTCGATTGAATCGTTTGTCGGGAACTGGGTTCCTTTTTGCTGCTTTGTCAGAATTTTGTTTGTATTGCTCCTGTTTCGCGAGTGAGCAGTATTTGATAAAATGCCCTGGCTTTTCACATCCGTGACAGAGATAATTGTTCCTTGCTTTACTTGAACTTTCCCACTTTGGTATACCACCATTTCTTCGAACCATCTTTTGAAATCTCTTAGTAAGATAGGCCATGTCACTATCTTTATCACTTGAGTCACTACTTTCAGCTTTGAGTACCAGGTTCTTTTCCTTCTTGGACTCTCTTCTTTCACTATTTTTCTTTCTTTTCATCTCGTATGCCTTCAGATACCAATCAACTCATCCATAGTCAGAGTTTGTAGATCTTTAGCTTCAGTAATGGCATTTACCTTACTTTCCCAAGAACCATATAGAACACTGAGGATTTTCCTTACAAGCTCGTTTCTAGGAATGACAACTCCAAGTGAATGAAGCTCATTTATAATTGAGGTGAATCTGGTGTGTATATCTTGTATAGACTCATCATCCTTCATCCTAAAGAGCTCATATTCCGTGGTGAGCTTGGCAGTGTCACAATCTAAGACTCTGTTGTACTCATCAGGTCCTATGCCACACATCAAGATTTTCTTAGCACGATAGTTCTTTTCTACAGCTTTTCTGTCAATGTTGTTGTACTCTTTTCTGCCTTTCGGCACCATTAGTCCTATTTCTTCAAGCTTCTTCATGGGGACATGGGGACCATCACAAATGATGTCCCACAGTTCTGAATCTCCTGTCATCATAAAATTATGCATGTGGGTCTTCCACCAGCCATAGTACTGACCATTGAATCTGGAAGGTTTGTAGGTTGATTGTCCTTACTCAAAGTTGGGTGGAGCAGCCATTGAGATCCTTTCTAGGTGTTAACCTTTTAGAAAGAACCTGCTCTGATACCAATTGTTAGTGTGTATGAGTCCACCAAACTATGGAGTACCTGGTCCTATATGAGATGATGCTGAGGATGCTATAGAAACTGAAAGTAGGAAAGACAAGGGATTTTTACATGGAAAAATCGCACACAAGGGGATAAAAAAACAACGACCTACTCTTGTAGGCTTTTAATTTCACTAACTTGCAATTTCCCTATTACAAGCCACTTTGCAATAACCCTATTACAAAGACTTCAACTAACTTGTGATGCTCTCACCACAAGCCATTTTATAACTATCCTAGTTACAAAGGCTTTAAACTTATGACTATTCCTAGTCACAACATAAACTCGGAAGTTTACGGATTTTTGGTTTTTCCTAAGACAAAGCTTATAAGAAAGCAAACTAGGAAATGCAATGAAGAGCAAATGACAAGATTACAACTCAACTACGGATGTACATAAACTCATTAAGAAACTGATCTTTAGTGGAGTTGTCTTCTTGTTCTTGACACACCAGTGACTTCAATGCCGGATGAACACTGTTATGCTTGAGAGAATATCACTAAATGCACAAAAATGTGGTGCTTTGTACCAGGTTGTTATATCACAAAAGACATCACAATAGATAGTGATGTCAATTCTTGGTACATGCTTCTTCCCAATGAAAAGTGACTGTTGTACTGTCTCCACAACCACTTCTGTGCAGTTGCGTTCCAGCTGGATAGTCGACTTGTACTTCTGTCAGAGAACACTAACGGACCAGGTCCTAGATGTGTTCCTCTTTTGTAACAGTTGTGAGATGGTCACTTTCTGCTGCTACATTCTAGCTGTATAGTTGAATTGTACTTCTGTCAGAGAACCCTAAGGGACTAGGTCCCTGTTGTGTTCCTCTTTATAATTATTGCAAATAGTCACTGACTTGTACTTGTGTCGGAGAACCCTAAGGGACCAGGTCACCGGGTCTCTATTGTGTTCCTCCCTGTGGTCGTTTATTCATTTGCTGGTTTTCAGACTTGAACCAGGTCAGTTGAAATGTATACTATGTGGGCCAGGTTCTCTATCTGGTTCTTCACAACAAGTTTGTTAGATCATCAAAACATAAGAAGCATAATGCCAAGACATTGAAAACCCATCAAGCTTGAGACTAATATTTAAGAACAACCTAGACAGTAGACACTTAGCTCTCAATATCATAACTTATTAACCACAATGCATCCTACCAAAGTTATTGTACCTTAATTAGTTTCTAATAAGATGAAATATCAATCTCTTTAGGAAATATTTGCTCACTAACTTAAGATAAAATTTTCTCAGTGGGAAAAAATAAACAAATAGCGAGGAAAGAAATGTGGTTTAAATATACCAGAAAACGATTTATCTTACCAAGTATAAAATACATTCGACTTAATCACATACCAATACAACTTTCAATAACTAGTTTTCCAACTTGGTGATGACAAAGAGCAGTTGGTTCCAATTTGGCCAATTAGTTACTTAGCAACCAATATGATGAGATGGGCATCTCAAATACTTAATAAACCAACTAACCAAATACATGTAATATCCCATATTCTCTTTTCATTTAAAAAATTACAAGATGGACCAATCTCTAAGTCTATTTTGCTTTCCTATCTTAAAATATTTGTCTAAAAAGTAACGAAGCAACTTAACACAAGTTCTCACTCAGAGACCTAAAATCTATGCTATTAGCAACCAATAACTAAGAGAAGTGAGCATTGAATCATTCCAAAAGCTTTAAAAATTACGTAAAATTTAACACTCCAGAGTACCGAGTTATTCAAGTACAAAAGCCCTAAAATTTCCAAAATATTATCAAACCCACTAATTTTAAAGCTTGAGAGCGCAAATATTGTATTAAAGAAGATCCCATATCATGACAACGCCTTAATTTTACACTTTTGCAACAATAAATAACCAAAAATCGCTAAAGATCGTGCTTACCCTAAGTCTTATGCCGCAAAAATGCACCATTCCTCATCAGATGTAATCTCTTCTCCTAAATATTAGCATAGTCTGTAGAGCATCGCAATACAAAAATAGGATTAGATTTTTTACCTCAACATAGCAAAGAGTACAAAATCTAGAGAGGAAGATACGATGAAGTGTTAATTTATATGAGTCCACCAAACAGTAGAGTACATGGTCCTCTGTGAGGTTATACTGAGAATGCTAGTAAAACTGTAAGTAAATGAAACACCGGATTTTTACGTGGAAAAATCCCAATTCAAGGGGACAAAAAATATGACATACACCTGTAGGCTTTCAAATTCACTAACTTGTAAACACCTATTACAAGCCACTTTGTAATAACTCTATTACAACGAATTTAACTCAACTAACTTGTGGTACTCTCACCACAAGCTACTTTGTCACTCTCTTGTTAGAAAGATTTTAACTAACTTGTGATACTCTTACCACAAGACACTTTGTCACTCTCTAGTAATAGAGACTTTAACTTATGACTAAACCTAGTCACAACATAAACTCAAAGAGTTTACGGATTTTACAAGAGGGTTCCTAATCAACGCTTCTAGCTAAGCAGTTTAGAAGATACAATAAGAACAATCACTAAGTTACAACTCTACTAAGGACAACAAAATACTAACTCTAGGAACTGGTCCGTAGTAGCATTTAACTTTGTTCTTCAAGCTCGTGAGAATTAATTTCTCTATTTTTGCAAAAGGCTTGAATGAGAAACAGAAATGTTTAAGTGATGTTTTGATATAAATTCATTGTTGATACACCTTGATGACATCACTTGAAATGATGTAAGCACTTTAGTTGGTCAAGGAATAAGTGGGCACTGGAAACAGTGCAGTGCAGGCAGAAGGCAGAAACAGTGCAGACGGTCACGTTGCTTCCAGCTGTGTCCAATTAACTTTGTACTGCTGTGAGGGAACCACAAAGGTATCAGGTCCTTGTTTGGTTTACTATCTCCTGAAGCTATAACAGTTCACATTTAGCTAGAATCCGTTAATCTTGCGGTGTAATCCAAGTGTATCAGGTTCCCTATCTGGTTCTTAATAGTAAGTTTGTTAGATCATCAAAACATAAGGCAAAGATATTTAAAATCTATCAATTTCCCCCTTTTTGATGATGACAAACTTAACATTGATAGAGTGGATTTAGAACACGGAGAACCATATTAAGTAACAGGAGAACACAAGTTCCCCTGACTTTATGCCTTCCTTATTTTTCATTATACTACACTTATTTATTCCCTTTTTGGCATCATTAAAAAGACACAAACAGATAAACAACATAAAGAATTCTAGCCGAGCTAACTCATGCCACATATGTGCACACAATATGATAGAGAAGAGAAACATAGAATTTAAGCAATGAGATAATAAAAGAGGATAGATTTAATATTAATAAAATTTAATATGCCTTTGCTTAAAAATCAAAGGTAACACTGGACTGTTAAGACGGGACAATATTGTTTCATCCCAACCATATCACAAAAAGAAAACAAAATATCTGCCAAAACAAAAAAAAAACTTAAAGGACATTTCCAGAAACAGGTCACTGAAGGGGTACTTAGGGGGCACTAGGAGTAGAGGGCTTGGAAGCTGCAGAAAGTATTTGGAGAACAAGGTCTATTCGGGCATTGGCTGACTTTTGCTCATTGAGCAGTTATGCTTTCAGGTTCTCTACTTGCGCCCTGAGATCAGCATTCTCTTTTGTCAAACGAGCTACTTCATCATTTGACGCCGGAACCCCTTGGGCTTGCTGACCTTCCAGGATAGCATTCCTAGCCTTCAACCGACGAATCTCCTCAATTGCACTGTTCTGAGCATTAATGAGCTGTGAGACTGTTCATGTACTTCCTACTCCCCCATTCTTTTCTAGGCACTCGCATTCTTCCAATGTTGTCTGTGAGAAAGTCTGCTTCTTAGTCGCCATCTTTCCTGGCCCCAGAGGCACCTCAAAGAACTTAAACACTCGTGTAAGCAAAAACCCGTAGGGAAGGCCATGATTACCATCTTTGAAGGCCACCTTTTGCATGTATTCAATCATAATAGCAAACAGGCTCACGGGAGTAAAACTATCCAGCTGCTCCATCAAGAACAAGCCAGACTTAGAAGTCACTGACCTCCTCTCAGCTCGAGGCAATAGAACTTTGTTGACCAATTCGAAAAGTAGCTGATAGACAGAGAGTAACGTTTTCTTATGGATCTGTTCCCCCTTTTGGTTTGCATTGTCTTTTACCATGGCATTTCTGAAGTTAAACTGACACCTCCTTTACACTGGACACACCAGTTGTAGGAACTTTAAGAATTTCTCCAAGCAATTTTACATCGAACACGATATCTACTCCATTCACCAAAGCATAGATGTGGTCTGTCTCAACGGGAAAGAGGCTAGCAAAGAAGCTTTGTACCTCATCCTCATATGCCTTAGGTGTATCAATTTGGAATAGATGCGCCCATCTTTGAAACTCAACCATTTCAAGAATTTGTCACATATCAGCCATCTCAGAGATTGCTGGGTCAAACGTATGACCCAGCTGAATTTTTTGGTGCCTCAGGCGTTCTGAGCCAAAGCTGACTTCACTTCTTATCCTCTTCATAGAACCAGGTTCCTGAACACTTTTAGACTTTTGTTTGCCGGATTTCCCACCACTGGATTTTTTTCCCCTTGGTTTTGACTAACACATCCTCATCAGACATCAAGAACTCACTCACAACATCCTTCAACTTGGAGCTAGAGGTAGAAACCTTCTCTACTGAAGCAGGCTGCTTCTTTTTCTGAGACCGTCTAACCAGTGAACCAGGTTCATCTGGTGTTTCCTCTTCCACCTCTACCATAGGGATCGCCTTATCACTTACGGGCACACCATCTTTCACCAGCTTCATCCTTTGCTTCTTGTGAGCACGTGATTTTTGCCCTATATGAGAATTACTCCCAAAAATTCAAAATAAAAACAATTTTCCTTTGTGTGCAATGTTTGAATTTTCGTGGCACTTTTGGATAATTATTTATATTTTGTCTGTGCATGTTTATTTGTTAAATTAATAAAAATATAAAAAATATGTCACATTTGCATTTAATATGTAATTCTACAATTAGGAGTAATTAAGTTTATTTTACAAAATGAAAAAATTACAAAAATAGGCATTTTTTGCATTTTTAGCATTTAATGTCCAAATTGTGTGATTTTATTTTACTGATGTTTAATTTTGGGTGATAATTATTATTAGAAGTTAATTAGTATTTTAAGATAATTTTGGTTTTTATAATTTAATTTCATACATTTTAGTTTTATCAATAAGTGAAAGAAAAGAGAACAAAAAATAGACGAAAATCGGATTGGGCCTCTTCTTCAATTTTAAACCACAAGCCCAAGGATACCCAACCTTCCCCTACGACCCGGTCCATTTCAAACCGGGTCGACCCAGTCCATAACCCAAAACCTCACCCCACCCTTTCTATTTTCATTCTTGAACAAAAAAACTAAACCCTAAAACAAAACCTAAACTACCCGCCCCCCTCCCCTCTTCTTCTTCTTCTTCTTCTTCTTCTTCTTCTCCTTCCAAACCTTCCTCCCATGGCTGCCCTTGCTGTGTCTTCTTCTTCTTCTACTCCTCCAAGCTCTAGCTTCAAACGAAACCCCCATGACTTCCCTCCTTCCAACTCCGCCATTGCTGCTTCTCCGTCTCCTCGTCCCAAGCCGCCATGGCTGCCCTCACATGGATGAAACCCCAGGAATATGTATCCACTCTGCCAAACGACGACCTCACGTCCAAACGACCCCTCCAGTGTCGCAACACAGCACCACCCCGCTGCTTCATCTTCTTCGTCGACCACCATGAACGACCGGACAGGAACACCTTCCACCATCTTCCTCCTCTAGTCACAGCTCCAGCCATGTCCGCCTATCGCAGCAGCAGTGACGTGAAGCAACTCGACGTCGCTCCATCCCAAGCTCCACCGCTGCTGCTTCTTCTGCTTCACGTCCAAATCACCATGTCCGCTGCTTCTGCTACTTCGTCTTCTTCTTCGTTCTCCTCGCAACTGCTTCTTTTTTCAAACGACACCAAACGACCATCTTCTTCGATGGTCCGTTCGTGGTCGTCTTCGACGTCGAGTTATTTTGGTGCGATAATTGTTTCCGGGCAAATTTGTTTTCGTTCGAGTTCATCGTCGTTCCGATCCGGTTAGTTGGTTTAAGTTTCGTTTCTGTCCGCAATTTGTTTGATATTTTTCGGATCTGGAATCAGATATGTTTGATATTAATTTCATGTTTATT
The DNA here is from genome assembly GCF_000393655.2 of Nicotiana sylvestris. Taxonomy (NCBI): domain Eukaryota; kingdom Viridiplantae; phylum Streptophyta; class Magnoliopsida; order Solanales; family Solanaceae; genus Nicotiana; species Nicotiana sylvestris. The sequence goes on from NC_091062.1 coordinate 178,248,792, forward strand.
GTTTTTTTTATTTTTTCAGTTTGTTTCATTTTTCTTGTTTTTTTTAGGTAGAAATTGTTAGTTTAATTATAATGTTGTTAGATTTAAGTTGAAGTTCAATTAATTATTTCTTCAGTTTATTTTTATTAATTTAAAAGGATTTAGTTTTAATATAGAAGAGTGTTAGTTTAAATCATTTGAATCCGTCATCTTTGTTGTTTAATATAGATTTTATTCGTGTTCAATTTTTTGTTTGAAGTTCGTTTTAATCCAGTGATTCAATGTGAATTTATGTTTTGGTGTTTAATTTTTGATTTATTTTGAATCATGCATCTTTGTTGTAATGTTGTTGGACTTAATTTGAAGATCAATTGATTATTGAGTTTAGTGATTTGAATCCGTTTATTTGTTCTGTTTAAGTTTAATTTGAATTTGAGCTCAATGATTTGAATATACTTGTTTGTTATTGTTGTTGAAATCTGAAAGTAGATTTGTTGTTTAAAAATATTGTTCAGTCAAAATAATTCCGGTTGTTTCTTTGTTGTTCATCATTTAGTTTAAGTTTGTTCATAAAATTTGATTAGGAATTGGTTATAGCTGCTATATTTTGGTTAGAATTGATTAGGTGAATTGGTTATAGCTTACGGGGTAGATTGGTAAATTGCAGTATTTTCAGGGGTAAAATGGTAATTTCAGTAAGGTCGGAGGGGTATTTTTGGAATTGAAAATCTTAACAATTATTTATTTTGAGTGCTCTGTCCATTAAGATTAAATAATATTTTAATAATATTAAAATAGTACATGGTGGGGGACAAGACATGAGGTAGTGGGGCTTGATATAATTATTTAATATAGTGGGGGACAAGATATAATTTAGTGGGGAATAATGTAGTTGTTTAATATAGTGGGGGAAAAAAGCATGCAAGTGTGGGAGTGGAAGAATATTTTCGGGTTAGTGGTTCAAGACAAGGGTCTTAATATAAATGAGAGTCATTTTGACACAAAAAAAGGAGGGAGCTGAATATTGAAAAGAGAGAAAAATTCCGAAAATATTAAGACTTTCAAAAAAATACAAATAAAAACATTCTGGAAATTAAAAGAGAGAGTAGTATACACCTGATATACAATCTAAATATTCTGATATACGGATTCAGAAATTAAGGGTTAAACATTAATTAGTCTTTCAAATCTGAAAAGATTCTCTTTGCTTCTGTCTGTTGAGTGTTGTTGGTGTTTCTGGATTTTTATCTTGATTTTAAAATCTGTCATTGGTTTCTCGTTGCTGGTTGTTACTGGTTGCTGGGTGTTGCTATTGTTGTATGCTACCGCATTTCTACTGATCTTCCTTTTCTTTTGCTTCCAATATCAGGTACACAACTGACATGCTGGTTAATGTAAACTGAAACGTGAAGCATGAATATGAAATGAAGAGTTGAAGCTCTGAATTTATCTTAATTATATTCTGAATTTTATTTGTATATATACATTATTTAGCTTACTATAATTAGAATCATGTAGCTGTTTAATATATATAATGGAACATCTGACAATAGCTTAGTGGACGAACTATCTATGTATTGCTAAAAATAAATAAATGGTGTAGTAACTCTGTTCAGATAGTTTGTTATTAGTTGATGATTATCATATCTCAAAAAGCATGTTAGTTGATTTAGACTATTCTTAAACATTCAACAGGTAGCTCATTAAACGAATAGACCGTTTCGGAACTTGTAGGAATATTGTTTAGCTAGATACTATTGGTTAATTTAAGCATGTAAATAAATTAGAACCATTTCTCTTTCATTTTTTAGAGACAAATTTAATAGAAAAAACGTAGGCACTTTAGGATTATCTTTTTTAAAATAAATGAGATGAGCCTCACCCAATAAATCGCACAAGTTGCGGGGCCCTCAATAAATGGTTAATAATTGTATAGACTTCGGGATCGGTCATTTAGCAAATTTCACGGCCTTACCCAAAATAATGATACGCTAGTCGCTTTAGGCGCGCCTTTAACAATTTATTTTCTTAAACTCGGGTGCACATTTATGTGACCCAAATCCAAATCTCAACAGAGTCGAAATATGTCGATAACCACGGGTACATTGATGTGACGTGGTTCGAGATATATTTTCATAATGTTGCAATTCTCGATAAAATAATAATAATGATAAAAGCGGTTAAAAGTTAAAATTCGCACATATGTTCAACATGTATTATATCAGATTGACCGTGCTAGAACCACGGAACTCAGGAATGCATAACACCTTCTCCCGGGTTAACAGAATTCCTTATCCGTATTTCTGGCGCGCAGACTGTTAAACAGAGTCATTCTTTTCCTCGATTCGGGATTCAATGGGTGACTTGGGACACCATAAATCTCCCAAGTGGCGACTCTGAAATAAATAAATAAATCTCGTTTCGATTGTCCTTTAATTGGAAAAAACTCCCTTCCGCGCCCCTTTGCGGGCGGCGCGGGCGAAAAAGGAGGTGTGACACTTCTTACTACCCTTTTTGCTCTTTTGAAGGGCAGAGTCGTAAACCACCTTAGCTTGCAACCTGGTAATGGGTCGCTTGGTGGAAGACTCAGGAGTGGACACCACCCTTCGTTTTACTATGAATGCATCAAGGGCTAGGTTGTCTAAATCCTCCTCATCACTGGACCTCATCTCAGGTGCCTGTATGTCCAAAGGCGCAACAGCGAATGCAGAAGCAGAACTGTCCTGGGAATGAGAACCCTGACCTGGGTCCTCCAGAGAGGGATCAGGTTGTACTGATGTGAGGGTCCAGTAGTTTCTGCTAGTGCAGCGCCTTCAACAGTTATAATGGCCCCTTCGTCCCCCATACCTTGTACCTCATTTTTCTAAGAGATGATCTCATGTAGTACACCATCAGCAGACACCAAGAAAACGGTTACAATATTTTCTTCCTCAATCGGCACTACTGCCACCACGAAATCTGTAGTAACAATGGCGGAACCCTCTGTGACCTCAGGGTTTTAACCTTGTTCACCACTTATTCTTTGATTAGTGGGAAAATCAGAAGATGGAGAGGGTGGATCAACAATTTTAGGGGTTTCTGAAATGGAGAGAGACGGGGAATCTGGGTGAGGTGTGACCTTAGAGGTAAGGGTAAGAGTGGTTAAAGATGGCTCAGTAGGGGCGGAGGACTCCATAGTTTTTTCAGTAACAGGTATGACTGAGGTAGGGAGGTTGAAGTTTGTATCAGCCATTGGAAAGATGGAGTGAAGCTGCTTTGGGAAGTTCTAATGGAGGACTTATGGTTTGTGGAGAACAGAGGGGGGTTTTATTAGGAATGGATAATAATGAAAAGAGAGATAGGCACTGGTTGGGTGTGGAGAAGTCCAACGTTTTAGAGGGATATGGAACGATTTGAAGTGAAGAGACGTGACAACAGAGTCTGAAAAGTTGGATGACATGGCAGTTGTGTTTTGTACCTTTTTAAGACGTGTATTAAAGAATGCACAGAACTACTAACCTTTGGTACAAGAACCAGGTTCTTGACCTATTTTATTTTAAAGTATCAATCCTCTTTTATCATCCATGCACTGCATCTACAGCTTCTATACTCATCATGCGTGTTTACCTGCAATGGTATTGAAGTGAGTTAGAGATGGCTAGAAAATACTTTTAGCCAGTTTTTTAAGGTGATTTTCATAGCCAAATAATGAGGAATCATGTTCTCAATTGGGCTTTAAAATCCCTAAATTCACATTGTCCCTCAGAAAGTGATGCCTCACATCAATATGTTTGATCCTTTTGTGTTGAACTGGATTCTTGGCCATGTTGAGTGCACTGGTGTTATCACATAGAAGGGTCACACTCTCAGTGAGTACCCCAAAGTCCTCCAGGGTCTGCTTGATCCATAAAAGTTGTGCATAGCAGGATGCTACGGCTACATATTCTGCTTTAGCTTTTGAAAGAGCCACTGAGTTTTGCTTCTTTGTGCCCCAAGAGATGAGACATGAACCTAGAAAGTGAGACATTCCTGAAGTGCTTTTCCGGTCCACAAGATAACCTGCATAGTCTGCATTAGCATATCCAATAAGATTAAAGCTATCACCTAAGGGATAATAAAGGACCAGGTCTTGTGTTCCTTTAAGATATCTCAGAATTCTTTTAGCTGCCTTCAAATGAGATTCCTTGGGATTTGATTGAAACCTTGAACATAGCCCCACACTGAAGACAATATCAAATCTACTAGCAGTAAGATAGAGAAGAGACTCAATAATGCCTCTATACATGGTTTGATTCACAGGAGTCCCAGTTTCATCCATGTCCAGTCGAGTGGCCGTAGCAATAGGAGTGTCTATCACCTTTGATGCTTCCATGTCAAACCTCTTCAAGAGATCCCTGATGTATTTTTGCTGACAAATAAATGTACCCTTTGGGGACTGTTTTACTTGAAGACCCAAGAAGAAGTTCAGTTCCCCCATCATACTCATCTCAAACTCACTTCCCATGAGAATCAGATGTTGCCCCAAAAATGATATCATCAACATAGACCTGAACAATGAGCAGGTTCCTTCCCCGTTTCTTTAGGAACAGAGTATTGTCAATTTTCCCTCTTTTAAAGACATTTTCCAAGAGGAACTTTGACAACCTTTCATACCAAGCTCGAGGAGCCTGTTTCAGCCCATACAAAGCTTTGTCCATTTTAAACACATATTCAAGGTGTTCATGACATTCAAACCCTGGAGGTTGCTTTACATAGACTTCTTCCTTAAGAAGTCCATTCATAAATGCACTTTTGATATCCATTTGTAACAAGGTGAATTCCATATGGGATGCAAAAGTGATTAGAATTCTAATAGCTTCCATGCAAGAGACCGGAGCAAAAATTTCATCATAGTCAATCTCTTCCTCCTAATTGTAGCCTTGAACCACTATCTTGGCCTTGTTCCTTGTGGTATTACCATATTCATCAAGCTTGTTCCTGAATACCCACCTGGTTCCTATAATGGTTCGATCTGAGGGTCTGGGTACCATGTGCCAGACATTGTTCCTTTCAAACTGATGTAACTCGTCTTGCATGGCTGTAATCCAATCTGCATATTTCAAAGCTTCCTTGATATTTTTGGGTTCTATTAGGGAGAGAAAGGCTGAGAAGGCAAGTGAATTTCTGGCTTTTGACCTGGTTTGTACTCCGAAATCTAGAGGGGTGATTATGTTGTCAAGAGGATGAGAGCTTTTGTGTCTCCAATTAGATGTCTGAGGTTCATTTAGAGAGAATGTGGGTACATTTGACTGGTTTTTCCGAGTTCTTTTCTTAGGTGATAGTGGAGTACCTTGAACTGCATCAACCACTCTTTCTTCAACTTTAGTGGTTGTTATTGAAGTACCTGGTTCCATTGAGGATGAGATAGTATTGTCTTCACTCAGCTCTTTTACTTAACTCATCATGTCTGCCTTTCCATTTGTCATGTCAATGACTTCACCAGGGACTAGTAAGGGTTCTCCATCTTGATCTTCTTCAGCATTCTTCTCACAGGATGGATAAGACTCATCAAAGATAACATGAACACTTTCCTCAACACATTGAGTCCGCTTATTGTATATCTTGTATGCTTTGCTTTGAGAAGAGTAGCCCAGAAATATTCCTTCATCACTCTTGGCATCGGATTTACCAAGCTGATCCTTTCCATTATTGAGAACGAAGCATTTGCACCCAAATGTTCTTAGGTGGGTCAGCTTGGGTTTCCTTCCATTCAGTAGCTCATATAGGGTTTTGTTCAGGAGGGATCTGATCATGCACATGTTCACCAAGTAGCAGTCAGTGTTAACAGCTTCAGCCTAGAAGTTCTTTGCAATTCCACTGTCGATTAGCATTGTTCTTGCCATCTCTTCCAGAGTTCTATTCTTACTTTCCACTACTCCATTTTGCTGAGGAGTTCTGGGAGCTGAGAAGTTGTGGGTGATGCCATTTTCATTGAAGAACTCATCAAATTTGGCATTGTCAAATTCTGTTCCATGATCTGACCTAATGCATGTGACTCTAGACTCCATCTTCACCTAGATTTTCTTCACAAAGGCCACAAACACCTCAAAGGTTTCATCTTTAGTTCTAAGAAACAAAATCCATGTGAATCTGGAGTAGTCATCTACTATCACAAAAATATATCTTTTTCCTCCTCTGCTTTGCACTCTCATAGGACCATAGAGGTCCATATGCAAAAGCTCTAGCGGCTTTGAGGTGCTCACACATCTTTTAGACTTGAAAGAGGACTTCACATGTTTTCCTTTAGCACAGGCATCACAGATTTTTTGCACCTTGAACTTTGACATGGGCAGACCATGGACCAGGTCCTTCTGAATTAGTTTGTTCGGAAGAGAAAAGCTTGTGTGCCCCAGTCTTCTGTGCCACAATTTAGTATCATCATCAACATCCACTTAGACCACCACTTTGTAAGGACTCGAAATCAGCAACATAGATGTTCTTGTATCTTTTGGCCACAAATACCACTTCACCAGTTACCAGATCAGTAACTGTACATATCTTGGATAAGAATTCCACCTTGTTTCCTTTATCACAGATTTGAGAGACACTTAAGAGACTGTACTTAAGGCCACTGACATAATACATATTTTCAATAGAATGAGTGAGCGACTTTCCGACTTTTCCAATTCCAAGAATGTACCCATTTTTCCCATTTCCAAAGGATACAATCCCTCCTTGCAGGGCTTTTAGTGAAAGAAAGTCCATGATGTTCCCAGTCATGTACTTTGAACATCCACTATCCATGAACCATTGTTGACCGCTTCCTTTCACTATTCCCCACACAAGAAGATCAAGAGTTAGTTTTAGGAACCCAAGAAAGTTTGGGTCCCTTGTAGTAGGCAAGATGATGAATAAGAGCTCTCTTAGTCCATGAAGGTAATGTGCATTTTTTGTGAGTGGAACCTGGTCCCTCTTTTGTAGTCACTTTTTCAGCAAACACTTTATTTTTCTGAACAGATTGAACCCTGGCCTGGCAAATTTCTTTGAAGTTCCCATTGTTTCCACAGTGGGGTACAAAGTCAGTTATCAAAAGCAGTGACGTACTTGCTGTGAGGGTTATAAGGAGTTTTCTCCTTTTGGAACCCTATTTCTTGCCTGTTTCCACCATTATTAGTGTACATGGCAATGATAGCTTCTGAGGAACAGGTCCACTTTAGGAACTTTTCAATTTTTTACTCTTTCCAGATCAGTTTGGAGGTGCTTGTTTTTCTCAATTTCAACACACATCCTAGTTCTCACAGCTTTCAACTCATTTTCAAGCCTAATGTGTTCTTCACTGGCTATCTCTTTTCCTTTTCCAGAATTTCCAGGTTTTGAATTAGTCTCTGGTCTCTTCCCTTAGGTCTGCAATTACTGCCAAGAGATCATTTCTTTCTTCTTTGAAGTTTTCAATGGTTTCATTATGGTCAATAACTACAACCACTAAGTCATCTCTAGTTTGTTCAGCTTCTCCTAGTTCTAAGGTCAAGGAATCCCTATCCTCCACAAGACTATGATAGGCAGCAATCAATACACTAGCTAAAGACATGAGTTTCTTAGGAGAGTAGGATTTCAGATTTCTCTGAACATCCCTGAAATTTACCTCGTTGTTGTCATCGTCTTCATCATCATTTGATTGGGCCATCAAAGTAAAAATTGAGTCATATTCATTTTCCTCGCCTTCAACTACCATCATGGAAATATCACCAGCATCAGTTTCATCTTCTGACTCACCAGAGGAATCTCCCCATGCTGCAAGAGCTGGTTTCATCACATTGTCAGCATATCTCTTTATTTTGAAGTCCTTGAAAGGAACCGGGTTCCTCTTAGCTGCTTTTTTAGGGTTGTTCTTGGAGAATTTTTGCTTCAAGAGAGGACAGTCTTTGATGAAGTGTCCAGACTTTCCCCACTTATGACAGAGATCGTAGTTTTTTGGTTTGCTAGAGCTGCCTCTTTTTATCATTTCTCCATTTCTTCTGACCATCTTCTAAAATCTTTTGGTTAAGTAAGCCATGTCACTATCTTCCTCACTTGAGTCATTGCTATCAGCTTTGAGTACTAGGTTCTTTTCTTTCTTTTCTATCTTCCTCTTCATCTCGTAGGTCTTCAAATTTCCAACCAGCTCTTCTATAGTCAGCTCTTGCAAGTCCTTTGATTCAGTAATAGCATTCACCTTGCTTTCCCAAGGGCTAGGCAGAATACTGAGGATTTTTCTCACTAGCTTATTTCTAGGAATGGTTTCACCAAGTAAGTGTAACTCATTTATGATGGAAGTGAATCTTGTGTGCATATCTTGAATAGATTCATTGTCCTTCATCCTGAAGAGTTCATACTCGGTAGTGAGCATATCGATCTTAGACTGTTTTACTTGGGTGGTTCCCTCATGATCTATTTGCAAAGCTTCCCGTATCTCCCTAGCAGTGTCGCAAGCAGAAATTCTATTATATTCTTCAAGTCCTATTCCACATACCAGAATCTTCTTGTCACGAAAATTCTTTTCCACAGCTTTCCTGTCTGCGTCAGTGTATTCTTGACTGGTTTTTGACATTGAAATGGAAGTTATTCCAGTACCTTTGTTGGAACATAAGGGCCATCACATATGATATCCCATAACTCAGAATCCTCAGCCATGATAAAATCATGCATTCTTATTTTCCACCACCCATAGTATTGTCCATTGAACCTGGGTGGTCGGTATGTAGATTGACCTTCTTCAAAATTTGGTGGAGCAGCCATAAGGATCCTTCCTAGGTGTTAGCCTAATAGGAGGAACCTGCTCTGATACCAATTGTTAATTTATATAAGTCCACCAAATAGTAGGGTACCTGATCCTCTGTGAGGTTATGCGGAGAATGCTAGTAAAACTTTAAGTAAATGAGACATGGGATTTTTACGTGGAAAAATCTCAACTCAAGGGGACAAAAACTACGACCTACACGTGTAGGCTTTCAACTTCACTAACTTTTAAACACCTATTACAAGCCACTTTGTAATAACTCTTTTACAAAGGATTTAACTCAACTAACTTGTGGTACTCTCACCACAAGCCACTTTGTCACTCTCTAGTTACAAAGACTTTAACTAACTTGTGATACTCTTACCACAAGTCACTTTGTCACTCTCTAGTAACAATGACTTTAACTTATGACTAAACCTAGTCACAACATTAACTCAGAGAGTTTACGGATTTTACAAGAGGGTTCCTAATCAACGCTTCTAGCTAAGCAGTTTAGGAGATACAATAAGAACAATCACAAAGTTACAACTCAACTAAGGACAACAAAATACTAACTCTAGGAACTAGTCCGTAGTAGCGTTTTAACTTTGTTCTTCAAGCTCGTGAGAATTGATTTCTCTATTTTTGAAAAAGGCTTGAATAAGAAACAGAAATATTCAAGTGATGTTTTGATATAAACTCATTGTTGATATACCTTGATGGCATCGCTTAAAATGATGTAAGCACTATAGTTGGTTAAGGAATAAGTAGGGAAATAGTGTAGTGTAGGCAGAAGGTAGAAATAGTGCAGGTGGCCATGTCGTTTCCAGCTATGTCTAATTGACTTTGTACTGCTATGAGGGAACCACAAGGGTACCAGGTCCTTGTTTGGTTTCCCATCTCCTGAAGTTATAGCAGTTCACATTTAGCTAAAATCTGTTAATCTTGTGGTGTAACCCAAGTGTGTCAGGTTCCCTATCTGGTTCTTAACAGTAAGTTTGTTAGATCATCAAAACATAAGGCAAAGACATTTAAAACCTATCATAAAGGAATTTAGCGCTCGATTTTCCGGATAATGAGACAAAAAAGAGCGTGTTCACCATCGATAGTGTGTGACCCTCTTCAGTGAGGAGCAAGTTCAAGATGATTTGGGATTGAGAAGATGGAGCAAGTTAGAGATTTTACGAGGAGGAGATTTGTTATTTTAGGGTTTATTTTCGTTCACTTCTTTTTTGTACAAAATAGGACAATTTAGGTGTGATAGGTTTAGCGGCGACACTTAAAAGTCACCACAAATGCCCTTATATTTTGTGGCTTTTATCAGGGTTGTGGCGAAATCCACTAGTTCTTGTAGCGACTCATTTTTAGTCATCACTGATAGGTTGTTTTCAGCGGCAACAATAGTAATCGCTGCTATATCATTATCTTTTGTAGCGATCAAGTGAGTCACCACTTAAAGTCGCTACTATACATCAACTTTCTTGTAGTGAAAGGCTATACGGAGTCTAATTGCTTTCAATCTTGCAACTGAAGTAAAGGTCTTATCATAGTCTATGCCTTCCTCTTGACTATATCCTTGAACCACCAATATTGCCTTGTTCCTTGTAACTATTCCATCTTCATCAAGTTTGTTTCTGAAGACCCATTTTGTGCCAATTACTGATCTGTCCTTAGGTTTTGGTACCAGATGCCAAACTTGACTTCTCTCAAATTGGTTGAGTTCATCTTGCATTGCATTCACCCAGTCTGCATCCTACAAAGTCTCAGCAATATTTTTAGGTTCAATAAGAGATAGAAAAACATCAAAAGCACAAAGATTCTTCAAAGAAGATCTAGTTTTGATTCCAGAGGTTGGATCAGTAATTATGTTCTCAATGGGATGAGAAATTTGGTGCTTGTAAGGTTTCACAACCAGCTGGTTTCCCCTAGATGTTCCTTCAATGTTTTGTTGCTGAGGAACAGGTTCATGGACAGGTTCCCTCAAGGTTTGAGGATCAGTTCCTCTTTGTTCAGTTCCCCCTGTCAGGTTGCCCGGTGTAGAAGGACCTGTTCCATCGCATGTTCCTTCCTCTGGTATAGCTTCAGTTTGGGCTGTGGTTTCATTTGAGTTTCTTACCAGCCCAATTGATTCATCTTCATGTTCTTGCTTCTCAGAAAGAATGTTAGTTTCATCAAAAACTACATGTATATTTTTTCTGCACACATAGTTCTTTTGTTATAAATCTTATAAGCTTTACTATGTGAAAAATATCCCAAGAATACTCCCTCATCACTTCTGGGATCAAACTTACCTAGGGAGTCTTCACCGTTATTGTGCACAAAGCACTTGCATCCAAATGCCCTAAGATGGGATATATTTGGCTTTCTCCCTTTAAGTAGCTCATAAGGAGTCTTCTCAACAAGAGGTCTAGTCATGCACCTATTTGTGATGTAGCATGTAGTATTCACAGCTTCTGCCCAGAAACTATGAGGCAGTTTACTAGAAAGAAGCATAGTCCTAGCCATTTCTTCCAATGTCCTATTCTTTCTTTCAACTACTCCATTCTGTTGAGGAGTCTAGGAGCAGAAAAATTATGATCTATGCTATGCTCATCACAAAATTTAGCAAATTTAGCATTTTTAAATTCAGTACCATGATCAAACCTAATTGATGGAAGTTAATTACCTAGTTGTTTCTGAGTTTTTCTAACAAAAGAAGTGAATATGTCAAATGTTTTATCTTTAGATGTTAGAAACAGTGTCCAAGTAAACCTAGAGTAATCATCAACAAGCACCATAACATATCTCTTACCACTTCTACTAAATGTTCTCATTGGTCCACAAAGATCCATATGGACCTGTTCCATCGTTCTGGTGGTGCTTACCATTTTCTTTCTTTTGAAAGAGGATCTTACTTGCTTCCCCTTGCACAAGCCTCACAAACTTTATCTTCCTTGAACTTAATATTAGGCAGTCATATCACCAAGTCCTTGGAGACTAGTTTATTGAGTTGACTTAGACTGGCATGTCCAAGTCTTTTGTGCTAAAAGTGGGGATGATTATCCAACACATTAAATAAGTGAGTTCATTATCTGAAAGTATGGACAGATCCACAATATATATGTTGTTCACTCTTTTTCCCTGCAAAACTATCTTGTCAATGATGATATTAATCATAAAGCATTTTGTAGAGGTGAATGCAACAATGTTACCTCTATCACACAATTGTGATACACTTATTAGACTGTATTTCAGTCCATCTATCAAGTAGACATTCTTAATAGAGTGAGAGTCAGTCTTACCTACCTTTCCAACCCCAATGATCTCACCTTTTTTTTCCATTTTCAAAGGAGAGATTACCTCCTTTAAGGTCCTCAAGTGAAAGGAACTGGTTCTTGCTTCCTGTCATATGCTTTGAGCAGTCATTATCCACGTATCATATTTGGCTGCTCCCCTTCACTTGGACCTGCAAAAGAAAATTAGGGGTTAGTTTTAGGAACCCAAACTAGTTTGGGTCCCTTTTTATAGTCAAAAGAATGAATCAAATTCTTTTTAGCCCAACTTGGTAGCTTATTTTTCCCTTGAACAAATTCTTTGTTCTTTTGACTTGTCTTTTCTTTTGCAGAGCATTCACTTTTATAGTTGTAAGCACGTGATTTTTGCCCTATATGAGAAATACTCCCAGAAAATGCAAAATAAAATGATTTTTCTTGGTGTGCAATTTTGAGTAATTTTGTGATATTTTTGGATAATCATTTGTATTTGTCTGCATTTGCTTATTTGTTAAGTTAATAAAAAATATAAAAATATGTCGCATTTTGCATGTAGGATTTCATTCTACAATTGTTAGTAATTAAATTAGTTTTACAAAAATTAAAAATTACAAAAATAGGCATCTTTTGCATTTTTAGCATTTAATGTCCAAATGAACAATTTTATGCTTAATTATTACTTAATTGTGCGTTAATTGTTATTGGGAGTTAATTTGCGCTTTTATAATTTAATTTAGTTCTTAATAATAACTTAAGTATTTTTATAATTTAGTTTTAGAAAATAAAAGAAGAAAAGAGAACAAAAATACAAATAAAAATCGGATTGGGCCACTTCTTCAATTTTCAACCCCAGGCCCAAACAATTGTCCACGACCCAGTCCACTTCACACGGGTCGACCCGGTCCGCCCCATTAACCCAATACCCAACCCCTTTCTTCATTTTTTGGTCTAAACACAAAAACAAAACAAAAAATAACAAAACAAAAACCCTAAAACACTAACTCATCCGCCTCCTCTCTTCATCCTCTCAAAACTCCAAGCACACAACCATGGCTGCCCTTCACCCTTACCATGGACGACCCAGCTGCGTCTTCAGCTTCACCAACGTTCATGGCTCCTCCTCCTCCTTCGTTCGTCGCTCAAACAACCAAGCGGCACAACCACCCAATGATAGCCATGAACGAACAACCCCGTTGATGACCCACCCCGCTGCCTTCGGCTTCACCATCACCAAGGTCGCAGCTGCTTAGTCTTCGACCATGAGCAGCCCAGGCGACCACACGACTGTTTCTGTTTCATCCTCGTCATCCGGCGTCAAGATCGAGCTTGAGCTCGACGTCCATAGCTGCCTTCCTCCTCCCCGCGTAGCTGCTCCATTCTCATCTTCATCCGTGTCTGCTTATGCCTTCTGCTTCGTCTTCCCCATCAGAACGACCAGCTTTACTGCTTCGTCTTCGACTGCGAACAGTCCGAACAATGCTGTCTTCTTCATGTTTCGGCTGTTCCAGCTCGTTGTCCATGGCTGAGTTGCATCTTTTCCAGCTCCAGCTCGTTGCATCTTTTCCAGCTCGTTCATGTCTTCTTCGATGCGTTGTTGTTTCTGCTCCAGCTGCTGCTGCCGCGTCAATTGTTGTCTTGCTTCAGTTACTTCTTAATCGGGTTCGTCACTGTTGGTTCGAGCTTTGGTCGAGGCTCGTCAAGTTCGTTGTTTGTTTAGTCGTCCGTCGTTTCAATCCGGTTAGTAGATTTTTGAGTTTTATTTTGTCCATATTTGGTTTTGATATTTCTCGAACCTAAAATCAACAAATGTTTGTTTTGTTTATCGTTTGAATTAATTTTTTAGTTTGTTCATGTTGTTTGTTAAATTAATTTTTCAGATTCCAAATGAAAGATTAATTAATTGTTTTTCATGTTTATTTCATGTTCGTATTGTTGTTTAAATGAATGTTTGTTGTTGTTTAAATGAATATTTGTTAGTTTAATGCTTGTTAGATTCAAATTGAAATTTAATTAATTATTTCTTCAATTTGTTTCATGTTGTTATAAATTTTCCAGAAAATGTTAATGTTGTTTAAATCGTTAGAATCCGTCATGTTTGTTGCTTAAAAAACAGATTTAATTCATGTTCATCTTTGTTTGAAGTTCATGTTTAAATCCAGTGATTTAATGTGAGTTTATGTTTGTTTGTGATTTGTTGATTTAATTTGAATCATGCATATTGTTGTTGGTATTGTTGTATCTTTGTTCATCCATTGATGATCTAAATTAACCAGGATTGGTTCCCGATATGGTTGATTTATTTCCATTAATTTGGAGTTTGTGTTGTTCATCATGTTCATATGATTTGTTGTTGAAGATTGTTGAGAAATTGGTCATCTTGACTATATTTTGGTCAAGTTATGATTTAATTGATTGTTTAGAGCAGAGGGGTAATTTGGTAAATTGCATTACATTCGGGGGTAAATTTGTAATTGCAATAAGGTCGGAGGGGTAGTTTGGTAATTGAACAATATTTTGATTCTTTATATTAAGCATGGGGGACAAATATAATGGGGTGGGGTTTTTGATATAATTGTTTAACATAATAGGACAAAACATAATGTAATGGAGGGGAATATTGTATTTGTTTATGTTAGGCATGGAAGACAAATTGTAATGGGTTGAGGAATCTTGTACTTGTTTAATGTAGGCATGGGGGACATATTGTAATGAGTTGGTAATGTGGCATTTATTTAATGTAGGCATGGGGGACAAAGTTTTAAAATAAAGAAGACATTTGATAGTGGGACAAAGCATGCCATTGGGGGAATAATTTGGGTTTAGGAATTCAAGGCAAGGTCTTGCTATAAATATAGAGTCATTTCTTGACATTAGGGGGAGACTTGAGAGTTTTAAGAGAGATTTTTGGGGGAGAGAAAAAGAGTTGAATATTATTGAGAGGATTTTTAGAGAGAGTTGACAGATTCTTTTTACACTTGAGAGTTGACATACTTTTATACTTGAGAGAGTTTGTGATAGTAAAAGAGAAAGACAATTTGAACTTTCACTCGAACAATTCTGTTTGCTTTTCTTCGAGTGTTATTCAAAAGTCAGAAACTACTGCATCTCGTATCTTTTCTCTCTTCTGCTTTGACTGCGATTGTACTTTTGCACTGCTGAGTTTTCAATCTGTTACTGGGTTATTCTACTGGTTGTTACTGGTTTTGCGGTGTTGCTGAACCTGCTGTTGCCGCGTTATTACTGTTGCTGACTCCTACTTCTTTTGTTCTTGTACTGCTGTTTCCAGGTACACATTTGTACACTCTTGGCTTGAAGCGAAAAAATGAAATATTAATCAGGCTCCTGTTCCTGTTGAATTCTTTTGTTTGGATCTGTGTTTGAATATTAATTTTCCTCTCTTTGTATAAAAATGTAGTCGATTAATTAATGAGTAATGAGGCTGCATATGTATGATTTCTTCATCTAATAATGCTAGTTTAAATTACTTGAAGAATAGTTAATCGGCTTTGATATTATTGTGTATCCCTCTCATGTTCCAGCATTAGTAAATAATAGAGTATAAAAATGAAAGCAGTTTTTCTTTGTACAAACTCGATCGCAATTTTCCAATCGCATTAGCCGTAAACTAATAACTAATAGGTTACGTTTTCAGCATGTAAATAATTAAGAGATTTTCTTTTATTTTTAGAGACGAATTTAATAGAAAATATAGTCACTATAGGTTTATCCTTTAAAATAAAAATGAGACGAGCCTCGCCAAATGAATCACAAATCGCCGGGGCCCTCAATAATTGATCATGATAAATACTTAGAATTTGGGATGGACTGTTTAGTGAATTCCACTGCCTTCCCAAAGATAATAACGCGTTAGATTCTTTAGGCGCGACTTAATTAAATTACATTCTTAAATTCGGGTGCGCATTTATGTGACCCAAATTCAAATCTCAACGGAGTCGAAATGTGTTAACAACTACGGGTGCATTGATTGTGACGTGGTTCGAGATGCATTTTCACGACGTTGCAATTCTATAAAAATAAATGATAATAATAAAAGCGGTTTAAACTTAATAAAAGCACATAAGTCACAACATGTATTTAAATCAGATATTTAGCCATTATAACAATTTAAGCGACCGTGCTAGAACCACGGGATTCGAGGGTGCCTAACACCTTCCCTCGGGTCAACAGAATTCCTTACTTAGAATTTCTGGTTCGCAGACTTCATTTGGAAAAGTCGAAAATTTCCTCGATTTGGGATTCAAGATAAACCGGTGACTTGGGACACCAAAAACCAAACCTTTCCCAAGTGGCGACTCTGAATTAAATAAATAACCCCATTTCGAATATTGTCACTTAAATTGGAAAAACTCCTTCGCGCATTTAACCCTTCGGGGCCGGGCGCGCAAAAAGGAGGTGTGACAATAGTGACCTATTTTACCATAGTATGTGCAAATCTTGTTCTTAGGAAGTGTAATGTACTTGCTTTTGGGATCCCACTTAGGTGTAGGGTTCCCAGAGACAAGTCCTCTTCTGTTGCTACTATGATGTTCTTGTAGCCATGAAAGTACATCGGAGGACCTGTTCCATTTACAAATTCTGTCTAGCTCATGCTTGACTTTTCTTAGATCCTCCTTTAGGCTTCTTACCTGCTCATCTCTTTTGTACAACTCATTTTTTATTTTTCCTATATTTTCTTCTAAAGTGAGTTGTGTGTGATTAGCTATCTTTTTACTTGTTCCTAATTTTAGTTTTAGATTTTTACATCTAAGTTCTAGGACAGTTGTGTCAAGTTCATGAACCTGGTTCTTCAACACAGCATTTTCACTTTCAGTTTCACTAGCTCTAAGTTCTAGATTTTTGCACTTAGCTTTTAAAACTACACACTCTTTTGACAGCTGTTCCTTTTCATTATTTATATCCTCAGATTCATCAATTAGCTCTAAGAGCAACTCAGATAACTTTTCCTTAGACAAAAATTTAATCTTGTCTTTGAGACGAGAAACACTAACCTCAGCTTCTTCATCAGATTCTCCAATGGCCATAAGTGCTCGTTCATCATCATCATCATCATCTGAGATTTCATCTGAGCTATCTCCCCAAGCAGCGACCATAGCTTTTGTTGAAACTTTGTTAAAGCTTTTCTTGGGTTGAACGTATTCCTTCTTCCTTTTCCTTCGTTCAGCTCTTTCATTCTTCCATTTAGTTTCCCACAAAGGATAGTTCTTGATGTGGGGATCAGTCTTTCCACACTTGTAGTAGCCATCATTGGTTTGTTTCTCAAGAGCTTTTGATTTGCTGTAGCTTCCAATTCTTGAAGAACCGTTTCCTCTCCTTAGGTACTTCTTGAAGTCTTTGGTGTTCATAGCAATTTCATCATCTTCCAGATCAGAACCTTCAGTGATTCTGAGAGCCAAGCTCTTTTCCTTTTAAGGTACATCCATCTTTATAGTCTGTCTCCTAAGTTCCTAGGCAGTATGATTTCCAATTAATTCATCTAGTAGGAGAGTGGCGATATTCTTTGATTCCAGGATGGCGGTGATTTTACTCTCCCAAGTGATAGGCAAAACTCTAGTCAACATCTTCTCGACCGTTTCTTCTTCAGGAATAATCCTTCCAAGATATTTTAACTTATTTGTCAGTGTAGTGAACCTTGTATACATTTCTTGAATGGTTTCTCCGTCCTTCATAGCAAAACTCTCGTACTGAGAGTACAATAGAGTTCCTTTTGATTTCTTCACCTGAGGTGTTCCTTCGTGAGCCACTTACAGTGTGTCCCAAATTGCTTAGCTATGGTACAGCCTTGGATTCTGCTGTACTTATCTGGACCAAGTTTACAGACAAACCATTTCTTGGCTTTAGCATTCTTCTCCCACTTCCTCAAGTCCTCAGCAGTGCAATCCGCTCTTGTCTTTGGCACATCTACTCCTTCAGCATTTTTCTTCAAGGTAGCCAGTGGACCATCAGTAACACTGTCCCATAGCTCATAGTCGTCTCCTATAATGTGATCTCTCATCTTGTTTTTCCACCAAGAGTAGTACTGGCCATTAAATAGTTGTGGCTTATGGTGCACTCATGTTGATCTTCTCCTAAGGTGTAAGCCTCTTCAAGGATAACCTGCTCTGATACCAATTGATGTTTTATACTTCAATGTTACACAAGAGGGGATAATTTGTGTGGTGTCCAATTTTCGCGTCCACAGATTATAGAAAGGTCTGTTTTTCTATGTGTTCCTTATACTACTATTATAGAAATAATAAATGCGGAAAGTAAAGAACACAATTATTTTTACGTGGAAAATACCCAGCTCAAAAGATAAAAAAATCACGACCTACTACTGAGTAGGATTTTTCCGAACACTTCACTAAATCACTGAGCCAAAACAGCATTTACAAAACTCTTTGTAAACCTAAGGATTACCTCTAATCCCGTTGTGGCAATCAGCATCTAACTATTGCGATAACTTCAAGTTAACTCTAACTTGAATACTCAGAGTACCTAATATAATTGCTTCTGGATAAAGCTGAAAGGTACAATTTGAAAACTACCTACTATAATGAAACTAGAATAAAAGACAGACACTTGGAACTGATTCTTCTATCTGGATCATGTAGCTTCAGGTTCGCACGCTTGAATCACACAAGAATAGCTTGCAAAATGCCTTGCTATTTTGCTCTCAACTCACATTTAACTTCAGCTTTTGTGCGTGCCTGTAAAGTGAGAACATCCTGTAATTTATAAAGTTAGTAGAATAGGAAATAACTAGAGTTCCAATGTTGTATTCTTCTTTGGTGGAAGAGTTCTAGTTATCTTCAACTTCTAACCATTTTCTTATCTTGGATAAAGTTCTTTTTGAATAAGGAGTCCTTCTCCTTATCATTTATTCAACCTTTTCGATCAGGAGATATCAATTATAACAACTTAGGCTTATCTTCTTCACGTGCATCCCTTATACTCGAATCTTCCCGTGTCTGTGTGCACTGTGTATGGGCATGGTTCATGCTTGAGTTCCTTTGCAATCATCAAAACAAACTTCACTTGGGCTAACAGGATTTCTTGACGGGCCAACAATTAGCTCCATACAACATAGTCGGCCTAACCACTACTCTGTAAAACTTGCCTTTAAGTTTAGGTGGCATATTTTTATCATACAAAACTAGGGCTGGGCATAATTTGGTAAATACCGAATTACCGTACCGAAACCGAAAATTTTGGTATTCGGTATACGGTATTTTGGTATTTGATTTAAATTTAAAAAAAAATTGGTATTAGGTATGGTATTTGTTTATTTAAAATAAAATACCGATACCGTACCGAAATATATATTATATTACACAAAACACATATTATCAATTATAACATAAATATACAAAATCTAAAATTTTACTTTCCTTTCTTTTCAAAGTTCATCAATTAACTCTAAACAAGTCAGAAGACATTTCTAATGATGAAATATTCTTTTATGTACAATTTTCTCTATTTGGGTCGATATTTGCTAGTTTTGGACAATTTTTTTGTCAACAAATATTTTTAGTTTTGTAATTTTGAGTACTTTAATTAAGAATATTAGAGTGTATGGCTCTATGCACTAGTTAGTATTCAAACCGAATAAACTGAAGTTACCGAACCGAATAAACCAAAACCGAAAGGAAAAAAACCGATCCATACCGACTTTAATTAGGTATGGTATTGGTTTAGGATTTTAAGAAACCGAATACCGAAAATACCGAATTGAAATGTCTAAATACCGTTCCGTACCGACCGACGAACACCTCTATACAAAACTCCTGATGCAAGCCTTCATTTCATTCACTCTGCTCCAATACAATGAATAACATTTTCGTCAATCTACCCATTACCTTGTATTATAGGCATACATCAAAAGCAAAGTCCCTTTTTGTAAACCAGGAACACAAGATTTTAACCATCTCGCTTCTGCAGTGGTTTTGGCTAGTTCTCTTATGATTTTGACATGTGGTCAGGTAGACAGGCAGTCAAGGGAAAGCAGGAGGTGGTTATTTGGGATTTTGTTGGTCAGGCTGCTTAAAATACATAGCCAACTTGTATGAGAAGACTTGTGAACATAAGCTTTATTTGGGTGGTTGACTTGATCTTTTAAACAGACTACTGACTCAAAAGCTTGAAATGGGGCTTTGGACCCAGACCTTTAGTACTTCTACAAATGTTTAAATCATGTCAATGTCAAAATTCTATTCGCCTAGTAGAAGAGGGGAAATAAGGTGTTCTGAATTTCAATGGCTGTGTTAAGTAAAAGCAAGTGTGTCAATGGATGACGAACGACCGGCAAAACTGTTATGACGAGGTATCCCAGCGGAAGCAAAAAAAAAAAAAAAAAAAATTAGGTGATTTTTTCTCATTTGTCATGTTTTGGTGGGTAAAATTATGTTTATCTGTGTTGGTGGAAGGTGATCAATAATCGTGGAATAATCGAGATACGCGCAAGCTGATTCTGACGACGACGTTATTTAAAACAAAAAGATTTTTACGTTGTGGTTTGAGGTAGCAGAATAAAAAATAAAGAGAGACAACTAATAAATGATTCGTGAAATCACACAATGCATCATCAGGATGACGATGAATAACTATATATAATGCTCATATTACATTAGTTATCCAATTTTTTTGAGGTTTATGGTATTTTAATCCTCAGGAGCTGGCTAATGGATCAGGTGATCTGTATTTATGAAGAGAATATCTTTTTTCTTCTTTTTTTGAGAGAGAATCAAATGAAAGGAGTTCTTTATTTTATTCTTTAAGATAGCCTAATCTATTAATAGTATAGCTGCAATTTGCACTATGACAGAATGTATCTTCATAACCCATAGAGCATGGCTTTTCCATTCCAAACATATCGATATGCATAATATTCTATTCTATGTAAGGATATACCAGCTTAGCTATATCTTTATATCAAAACTGTGGTTGAATTATTTGTATAATATTCATCATATCAATGGCGACATGGGTAGGTAAGGCTCATTGTATAACAAGTCTCTAATTTGAGTTCTTGATACATGAATATAGATTCTTTAAACCCACTATTGTATAATATAATTTCTATGCATTGCAAAGAGAAAAGAAAGAGACAAAAACAAGAAATAATTTGTTGCTGAGTATTGAGCTGATTTAGATTTTCCACCCGGCTTGCACGCACCTCCGCTAATCGACCGAGTAGTGCTACTTGTCACTAGCACAGATAGTGAGTAATTCTGCCATACTATTCTCATCTTATACACAAATACATATAATACACACACTGACGCACACGCACTAAAGTTCCAGCTTCTGCTACAACAATATTAATGAATGTTGCAGTAGTGCAGTACTATGCATTAACTGACTTAAAATTTTGCATTTCTTCTTTGAGTTTCAATAGATAAATCAAGCTGGGAAAAAGAAAAGCATTGGCAAACTTTACCAAGTTTGGTTAAGACTAAGATAAAGGCAGACAACACAAAATGAAGAGATTCCCACCTTCTTTAGTCTTGATGCTACTTGCTGTGCAAGTGGAAGAATCAATATTGAGAGGCTTCAATAATTGGATTTTATTGTTTGTGAATTAATTTAGCTGAAAGACCTCTTATTCTTGCTATAAATATTTAAAAGATGACAACCTCAATCTATTTGGAAAAAAAGTATATTATATGGGGCGGTTTTTAAAACCAAAAAAGATATTTTGAACCCTTGTTTGGTAAGTAAACACCAAAAGAAACTCTGCGTGTATAACTTGATATAAATCTCCACTCAATTTTAATATTAAAAACTTATGGCTATTTAAGTATTTGCCTTCTCTTAATTTTAATTAAGTACCATATCATGATAATGACAATTAAGTGCTAAAATGACAAGTATTTTCAATTTAATATCATAAATAGTACTAGCATGGGAAAGAAATGGGAACCAATCAAATCAAAAGAATAGCTATCCCATTGTAGCTATTTAAATCCAAACATATAAAAGACACAGTCACTATTTATAATAAAGATACACCAATTAATCATATCTATCTCAATTATGTACAACTTGGAAGGTAAGGAAAGGAGGTCCTTTTGGATAAGACTTGACTTCACCAATTATCAAGATTTTATTTAGAGGGACATTTTTAGGCATTTCTTTTTGCTCTCGTCCCCAAATTAATCAAATTTTACATCAATTCCAATCTTCATATTTCCAATCCAAACCCAACATATCTCCCCGTTTTCCCTCCCAAAATGCCAAACTATACCAAAAACATGGAACCATCGGCAAATTACGTCCGTTCTTGAATAGAAACAAGAAAAAGAAAAAATAAATGAATAACCCTCATCTCTAAAAGTTTTTATTTTTATTTTTAGCAATTCCCTTTTTTTTCTCGACAAGGTAAGTGAAAAAGGAAAGGTAAAAGAATGTGGCATTTGATAAGATTAGAAGTTATGTCCAGATATTTACCGCAGTTGAGGCGTGTGACCATTTCATATAAAAGTTTAAGCAGTAAAATAGAACATATTTTAATTTAATTATGTTATCAACACGTGTGCGGGCTTGATTCTTTTTTTATGAGTCAAACAAGTAAAAATTCTTTTTAATACTTGGCGGCAATGAGACTCAAACTCGGGGTCTCTACCAGCTCTAATACCAAATTGAAGTGTGCGGCCATCTAATTTAAAGATTTAAGCTGTTAGAGAGAACACACTTTTATTTACTTAATTATATCTTCAACCAAATTAATAGATATAAAATATGTGCTTTTCATCTACAAATTTAATATATATTCTTGTTTTATTTCTTAACTACTTAAGGTAAAAAAAATTTAATTAGGTATAAACACGGAGTGTATTTGCATCTACATCTAAATGATGTAAGTGAATTGCAACCATTAATCTACAACTTCAATCACTCCCCAATAAAACTATTAAAAATGAGTGGGAAAAAAGCACTGAAACTGAAACATTTACAATGACTGAGCGCAGTTAATTCTCTCCTCACCACAGTAAAAACATCAAGAATCAACTCAAATGGCATCAAGAATGGAACTATGATTGAGAATCTTTGTGATTTTCATCACCACTGTCACTACCTTGTTGCTGATTATGATGTTGATGTTGCTCCAAATTCATACCCAAATCAATCCCAGTACCCCTGCTATTATATGCATTCATTGATGCTAACATTCCCAAGTTTGTCTCTGAAACACCCAACCCCAGCTGTTGAACCGGTTGTGGCTGCTGCAAAAACATTGATCCTAGCTGAACCGGATTGAACCGGCCACCTCCCGATAACTCAAAACCACCAATTCTCTGCATGGTTGATGAGGTGCTTGGTACCATCCAGAAGGTGTTTCCGACGTTACCGGCCGCCGGCGCAACCGCCCACATAGCCGGAGCCGGTATGTAGCTCGAAGCATGTGATGAACCGGGTTTTGATTCTTGATCCGGTTCGTGAGCTTGATCTCCGGTTCTCTCCGGTTTAGCAGCTGATGATGGTGAAGTTGCTCCACTTGTATCTTCTCTATACCTCTTTTTCATGTAATTCTCATCTGGGTCTTGCCCATAACCGGTGCTAGAAAGCTGGTGGTGAAAACCCAACATAGTGGTGGCGCCGCCGTGGATGAAAAGCGGCGCAGACTTTGACGGCGGAGCTGAAATTGTCGTCCCACTACTACGTAAAGAAACATTAAGAGTTGAGAAATTTGCAGGGATTGTACCTGTTCCTGTGGCAGCTATAATAGACGGTTCAGCTTGTTGCAAAAGCCACTCTATGGTTTCACCTTCAGACTTGTGACCCAATTCTTTTGTGAGCTGAAAAACCCTGGCGGCGCATAAAGCTGGCATGCGTATGCGCCGCCCCCGACCGTCCACCTTGGTGTGACGGTCTTTGGATGGCTTCTTAATAACTTTGGTAGAAATTACCAAGTTGTTATTATTATCGTTTTGATTGTCTGAGCGACTGGTGCTGCCACCTTGGTTTTTGCTAGTTGGCTCTCTAAATTCCATCTTGGAAAAGAAAACTTGAAGGGGGTACGTGGGGGAGAAGTGGGGTGAGGGAAGGGCCAAACAAAGATTTCTTGATATTTGAAACAATATTTGTCCAATTGGCTATTTGATGAATTGGAAACGCGATAACAAGAAAGAAAGGGGCTAGGAAAGGGGAATGAAATAATCAAGTAGTTGAGTGCAAAGGCTTTTGAGCCAAAAACAGAACAAGTGGAAGT